>NC_135500.1:46745771-47439521 GCF_052857255.1 Amblyomma americanum
ACTTCTGCCCTTAAGCGCAGAACTACATTCCCAAAAGTAAGCCCCAGCACCTTTATTCCTTTCCAAATACCTCTCAGCACCCCATACCTGTTGTACCCCACAATGCCCTATGTTTCATTATCCCGGCATCTCTTCGCCCTTTTGCAATGAGACACTGATCGTGCTTTTCCGTGTGCATCTGCCCTTCTTTTAGCCATACCCTGAAATATTTGTATTCGGCCACTCGGGGTACTTCATGGCCTTGTATTCTAAGCTCCTGATCAGTTGTATCATTGAAAATCATCACACCGGACTTAGCTGCGCTAAAACTGAAAACTAGACTGTCTCCTTCATCTCCACAGAAATTAACCAGAGTTTGCAAATCTTCCTGGCTTTCTGCTAACACTATAATATCGTCCGCATACATTAAACTCGGTAGTCGTTGCTAAACAACCCTTCCGCCTAATCTGTACGACAGATTATAACCTATATTGCTTCCTTGTAGCCTTATTTCCATACTTATCATATAAAGCATGAACAGCAGCGGTGATAAAGGACAACCTTGCCTTAATCCTTTGTATACCTCGACAGTTGTCGCACTCCTAATTTGTTCATTTTCTCGATATATTTCCTGTACAAAATCAATTACCTCATGACCGATACCTTCATCTTTTAATATGTTCCACAGGAGTTCCCTGTTCACGTTGTCGTATGCACAGCTTATGTCCAGGAAGGCTAAATACAGAGGTCTGTTTTCCGCCTTAGCTGTTTCTATGCACTGGGTAAGCACGAACAGGCTGTCATCTAAGCGCCTGCCACTTCTGATTCCGTTCTGAAGTTCTCCGAGTATTCTATTACTTTCTACCCAAGACTACGTTTTTAATTTTACCGCCTGCATCGCCAGCCTGTATATAGCTGATGTTATCGTAATTGGTCGGAAGGATTCTATGTTCGTCTTATCGCCTTTCCCTTTATAATTTAAATTCATTTTAGTCTTTTTCCAGCTGTGCGGAATTAGCTAATTTGTTATGACTGCCTCCAATGTTTTCATCAGCGTTTCCTTGCCTCTTGGGCCAAGTTCATTAATTAACTTGATTGAAATTTCGTCTATCCCTGCGGACGTGCATTTTGCAATATTTGCTCCCGCCTTTTTCCAGTTAAGAGTGGTCAATTCTAAGCTGTTTTCTATTGTGCAATCCTGTGTTGATCCCTCATTTGGGGAGATTACCCTACCGTCTTTCCTAAATGACTCAGCTATAACTGACGAAATGTAGTTCACAGCGTCATCGCTCTCTAAACATTTTTCCTCGACATCGGGAATCTGTTCCTGCTCTCTGTGATTCGTTTTTCCCAGCCAGCTCGTATGATTCCAGAATTTTCTTGATCCCCATTTAGTTGTATCGCAAACTTGCGCCAGCCAGCGATCAGAGGACTGCTTTATTTTAGCCTGTACAAGGACCTGCACTTGTTGTTTCTTTTCTGGATAAGATTCCCATTTTTGGCCTATATCCTCTTCAGATAACTGCGCCCTCTATGCTTCTCTGTGTTCACGTAATGAGAACCTTCATTGTTCGATGGCCTCCCTAATTTCCTTATTCCACCAACTTCGTGGCTTCCTCTTTCCTCTCCAGCGGTTTACTCCTTTTATTTCTTTTATTTTGTACTAGTGAGTAGCTCTAACTGATTATAATCCCTCTTTTCCATGGGATGCTTCTCTATTCTTCCTCTATGCCAGCCGCTATTTGCGCTATTTGTTCGTCATTTAATTTTGCGTACTCTTTTTGACTTCCCTGCATTTCTCTTTTGAGGAGGGCTCCCAACTGTAGTCTAATACGCTTATGATCACTTCCGAGGCTGCACTTTCCTTCTTCGTCTATTTCCATTATTGCGAGCTTGCTATACATTTCCTGCGACATTAAGCAGTAGTCAATGGTAGTTTGCCTGTTACGGGATTCCCATGTGATTTGTCCCTCACACTTAGTTTCTCTATTTATAAAAACTAGGTTGTGTCGCTCACAGAAGTCTAGCATCAACTTCCCGTTACAATCTTTGTATCCATCCAGATCCTCGATGTGGCCATTTATGTCACCGAGCAGAATAATATCGGCACCTTCTCCAAACTGCTTTGTATCGTCATTGAGACACTTAACAAAATCCTTGTTTTCTTGACTGCATTTGTCCCCTGTCCCTAAATAAACTCCTCCTAGCCATGCCCTTTTACCGAAAATTGTACCTGATACCCAGACATGTTCCTTGCAAATTGACTTTATTCTTCGCCAATTTGTTCCTCTATGTGATGTATAAACACAGCTACTTCTCTCCCTTCCTCTCTGTTGTTGTTCTGTTCCTCCCTTCCCGGACGTACCAATCAATAAACGGTGGGTCTTCTAGGTCCCTGAGATGTGTCTCGCATAGCGCGTATACACCTACTTCTTCGTCCTGTAACTGCTGTTCTATTTCTAGCCACTTCACTCTCTTTCTACCGCCTTGCATGTTTATGTACCTGATCCTGGTGTTAAATTTCTTTTTGTAGTTTTCTTCCTGGACCTCCTAGTGGTCATTTTATTAGCGTCAGCTTCCATTGTTACACTTTCTACTTTGCTTCTACCTACTCCTACGCCCTGAACCGCAGTGGACCCCCTAAAAAGCTACTGCCCGGCCTTGCAGGCGCCAGCCGATCTCAGCTCCTAGCCTTCCATTAAAGTGGATGCCATCCCGTGCAAAGCCTCCCCCAAAGCCTGCTCTGCGCACTTCCCTGTTTATGTCTGCCACTTCAAAGGCTTTCTCCAGGATTTAACATCCTTATCTCTCGATTAACAGCCACAACGTACTTGGCAACTTCTCCGCTCCGTCCTTGCACCTGCGGCACTATGCACACCACGATCAGGACTTGGTGTGCTACCACCCTTAAATCGTCCACCCCCTCCGCTAATCTTTCCACTACTTTTGCGGCTTCACTATTCAGGACATCATTTAGCCCCGCCGCTAACACTACCAAATTGCGCTCTACAAAATTCCTTTTTTAATTTTTTTAAATTGGTTTCTGGGGAAATGAAATGGTGCAGTATCTGTCTCGTATATCGTTGGAAACCTGAACCGCGCCGTAAAGGAAGGGATAAAGGAGGGTGTGAAAGAAGAAAGGGAAAAAAGAGGGGCCGTAGTGGAGGGCTCCAGAAAAATTTCGACCACCTGGGGATCTTTAACGTGCACTGACATCGCACAGCACACGGGCGCCTTAGCGTTTTGCCTCCATAAAAACGCAGTCGCCGCGGTCGGGTTCGAGCCCGGGAACTCCGGATCAGTAGTCGAGCGCCATAGCCACTGAGCAACCGCGGCGGCTCATGCTTAGAAAGTTCGCTTTTTGTCTCTCTCAGTACTGCGTCTATTGTCCTGCCTGGGAATGCCCCAACTGCTACCCGCGTATCACCCTTTACACGCTTCATTATAGTTATTTCACACCTACTCATATTTGAGTCACCCCCGATAAGCACTAGGGTATTCCCTTCCTCCCTCCTAACTTCCGGATTATGCTGCCTCTTATCATTGACTTTGACCTCATTCCTTGGGGATATAAGCACTAGGGTATTCACTTCCTCCCTCCTAACTTCCGAATTACGCTGCCTCTTATCCTTGACTGTGACCTCATTCCTTGGGGTTAGCTTGTTCCCACCCTCTCCATCGCTTCCAGCCTTCCTGGCTGCTACGCGTGCACGTAAGCCGCCTAGCAGAGCGATTAGGAGCAGTCGACGCCTAGCGCCATCTATGAGAGAAATCACGACGCACGTCTACCCGTTATCGAGTTACATTGCCCCGGCGCGGTGGCTCAGTAGTAAGGCGCTCGGCTACTGTTCCGGAATTCCCGGGTTCGAACCCCACCGCGGCGGTAGCGTTTCGATGGAGGCGAAACGCATAGGCGCCCGTGTGTTATGCGATGTCTGTGCACGTTAAATATTTATCCTGCTATAAAAGTCGCTAGTTGCTTGAAACGAGTCACTAGCCGCATGGTGTCCTCATTTTAGGACACACCAAGGTTTTTAAACTGTTGCACGGTGTTGTGCCCACGCTTCCTTCCTGCTGTTGAGTTCGCCGAAGTTGGACATAGGGGAGGACGCTCTGAAAACCACCGCGAAGGTGAATGAGCCCTCTGGAAAAAGCATGGCTGCAGGAACATCGGGTACAGCGACGATAATAGCGTCCCCACGTGTTAGAACAGGTCATCGGGTGCAGCGACGATAATAGCGTCCCCACATGTTCGAACAGGACATCGGGTGCAAGAACGATAATAGCATCCCCACGTATTCTTTCCGGTCATCAGACGACGAAGTAAAAGATCAGTGTTGCCCTCTTCAGTCACGCTGGGGTTGAACAATTGCCCGAGTGCCGCGCCTTCGACAGAGGTTCCGCGTTCCGGTCATCAGCACGATATCTTTCAACCCCTGCTGGGAGACAGCCTGCATTCCTGTGTCACGCAGGCGCCTTCCGGGTCCACATGGGCGCGCTCCGGACACACGTGCGCGCCCACCTGGAGGCCGCGTGGACGACAACGTGACCGGGTCCTGTTCCCTTTCCCTCGACCGAGCTGCGAGAGAACATCAGGACCGCCCTGGCGTGGATGGTACCATCAGTGCCATCGTGCGATTGGACATCATTCTTAGAACTGTATTCCCCAGCTAGGGATCTGGGGAATACGAAGAGTATTTAACGAGCTGCTGGTTTGGTTCCAGAGAGAGCCCCCCTCTTGAGAGATACCCTTTGCTGGAAGAGACTCCCGACTGCTAAGAAGCTCTCTTTACTGAGAAGCACTATCAGTTGCCCGTACTTGTACATTATGTAAATAGTCTTTGTATAAAGTTTTCCAAGTTTTCTTCCTCCGATCGTCCTCGTCTCTTCTCCGGCCCAGTCACGCTACTTGAATCCCAACAACTGGATGGCAGTGGGACGTCCACGTGAAGTTACCGGCTCCAACAGACCTCGTCAGCTACGGGACTGATGGACTTCAGCTATACCTTGGCAGGGTGAGTGCCCAATGTTTTCCGTTCATTTCGCCAGACCGTACCAGCACAGGCAGATGCTAGGTGCGGATTCCTGTTGTCTGGGAAATTGATTTAGGGAAACTGTTTTGTCCGCTTCAAGCTAGGGCTTTTGTTTTAGTGGGCTTGCTAACGCATGGTGGAACTGACGATGGAGAAGTCAAAAGTGCAGGAGCTGCTCGAAATTTACCAGGAACTGGGGATTTCGCTACGTTCTGCCAAAAAAAAAAAATTCTCGAGGTTATGCGGCCGGAGGAGGTGACTACTGAGGAGGTGGACGAGGCTTGGGAAACGATTGTTCGACGCAAAGAAGAGCAGAAAAGACGGGAGTTGTGCGAGCAGAAAGAAAAAGAAGAGCTTCGGTTGGGTCAAGAAAGAAGGGTGTCGTTCGAGCAGAAAGAAAAAGAAGAGCTTCGGTTGGCTCAACAGAGACGGGAGGTCCGTGAGGCAGAGGAAAAAGCGAGTGAACATGCTTGAAAAATGAAGGAGTTCGAAATCGCGTCGAACGGAGGGAATGTGGCGCGTCTTAGCCCCGTAGCTTCGGTAGAGGAGCAAGGGAGGCAGAGATTACAGGTTCTCGTCTCACCATACCGCGTGGGAGGGGATATTGCACTCTTTTTGGTAAATTTCGAACGTGCATGCGAAAAGGTGCACATCTACAAGAGCGCTTGGTCGCAGAAGTTACTTCCTCTCCTTCCGTGCGAGGCGGCCGAAGTGGTGGCTCGCCTCTCACGGGAAGAGTATGATGACTACGAGAAGGTAATGAGCGCACTGCTCAGAAAGTACCGGCTTTCTGCTGAAGCCTTTAGGCAGCGGTTCAGGCAGGCAAAGAAAGGCAGAGTGTCGCATACTGACTTCGCGTACCGGCTTAAAGTCAACTTAAACGAGTGGCTTAAGACCGCTGAGGTGCACGGAAGTCATGACAAGGTACTGGAGTGCATCGCACTAGAGCAGTACTATAGCGCGATTCCAGAAGATCTGAGGATATGGCTGCAAGATAGGCTAACAGATATAGACCTAGACAAAGCGGCCCAGTTCCCAGACGAGTATTACGTTCGCTGAAACCTCCAAAGCAAGGCAGGGTACGATAACAGATTAGGAAAGGGAGAAACCTATTTAAAGAAAATCCCCGATCGAAGGGTGCCACCAGCACGCCTGGATCACCGAACAGAGGACGCGGGATCAAAAGGAGGAGGTAGCGAAAAAAAGGTGGAGTCACCCAAATCTGCCGATTCGCAGAAACAGCAGGCACCTGTAGCTCGTGCGTTTCAAGCGCGAAAGCCCATTGTCTGCTATAATTGCAACAAGGAGGGTCACACCTCAGTGAACTGCAAACAGCAAAAGATGGCGTTCGCGTGCATGCGAGAGTCGGAGGAAAACCTTAAATGGCTGGAGCCATACATGCGGGACGTGAATATAAATGGCAAGAAATTCAGGGCACTGCGGGATTCAGCGGCTACCATGGATGTTGCTCACCCGTCCTGTGTTTCCTCCACGCACTACACCGGCGAATGCGACTGGATTAAGCAGGTAGCCGAAGAAGAGAGGGCATATAGCAAAGGAGACTCTAGAGGGGACTTTTGGCAGGCTAGACACAGAAGCGGCAGTTAGCGCAAACTTGCCGACACACTTGCCCTACATGCTTTATCAACTCTTCTGAACATACTGCTACACAAGAATTGACAGAAAACAGGACAACGCACGCTATTCAAAGAACTCATCAAGAACGGCTACCTAAAAAACTTTATTCAAAAGACCGTTCGACATCAAAAACACGACAACATGCGCCAAGAAATCAATGCACAAAGACCAACGCCACCACCAAAATACGACACTTTACCTTATGTCGAAGCTGTCAGCGAAACCATCGCCCGAATCCTGAAAAAAGGGGGCCTCCAGGTTGCGCACTAGCCCACAAACACTGTTGCGCTTTGCCTACCCGTTCCCACAGACCGGCCGCGGAGAGAAAGAGCCCAAGGCATTGTCTAAAAAATTCGGTGCGCCGACTGCGACGCCAGCTACATCAGCGAAACCAAAAATCTCAAAGAAAGAATTCGGCAACATAAAAAAGATGTCCGGAACTTCGCAAGAGCACTCAATCCTGTAGCCGAACATTCCAAGGACTCAGACGATAGAATCAACTTCGAAGAAACCCGCATCCTCGGAACCGAAACAGACTACTACAATAGGCTCCTTCTGGAATCCTGGCACATCTAAACCACCCCGAACAACATCAACCGCACAAAAGGAAACCTGCCCCCAGTATATGCCCAGGGACTTCGCTCTTCATTTTAACGAAAAAAAGTCGCCATCGACCGCCTCCCCGCCGTGCGACAACGTGAATAACAGCTTTAACCCCCACCTTCCTCCCCCATGCCTTTCGCATCACAGCTTTCGTACCTTTGATCCCCTCCTCCCTCCCATACTTAAAGACGCTAGCTACTGCCCTCACGCGACCCTGATGAAGGAGCCGAGTGGGCTTTGAAACGTTGGGTTAAAATTAAAGGTTTTGGTTGGAGATGTGCACTTTTATAAGTCTTCAAACCCAACCAGGCAGGCAAAACTGTCAAAATGTTTAGTTTTCGAATGTCCGTCCCCACAGGTAGTACCTCCATCCCCAATCCCACTCATTCTTCCTGGGAGGCTGCTTTACCGACCGCTCAGCCCGCCGGACAGATATGGCTGGTGGATCGGGCTTTGTGTGAAGCACAAGCCCGTGGACTCCTGGACCAGTAGGGGACCAGCCTGGAATTTTTTTCTTCTAATAAACGTTTCCATCCATCCATCAATCGCTGCAAAACCCAAGTCTAAGCCATAGTCTTATGCAAAAGTCGAGCAAAAGACGCAGCATTTAAATAGAATGCAGATAAAACAAACTCAAGGTACCGCTTTAAGCGATTGAAATGGTAACCACTGAATGGTTATGTGATGTTTCCCCGCTTTTGCATGCTTTTAAAGCATTTGCGCCATGGAACGCTACTGCAGCGCTGGCACTAAGCGCAGCATGGCAGCAGACGTTCGCTTATTTTAGACAAACAGAAACGGGTTGAACGAAGCATAAATTGTCCAGATTTAAGCACACATGTGGGTACTCGGACCAGGAGGTATGGTTACAACGACATCCATCGTCTATTATGCTAACGAGAATATGGTGTTTTTTTAGTGTTAGGTTGTGACTGCTGTTTCATTAATGCCATTATAGCCCAATTGTCAGCGCCCGCTTGTTGGCAGGTGCAAACCGAACAGAGGAATCTCCCTCTCCACTTGTAGATGAGAGCAGGGAAGGTGGCTTCCACAGGAAAACCCGTTAATGTGAATAAAGAAATGACTGTGAATAACCGTGACTAAGAATGACGAGCCAAGAAGAATTTTGTAGTGATGGTGGGAAACTTTAACCAAATTATTCGCACATGGAGCAAAACTTCTAGATTTTCCGCGCGACAAAGCAGACCTCGCATTCACAACTTCAATACGTCCTATAGCTACAAACTGAAACACAAGCATGGACCTCTCGCTCCACAATCAAGGAGAAATACGAGATGTCAAGTACAAATACTGTCTCCTCACTGACCTAAAGCCATGATTATTGCGTTAAAATTGGACAACATAGCCGAATCATCGGGTTGATGGGTTCTGGTCTTCGCGGAGGGAGGGGGGCCTGTAAACGCACCTCTGGCCAAGTTCAAATCATAAAGGTCTACGCTCTTATTATCGCTAGAAATAGGTATAATAAAAACCGTGTCTCCTCCCGGCCTCAGGTTACTCCTCTGCAAGTTAGCATAAACGCCACGTCTGACTAACAGCTGTACGACTGAAAGAAAAAAAAGCGGTAGCATTCCGACAAATACGCAAAGTTCGGCTAGAAACTTCGCAGCTACACAATTCGTTACATTGTGCACAAAGCCTTCAATGTTAACGTGTTGTAAGTGCGCAATGCAATTAAGCAGCCCTTAATATTTTTTCACTTTCTCCGTCCTCCCTTGTGTAGCACCCTCGACAGAAGGCTCTTTTAATAAATGCATAAGAAGTATAGATGTAGGGGAATGCAAATGAGGTCTCGGATTTGTGGTAGGATCGGAGGAATGCAAGTGTAAAACGAGCTGCTGTTTCAAATGTTACAATGTAGGCTATGACTTACATTGACATTGCTTCTTTCAATAACCCAAATGTCAAGTTTGAAGAAGCCTGATAAGAATTATTTCTCAATTTTTCATTTAAACGTCCGAAGCTTATGTCAAAAAGATGAACTACTCACATTGCTGAACGAACTATTGTTGTTGAGGTACTGACAGTATCCTGTAATAACATTATTGTGATAGCTGTCTATAGACCTCCTTCGGGCTCTGAAGAGAGATTTTATAAATACCTTGAAAGTATTGGACTTTGTTACAATTAATAACATGAATGCAGTTATAGCAAGTGACGCAAACATAAACCTTCTCTCTTAAACAACCTGCTACAAACCACACCCTTGACCTGTGGCTCAGTTATGTATTTGATAACAAGGTTGAGTCGCCAACTAGGGTGACTGATATTTCTGAACCACTCACTGACGTATGTGTGTGCAACTTTGGCTGCTCTGGTGCAATTTCTGGTGTTTAGACGGTTTGTCTCAGTGACCACCTGCCCATATATTGCCTGATCCCTCACCATAGTGAATACAAAGATCAGAAACATGAAGAAAACACTTATCGGAGGATTGACGACATAAGCCTGGCCAATTTCAGGAGTCTCGCTATGAATGCGGATTGGAGTGCCGTCCTATCAGCAAGTGATCCGTGCCCTGCGTATGCACGTTTTAAACAATTCGTCGGTCGCGTTATAGTGAGGGCTTTCCGCGGTATTTTATAAAGAAACATAAGAAGTGCCGGAAGCCATGGATCTTAAAGGAGCTTTATGGCCATATACTACAAAAAAAACCGCTTGTTCTCAATATTTATCAAAAGAAAAGATCCAGAGATATTCATATATTTTAAAAAATATTTGAAACAAGCTAGGGGCTGACATAAAGAAGGCAAGACAACAATATTGTTTAAACAAGTTCTCGACAGCTGTATCTCTTAAGCAGAATTGGGATATCGTAAACTATATGCTCGGAAAAAAGCAAATAAAGTATTCTATTCACTCCTTATTAATGGTATCGAGTACACTGGGATTGGCTTGGCAAATAAATTTACCGAATACTTCCTTAAAGTAGGTGTAATGAAAAATGCAGATCCATCCAGTAAAGAGCCCGTATGTTACAAAAAGAAGAGATTGAGGAATTTGATTTTTCTAGTTCCATGTATTGAGAATGAGAATGTAGAAATTAGCTCACTCCGAAACAATAGTGCTCCGGGAATAGGTGGAATCCTAGCATGGCCAAATAAATTTGTTGCAGATGTTATAGCTCCCGCATTAACACTTATCTGTAACACCATGATGAACACCGGTAGGTTCCCTGATTTTATGAAAGTGGCTCGTGTAGCTGTAATTCACAAGTGTGGTGACGTCAAGTAATCTGAATAATTACAGACCGGTTTCCATCCCTTCTACTTTTGCGAACGTCGCTGAACATGCAATAAATAATCGCTTATATAATTACCTGGCGAGACAGGCAATTATTGAGGCAGAGTAATATGCCTTCCAAAAAAATAAATCAACAGAATCTGCCTTGATTTATATAAAGGAACGGCTAATTGATAATATAGAAAGAAGACTAGTATCAGTTTGAGTTTTTCTCTCATTAAAGAAAGCCTTGGAACGAAACACGATATCTTGCTTCAAAAACTGGAATGGTATGGGGTCATAGGCTTTGCTCTTGAGATTCTCACCATACATTTAATTAACCGTCTTCAAATAACACAAATAGCCGCAGCCTCATCAACAGCAGGTGAAATTGTAGTTGGCGTACCGCAGAGATCTATCTATGTTAGGGCCTATACTGGTTCTTTTATACATTAAAGACATATTGAATATGCCGCAGACTACGAATATCATTATTTACGCAAATGACAAAAATGTGTTGCTTTCAAGAAATGATATGGTTACATTAGAAAAAAAAGGCTAACGTCTGGCTACAAGAACTTTCTTCGCGGCCTAAGTCTAATCTGCTGCATGTAAATGCTAATACGAGTAAGTATGTCGAACTTAGAGCAAAAAAAAAAAGGCTATTACTGATGGTTTTTAACTAAAATTTCAAAATTCAACTCCGGTTCGTGAGGACTCATTAAACTTTTTGGGAGTAATTTTCGAGCAGCATCTATTGAGGAACGACCATGCAAACTATTTGCGCAGTAAAGTATCGTGCTCAGTGGGCATCATGAACAGACTGCGATCAATTGTACATGTCAGATGTAAACTACAACTATACTACTCGATAGTTCACTCCTATATACATTATGGGCTACTTGTATTATGGAGCACAACAACACTTCCTAATATAGCAAAGTTATCGTTACTGCAAAAAAGGACTATCCGTGCTATACTTAATCTTTCACTCAGCCAAGACACAGGACAGGCTTTTACAGAACACAAGTTACGTAATATACTGAAAATGTATGATAAAAACTGGCTATATGCATAAAAGATTTAATAAAATGCAGGAAAGCTATATTTGAGAATACACGCCTGCATACGCTTGGAGTATACAACTTTCTAACAATTTCCATGTCGCACTGTCCCGAACAAATTATGGCCACCAAAAGTTGACCTTTACGATACTGTGGCTTTTAAATGTTTACCCCCCGCTACTTTCTATGGCAATAGAAAACCGAAATGACCAAAGCTATAAAAAAGCTGTGCGTGATATGCTAGTAGTGTCCTAGCATTGCCGTGTCAGTAAACATTGGTCTCTTTTTTTTTTCTCGGAACACCATTCTGTTTTATGCATAGTATTGTCATTTTAGCTTGCGTTTTGTGATTTAATTTGGCTGTTGTCAAATGCTTCGAATGTTTGTTTTTTTGCTGTTGTCTTTTTGTTTGGGAGGGCAGGCGTCGTTCAGGTGCTTTTAGTGCATTTTGCCTGTTCAGTCTTGTTTTCCATATGTTTTGTGAACCAAAACTCAAATGAAAAGAAAAATGTCACGCGCCGCCATATCGCTCCCTGTACCTCTGCACCTCCTCCCCCCCCCCCCCCCCCCCGCGCCACCAAACCACACACAAGCGCACACACTCCCAGTCCTAAACTCGAACACGCTTATGTGTACATACACTAATTGTTGCACTTAGGCATAGCACGCTGCCAGAGAGTTTGCATATTTATCCAATCGCTGTTTCGGACGCACCGCCATGAATCCTCGAAAGAATACAAAAATCCGCCGCGGTGTCGTGAAACCCAAATCAACGACTCCACTACTTTACCCCGCCGCGGTGGCTCAGTGGTTAGGGCGCTCGGCTGCTGATCCCGAGTACCCGGGTTCGAACCCGACCACGGCGGCCGCGTTCCGGTGGAGGCAAAACGCATGGGCGCCTGTGTGTTGTGTGATTTCAGTGCACGTTAAAGATCTCTAGGTGGTCGAAATTATTCCGGAGCCCACCACTACGGCACCTCTTTCTTCCTTTCTTCTTTCACTCCCTCCTTCATCCCTTCCCTTACGGCGCGGTACAGGTGTCCGCCGAGATGTGAGACAGATACGGCGCCATTTCCTTCCCCCCCCCCAAAAAAAAACAATTTTCAATGTTCAATTAGTGGAACAAAAGAAGCGCTCCTGACTGCGTGGGGCAAGGCGAGGCGGCCCGTAGTGGGAGAGTGGCTTCTTATTAACGCGCTATCTTTTGTTTACTAAATCAAGGTAATACATTCCGTTAGTTTCTGAAGTCCAAAATATTTCGTTTAGAAAAGTTTAATTCGCACAGCTGATGTGTTTGCTTAAAAGGAAATGAACACAAAGCATAATTCTGCAATATCAATTTTTCATAACACGATGCATATTCCTTCAGGCACACACGGTATGCCACTCCTCGAATTAAAACCAATTGTGGCGTGCGGCGAATGCTGTTTCGGTTTTTATCAATAAACTCCCATTAACCTACACCTTATCTCACTATTTAAAAACTGTTCGGGATGTAAAAGTATTATTAAACTTTACCTTCTTGCAATTGCTTGTAATTAGTATTTCTTTTAATAATCGTCATTTGCTCGATACATTATGTTTCGTGCCCATGGTATTTCGCTAGTTAATCATTTTTCAGAATAGTTATTTTCATTCCAACACATGCTTTGCTACCTGCTTAGTATTGATGCATGCATTTTTTGTAAGCACTTTCACACAGTTTCTATATAAACCTGCCTTCGTATTTTATATTTCTACTTGGAATCCAAGGCCCCGTCAGGCAGGTTTATTTACCTTTAGGCATCGACTGAAGATTTTTCGAGTGCCCAAAAGTAAAATTCCAACTCTGATTACGAACCTAGCATCTGAATGAAAATCACCCATGGAAAACAATCTTTTTGTTTGCGGACCAACCAAACGTGTTCTGCATAGCCAGTGCACGTTAAAAAACCCCGGGTGGTGGAAATTTTCCGGAGCCTTCCACTACGGCGTCCCGCATAGCCGAAGTCGCTTTGGGACGTTAAAACCCATCGATCAACCAACTTGAATTACTCCACTAGTCGAGCGCGTTCAGTGACCCATCCTTTCTCCGACCAGCCTTGCAACTAGCTTGCGCTGACTTGCATGTGCTCAACAATGCCATGTGACCGACAAGGAGCTCACGTACGCTTTGTGGACATGTCACATTGGCGACACTCCAATACCCCCTTGTCCAACCACCTACAACGGCCTTTCAAACCCCACACTCGATGCCCCAATAACAATAGCCGAGGTGGAAGCCGCAGCCCGTGCATCGCAGCGCAACACCGCTCATGGAGCGGATAAAATCACAAACGCTATTCTTCGTAATCTCAGTCATGCGCATGCCAAATCCATCACTGACTAGTTCAATGATGAACTCTGGAAGAAGGGCATTGTACCTCACGATTGGCGTCATGTCGAAATTATCACCATACCCATGCCCGGCAAGCGGCCGTCACGTGATTCGCTCCGGCCCATCTCCCGAACATCATGTTTCGGAAAACTCTATGAACGGGTGATCTACACCTGCCTCTAAAATTAGATTGAAGACAATGATCTCTTCCCCCCTACAATGGTTGGGTTCAGGCCAGGGCTTCGGGCCAAGACTCCTTCCTGCGCCTGCGAGAAGTGCTTACCAACATCCCCAGAGGTCAAGAACATCTCATCTTGGCCTTAGATTTAAAGGGCGCCTTCGACAACATATCTCACGAGGCGATCCTTCAAGTCATAAATGACCTTAACGGTGGAGAAAAGGTGCGTTCCTCACGGGCCGCACGGCCACGATAAGCATCGGAAAAACCCGCTCCGTCGTCAAAGACATGCCACACAAAGGCACACCTCAGGGAGCTGTTATTTCTCCCCTGCTTTTCAACATTGCTATGCTCAGGCTTTCGCGTGCGCTACAAGCACTTCCAAATATAGGCTTTACCATTTACGCGGATGATATAACTATATGGGGCACAAAGGGTTCCCTGGGCCAGAAAGAAACCACCCTACAATCAGCGGCCCGGGTCGCCGAGGACTTCGCCTCGCAAAGCGGCCTCCACTGCACCCCAGAGAAATCGGAGGTCATACGAGTACATGGCCCGAGATACGTCTCTCCAGGTCCCATCAACCTCACGATCGAGGGTCAAGCCATCAGGGAAGTTAACCTGATCTGCATTCTTGGTCTTTGGATACAGAGTAACCTCCATGTTAACCACACAATCCAGACTCTCAAAACCACCGCAAACCCGATAGCTCACATATTCAGCCACATTACCAAGCATCGCCAAGGAATGCGAGAAGAAGACACTCTTCGGTTGGTGCAAGCACTGGTACTTAGCCGAATCACACACGGACTACACTTTCACACGCTAACAAAGGGAGAGGAGCAGCAAGTTGACACCATCCTAAGCGGGGTATACAAGACGGCCCTTAACCTTCCTAAAAACACCTCGACGAAGCATCTGACCGCACTAGTAATCTTCAACACGTTTACGGAAATAACAAGCCATCCGTGCACCTCAAACACTAAGACTTCAGAGCACCCAAGCTGGACGAGCTATCCTACGCCGAGTAGGCACAGTTGCGGGCATCCGCGCACAACATGCGCAATCCTCTTTAGAAAACAGCACAGGAAATACATCAGCGTGGCCCCGAAAGACGTTCACACAGGCAGACGTCGAGAGAGAGTATCCTACCTACGCCGACGCCTAGCCAGTTCCCCGAACGTGGTTTATGTTGACGCCGCGGCATACCCGGACCATGACAAGTACGCAGTGGCGGCAGTGGACCACCGCTTCTCCACTCTATTCACTGCTTCTGTAAGAGCCGAAACACCAGCGGCCGCGGATACCACCGCCGTGGCATTACGAGTCCCAAGGCCAAGGCGCTCATGTGATCACAGACTCGCAACACGCGTGTAGAAACTTCCTGAGAGGCGGAGTTCCCAAGCACGTCCGGCGGCTCATGGGCACTACACCCCTCACCAAGCACCACCGAATAGCCTGGACCCTAGCCACAAAGGACAGGAGGGAAATGAGAGAGCACATGCTCTAGCTCAAGGCATCATCAACCGAGCGGGGCCACAAAGCGTTCCCGCTTTTCCCGTCTACCTTCTAGGTATAAAGAACGCCTCGAGTTTCAGCTTCTTCAAAGGAGACACTTCCCTCCACCTCATAGGAAATTAAACACCCCAGATGCCGTCTCTTGGCGGCAGATAAAAACGAACACATTTCCGATCCTCCATAGACTACATTTCATACACTCAACATTACACTCCGACCCCTGTCCCTGGTGCCAGGCCCGCCCTACACTCTTCCTCATTTCGGGGGGATGTGGGGCCAAACGAATCGCTCTACAGACGGAAAACACGTCTTTTGAGCGGTGGGAGTAAGTATGTCGAACTTTGAGCAAACAAAAAGGCTATTACTGATAGTTTTCTACTAAAGTTTCAAAATTCAGCTCCAGTTCTTGAGGACTCATTAAAATTTATGGGAGTAATTTTCGAGCAACATCTATTGAGGAGCAGCCATGCAAACTATTTGCGCAGTAAAGTGTCGTGCTCAGTGGGCATAATCAACAGACTGCGATCAATTGTACCTGTCAAATGAAAACTACAACTATACTACTCGATAGTTAACTCCTATATACATTATGGGCTACTTGTATTATGGGACACAACATTTCCTAATATAGCAAAGTTATCGTCACTGCAAAAAAATGGCTATCCGTGCTATATTTATTCTTTCACTCAGCCAAGACACAGGGCAGGCTTTTACAAAACACAAGTTACTTTATATACAGATAATGCGTGATAAAAACTGGCTATATGCGTAAAGGATCTAATAAAATGCAGGAAAGCTATATTTGAGAATACATACCTGCACAAGCCTGGAGTATACAAGTTTCTAACAATTTCCATGTTGCACTGTCCCGAACAAATTATGGCCACCAAAAGATGACGTTTGCGATACTGCGGCTTTTAAATGTTTACCCCCCGCTACTTTCTATGGCAATAGAAGACCGAAGTGACCAAGGCAATAAAAAAGTTGTGCGTGACATGCTAGTACTGTCCTAGCATTGCCGTGTGAGTAAACATTGGTCTCTTTTTTTTTCTCGGAACGCCATTCTGTTTTCTGTATAGTATAGTCATTTTAGCTTGAGTTTTGTGATATAATTTGGCTGTTGTCAAATGCTTCGAATGTTTGCTTTTTGTTGCTGTTTTTTTTGTATGGGAGGGCAGTTGTCAGTCAGGTGCTTATAGCGCAGGGAAGCTCAAGCCAGTGGAGCCCTGCAATGAGGGCCCCACCCACAAGCTCGCCCGACTCCCCTTCACTTTAATAAAGTTTTTCCTCCTCCTCCTTGACGTGTTCAGGACAACGAGATTACAGACCAATAAATGAGTTAATGCAAACTGGGCTGCAATCAACGCACGTGACCACCTTTTAGACTTACACGAGCGCTTTTTGCACAAAAGGTCATGTTATTGAAGCCCTGCGAGGGCTTCACTTAACGCCGACCTGTATTACGCCCGATGCAATATAGGCAGCCCGTCTTGGGATTCAACAGCAATGGCAACGTTTGAGACACGCGGCAAACTTTAAGGAATACGTGCAATGTGTCAGAACCCGCGCGCCTGTGACCAGTGTTACATAGGACGATGGTCAGCAACCCCGTCGTTTGACCACAGAAAAAGGCTAATGGTAAACGACACAGACCAGACGAAGCGCGAACTGGCAAGTGATTTAATTCTTGAACTCGCAGTGGTTTAAGTATGAAAGCATCGTCTCGTCTGCATCGTACCAGTAGGTTTTCTCTCTGTTCAAACCGCGGTTGATCACTATACACCAGAAGCAAAATGGGCACATTCTGATGTGTTTTACATAAAATTATCGGTACGCTGCGCTGTTGTTCAAAGCCAGTGGTCGTTGTGTATGGTTGCTGTGTCGTTATCGTTGCTTTCCATAGTGTTAACTTCACAATCGAAAACAAAAAAACCCTAAAATGCACATGCTCCCAGCTGAGCGCTATGCACAATCTAGCTTCACACTATAAAGCCAGTGAAAGCAAGGAATTTTTGTTTTCCGAAAAAACGACCAGCTTTACCCGTTCCGCGGACCACAGAAAAGAGAAATTTCTGAAGCTTAAGCTGGGACGTTGGAGGGGGACGAAGTTAGCTTTATAATGCGGCGCCCTTTATTGTCTGCGATCAAGATGTTGCTTTTCTATAAGGCAGCTGCCACGAGGGGTAATGCTCCCAACGAGGGGTAATGCTTTTAATCGCAAGCGTCACTTTTACCATGCATGAATTCTTATGGCGAATTCCACTGGTGGATCCGAAGCGAGACGCTCGAATCGCAAAAGAGCGCCCCAAACCGCCTCGGAGCACAGCGACCGTTGTCGATCAGCGCAACATGTAGAGGGCGCAGCGGAAGTCCTTGTTCCGGAAGTTGACGTCTGGCAATTCCAGCGCGAAAATACGCGTAAGCAGACGACGAGATTTGGCGAGAATAGCGGTGAGCAGCCACTTCTTTCGCGGTGGAACCTACCAGTCGCTATGTTCATGTTACGTCTGAGGTGCACCGCATTTTGCTGAACCTTGTAGACAATGAGGAGCACAATTATGCTCTAGGTAAGTTCATAAATGAATATATATCGGATGTCTGCCGAGCGAAGGGCAATTTCCAAAGATTTCCGAAGAGGAAATTGCCCTTCGCCGGGGCTTCTGCGAAATGTTTCCGAAAAATGCTTCGAAGAGGTACTTTTCGTTGTCGCTGCTGCTGTCTGAGTGTGCGGACTCAGATTCCGACGAGCTCTCATCAGACAACGCGACGGCTACTGCCATTCCATACGATGTCATAATTGAGAGCTGTAACCGCAATGATGCAGGTGACGAAGACATACACGCGCCAAACGCGCGCGCGCGAAACGGTATTCACTGTTTTCCGCTGGCATTCCTTCACGCGCTAAAAATAACCAAAAATAATAATTAATAATTGGTTTTCTTGGGGAAAGGAAATGGCGCAGTATCTGTCTCATATATCGTTGGACACCCGAACAGCGCCGTAAGGGAAAGGATAAAGGAGGGAGTGAAAGAAGAAAGGAAGAGGAGGTGCCGTAGTTGAGGGCTCCGGAATAATTTCGACCACCTGGGGATCTTTAACGTGCACTGACATCGCACAGCACACGGGCTCCTTAGCGTTTTTCCTCCGTAAAAACGCAGCCGCCGAGCCAAAAATCAAAATCTGTTTCGGAAGCGACGACATCGCCCGACTACAAGTTCCGGTGAGATCCGCCGCTGGTCAGCGGATCAACTTAGTGCGACCGTATGGAACGGAGTTGCTCCAAACGACCAGCGGAATTCGCGCGGTCGGTCCAGGTCGACCAGTGGAACTCGAGTTCTTCGTCGCGGAGCAAGAAAACCTGGTCCAGCACGACCAGTGGAAATCGCCATTATGTTGCGCATAGCAGCGCAACCTCAAAATGGGACCATCTATAACAGCACTGAACGTGAGATAAAAAAAATTGCGCAGCGACTGTCATGGTCTGTCGGTGCTTTGTGCCATATATGACGCGTTTTCCTTTTTATTGAAGCGGGAAAGCCTCTGCGCCGTTCTGACGTAGCATGTGCATCAAAAAATGACCACGAGCTCAACACCGCAGCAGTACGGGGATGTTTACGCTTTCACGCACGCGACCACCGACGCTCCAGCGATGTCGCCACCGCGAAATGAATTTGCGCGTCTGATTCACGCAGCTCCGCATTCGTACGTCGGTCGTTACAAAGGCCCCGGTGCAGGTCGCCTTTTTTGCGTGCATGGTGTACAGCCTGTCCAAACAACACCTTCGTACGGGGTGAGGGGGGCATAACGCCACCCGTAAGAACAATGGGAGCTTTTCGCCACGGCAGAAAAGACAGTCGCCTACACTTCTGCCGCCCTAATTGCGGGACCGGCGGCGAGCGCGGGTTCCGCCTCTCGCGGCGGCTCGTTTTCCTCGGCCCCAAATTGAGGCTGCTCGTGACATCACCGGGGTTGCGGAGTGCAGCTCTTCCTCATTCACGGATCCCTCGCGCGTAGCCTTGTCCTTGCATGCGGTTGACCTGGCGGACAATGCGACTTCCTCGAAGAAATTACGCCCAACTCACCCGTCTTCCAGGACCAACGGCGGACGCCTTGCCTGCTGGGCCTGCGCAGACACAATCTTCGCTCAGTCTCCGAGGAACGTGCAAGTGCGCACGCGCGTAAGGAGAACGACATCAACAAGGAATCTGTGGCAAGAAAGCGACGTCACAGCGAGAATAACCGTCTTCGTGCCTCGGAGCCAAAGTCACAGCGCCAGAAGTGGGCAACAGTGAACGGGGACCGTTGCTGCGCGATAAGCGATCAAGCCCACCTCCGTGTCGGGGCAGAAAAAAAAATGGCTGTGCTCCCAGAGTCCCATTAAAATCAAGTGGCAGCGATCAACTTGAAAGGATGAGCCAATAGGCAGCATCGTTAAAATTGCGCAATTTTTGAGTCAGCCCCTTTTTCTTGTACACATCCAATCTTGTTCATTTCCCGGTAGTACATGCTGCACCGGAGATTGAGAGATTTAGTGGTATTGCGAGACTGATTTTTTTTTACCGCCTTCATGGTTTTCTTTTCTATTACGGAAATAAAGCCAAAAGAAAGAACAAGTATCTACTTAAGATAAAAAAATTCAAACAAGTGAAATAAAGACAGCCACCTCGCTACCAGGTTCGAATTTAAATGCGTCAGCACACCACTGTCAAGAGCGAATGCGAGCTTCATCGCCTCTGAAGAAGACAGCTTTGATTATTTCTGTTGACAAACTTACAACGTCTACTACAGCTGCTGAAGGGCAATGCGAAATTCGGGAGACTATTAAGTTTCGCCTTAATATTATGAAGCGATCGTAGCGTCACTAGGTCCCTTCGGCGACCTGGGGTCCTGTTTACATATCACTTCGAAGACGCGGTCCCTGTTCTTCTCTTCATATTTGATTTTAACACGACAGCGTTAAGGAGCTCGTGTCGCAGAAAAGCCGGCGTCGTTGGCGTCGGCGTCTTTGGCCGGGAGCGAAAAATGGCGCTTCTCGGTGGGCACCTGAACCGCGCCGTAAGGGAAGTGATTTTAACGCGACAGCGTTAAGAATTGATTGATTGATGGATTGGTTGATTGATGGATTGGTTGATTGATTGATTGATTGATGGATTGGTTGATTGATTGATCGATCGATCGATAGATCGATTTTTTCTTCCCTTACGGCGCGATTCAGATGTCCAGCGAGAAATGTGAGACAGGCGTCATTTTCTTTCCTTAAAAGCAATTGTTCATTTCATTCTCATTCCCTTACGGCACGATTCGTGTGTCCGCCGATATATGTGAGACAGGCGTCCTTTCCTTAAATTCTCCAACGGGCCACGCGTCGCGCCGAACGGGCGATGTTGTTCCGTGTACTCCTCGGCAACGCTGCGACACGCTGTCGACTCTCTCTTAAAGGCGAAGCTTAAGCGTCCTCCAAATTTTGCAGTTTTGATTGCATTTCTATCTTTTTATTTTTTATTTATACTGTTGTAAGTATGATGTTCGAGGTGGCCGCATAAATTCCTTGAACTAACCCACTGAATGAACGTTCCTCAGTGGTCGAGCTTTAACGCAATCGGCTCAAGAACGGTTCGTCTTGAATCGAGCATTTTCCTTCTCAGCGCAGTCGCTTTTCTTTCTTCAGAAGCGCTGCGTAATGTTGGTGGAACAACGTCATGACCCTGAGGACCGATGACTTGGAGTTGGAAAACGTTTATTTCGACATTTTTAGTTTAGAGGTGCTGGCGGCCCTTACGGGTGACGGTCGTAATTGTGTAGTGCAGTCATCACTTCCGTACTGTGCGACTGTTGTGGGCAGTTTAAATTACCCGCGCGAGATAATGTTGCGAGGGTGTTTTTGCAGGCTAGTTGGGGCATTACTGGAATTGGGTTCAAGTGCAGAATAACATCACAGGAAGGAACGAAGTTGACAAGACTGTTGACCGGAACAGGAGTTGACGAAGTTGACAGTCTAGTTCCACAGGCATTCCTTATCTCTACTCTTTGAAGCCACGACAACTTGTTTCCGTCATTGCCCTATGTGGAGTGCAGTTCCAGACAACTTGGTTAGCGCTCTCTCCAGTCAACTTCGTTCCTACCTGTGCAGTTCTGCGCTTAAAACAAATTGCAATGAGATAATATTGTGACGTCATGGCCCTCTGGACCAACCCCGATTTTCTCGACGCTCCAGTGCTAATTGCAGCAGTTTCCCCGCTGAAAAGGAGCCTTAACGCTGTCACGTTGAAACAGGGCGCTTCGTTCGTAGTAAAAAAATTGGTGGTGGTTTAGCTCTTGTTAAACCTGGAGTGACGCAATAGCAACAGCTGGCCGAGTGGAACTTGCTCATTTGAATTGCAAAGTCAGTCTTTTGGCCGCTCCGTTTCGCTGGGCATTCCTTCTTCATCTTCGTCCCACTTGACACGGCGCATGCCCACAGCTGTGGCAGCTCGGTTTCGCCTGCAGCAGCAGCTGTTGCGCACCACGTGGCTGGTCACGTGACCAACCAGGTGACGAACCACGGGATCAGCCACGGCGCCACGCCGCCGGCAGCTGCTCTGCACCACGTGACCAACCACGTCACAGCGTGGCGCCGCCGCCACGCTGAAGGCTTAAAATGCTACTGTAATGTAGCTATCGCTACAAAATGAACGTGAACAAGACTGTCGCAGAAGAATAGCACAGCGAAAGCAGCGCTCCCTCAGAAATTGAAATATAAATAAAATAAAGCGGAAATCCGCAAGGAAACACACACTATACAAAATAACACAAGTTTTGGCGCGTGAATATATCGTGATCCTTCCTGTGTTTTCTTGTCTCAGCTCAATTAACCTAAAATTACTAAACACTACAGCGCAGCCGGGAAAAAACGGAGTATCCAAAGTTACCTAAACCCCGTTCTGAATGCAATATAACTGAATTTTCTTTTATCCAGGAGAATTTTGCGAGGAGGCCACGCAAACAAGTGTGAAAAAAACTTGAGTAAGCGCGACCCCCCAGCACACAGGGCTGCATAACAGCGAACGGCTAATGTCGTACAAATTATATGCACAGTCATAGGGAAGCAAAGCAAGGCAGCATTAAATAAGAAACAAGGAATCATCGCTCACATAATGCAAACATAAGACTCACTTCTTTTTATTTATTCAGTACATGCATTGCCATTTAGGCATTGATGCAGGGAAGGGTTTTTCGAAATAGAAAAGGTTACACAACGTGTTTATACACTCAAAGCGTGGTAAAAAGCACCAGGCAGAAGGTTGATATCAGGCAGAAGAAGTTTGAGGCATGCGGTGTTTGGACATAAAAAGAATGCCCGAGAACTTCACCTCTGTAAGCAAGTTTTTAACCCTCAAAGGGTGATCCTTTGCGATGAATATTTATGCCGAAATGGCTTTTCTAGTTCTCGCGGCTGATGCCAGTTTCGGAATGAAATTCTGTGTTTGTTTTCTTAACCTGCAAATGGCAGTGGTTAAGGTTTCCAAGCGACCCATGGCTCGCGAAGGACACCGTAGTGAAAGGCTTCGATTTATTTTAGACCACCTGAGACTCCTGAACGTGCACTGATGTCGAGCAGCGCACGAACATTTCGCCTCCAGCGAAATATGGTCAGTGAGGCTGGGAACAGCAGCTGAACGCCAAAGCCACTGAGCCATCACAGTGGGTATTCCCTTAAACATCTGATTTTGAATTGCAGGCAAAAGGAATTTTAACCCTCGTTTATTGCAATTTCTTCTGGATTGGTAGGAAATCCGGGGTTCCATACAGCGTACGTTATCAGCAGGGGAGCTTTTCTGTAATCTGTTTTGAGTAGCTAAGGCATCGTAAATTTTTATTAATCACATTTTGTAAAGTTGTGCTCTTTAAATAAATCTGCACTATGGAACGATAGATTTCTTTCTAGGCTAATTTTACACTTTTCGACACTATCAGCCCGACTATCGGAAAAAATACACGTGCAAACAGATTTTGCAATGCTGTAGGCCTCCGCCACCTTACCGAAATGGTCGTCATTCCTGCTCAATGCAACCACAGTAATGAAATGTTTCATTTGCCGACTGCCATGATTCTATATGCTTCCCACACGGCTCACACTGTCACGTAGTGGGGACGCAAGGCAGTGCGGAAGGAAGAGAGGCAAACTAGCACGCAACTCGAAAAGGGTTTACCGGACGATCGTGTTAAGAAAAGCTAAATTGGTCGGGGTTTAAAGTAGTTACACCAAATAGGCGATTGAAAACGGGAGGTCGTTCTTCAATTGGAGGGGACACTTAAGCTCAGACTTCAGGTCATGACGCGACAGCCTTAATGGGTTAATGCCCATATGTGCAGGATTGGACATTTTATACTTACCAGTCATAATGGCGGCGAGTCCACATACCATTACCAGCGCAGAGGTTAAGCGATGCGCCACTGCACTGGCAGGTGCTTGTTTCTACCATAGCAGCAGGTAGGTATTGTGCAAACCATGTTGCTCTTCCCGAGCAACCTCTCGCGCAGCTGGCGCCACGTTCTTCCGAACTTACCCGAGCCTGCCACAGTTACTAAGAAACGGCCCAAGACCATAAGGTGAACGTGCGTGCGTACGGTGACAAGATTATTGGTCAGTGTTGGTGAGCGTACAAGTGCTTTCGCCCTAAAAATGCTGACTGGACGATCTTCATCCTGTTACTTGACAATCTTTAACGATCTTGGCGCGTTTACGCATTTAGTTCTCCAAACTGATGCAGTTTCTCGAGCGTCCTTATAGAAAGGCGCACATCTACAACATGCCAACGTCGTCCACGCTGTTGGCGGCGAGTGGACGACGGCATCAGCCGAATTTCCAAAGCGACCGCTAGGCTCCGTTCAGCGGCTCCTTTTTAGGAGCTCGACGGGACCTGTATGGTTCGCGGCGAAGATATTCATAGCGTAATGGGTTAGAGGGATTGGTCATTCTCAATTTTACATTCATAAATCTTTGGAGGTCCTCATACACTGCTCGCGCAGTGGTGCAGGAGTCAAGCGCTTCGCCACTGCCCTGCGATGCAAGGTTAGGCCATCGGTGGCGCTTGTGATGCCCAAGTTGCTCACTCGAGCAACCTCTGGCACGTGCTACGGTGAGCAGCCACCCGGACAAGGCCACCCTGGCTGGATAGGTAGCCACCTGAGTCCCCCTACCCTGGCTGATTTTTCGCTCACAACGCCGACGACGACACCGGATTTTCCGGAGAAAGGCAGCGTTAACGCTATCGCGTTAAAAATATTTAGGAAGTGCTATGGCTGCTTTATTCTGGACGAATAAACCGGCTGGACACATCAGCGTTTTGTTGCACTTAGTAACGTTTTTAATCATTTGGCATAGATAGGATGTAAGCTGCCATCAGTCTTATTTAGTGTTTAGGCGTTGTTTAGAAGATTAGAGACTCCAGGTTTTGGTGAACTGATACATTCTCTTAAGTTTTGAATATAATTACGTCGTCCCAGTTTTCTTTTTCGCTGGAACCATATCCAATGAGGCTAGCCTAGCATAGCAGTGCTCTTCTAGGAACTACTAGGCTACCGCGGTGGCTCAGTGGTTATGGCCCTCGGCTGCTGACCCGAAAGACGCGGGTTCGATCCTGGTAGCGGCGGTCGAATTTCGATGGAGGCGAATTGTAGAGGCACATGTACTGTGTGATGTCAGTGCACGTTAAAGAACCACACGTGGTCGAAATTTTCGGAGCCCTTCACTATGGCGTCCCTCAGTCGCTTCGGAACGTTAAACACACCTAAACCATAAACCAATCGAGGAATTAGCGGGTATTAAATGGGATGCCATAGGGCTTAGTGAGGTTAGGCGGCAGATGAGGCGTGTACAGTACTAATGAGCGTGCACGCACTGTGCTACCGTGAACTAGTGGACAGACGAGAACTAGGCGTGGGATTTCTCATTAATCAGGATATAGCTGCCAACATAGAGGAGTTCTATAGTATTAACTAGAGTGTGGCAGCTATCGTAATTAGGCTTAATAAGAGGTATATGCTGAAGGTGGTGAAGGCCTACGCGCTTATATTCAGCCATGATGACGAGATCGTTGAAAGCTTCCATGCAGACGTAGAATCGGCAATGAACGAAGTAAAATCACAGTACACTGTACTGATGGGCTACTTCAATGCGGAGGTAGGCGAGGTCAGGCAATAGGCGACTATCTCATAGGCTCTAAGAAATAGCTGGGGGGGGGGGGGAGTCATTAGTAGATTTCGCAAAGAGAAATAATATATGGATCATGAATACCTTCCGGAAACGAAAGAACAGACAGTGCACATGGAAGAGCCCCAATAGTGAGATTAAAAATGGAATAGGTTTCATATCATGCGCTTAGTTGGAGTCGTGCAGGATGTGGAGGTCCTTGGAGAGGGGCTTGTAGCCACCATGGCATGACGACGTCTCGATTTGACTTAGACGTAAAGAGGGAACGGAAGAAATTAATAATGCAGAAGCCCATTAACGAGTTAGTGTAAGCGGGAAAGCAGAGAAATTCAGAATATCGTTCCACAACAGATATTCAGTTCTAACTGAGGAAGGCAATCTTAATGCTAAAACCATGAAAGATAATCTCAAAGCTATAATTACTGAGCGCGCTGTAGAAGGGCGGTAGGATGGTTCGACAGGATACCGGCAAACAATCTCAGGAGACCAAAGCGCTCATTCAGAGAGTGCATCTTGAAACCGCGGAAACAAAAGACAAGAGACGAGGAAGAAACCAACAGGACAGAGCGCGGACTCCCTTGTCCCTTCTTGTCTTCCTTGTTCCTCGTCCCTTGTCTTTTTCTGTGCGGTTTCAAGATGCACTCTACTAATAGTCACAAACTAGCCCGTCTCTCTCTATTATGCTCATTAAGAAACGACAAAGCATGAAAGCGTCTAACCTTAGAGAAAGAATAGAACTCGCAGAGGTATCAATGTTAATAAATAAGCGCAAGACAGCAGAGATAAGGAAGTTTAACGTCAGTAACGAAAGAGGAAGTAAAGAAAGCGTTAGGAGCAGTGCAAAGGGGGAAAGCAGCTGGTGAGGCTCAGGTAACAGCAGACTTATTCAAGGACGGAGTAGAGATTGCACTAGAAAAAATAGCCTTGCTAAGACACTCAGGAGATGAACTACAACGCATGGCCAATGAGTTAGACAGGCAGAGCAGAACGGTGGGCCTAAAATACATGCGATAAAGCGTCTAACCTTACAGAAAGAATAGAACTCGCAGAGGTATCAATGTTAATAAATAAGCGCAAGACAGCAGAGATAAGGTAATCCGTGATTCGCTAATGGCATTGCCTTGCTAAGACACTCAGGAGATGAACTACAACGCATGGCCAATGAGTTAGACAGGCAGAGCAGAACGGTGGGCCTAAAATACATGCGATAAAGCGTCTAACCTTACAGAAAGAATAGAACTCGCAGAGGTATCAATGTTAATAAATAAGCGCAAGACAGCAGAGATAAGGAAGTTTAACGTCAGTAACGAAAGAGGAAGTAAAGAAAGCGTTAGGAGCAGTGCAAAGGGGGAAAGCAGCTGGTGAGGCTCAGGTAACAGCAGACTTATTCAAGGACGGAGTAGAGATTGCACTAGAAAAAATAGCCAACGTGCCTGCGCATTGCTTTATGACTTCGAGCGTACCAGAAGCTTGGAAGAACGCTAATATATTCTTAATTCATAAAAAAGAAGACGTAAAGGACTTGAAAAACTACAGGCCGATCAGCTTATTCTCCGTTGCCTAGAACATATTTATTAAGGTAATCGCAAAAAGAATCAGGACAACCATAGTCCTCAATCAACCAAATGCTCAGGCAGGCTTTCGTAAAGGATACTCGACAATAGACCATAATCAGACCATCAATCAAGTGACACAGAAATGCGCAGAATATAACGGAGACCTATATACAGCCTTCATTAATTACTAGAAAGCATTCGACTAAGAGGAAACCTCAGCAATCATGCTGGCACTGCGGAATCCCGGTGTAGAATAGTCTTATAGGAAAATACTGGAAGATATCTATCACGACAGCACAGCTACCATAGTCCTGCATGAAGTCAGCACTAAAATTCGAATAAGGGTATCAGGCAGGGAGACACGATCTCCCCAATGCTATTCACCGCCTGTTTACAGGAGGTGTTCCGAGGCCTGGATTTGGGAACAATTTGGGATAAGAGTTAATGGAGAATACGTAGGTAATCCGTGATTCGCTAATGGCATTGCCTTGCTAAGACACTCAGGAGATGAACTACAACGCATGGCCAATGAGTTAGACAGGCAGAGCAGAACGGTGGGCCTAAAATACATGCGATAAACCCAAATAATGTTCAACAGTCTCGCAAGGGGACAGCAGTTCACAATTGGTAACGAGGTGCCGCGTGCGGTAACGGAATATGTCTACTTAGGTAGAGGCTACTGATCCGGATCACGAGAGGTAAATAACTAGAAGAATAGGGTGGTGGACATAAGGTAGGTTCTCTCATATCATGAATGGCAGTTCACCAATAACCCTCAAGTGAAAAGTATACAAGAGGAACGTGGAGCCATCGAGTGCGTTGTTATTAATAACCAGTATGGAAGGGACCCCTTCGCCATGGTTCCAGCGTATGCAAAAAAATATTGATCCCAACAAAATCACCTTCAGAATAATAAAGATGAGGCTGGTGCCTGAAGGAATTTCAAAAAGGTTTCATTTCTCCCCTGTTCATCAATAGGACACCCAGATATCAATGACTTTCAACTGTGTTTGCCATAGAACACTGTACCCCGCAGACATCAGGAACAATGTAAATAGGAACAGACCGTGGTGCAATGCGCATGGTGTAATGCGTCCTTTAAGGACGCGAATGCAAATGGCAGGCGTATTAAAGGCGTGTCCAAGTGGACATCATTGCTGTCTTCTAATAATGTGTATACTGCCAAAAAGTATACAACAGGCTAGTTAGATAGATAGATAGATAGATAGATAGATAGATAGATAGATAGATAGATAGATAGATAGATAGATAGATAGATAGATAGATAGATAGATAGATAGATAGATAGATAGATAGATAGATAGATAGATAGATAGATAGATAGATAGATAGATGGATGGATGGATGGATGGATGGATGGATGGATGGATGGATGGATGGATGGATGGATGGATGGATGGATGGATGGATGGATGGATGGATGGATGGATGGATGGATGGATGGATAGATAGATAGATAGATAGACAGACAGACAGACAGACAGACAGACAGACAGACAGACAGACAGACAAACAGACAGATAGACAGATAGATAGATAGATAGATAGATAGATAGATAGATAGATAGATAGATAGATAGATAGATAGATAGATAGATAGATAGATAGATAGATAGATAGATAGATAGATAGATAGATAGATAGATAGATAGATAGATAGATAGATAGATAGATAGATAGATAGATAGATAGATAGATAGATAGATAGATAGATAGATAGATAGATAGATAGATAGATAGATAGATAGATAGATAGATAGATAGATAGATAGATAGATAGATAGATAGATAGATAGATAGATAGATAGATAGATAGATAGATAGATAGATAGATAGATAGATAGATAGATAGATAGATAGATAGATAGATAGATAGATAGATAGATAGATAGATAGATAGATAGATAGATAGATAGATAGATAGATAGATAGATAGATAGATAGATAGATAGATAGATAGATAGATAGATAGATAGATAGATAGATAGATAGATAGATAGATAGATAGATAGATAGATAGATAGATAGATAGATAGATAGATAGATAGATAGATAGATAGATAGATAGATAGATAGATAGATAGATAGATAGATAGATAGATAGATAGATAGATAGATAGATAGATAGATAGATAGATAGATAGATAGATAGATAGATAGATAGATAGATAGATAGATAGATAGATAGATAGATAGATAGATAGATAGATAGATAGATAGATAGATAGATAGATAGATAGATAGATAGATAGATAGATAGATAGATAGATAGATAGATAGATAGATAGATAGATAGATAGATAGATAGATAGATAGATAGATAGATAGATAAGGAGGAGGAGGGAAAGGCAGGGATGTTAACCAGAAAGGGGTTCCTGTTGGCTACCCTGCACTGGGGAAAAGGAATTAGGGGACTACATAGGAGTACTCAAAAGGCATTTTGCTCATGCAACGCCTATTTGTGCTGCATTCGACCCACTCATCCACCAAGCAGGCGCACTAGGGCAACATTTTGAATATGTATTCAGCTCAGTACACTATGCTTTTTGTTTCTTACGACGCAAGCCAGCTAAGGAGCGAAAAACTATTCAAGGTAAACGGCTGTCCAGAGGAAGTTACAACAGCCCTTTTACATTACAGTAGCAGAAGGTTGTTAGGGAGATGTGTTAACTGAGCGTCCGGCCTTGGAAAAAGGCGACTCTCATCCCAATACTTAAGAAAGGCAAGGAAGCCTCACTTGCGAGCTTCTGGCCAATTGCCCTCCCAAGCTGTTCGTGCCAGCTCTTCGAAAAGATGTTCAATCGTCGCCTTTTCCTTCCTTTAGTTTAATGGACTTCGTGACCAACACCAATCTGGATTCAGGCCGGCCGGTCAACAACTGGTCGACTCGTTTGCTTTGAATCTTATGCAAGGGATGCCTTTGGGCGAAAATAGCGCAGCTTATTCGTTTTATTTGATTTGGAGATACCAGTTGGCCCTGTGGTATTTTACGTGATCTGTCCGCTCTTAGAATCTCGGCGAATATGCTGAATATCATTCAACGACTTTCAAGCTTTGCGTTAGAAATTTCTTAACGAAGCATTTCATGGGCGAGAACGTTGTTCCTCAAGGTAGCGTTCTCATAGTACACTTTTCGTCCTTAAAATGATTTTGCTGAAGAGCGAACTGCCTAGTCCCATCTCTTAAAAGGCTTGCGTTGACGAAGTACAAATAAGCTTCATGTCATGAAATTTCTGCATGTGTGGACGGCATATTCAGTTGGTAGCTAACGACCTATCCAAATGGGCAGACAAAAACAGATTTACACTTGGCGGAAGAAGAGGGGATGTGTGTACACTTCTCTAAATAGCGTGGCATGAAACCCGCTCCCTACATCATAATGAAAGGGGCAGAGTATTGGTGTCCAAAAAGATGGAGGATTTAGCGTGGTTAGTACAAATGCGAATTAGGCGCGATAGCACTTTGGTTTTTCATTTCGGTTTCGGTTCGAGGCTCGCGTTTCAAGGTCAAGCAGACTTCAGAAAAGGATAGCCGAAATGGATGAGTGGAGGGCCTTAGTTATAGCACATTAAAACTGGCGGGGACACTTAAGCTTCCCCTTAAGGGTATGACTTGATACCGTTAATGGGTTAATGCCTTTTTATGCGGAATTAGTCATTCTCTACTTTACATTGATATATCGCTGGGAGTCATCATATCACTCCTGGCGCAGTTTTGCAGCGGTTACGCAAGGCGCCACTTCTCTGGGATCACAGGTGCTGCCACCGGTGGGGCTTAAAGCCAGGTTGAATGCTCTTCCCAAGCAACCCCTCACGTCTAATCATTAATTGAACTACCGCCTGGTAGGGTAGGCAGTTTGCACGCAATCTAGTGGGCAGGCTGTGAAGACGTAACAAGTCGCGTGACCTCGATTAGCGACAGACAGTCGCCAGGCAAACAGTGAACAGATTATCCAGACACCCAGACCGACAGACATTAGCCAGACAGAGAACGGCGAAATCGGTAAGTGGGGATTTTCGTGCTAGTGCACTAAAAGACCACAAAGTTTATTTGTGTCACAATCCACAAAAAGTTTGCCTTCTTTCAGCACATCAAGCGGTTCACGTAAAAATAAATTTAAGAAATGAACCTTCTAAATAAGTTGTCGCGTCAGTTGTAGGGTCTTCTGAATAGTTTAGTTCCATCACGTACAGACTCGAACAAAAATCAGCACAAAAAACCCATTGAAAAATGCTCGCCAGAGAGCAGCACCTTGGGCTCCGTTCGGGCACTGGCGCTCTTCGTACTAGCCTTGTTGCTAGTTTTTATGGTGAGGTGGACCGATCGTCATTTCAGCGTCAGAGCAATTCTTACAGGCATTGCATATGCCATGAAAGTATTATCGCACGTGGAACATCCATGCAATATGATTTTGCTGAATCTAACTAACCCACTGCTGTTTTCGAACCGACGATCTGAAAAACCGCTTTCCCCATCAGAGTTGTCAAACTTGTTCGGCACTTGAGCACGCTGGCCTTCAAGATTGTAACAACCTTCCCATAAGACCTAATTGACCCAGGGTAATGCATCCTGTCGACTGTGACGCTTCTTTTCTAGAGATACAGAGAGCGAGACAGTCATACGTCCTGTACAAAAGAATATAAAGGGGAAGGAAACAACCATCTCGACCTACAACGTGATACTACAACACCTCAGGTTGGAGCGGCACACATATCCACCGCCTGCCAAAAACCTTACTAAAAACGAGATTTAGCTATCTAGACCAGAGACTCGGACATTCAACGCCTCTTATATACTAGACGCTATAAACCCGGATTTCATTTAATCAAAACACAGGCTTTGCGGGGAGAACAGAGACATGTAACATATAGTATGGGTCTGTGAAAAAAAACAACAAATCATTGACACTATAACTTAGTCAACGCTCGAGGGGCGGGAGACAGCACTCTCTAGCTCTGACGACGGAAGTCAACGTGAGCTTCGTGAAAGTGCTAAGGCAACAGCTTGCACCAAAGGAGTACCGGGCAAAAAGCACTACCCCCCTCCGCACCATTCTTTTCATCATTAGTCTGACAGCGCCCACTGTAGGGCAAAGGCCTCTCCCATGTATCTCCAATTAAGCCTGTCCTTTGCCAGCTGCGGCCACCGTATCCCCGCAAACGTTTTCATCTCATCCGCGCACCTAAATTTTTTCCCGCCCTCTGCTATGCTTCCCTTTTCTTGCTATGCAGTCCGTTACCCTTAAAGACCATCAATTATCTTGCTTTCGCATTACGCGCCCTGCCCAAGCCCATTTCTTCCTCTTGATTTCGAGTAGGATGTAATTAACCCGCGTTTGTTCCCTCACCCACTCTGCCCGCTTCCGGTCTCTTAACGTTACACCTATCATTTTTGTTTCCACATTCTGCTGCGCTGTCCTTAACTCGAACCCTTTTCGTTATCCTCCATGTTTCATTCCCATAGGTGAGTACCAGTGAGATACAGCTGCTATGTACTTTTCTCTTCAGGGATATTGGTAAACTGCCATTCATGATCCGACATAACCGGCGAAACGCGCTCCACCTCATTCTTATGCTTTTAATATTTTTGAAAACTAAACATTTTAACAGATTTGCCTGTCTGGCTGGGTTTGAAGACTAATAATAAACAGCACATCTCCAACCAAAAATTTTAACTTTAACCCAACGTTTCGAAGCCAACTCGGCTCCTTCATCAGGGGTTACTGAGGGCAGTAGCTAGCGTCTTTTAAGTATGGAGGGGGGGGGGGGGGGTCAAAGGAACGACAGCTGTGATGCGAAAGGCGCGATATGAGGGGGAGGGGGTTTAGGCTGTTAGTCACGCTGGCGCACTGTAGGGAGGTGGTGTGAATGGCGACGTTTTTTGGTTGAGTTGAAGAGCGAAGTCCCTGGGCATATACTGGGGGTAGGTTTCCTTTTGTGCGGTTGACATTATTCGGGGTGGTTTGGATATGCCAGGATTCCAGAAGGAGCCTTTTGTGGTAATTTCTCTCGGTTTCGAAGATGCGCGTTTCTTCGAAGTTGATTCTAAGGTCGGAGTCCTCGGAATGTTCGGCTACTGGATTGCGCTCTCTTGTGAATTTGCGGACGTCGTTCTTATGTTGCCGAATTCTTTCTTTGAAATTTTTGGGTTCGCTGATGTAGCTTGCGGCGCAGTCGGCGCATGGAATTTTCTAGACAATGCTTTGGGCTCTTTCTGTTGCGCTTTGCCTACCTGTTCCCAAAGATCGGCCGCGAAGAGAAAGAGCCCAAGGCATTGTCTACAAAATTACATGCGCCGACTGTGCCGCAAGCTACATCAGCGAACCCAAAAATTTCAAAGAAAGAATTCGGCAACATAAGAACGACGTCCGCAAATTCGCAAGAGAACTCAATCCAGTAGCCGAACATTCCGAGGACTCCGACCATAGAATCAACTTTGAAGAAACCCGCATCCTCGGAACGGAGACAAATTACCACAAAAGGCTCCTTCTGGAGTCCTGGCATATCCAAACTACCCCGAACAACATCAACCGCACAAAACGAAACCTACCCCCAGTATATGCCCAGGGACTTCGCTCTTCAACTCAACGAAAAAGTCGCCATTCACCACCTCCCTGCAGTGCGCCAGCGTGACTAACAGCCTAAACCCCCTCCCTCTCCCCCGTGCCATTCGCATCACAGCTGTCGTTCTCCTTTGACCCCCCCCCCTCCCCTACATACTTAAAAGACGCTAGCTATTGCCCTCCGTCACCCCTGATGAACGAGCCGAGTTGGCTTCGAAACGTTGGGTTAATGTTAAAATTTTTGGTTGGAGATGTGCAGTTTATTATAAGTATAATATTTTTCTCCCATGATCCGAACCTGCGGTCACTACATGCCCCAATTCGAAAGGTTCCCTTACCACCAGCGCCTCGCTACCGATGATAAACGTGCTCACTTTCGAGACTGTTTAACTTTACTTTTGTGTTCAGCGTATTAATTTTTGACCCACCGTTCTGCTCTGCCCAAGTCATTGATCATGCATTGCAATTCATCCCCTGAGTGACTTAGCAAGATATGTCATCAGCGAATCGCAAATTACTGAGGTATTCTTCATGAACTCTTATCCCCAACAGTTCCCAATCCAAACCTCTGAACGCCTCTAGTAAACAAGCAGTGAATAACATTGACGAGATCGCGTCACCTTGCCTGACACTCTTCCATATTGGAATTTTATTTATGAAGGTCTATGATGCCTGTGGAGCCGTTGTTGATACCTTCCAGTATTTTTACATATGGCTCATGTATACCCTGAGTCTGTCTGTAGTTCCTGTTTGACTGTTGTGGTTTCTTCCGAATCAAATGCTTCCTCGTATGAAGGCTATGCATAGGGGTTGGTTATAATCGGCCCTCTAACTGTAGTTCAACAAATATTTTGATCATCATCATCGACCGATCCATAACAGAGGAGGAAGTCAGCGCTGTAGTAGCATCCGCCACGAAGAACAGGGCACAAGGCGTAGACAGATCAGCAATGCCATCATCAGCATTGTGGGCCGAAAAGAACGTCTTAACCCCACTCTTAAAGAAAATGCGATCGCATTTGGAAGTCGGTCCATCCCCAATTAATCCAAATGACCCCCAAATTTTAGAAGTATATAGGCCCAACTCCGAAAATGGATTGAAGTGAATTAGTGGGGATAAGTTGGTGTATTAAGGTGCATAGCTCTCATGCTGTGCCCTGTCTTGAGTGTGTTTTTTCGCGAAGCTTTACCGTGTCAGAATTAAAGTGGATTCGTGCGGATTAGGGAGTGGCTTAAGGTGAATTAGTCGGAACTAGTGGGTGCGTTAAGTTGGATTAGTGGGGATTAGCAGGTGGGTGAATGCGGATTTGATGAAGGGTTAAGGTGGAAGCGTGGGTCGGGTTAGTAATTCCATATGGGAATCCAACGGTCGGCAGTCGAACATTCTAGTCAGATTTTCAAATTAGGCGCTGCTGAGGAAATCACAAACTTCTCTGCCAATCAGGGAATTTCACTACGGAAAAACCGTGTAGCTTTTGCAACACGGCAACCTAAATGCTCTCGCGTTTGTATTTCCACCAGCTATGGGAGACAGGTACGGTACCCTAAGAGTGGAGGCTCGCTGATATCATTCTGATGCCACAGCCCGGAAAACCACCCGTCGTGGATCATCTAAGACCCATTTCCCTCGTATCTTGTCTGGGTAAGCTCTTTGCACGATTAGTCAAAAACTAGACTACCTAGAGCGAAACCATATTCTACCTCTCACGATGCTTGAGTTCTCCCCTCAACTCTGTACGCAGGGCGTCTACTACAGCTCCAGTTACAGGTGCTGACCCAAATTCCTCAACGTGGAGAGAACATCATCTTGGCAGTTTTCCTCAAATCAGCATTGCAAAATGTTTGAATACACTTAATAGCGGAAGAGGAATTTATGATTATTTATGTGCCTTCCTTTCGGACAGGATGGCCGCGATCTGAGTTGGATAGCTGCGAACAGACAATCTCGATGCCCAATAAAGGCACCCCCTCAGAGGTTGGTGATATCGCCCCTCCTTATCAACGTTGCCATGGCCGGTCTACCATCGCGCGGCCCGCAACAGAACTAAATATAGGGACGTGTGCCATAGAAAAGCGAAATAGGTTTCAAGGAAGAGCCCTCTGCAGATTTAGGATTTTACAAACCGACGCACTCAAAGAATACACGGGCGCCACACTGCACGAGGCGTAGTAGCCACATTTCAGTTAACTTCATCGTATTGGAGTGCTGAGGTTAAAGGCCGAAAGGCGGCAGAACTATCTAGACTTCTACACAAACAGAATACCATTTCACGCTACTTCTTTCTACAGGATGGTCGAGTGCTTGCTTTAGATAATATTTTTAGGTTTTTAACTGATTTAGGTTTCTTACATCGAGTTTCTTATTCCAAATGACCTCAACACTCCTGTCATTGTAGACGAAATGGCTGAGTTTCCAACCTTAGCTGCAGTGGCTTCGCCCTTCTTAGTAGGGCAAGGAGTGTAGCTAAGCTTGGTTTAAAAAGCCGTAAAAAGACAAGCGGAATAACAAAGACTACAAGGACATGCGCTAACTCGCAACTGGCTGAGGCTTCCTGACCTGGTCTTTAAATACGATTCTTGACCATTCTTTTATGCCCCATACTCATTTTCTTTATTTATTCCGCCGGGCGTATTACCCGTCCGACGCCCAATGTATCGTGTCTACATGTCTTTGACACTCAGGCCTTTTACAGCTGCGTTTGTTTTATTGCACTTCCAGAAAAGTTCAACGAATGCATACGCGACTATCCGTGATGACAAAGTGCCTTGTGTTTGTACTCTTTAACCAGGGGTGACCTTGCATCATAAAAACCAATTATCACCGTATTCCATGCCTTCACGCAGCACCAATCCTTATGGCCTTTTTCGGACTGTTGTGCTACTGAAACTGAACGCTGCTCACGAGGCCTACTCAGTTCAACAATAGCATGCTGTTTAATATTTTTATAAACTTCCTCAACAACAGGAAACAAGAGAGCTCCATATGGTCGCATGTGCCCGTTTCGATGACCGCTACGTAGCGGTTACACAGCAAAGCATGCACTGACTCGCCGCAAGCATCTTCATGACTTTTTCACTACAGATGCCTCGAGGTTAATGCGTGAATCACATAATCCCTGCACAGGCCGTCGGCAAGTGACGGCGAGATCTGCGCGCGAAGAACTCGGTGGCTGGCATCTGGCTCCGTTCGTGACAGGAGCCTGCCCTTGGCGTTGGGAATAGTTATTGTTTCTATGAGAGCCAGAGTTATGCGGATATAGGTCAGCCGTATTGCTTTCTCAAGCTTCCATGTTATAAGGAAAAGACAACTCTTGCATGCAAGAAGCATGCTTGATATGCAGTGGTTAGAGTGGCTGCAGGTTCAATCCGCTTATTCTTGTCTGGTTAACTTGCTTTATTCCAGCCAAAATAAGGTTACATTGAATGACAGGGCTTAATAGTAATGCGTGGGCTGCACAAAGACCTATCTCAACAAGTTAGAAACTAAATACTCGCCACGTAGAGGGGTGACTCATGCTGTAAACGCCACATCTCACAAGAGCTGTCCTATTAACAATTAATGAAAACCTCTGATAAGATCGAATGTTTGTATTACGAAAACATCTTTTCACTGAGACTTGTGCCCTCGGATAAAATAAACGCCGCAAATGAGAACAGTAGGCGAAGCTATGAACTTTCAAAAGCAGTCTAGTACGACACGTTGCGGCTTCTCCACGATGTATGGATGCTTTTGAACGATGTGATCGCGTTAGGACACTAAAGGGGTGAGCGGCAGAGCGAAAACAAACTGCAGCCACCGCTGGGTTGCGGTGGCTGCGACACCGCACCGCACTGCTCCATTTCAAACGCAGATTCAAGTGACCCCTCTTCTCCCCATTTCAACGAGAAATTTCGATCGGAAAACCATGAGAAAAGCCATTTACTCACGACGAACATTCAAAAAATACATTGTGAAAATAGGACGCGCCTCTCCACAACCAACTCCTTCAACAGTCGCCAATAAATGAGGCCTGCTTCATTATATTTTTTTAAGGTTGGTGCTCGCAGCCACCAGATTGGTACCACGCCTATCAAGTGCCTCTACTTAAGAGAAATTCTACGGCTTTATCTGAAAGCAAAGTTAGGAAGTGAAAAAAGAAAGCATACAGCTCGTGCCCTTCATTAAAATTCATCCTCCTCTGAAAAAGGAAGGGAATGAGAAGAGACAAACTTCAATACGGCCTGCTTTTCCAACAGGATCGTTTACTGAACCTGTCACGGGCTTAAGAAACTCAACTGATTTTCGTGCACACCCCCAGCATAATCCAGCAGTTCTCACAATGCACTTCTCGCGAGGACGGCGCGCGTTAACTTCATAACATTCAGAAACAACAAGTACCGGATCGACAGCTCGACGCGCTGTGACATGGAGGATTTGGCTTTTTGCTGACGCAGGCTCTGGCGAACACTGGGCTAGTCCGAGTTGGTGAGTTATAGAAAGCATATAGAATTCCATTCATTGCCTACAATCCACGGCAGCTTCGCAAGGGCAGCAGCCGTCGCCTCTAAAGCGAAAAGCGGAACCTTGAAATAAGCCGCCTGTGCTCAGCGACATGCTTCAAAGCCGCTTTGTGCGCTTGCGCTCTTACCATGTTGCGTCGTTGTTGTTGTTCTCGTTGTGCCCTGACGCCGGCAACAACCTCTTCCTTTTCATCTTCAACCAGGATGCACGATTGGTGAAATTTCCTTGCGGGTGCGAACTGAGGTTGTTAGTGAAAGGCAATAAGTGCGTGTCTTCCTTGTTCTGCGACAAAAAGAGCGGCTGGTGAATCCATTACGGTATGAAAAATAGAAACGAAACATCGTTTCTTTTTATTTGCATGCTTTGAGGGGGCGTGGCTTTAGCACGTGGAGTTATGTGACACAGGCTCAGACACCATAAAGGCGCAATGGCTTCAAGCTGCGCTAAGATCCTAACGGGTGCGTGAGTAAGTAAGCAAACTTTATTTCAGCGAGCATTGTTAGATCAGTACCCCGCTTGAAGCCATCACTAGCCCGTTTCAGCCCACTGCTTGGCATATTCCACACCAACTGATCGCCAATTAGAATTGACGGATAGATGGAGGAGCGCTTGCTTCGAAGCGGGAGCGTGGCAGTTGCCACCATGCTCGGAATTTTTTTTTCATTAACGGTTTTGTAAATTGGTCTACATGCTCTCCATTTTCTTTAAATGTATTTTTAATCCTACACTTTTAACGTTATGTGGTCTCTGCTTTTCAGGCACCAATCTTCCAGTCACTCTTTTGCTAATTTCCGTCGCAGATTAAATCGCATTACCATTGTTATCGCTAAACCCTAGGGCGTCAGGGAGAGTGACAGTGCCTGCACCAGCATCCAGATGGATACCATCACAGCCCTGTACTACGACAGATGCGCCACCTATCCATCTGAACTTATGCCCTCCCTTGCTATGTCACGCTTTCTCTCGGACGCCACCCCGCTACCCCAAAACATCATCACCAATGTTTTTTCAACAATACATGTGCCAGCCGTGTCCATATTCCGTTCTTGATTTCAACTAGGATGTTATGAACTCCTGTTTGCTACCTTACCCATGTCATTTTAGCCTTACTTTATAAGCTTCTTGCTTTAACACACTGCCAGGCTCAGTTTCTTAATCTGTATTTTCAGGTCATATTTTTGTCGAAATGGATGAAAATTACTATAATTGTTCTCTTACAGCGCCAGAGAAAGAATTTTTAATTACTTGCGATGGTGCCACTGCCATGCTGCCTAATATAAATTCTAAAGTCACAGTACCTAATGCCATTGCAAACGAGCAGATATGTAATACAGCTGCAAGACATGAACCGATGCAGATGCTTTGAGACTGGAGATGATAATCTTTGTCAAGTGAAACAGATGTGCTACTCAGGTAAAATTGAAGCAGTTTCATAAACTTATCTCGGCACGTGCCTGTAGAGTCCTGGAAGAAAACTTCTCCGTTCTCTTCTACTCATGCTCTCGCCGATGGGAATAAGGCATGCAGATTTATTCACGGAGGATTTTTCACCGGAACTCTGCAGGCATGTCCCTAGATATATTATGAAACCTAACCTCCCGAGTTTTGCTATAGAAGTACTTTATTTCAGTTGAGAAACATCACTATCTGCAACATCATGTCATCTGCATTTTCCTGTGTAGCACCTATATTCCTCTAAATCATTTTATCACACACACTGACCCCTCACTGGCGATTTCTCTTGATGGTAGTAATGCTTTAAAATCTTTTAGTCACGTGGATGATTTTTAGTTCCCTTGAACAAAGACCATTCAACGACGTACTAAGATATGGTTACCATGCTACAAGTAGCAGGCACATGGTTTTTTTTTTTTCACGCACCAAAAGTAAAGAAGGGAACTAAAGCCTCAGGGTGCTTGCCAACGTTTCGACAAGAGGGTTTCTCTTCGTCTGGGCAAGGCGTTGATTTTTGGCGTTTTTAGAGAGCCTCCACTCCGAAGAGAAAGGTCCGGTGTGGGGAGGAGGGTGTGAAGTGTAAAGGGTGTTAGGGTGGGTACCGTGAACTCGAAAACGTTGTCCAGGCAGGATGGCTGCTGAAGAAGATTGACCAGTTGACCTGGAAAACTGTTATAAACAAACACGCCAGCTCAGCAGAAAGGATTCCACTGGTGTGGAGTGTGGAGAGGTAGCGAACCTGGGCTTGAAAGGCTCGGTGTGCAGCTGGGACACGCGTAGCATGGTATGGCTGTCTTGGCTGTTGTGAAAAGTTAGGATAAACGAATTAAGCAGCACGGCATTACGAAGTACCGGGGAAAAAAGGAAGGAGTTAAATGAAAAAGGGGAAATGTAGGGCGGGTGCGGAAAATGGCGAAAGGAAGGGGAAATGAGTGCGGACCCCTTGGCTTCCTGAGAAATGAATGCAGGAGGTGCGGGGCATAGAGTAAAAGCAGAACGATAACATAAAATTTTTCGGAAAGGGGGAAAAATTCGACCGACACTTAAGCTTCACGTTTAAGGGTAGGATGCGACAGCGTTAAATGGTCCCTAATTTGTTTATGATCCAAAGAGTATTCACTCCTAGATTCGCTTCACATCTCATGAAGCTTCTTTTTTTACTCCACACAATCATCTCTTTCTCATAACAAGACGCTTTTTTCGTCACACAATTTACTCTTCCAACATAATGTTCTCTTTCACGCCACACGAGGCTTCTTGAAGTCTCACAATGTTCTTGTTCACATCACACAAGCTTTATTAGCACACACAACTCACTACACTCACTCACATTGGACCATCACAACACACAAACGGCAGATCTTATCACCTTTTCATTGTCTTTGTTGTCAAACGCCAACCCTAACCTGTTTTTGTCGATGTGCAATGTATACGCACGCAATTACAATATCACCAATTAACACGGCAAACACCTCGCCGTAGTCGGGCACTTGCTGGACGAGGAAGACGTCGATAGCTTCGGCGCTTTGCTTCACGTAAATGGCAACGCCGACAGCTCTGTCATCTGGGTGCTTGGCCGGGCCGTGCTCACGCACCGAAATCTGTCCACTTTGTGCGGCGGGTGTGGATCCATCCACGTCTCCGTGACGCAGAGCACACTGCACTGCGTGAGGCACAAGTATTTAGCAACGTCCGCACATTGCGCGCTAATGGAACGAACGTTAACACAGTCCACTGCAACGAAGTGCACAAATAGCAAGGTGTTGCAGTCCCTTCGTGGTCTCTAGGCGGTGCGGCGCCTGTCTCCTGAATCTGTCTGCCAGCGACTGATCGGGGTTTTGCTTGCATGGATAGGATCTCTTATCACCATCTCTGTTGATGAGACAGAATTCGTTGATGGTTGTAACTCTGATTAGGGTGACGTAGACGAGCTTTTGATTCTGTGAAATGGAATATTCCACTACACCTTCTCCGTAGGTGGCACCCTGTGATTTATGAATGGTAATGGCGAGCTGTTTCCTGTTTGTTGAGGCGAGCACCATTGCCATCCATAAATCACAGGGCGCTCGCCTGAACCACCGGAAACTATTCGCGCCTAACGATGATGTGGCCGAGACCACCGTCTTTCACTTGACAGCCAACGGCCAGGAGCTCAATCGGCACGAAGTTGCCGCAGATGTCTGGAATGGTTGCCCTGAAGCGTCGACCCTTCATCACGGCAGCAGTGCTCGCACCGCCCGAGAAATCTATCCAGAGGAGCAAGGAGTTAATGTCTCGCTGCATGTACCTCAGGATCTCTATGCTGCAGTTCACTAGTCTGTCTGAGACGTAAATGTTCTGGTTGAGCATGAAGGTTTTACCAAGGCAGATCAGAATCTTGTACACAAGGCTGGCCATTTCCACACTTTCCATAGGGTGGGCACCTTGGCATTTGCTTTAGCATGTTCATCCGACCGATGACCGCAGATCACGTCTATGGCGGGCAGTGAATCGCGTTCTGCTTGCACGCTTCGGCGGCCGCGTGTTGCATGCGTCTGCGTCCTTGCTCATATAGAAGAGCCGCACTGCGGACGGACATTTCACGCCGGCTTCCTTGACAGTCAGCAACCGACTCTCGAAAATTGCCACTTCGTCCTGAGTGAGACATATCCCGTCTGCAACCCTGGTGAGTATGGCAGCGAGACTGGCATCGCTCTGACGTGCCGCCTCCGCCACGTGGTAGTACGAGAGGCTGTGCCAGGGCATACTCTCCGTGTCGAGGACTGTTGCAAACGAGACCGCCTGTGCGCCTCGGCCGCCCTCACGGGAGGTAGCCGTCGCAGGTCGTCGCACAATGTGACGTCGAATGCCCCTAATGGCTTCGCGTTGTTAGGGATGGTACGAAGCCTTCTATGGATGAGTACGAACGAATTGGCCGACGTCAGGCTGATCTCGTCGACGATGGCACACTCGGAAGACGACATGGAACATTTTCACGTCACTGAATTCTTGGTTCAGATTCTTCCCGGACACCACAAGCTTGAAGGCTGCATGCACTGTCATGCCGCCGATTGCAACTGCGGCCTTGGCGGTCGTTGCACATGCGATGAAGGAATTTGTGCTGCAGTCCTTGCCGCCGCTGCGGTAGTACCAATTGTAGACGTCCATGTCTTCCACACCCAGTTGCCCTTATGCAAGGGCTTCGAATCCGGCGTCGTGAGTCGATATATGACCTCACGCACGATCCCTAACTTCCCCGCAATCGGCATTCGCATGCGGAGAAGGAAGAGGTTTATTTATTTATTTTCCTTCAAGGGTTGAGGCATTACATAGGGGTGTGGATGAATGAAATAAGTACAATACAGAAAAGATAGCACTAAGCAGACAAGTTAATGATCGACATATACAATGCTGGCTAATGCGGTTCTAAAATGAGCAATGCCGACAATGCTGGCAATTGATCCGGGAAGGTGATTCCAGTCTTTGGATGTTCGAGGAATGAAGGAGTTGCGGTAGGTTTTCGTCCTGTATGGTGCAATTCCAACCTTGTGTGCTTGGTCCAAACGAGATGAGATGTACGAAGAAGGGAAGAGTGCGCTACGAATCTTGGGACAAATATGAATATCTTTAAGGAATAAGCTAATGCGAGAAAATTTACGACGAGAAGTTAATGAAGGTAGATTTAGCATGCGTTTAATTGATGATATACTAGCAGTACGATGGTTGTTATGCAGAATGAACCGAAATGAGTAATTCTGGACAAGCTACAGGGCATAGGTCAGGTTAGCACAACTAGGGTCCCAAATGGACGCAGCGTATTTTAGTTTGCTACGGATTAGTGTCTTGTACAGGAGGATTTTAAGTGAGCCAGGGGCAGAAGAGAAATTACGGCGAAGATAACCAAGCATGCGATTAGCATTGTTAAATATTGTGTTAATGTGAAGGGACCAAGTAAGAACAGAAGAGATTTCGGTGCCGAGATAAGAAAAGGAAGAGACGGATTCGAGAGCACTGTTATTTAGATAATAGACGCTAGGACTGCAGAAACTTCTAGAGACACGGAAGGCTTTACATTTAGATGCATTAAGGTCCATTTTCCACAAGCCACACCAATTAGTAATAGCATCCATATCGTGTTACAAGGCATTAGTATCATCCGAACTGTTAATTTCCCGAAAGACAACACAGTCATCAGCAAATAAATGGAAGTTAGAAGATATACAGCCAGGTAGGCCATTAATGTATATTAAGAACAACAAAGGACCTAACACAGAGCCCTGAGGCACGCCAGAGCCAACAGAACATAATGAGGAGATGCGATTGTTAGATGATACAAAGTGGGAACGGTTTAAAACAAACTGTTCAAGCCAAAGCCACCAACGTGATTGGTGAGCATGACTTCGGTGCGTATCTGCACAGCTGGGCACGAAGCGGCAGTCACGTTGATGTGCTTTTGCTGCTGCTGTTGTTCTCCGCCCATCCCTGCGTCGCCTACGATGTCACTGTCGCCATTCGCGTCCACGAGTCTGTCGGTGATCCTTCGCCACGCTTCCCAATTTTTATCGTGCAAGGTGGGGTTTATTTGGAGAATCTTCGGAACGGGAGCAGGGCCAACAGCAGTCCGTGATCAGCCAGTCCAGCCAGAAGCGTTGTTGTTGTCTTAAAAGCGACGCACTAGGCAATGGCCATGCGGCTTGTACGTATTCCCATCTTCTTTACAATCAGAAGGCTACTGCTGAGCCGCTTTCAGAGATTATGCTGGTGCACATCTCTTCGATTTCGTGCAGTCGACGTGGGGGATTCTGAAGCGAGATTTAGCAGCTAGAATATCCGCCACGCTGAGTTCATAGATTTCCACAAACCTTTTCCTTCCAAGACGTCGACTTTCGATACGGCAAGGGTAGCACGCGCTCGCGTTTGAAATCGAGCACATTGGACATAGGATAGCATTTGTAGCGGGGAACTACGGGCTGAGTTCAGGCACGTCCGTTATCGTTGTACGTTCTTAGATGTCCATCGTTTATTAGGGCCTCCAGCTCCGGTGGTCAATCTTCATACTTATCGATAGTCGTCTTATACCACACATCCTTGCCACTCTCGGCCATCCCGTCTCGATCCATCATTTCTCGACCCTCGGGGTTGCTAACTCGCTGCTCAGAGCATGCCGTGTTTACCGTACAACGACGCCACTCGTGTGCGACATTTGGAAGCCGAGTACGTACCGCGCTGCTTCTTGAGCCGACATCCTAACGGCTTTCAGTGGCACGGGTTTCGGTACACTTTTTCTTCTCATTCTTTTCATAGTCCCACCATAGTAGTAGTATCTTCACCCTGAGCTGTCGGAGTGCTTTGTGTAGTGTCGGCCTGGGCGACCGTAAGTATTGAGTCAAGACTCAGAAGGACATGCCGAATGGGCGTCCCCATGAGCAGTGAATTCTTCATTGAAATATAAAGATACCATACAGTGAAATGCTTAGAAGCACGTTATACTGGGGCGAGTTGGTTGGTATTCATTCTGACCACCAGCGCGAAATTTGACAAGAGACAGAAAGGACAGCGCACGTGTTGTCTTTTCGTTGTGTCCCTTGTCGAATTTCGAGCTGGTCGTCAAAATGAAATACTCCTACTTTTTGCTGCCTTTTATGAAATGATGACCCCAGAGCGTCGGCTAATTTTAGTGGGCTGGAATAGACATACGTGAACATCGGTCAATTTGTTTGGCTGGAAAAAGCATACGAAATGATGGACACAAAGTTACATCCAAAAAGTTGTCGCACGACTCATAAATCTCAGGCGTTGACACTTTTCTCAAAACGACATTCAGTGTATATTGTTTGATATGAAATCAAAGAGTACTTAGTACTGAGTACGGCTACCTGTATGAAAGAAAAAGAGATATCACATTTGTAGTTGCCACTGAACGAGACAAACTGTGTTGTCCATTAGGAGAGCACAATGCTGCATTGAAGATACTCAGTACATAGTAAGTGATCACATTGCACTGGAAGGCTTCACTGCCTTCGGTAAACTCTAAGCAATTCGGCACACAATTTCGTTGTAGGCCGAATGTCTACTTTCCACATTGTGTGCTAAGAACAGTTCACATCACAGAAGTGTCACAAAAGTCAACGAAACACTTTTAGTACTGTCGTAGTTCACATTACTGAACAGTTTTGAATGCTTGTTCCATTTTTATTGAAATTTATAAGTATTGTTAATATTTTTACTGCACTGAGAAGGATGCTCCTGTTAAGAAATGCAACCTCATAATATTGTTACGCCGCGTAGCAGCTTACTGTGGAGTTCGAGGAAGAAAAGGAGGGAGGCGCGCGCAGGCTGATCTGGGCTCTGAGCGGACATTATTAAGGGTGCAGCAAGTACAACCGCTGTAACGCTACCCTCCGCCTGTACAACTTTGTTTTCTTCCTTTCTGGCACGGCTCTGACTTGATTTGACAACCACGAGGAAACTGCCGCGTTCTGGAGCCGGTTTGTTGAAGAAATTGCAAGTCCTTTGGAGATACTCTTGCGATGAAGGAACGCGCTGAGCATCAACTTAGCCCCACTTTTTTCCGGCCTCCAGCCTCAGCGACAGCTATAGACCTGACACTGCATTCACCTGACGTCCGCGTGAGTTGGCCAACAGCGCCTGACCGCATGGGAAGTGATCACTATCCGATTTTTGTGTTTGCGGCCGACTTTCGTATGCATGGTCCTAAAATTAGCAACGTGGTCAACTGGGACAAGTACAGAAAGCACCTAGAACGTGTTTCTGGCGATGTTGTTGACAAAATGATTTCTAGTAAGCTAGCAGCTACTACGGCGGTCAAGTTACCTAATCATTTTACGGCCCCGGATTTAAAACTCAGGAACCTTTGCGCAGCGAGAAGAAGGGCGGAGCGCCAACTCGTGCGGAAGAAGGATGACAGGCAACTGTAGACGACCTTCAATAGGCTGAATTATGCTATTAGACGGCACATGAACAAGCTGTACAGGTCGCAATGGGCCTCATCCTGGGCTAGTTTGACTGTGTTCTCACCGATAACGAGAATATTGCGAGTTATTGGCAGCCTTGCTGGAGAATCTCGCCCTTTGAAGCCTTTTGAAGCTCTTGCAATACGCAAGGAAAAACCTATTGCGTGCTTGGCAGAGGAATTTGCAGACTCACTCGTACGCGCCAATTCTGGAATAGATATATATTCACCACCTGCTTCCTCCAGGTCTATCATGGACGTCCCGTTCACGCTTCGTGAGCTTCAGACTGCGCTCAGTGGCCTGCGGCGCCGGTGTTCACCAGGTCCCGACGGCATCACCAATCAAATGCTGAATAATCTGCCCTTGCAACTCAGAAAGGAGCTCGTCAACTTCATCAATCGAGTTTGGGAGACTAGCGATGTTCCTCCGTCATGGAAGGTAGCACATGTAGTTCCGGTACTGAAGCCTGGCAAAGACATGACAGACCTTGCCTCGTATCGCCCAGTGTCATTGACCTCCTGTGCAGTGAAGTTGATGGAGAAGCTGGTAAATTAACGCTTACCATGGTGGCTTGAGGACAGCAAGGCACTGCCATCATGTATCACAGGATTCTGCCGAGGTCTTAGTGCCCAAGATAGCGTCTTAGACTTGATCAGTCACTTGACCACCAGAGAGCTTTCGGCCTTTCCACCTTAGCCATTTTTCTTGATGTTGCGAAAGCTTACGACAGCGTGCTTCAGAGCTCAATTCTAAACAGTTTGCAAGGCATGGGCATACAGGGCCATATGTTAAGATTCATTTACAAGTTTATAAGTGATGGCGCGGTTCGTGTACGGTTAGGGAGTACGTTAAGCACCGAAAGGGTTCTATCACGAGGTGTGCCTCAAGGAAGTGTTCTTTCCCCCCCGCTCTTTACCACCGTAATGGCTGGCCTACCCGATTCGTTGAAAAAAAAGTTTCAGGCAAGTGCGTATGTCACTTTATGCTGACGACATCTGTATTTGGATTACTGGCCACCAACACAAGCGATTAGCCCTGATAGCTCGACAGGCTATACTTTCGGCACAAGCTTACCTTCAAGGTGTGGGGTTGTCTCTATCAGTGGACAAATCCGGCTTTATTCTGTTTCCAGGTGTAGAAAGACGTCAAGCGCGGTTGAAGATAGACCTCGGTCACTCTTGCATCCGTCAATTCAACCACGCGCGTTTCCTGGGCGCCATTATTGACTCCCGTCTACAGTGGCGAAAAGCTGTTGACGCGATTGTTTCATCTATATCTTCTCGTCTCAATGTGATCCGTAGAATTGCACGTGAGCAATGGGAAAACCATCCTTCTTCAATGGTCAAACTTCATGATGCGCTGGTGGTCAGCCGGATAATGTATCAATTACCTTTAATTTCCCCCTCGGCATCACAACTTGAGCGTCTCGAAGTTGTCCACAGAAAGGGCCTAAGAAGATCCATTGGAGTTCCCCAGGCGGCTGCGAATAAGGCAGTACTTCATGAGTCCCTATCGAAACCTCTTAGCCTTATCGCTTCTCAGAGACTATTAATGCATCTTGACCGCTTAGGAGAGACGGTAGCTGGGCGATCCCTTCTCCAGCGGCTCTGCAAGAGATAGGAGTCGAAGGCTTACTTGGTACTCAATACTCTTAGGTCTTTAGGCATTAATGTCCGAAGGCAAAGGAAACGGTTGAAACCCCCCTGGTCTTTTCCGACCCTCGACTGTAAGGTCACAATTCCCCATGTGAGCGCAAAGCGCAGCTCTCCTTTGGCAGCAACGCGTTCGCTTGTACTGGAATACTTGGAAACAGAGTATGCCTGCTGTCTTCAAATTTTCACGGATGGTTCTGTGGACAAGGTCATACAAGCTAGCGCAGCGGTTTTTTACATTCCTTCTTTGGACTGTAAGTGGTCCGTACGCTCTACTGCTGTCGTATCCTCCACAACGGCTTAAAGTGTTGCTATTGAGGCGGCTTTACGGAAGTTAGGGTCTTGTCCGGCTCAACCTGTTGTCATCCTAACTGATTCAAAATCTGCCCTTCAGAGGTTAGAGCGCGGATTCCCTACTGACGCCTTGTCTCGAAGCTCTCTGCGCTTGGTTCAGAATCTGCACAGCAGAGGCTTTACTCTACATTTCCAGTCGGTGCCCTCTCACATAGGAGTCAACGGTAATGAGGTGGCAGACAGTCTCGCCCATAAAGCTCTCTCAAGGATTCCATCAAAAAAAGTACCTCAAGATGGGAAAATCTCTGCAGGAAAACGGTGCTGGATCACTTCAGTACCCTGTGGAGTGCGTCCCACAAGCCATGTGTGACCAAGGGACTGAGAAGATCTCAGGCGACCTTTCTACATCGAATTAGCACGGCCTCTGCTCGCACTCCTGCATGGATGCATAAGACCGGCATAGCATAGTCTCCGCTCTGCTCTTTATGTGGTGTGTGCGGGGATATCGAACAATATATTATGTACTGCCCAGAGTACAACGCGGAAAGGCATGTGATGTTCGCTTCCTTCAAGAAGACAGGAACCCGTCACAGCACAGTGCAGGACATTGTCTACCCAAGTGGAAACCAGACATGCAGAAGGGAGGCTGCACGCCTTCTTTTAACATTTCTGCAGAACACGGATCTTGTTTTTAAATGGTGACAGCAGGAATGGACTATGGCCTACTGTGATTGAATGTGTGCGTAGATGGTGTCTTCCTGAGTGGACTACTTTATACTGTGAGTGAAAGTGTGTATGGAGTGTGGCACTACAATGGCCTATGTTCTACTGTGACTGAATATGTGCATAGATGGTGACTTCTGGAGTGGACTGCGATGTGAACTGTGTGGATCGATGGTGTGCATAGATGGTGACTGCGGGAGAGAATGTGTGCTATTATAAGAGACTGTGCGCTTAGCGGGGTAGATGCCGCATTGTTAATATCGAAGGGACGCTGCGGTGGAGCAATTACCGGCAGACAAAGCAAGGCTAACCCCACCTGTAGCATTCAACACCTCAACCTCAACCCGACAGCCCAGTTGCCCGGTGAAACATGTACGCGATACATCGAGGATCGAGGAAGTATTGAAATTTTGTCGCATATTAAACCGTTTGATGCTAGAAGACAACAAGGTAGGGAACCTTCTCAAAGGGATTGCTGAGGACGTATATAACTTTGTTATTTCACCAGACATCTTTGCTAGGGTTGCAGGTGTCATAAAGCAGTGCGGGACATTTGAAGAGCTCAAAGCATGCCGGAAAGCGCCCAAACTTGGCGCCTTTCCACTGTGACAACCGTCGCCAGCATCGACATCCCCGAGCCAAAAAAAGACATCGCTTCAATAATCAGGAGGAATGTACGCGAGAAGTCAGCTGCTCAGCGGCAATGTACAAATTTTGATCTGCCTTGCCAACAGACATCGAAGTCCATGCCATCATGGGAGCAGCGTACGACATGGACTGCACCAAATAACAACCAACCATCTCACAACTTTGGTACTGAGCGGAGCCAGCCTTCGACGTCGCACCCTTATTTCCAGCAGCTTCCATCCCATCGAGGAAGTGCCCCGTGGTGTGCCTCGTCGCGCGTCCGTCGCCTCTCCTCGGCCACCAAGGGATTCTGCTGTGAGCTACTAGATCCGCCAGCCACCGTTATGTTACGGCTGTGGGTGCAGCGGACACATCTCCCACTTTTGCCGGCGTCGCCAACTTTCTCGACCACCCGTATAATGAGCACCACGCTTCAGGAATGACGTCCAGTGGGAGCAGCCACCCGCTATCTTCTCTCGGCCTTCTCCCCAACGCGGTGCACGCAATGACTCCCCTGTCTTCGATTGCGGCATCACTCCGCCGCCACAGCAAAAGGGTCGTTAACTATCCCCACGCCGCCGCTTCTTTTCTCCACCGCTGGGAAACTAGGTGGTGCAACCGATGGAGGCAAGGTCGCCGGACGGTCAATTGCGCCAATACCTCTGCCTTTCATCATGCTAAAGCATAAAGTGTCAGTGTGTGTAGACAATGTTGAAATAGGTGCTTTGGTTGACACTGGTGCCGCTGTGTCCGTCATGAGCCTTTCATTTGTGAACCACCTTCGACAGAATGTTATGTTTGTGTAGGAGAGAAGCGGTACGATTTGTGGAGTTCGGGGTGAAACTTTTGTTCTGGTTGGCCTATGCTCAGCTTCAGTTGCGCTTCGTGGCGAGTGCTACAGATCTGAATTCGCTGTATTGAGGCGTGCCACATATGACGTGATCTTGGGTGTTGACTTTTTGCGCGAGCTTGGTGCAAGAATACACTTCAGTGCCGGTGAAATTTCTTTGAAGCCGAAAATTATCCCCGCGTTAATGGATAACATGTCCCAGTATCACGAAGGAGTTCTCGCCATGGAAGATGTGCTGCTGCGTGCGATGACGGCAACATTTGTGCCTGTGAAATCATTCGAACATTTCGTGGGCAAACACTCAATAGTCGTCGAGCCAGATGTCTCGTACGGGGCGAAAAAAAGATTTTTTGCGCCACGCGCCCCCGTGGAGGCAGTGGATGGTCGCGCACGCCTCTAAACTGAGAATGTGTCAGAAGAGCCTGTTCGTCTGCTTTCTGGTTTAGCAATCGCGAGATTTGAGAATCATGTGACCCACATCATTGAAACTATCTCTGAGCCACGAAAGGGAAATCTGAATACTGTGCTGAGCTTGAGCGCATGGTCGACAAACCGCTCCAGTCTAGTGAAGGCCATACGCTGCAAGAATTTTTGACGAAGCTTGCCTAAGTGTTCGACTTTGCCTCCAAATGATCGGGTAGTCATTTCCCAGTCTCTCGACTGCAGCATATAAGTAACACAGGAAACGCGCCCCCTATTTGCTAGAAACCTTACAGAGTCTCCCTGGCAGAGCGCAAGAAAATTCAAGGACAGGTGGACGAAATGCTGCAGAAAGGAGTCATCCGAGAATCTCCCAGTCCGGGGCCCGCACCTCAGATCCTAGTGCGAAAAAAAGAGAATTGTTGTCAATGCTGCGTTGTCTACCCTCGTTTAAATGCGCTAACAAAGAAAGACTTACACCCGTTGCCTGGCATTGACTACATAGTCGATTTTCTGCTTTCGGCGTCATATTTCTCTTCTGTTGATTTGCGATCAGGTTATTGGAAAATTCCCATACATACGTCCGATCGTGAAAAGACAGCTTTCGTAACCCCCGATGGTTTGTACGAATTTAATGTGATTCTATATGGATTATGCAACGCCCCTGCAAAGTTCGAGCGATTTATGGGCATTATCCTTCGTGGTTTAAAATGGGAAATATGCATGTGTTACCGGGAAGATGTAATCGTTTTCGGCAAGACCTTCCAAGAGCACAATGAAAGACTTCATATTGTTCTGGAATGCATCGGCAAAGCGGGACTCATTTTGCACTCTAAGAAGTTCCATTTTGGGAACCGGCAAACTCTAGTACTTGGCTTCCTCGTCAACAAGGATAGTATCAGGCCGGATCCGCAGAAGATTGCTGCAGTACGAGATTTCGAAACTCCACGCACGTTCAATAACATAGAAGTTTCCTCCGGCTCTCTTCTTATTTTAGTCGATTCTTGCTAGCTTTGCGCAGATTTCCCACCCCATCACTTGTCTTCTGTATAAGGGTTTGCAGTTTTTGTTGACCCCCGAGTGCGAATCCTCATTCCATCTGCTTAAACCTTCTCTCACTTCAGCACCACTGATGCTGCGCTCCGACCCTTCTGCTGTGACGGAGATCCACACTGAGGCCGCGGCGTCGGTCTTGGGGCGGTGCTTATCCAACTGCATAATGGGGCTGAGTACGTGATTGCCTATGTCAGCCACATGTTAACAAAATGTGATCGCAACTACACTGTCACCGAATTCGACTGCCTCGCAGTTGTGTTCACTGTACACAAGTTCCGACCATACCTATATGGGCGCCACTACACTACTGTCAGAGACCATCATTCTCTATGCTGACTCATCGGACTTCACGATCCGTTTGGTCATCTGGCGTACTGGGCATTGCGCCTACAAGTATATAACTTTGCTGTCTCGTACAAAAGTGGGCGCCGTCAAAGTGATGCAGACTGCTTGTCACGCCGCCCATTGCCGACCTCAGTCAACGACGAAGACGGTTTCAATGGGAGTTTTCACTGTACACAAGTTCCGACCATACCTATATGGGCGCCACTACACTACTGTCAGAGACCATCATTCTCTATGCTGACTCATCGGACTTCACGATCCGTTTGGTCATCTGGCGTACTGGGCATTGCGCCTACAAGTATATAACTTTGCTGTCTCGTACAAAAGTGGGCGCCGTCAAAGTGATGCAGACTGCTTGTCACGCCGCCCATTGCCGACCTCAGTCAACGACGAAGACGGTTTTAATGGGAGTTTAAGCCTCGTTCGCGCCGACGTCCACCAGTATGGCGACCTTTAGGCGAGAGCAACGTAACGACCTCTCACTGCATCCCCATATAGAAGAGGCAGAAGGAAGAGTAGCTTCCACGCCATTTACTATCAAAGATGGTATTTTGTTCAATAAATAATCCGTTGATGGTGCTGCCCTTTTTTCGGACGTCCCGAAAAGTCTCCGCGCGCAAGTTTTGCACGTCATGCACAATGACATCACATCTGACATCTAGGCTTCTATCGTACCCTGCATTGAATTCGCCGGCGTTTTTATTGGCCGCAAGTTTATAAGACCGCCAAGCAGTATGTTGCTCTCGCGAATTGGTAACGCGTCCCCGACAGCCGAAGGGGAACGCTATCCCGTACAGGTTCGAACGAAAAAACAGAGATCAGACAAAACAAAATGAAGCCGTATTTATAGTTTGAATGACAGGAGCCGAAACGAAACGAAAACAAGGCACACTCAACACGCGTACAACACTACAGAATAAAGGAAAGAGTTCACCACGTACTGAGCGCCCCAGGTGAAGCGGGGATGCCTTGCAGACAGGACGGACGCAGGTGGTTGTATTGCGGCACGTCGATGGCGTTGCGTCGAAGGAAGCGGCGGAAGGGAGCCAGGTGGTAGCAGGAGCAGAGAGGAACACCGGGAGACGTCGGTGGTTCCCCGTCAACAGCCCGAAGAACTTGGCAGCAGCAGGAGAAGCGTAGCCAGAACCCGTCGACGGCGCCCCGAAACGCCGGAGGCTTAAAGCAGGCTTTCCGAGAGTGCCCTTCGGCAGCACGGACGCTTATTTCATTGCCTGCCACCTCCACGCTTGAAAGGAACACAGGAGGCTTGCGTCGGAGATCCAAGGGAGGTCCACGGCAGCACGGACCCAACGTCCGATGGCTGCCACCACCACGCTTGAATGACCCGATCTACGCTGCGCTGTCTCCCATCACACCTCGGTTTTCTGACACGCCGCCTCTCCGTTCCTCATGCTTAACTCATGTATGTGGTTTGTCCAAGTGTCCAAGTGTGTTTCCTTAGCCGCACGCTTGTATGCTGTCCGTGTGCTAGGGGGTCAAGGCTCCTCAAGCTGTTTCTCACAACTTTTACCTGCCCTCCTCGCAACTTTTTTCTTGTGGAATTAAATTTGATTTGATTTTATTTGATTTGCCTCATTGCGAACAAGCCTCCCGTGTGGGAGCCGAAACATCATTTCATCATATTTTCGGTCGGTGTGACTTACGAATATGTACCATCTTGACCAGACGGGATTCCGTCAGACCCTTGACTATAAAACATAAAATACATGGCTGCATTTCACGACAAAATTTGCCTACAGAAAACATTCTACATTACCAAAAAGTTCGAAACTCAATGCAATACCCCATCCTAGTTAAAGGAAAAAATACGACAAATTATTTTGGCACATAGTCCTGAAACCAGTGTGGCTCGCGAGAGTTCCTTGAGCCCAAATAGATTCTTGAGGCGACGTACTCTGTCCGGATTCCGGAGGCTGCCGACGGCATCTGTTTCTCGGTGAAACAGCTGGGGTTGTCCCACCTTCGTCAGGCAGCATAGAACACTGGGCACGTAACTTAGGAGGCACATCTTGCCTGCCCACAGACAGATCACTCAAACACTAAGCAATTGTGCTAGAAGGCACACCATGCCCGTTCACAGGTAAATCACATCACTACCAAGGTGGGACGACATGGATTGGCCAGTCAGTGGTCGTAAACAAATGGTGAAGCCGGTTATGGCTTCTGAAGACTGTGGTACTGATGATGCAGCAGGAGGCTCCTGTGGCGACACTGCTGGGCCCGACGAGCCTTGATCCTGTGCATAACTATTAGAGTCACAAGGAAAAGATAATTGAAATAAATCAAAATGTTCATCCTCTTCTCGATCTACTTGTCTCGGTACTCTTGTCAATTTTGAAGCATTCCATAGCTTGCCATTTTCTAAACGAAACGAAGGTGGATCATGTCGTTGAATGACTTTGTATTGACTGAAGAAGCGTCGATCTACATATGAGGGGTTTACGAACTTTGACAAAACATAGATATGGATTCTTAGCAAGGAATGATGGAAACGAAGTAAACACACAATATGCAGTTTTGAACGATGTCATCTGCCATGCAGATGAACTGCTGGTGCAACGGCTGTTTTGGCATGAGGTGTGGATCTGTGTATTCCTAAATACTGTCTGATTGTTGTTTTAAAAAGGCGATGTTCCAATGATGAAAACTCAACAAAAGACTTAAAAGTTCTGTTAACTCTTTCGATTTGACCATTCGCTTGTTGGTGATATATTGATTAATGAGTAAGTCTATTTGCCCTGTTATTCAGAAATTCCTTAAATAACTTTGACATCAACTGATGGCCTTGATCTGATAATATCTCTTCTGTAATGCCTTCATAAGCAAAAACATCAAGCAAGAAATATGTAATATGGGTAGTTGTGACATAATCTGCCATCTTCACCTCAGGCCATTTAGGAAAATAGTCAACAAATGTGATGGCGTACCGACCATTTCGAGGTGCTCGCTCAAAGGGGCCGGTAATGTCGATTGGCAATTTTTGCCAAGGTTTGTTATGAAAAGGAACAGGCTGCAAAGGAGGTACAAATATTTCTGTCGTTTTTAAAACATGAAGGGTAGTGGATAGAGCGATCTCCTCCTCCGACGCGTATGTAGTAGCTGGGATGTACTCTTCCCCCGACGCGTACTCTCGCATTTCTCTCGCAGAAGTTCCACGGCGATTTATGAATGACTGAAAATGTCCAACTCATCCACGATGAAAACCAATGCTCCTTTGAGCGGAACACGTATGTGCCGACGCTATGTGACGACTCGATCCACATCTGTAGCAGTGTACCGAAGTTCTTGGTGGTCGTACTTATGGACGCTGATCAAGTGGCCGTTGATCAAACAACAGCGTTGCGCCACCTTTCACGTTCGTTGCAAATGAAAATTGGTTGTTGGGGAAAGGAAATGGCGCAGTAACTGTCTCATATCTCGGCGGACACCTGAACCGCGCCGTAAGGGAAAGGATAAAGGAGGCACTGGCAGAAGAAAGGAAGAAAGCGGTGCTGTAGTGGAGGGCTCCGGAGTAATATCAAAGAGCTGGCAATCTTTAGCGTGAACTGATATCGCACACCACACGGGTGCCGTGGCGTTTCGCCTCCATCGAAACACAGCCGCCTCGGTCGGTTCGTTGATGAGACGCTGCCGGAAAAGTAGCGTTCGTTCGGCCCGTTGGCGGCAACACTGCTGAAGAAGCTACCTCTACCCGTAGACGCTGCTACGCTGCGTTGTTGAGCCGGGTGTCTTGAAAAAAAAATTGGCAGTGGCTTAGCTCGGCTATGCCCGGATATACGTAGCGAAAGCTAAGGCATAGCATGGTTAGTCTTGGTTAATCTTGATTGCAAGTCCAGGTTAGTATGGTTGTCTAGCTATGTTGTTGTCCCATTAAAGACGACACAACTGTGGTTGCGGCGCACGCGAGCTCTCCTTTTCAATCCTCCGACATATTATGAGGCACGCGACGCAGCTGGCAAAACGAGCGGAGGAGAGCGCAACGACGAGGAACGTGGTGTGACGGCATACAAAACGGCGGTGGCGGCGAGCTGCGCGGTGTGACGTCATGCCAGATGGCGCGGCGAGCGCGCAAAACACAGTAACCATCTCTCATATCTCGGTGAACACCCGAACCGCGCCGTAAAGGAAGGATGAAGGAGCGAGGGAAATAAGAAAGTGCGGTCCAGGTGCCCACCGCAAAATTTGAGGCGCGCGTTGTGACGTCATGTGCCTCCTCGGCGTGCGGCCACGGCGAAATCGAATGTTCGCGGCCAGTAAAATTTTCTCTTTAAAAACTACGGACTTTCTCGTGGACGTATGGCGCACTGCCTCTCTTGAATTATAGTAGAACGTTGCGGATTAGCTGCCGAAACGAAGCAAGTTTCTTAACGTCGGGGCCGACCTTGACGAAACGATGAAATTTCTCCATGAAATTGTTGAGAAACTTGTGGCAACAACGGTGTTGCTTGATGCTGTGAACGAACTTATGCAAAAAGTTGCTTCCTCAATTGGCTGTACTGGTTCTGTGACTTCTTTTGCGTCGTCAGCAGTTTGCTCATACCGCAAGGCTATATTTGAAGCTGCTGCTAAGGAGATGTCGGATCCTTCTAATAAAAAAAGATGCTGCCACCGTATGGAAGACGTTGAAGTAACAAGCGCCAGCTGTTTGGTTTACTAGAATTGATATGAATGAGATTAAAGGTAGGTACACCAATGGAAATACGAATCTGACCCCGCGGATTTATAAGTGACCTCACAAATCAATCACCAATTGGATAAATCAGTGACATCACCAATCCAGCACCAATTCGATAGACTAATGACGTCACCAATCAATCACCAAATGGGTTGCTATATCGATTTACTATGGGGCCACCATCGTGAATTCCTCGGACTTCACCAATCAGTCACTAGTTCGGTTGATGTATCGATTTACTATGGGGCGGCCGACATCTTGAATTCCTCGGACACAGAAAATTTCACTCCGAAGGAAGGTGGTAGCAGACCGTTAGAAACCGAGAAACGTGATGAGTAAGAGCTAACGCTCTTAAAATGTTCGTTACCACGTAGCGATGAGACGCCGGTTACAAACCTGTCTCTCATTGCTTCTTCTCAGGACGCAAAACTTTACGCGTTTGCCAGAATTTGGAATATGGTTATGTATTCCGTGATGGGCGGATCTGGGTGCACCACGTGGCTGTGTAATTTACGTCGTTCTACAACCAAATTCGTCAACACTGAAGTCTCTTGAGCAAGTAATTTTACTGCAGCCTAATACACATATGTAGACGCTGCTGATGGATGCGACCTGCTGCCTTCTGCTACCTTCGTCCCCTAAGTTGTATATCAACAGTGATCTCTCGCTTTCAGGCAATACTGAAGAACCACCGGATAAGTTTAATTAAGGTTAAAATGTCTGTATCCGTCGTGACCAAGGCATAGCCGGGCATCCCGGTCTCTGAAGGAAAGGTTCAAGGGCGTGAACGCCTGTGAACACCTGCGTTGGGTTCGATATTTTATGTTCTTTACTGATCCGGCTACTGATCCTGAGTTCCCGGGTTTGAACCAGACCGCGGCGGCTGCGTTTTTATGGAGGCAAAACGCAAAGGCATCCGTGTGCTGTGCGATGTCAGTGCACGTTAAAGATACCACCCAGGTGGTCGGAATTATTCCGGAGCCCCCCCACTACGGCCCCTCTTTCTTCCTTTCTTCTTTCACTCCCTCCTTTATCCCTTCCCTTACGGCGCGGTTCAGGTGTCCGCTGGTATGTGATACATACTGCGCATTTCCTTTCCCCGAAAAAAAACGATTATTATTATCATTATGTTTTTCTCTTACATCTTCAATATGTGATTTTATTTCAATTCCAGTTGGTCATTTTAACGCGATAGCGTTAAGGAGCTCGTGTCTCAGAAAAGCCGGTGTCGTCGGCGTCGGCAGTGAGCGAAAAATCCCTGCTCCTCCCCGTGAGCGAAAAATCCATCCTCCTTCTCCTTGCAATGTACGTCACTGCCCCCACAGATAGCGCTCGACGGCAGCGCAAGGAAAGGAAGGGACGCCTGTCACATATTTCGGTGGACCACCCGGAGCGCGTCGCAAGGGAAAGAAAATGAAATGAAAATTGGTTTTAAGGAAAGGAAGTGAGGCCTGTCTCACATATCTCTGTGGACTCCCGAACCACGCCGTATAAGGAAAGGAAAATGAAATGAAAATTTATTTTAAGGAAAAGAAGTGACGCGTCTGACATATCTCTCGTTCGGGCGCAGTGAGGCCGTGCGGGCACGCAGCAATCACGCGGGGAGCGGCGAACAACGCAGCGCACATCCAAAGCGCGTTCACCACGAAGCTTGCGGCTTGCTGCCCGTTCGTTCGGCGCGGATGCTATGCTCGCGTTCGTGGCATCGGGTTTGTCGAGAACGATGTGCCGACAAACTACGGCTGCAACATGAGTCCCGCGCGTTTCGGCAAGGCGCCTGGCAGCGCTTCTACGTGGTTTGCCGCTCCGCGCGTCCATTTCACTTACATAGCTGAGAGATTTGTCTAACGGGCAAGGCGTCGCGCCGAACGGGCGATGGCGTTCCGTGGATTCCCTGGCAGGGCTGCAACACGCTGCCGCGTTCCACTCTTAAAGGCGAAGCTTAGGCGTCCTGTAATTTTTGTTCACAGCTTGTATTTATATGTAGTAAAGCCGTTACTCAACTCAGCTTTCACACTTCATGGCTGTAACCTCTGCGACTGCCGCAGCGAAACGGCCTTCACTCCTTCTTTTTGCTGTCTCCTGCATTCCTTCCCCCTTTCTCAACTTAGTTTCTCAGAGTAATGTTCAACATCAGGAGTGCTTTAAAAGGGGCATATCACCAAATCACCACATTCTGCCAACTCAGCCGTATGACATTATCACCACCACACAATACCTTGTCGCCCTTATCCAGCGCCACATGGCTCCATTACAGACGGGCTGCTTTATTTCACCCTACCGTCTCTCATGCTTTCACCCCACCTTTCCTCATTACAACACCTGTGGCTTGCCCAGATCCACATTTTCCCACTACCTTTGGGGACTTCCTTCCCCACAGGCAGTACTCCACATCCCCAATCCTACTCATTCTTCCTGGGAGGCTGCTTTACGGACCCCTCAGCCCGCCGGCCAGAAATGGCTGGTGGATCGGGCTTTATGTGAAGCAAAAGCCCGTGGGCTACTGGACCAGTAGAGAACCACATTGGAAGATTTTTTTTCGTCCAATAAAAGTTGTTCCCATCCATCCACAGACAGAAAGACAGAAAAACTTTATTTTGCAAGGGAGTTTTAGACCCTGCTGGGTCCCTTGGCCACTGCGCGGTCCCGCACTGCATCAAGTAGGTCATGTCGGGACATGACGTCAGCAGCCTGAGTCACCGCAGCAAGCTGCGATTTCGGGTCTGCAGACGTGAGTAGGACCTCCCAGTCCTCCCAGTTCGAGATGGTGTGGTGTCCCTGCGGCGGAGTGTCAGCAGGGTAGCCAAAAAGAATGTGGGAGAGTGTGGCGTGAGGGTCACCGCATTGGGAGCATGATGGGGATGTGCCAGAATAGTGAGATAACAGATGAGAGAATGACAGAGAGCGGGTCTGGAGGCGTCTGAAGAGGATATGTTGGGAGTGCGTAAGAGAGGGGTGTGGAGTGGGGTACGTCCGACGGTCCTAACGGGGTATGTTAGTGAGGTCCGCAAAGGTGTGCGCCGGCTCCCCCGAGAATCCCGGATCGAGACTATGCTGAGCCCGGCAAATCAAACCTCAGGCCAATTTATCGGCAGCCTCGTTTCCAGGGTTCCAGAGTGAGCCGGCATCCACTGCGCGTTAAATTTTGGATAGAGGTGTTCACCAATTGCCAGGCAGGGGTGTGAATCCTGCCCCTGGCAGAGTTGGACAGAGCCGTTTTGGAGTCGCTGAAGATGTACTGGGCGTCCGAATGTGCAAGGCCTAGGGCGATGGTGGTCTCCTCTGCATCCACGGGCGTAGAGCCCGAGGGAAGACGGTGAGGTAGGGGGTGGGGTAGGGTTTGATTGTAGGCAACTGCTACCGCTTCATGCGCTGTGCATACGGCGTCTACCCAAACGGCATCGTGGGCTTGCCCATAATACTTATGGAAGGCATTGGCGCGAGCTAGGCGGCGAGGGATATGATATTGGGGATGGGCATTTCGAGGAAGGGGTTTCACAACGAGAGGTGTATGGATGTGTCGATGGATGGCTATAAGGCTTGACTGGTTAGCTGGTATGTTGTTGAGAGGGGAGGAGAGTATATGGCGGCCAGTGGCGCTCGTGGCAAGTCTAAGGTACTGTGTCTGAAGGTGCGCGTCAACTAGTTCCTGAATGGTGTTATGCATGCCTAGTGCAAGGAGTTTGGCTGTGCTGGTGCTACGAGGTAGGTTTAGGGCTTCCTTAGTCCCAGGGCGGATCATGACGTGCATGCGTTCGGTTTCCGTGCGGTTCAATTTGAGCTATGGGGTTGCGTATAGAATGCGGCTAAGCGTAAATACATGCACTACTTTCATGTTGTCCTTTTCCTCTAAACCCTTGTTAAGGGAGGATACTCGGCGTAGAAGGTGCAACACGGATTGCGTGGAGGCCTTGAGTCTTTTAAGGGTATGTTCATTTCGTCCATAATCCTGCAAGTGGAGGCCAAGGATGCGGAGGGCGGGTATGATGGGGACAGGGGATCCTTTTAAAGCGATTTATATGGGCGAGTGAGCGCCAGATTTTGGCCTAATTAGGAAGAGCGCGGACTTAGAGGGGGAACGTTTGAGCCCGATGGATGATGCGTGAGAGGAGATGGTGTCTGCTGCTAACTGAAGAGTTTCCTCAATTTCCCCGTCAGAGCCATGAGTGGTCCACGTGGTAATATCATCAGCGTATAGGGTATGCTTCAGGTGTGGAATTAGAGCCAGTTTGTGAGCTAGAGGGATGAGAGCAACGTTAAAGAAAAGGAGAGGAAGGACCACCCCTTGAGGGGTTCTGAGCTCTCCGAGTCTATGAGGGGGTGTTGTAATCTGATCTATGTGCAGGAGGCAGTGCGGCCCGAGAGAAAGGCGCTAGCGTAGTAGTCGGTTTTAGGGCCTAGCTGTAGAGCCTGCAGTTCCCGTAAGATGGCATCGTTCGAATTCTGTCAAATTCCTTGGTGAGATTAACTGCCAGGACAGTTTTAGTGTGGTGTGGGATGGTATCATCAAGCACGTCATGCGTAATTTGAAGTAGGGTGTCCTGCGCAGATAGATGCGCACGAAAGCCGGGAATACTGTGGGCGAAAAGGTGGTCATTTTTCATGTACGTTGTTAGCCGACCAAGAATTATGTGCTCGAAGACCTTGCCTAGACACGATGTAAGAGAAATAAGGCGGATGTTTTCTAGGGTGATAGGCTTTCGGGGTTTTGGAATAAAGATGATTATTCCATGCTTCCACGAGGAAGGGAGAGTACCTCTCTCCCAACATTCGTTAATGTAGTTGACTAAGTCAGAGACGGAAGCATCGTCAAGATTTCGGATAGCTGCATTGGTAATTTGATCGTCTCCGGGAGCGCTTTGCTTAATTTCAATAGGGCGGCGCAAAATTCTAGTTCTGTAATAAGGGCGTCAAGCTCGGGCTGGGGTGGGCCCGCATAATCGGGGTACTTGCAAGGGAGACCGGGGTGGTAAAGGTGCATTCCACCTGCTCGAGGAATGCGTCGGTGTCCTGTTAAAGGTTGTGAGCGAGGCGGCGAATGCTAAGGCGCGTCTGGGGTTTGGATTGCGAGTGGTCTAGCATGTGCCGTAACAGGTGCGAAGCGCGGGTTGTGGAGAGATTGCCGCGGAGACGGTCACAGAACTGACCCCAGTTAGCTTTGCAAAGAGTGGCACTACAGTGTTCTATTTGCGATTGAGTCTGGGCAAGTTTGAGTTTAACCGCCGTATTCACAAACAACCCTCCACTCGAAGCTGCGCCTCCACTCCTGGGAGTGGAGGAGAGCGCTCATCCTCGGCCCGAGGAGCAGTCGCGCTTTTTGAACACACCTCGGACATTCCTCCATCGAGGAGCTGGCCGAGTAGCCCTCCTCCACTCCAGTGCTTTCGAGGAGAAGAAAGAGACTGCCGATGACGAGAGTATTGTAAATTTTTGCAACTAAAACACCACCTGTTTGGTAATATAGAAGTCATTTGTCTATTTTAGCGGTAAACTGCAAGGTAAAAACAAATAAAATGCATATTTTTTTTGTTTTCCATAAAAAACGTGTACTTTCAGAAGAAATAACCAGTTTTCTTTACCTGTCTGGCAACCACAGCAGTCGCAGCTGTCCGGCGCGGCATTTTTGTTACGGTCCCTCTTTCGTTTCTCCGCTTGCTCGCCGCGTGTTCTCGTCCGTTTGCTGTGCTCCTGACTCGCTTCTTGCAGCTTTGTTGCAGTGTCTGTGCTTGCGCGTGTTCGACTGTTTGCGTGTGCACGTGTTTTTGTGTCTGCCCTTCTTTTTCCTTTTGGTTGCACAATGTCCGATCTCGACATTTCGGACTTCAGCACGACACCATCGGCATCCGCTTCGGACGCAACCCAGCGCGCCAAGAAACGACCCGCCGGTCCGCGATTCATCTTCACCGTAGATGAACGCCACGTGTTTAGGAACATTATGGCGAAGTATCGCGACGTGATAGAGAACAAACGAACGGACAATACCACTAAAAAGGCAAAGGATGAAGCCTGGTCTCAGCTTTGCGAAGGTTACAATAGCTTGGCCGGCACACGCACTGTGCGTGTAGCACAGCTACGAATACTGTGGGATAATATGAAGTCCCGGTGGAAAAAGAAGAAGTCTGAAGAAACGAGGGAAATCTTTCGGACAGGTGAGCGAAACAGTTTTACATTCAAAAACTGTCCCATACATTTTCCTGCATGTTCGCACGTTTCATCTTCTGACATCATTTTAATCCTAACAATTTGGCATTATTTATTAATGCGAAAAAATTATATGGTTACTTTCGCATCAGCAAAACGTGTCCGCGAATTCTGTCTGCACGGTTATGTCTTTCTGTGGAGATAAATATGCAAAAGTTTGAGTTAGGCAGTGCGCGAGTAGATCTTGAAGAGGGAAAAGTTTGGTTGATGAATTGTAATTAATTAATTAAATTAAAATAATGAAATAAAAACTGCTGTGTTTGAAGCAGGTTTTGTGTGACCGATTCGATGAAAAACGATGTAAATGCACGACAAGGCTTACTTAGTATAAAAAACAAATTTAAAAATGAAAAACAAGCAACTACAAAATAAATTAAATGAAATAAGAAGTTTCAACTAAAAAAAATGAACAGAGGGAGCAAGAGAAAAAGGGAAGGCTTTCGCATTTCCGTCCTTAAGTATAAGTGCAATCTTTTTTCTTATTGTGAATTTTTGTGAAAAATCTGCGTACTACTTTTGAGCAAAACATTACTGGTGGTGCTGTACTGGTTAGCGATTTTGTTTGTTTTTTCTTTTCGAGCATTCCGTGCTGCGCACAGAATGCACTTCACCTCAGTGTGTTTCACTGCACGGATTGTGCTGTAGGAGATGCACAATTAAGAATTTTGGTGCAGGTGGCGATACCCTTGAATGCCGGCCAATGAGTCCGGCAACAGAACTGGTTGGTGCAGTCGCCGACCATATGGCGACCAGACTGCCAAATCCCTTTGACAGCGACGGGGCCCATGTCAGCGAGGCAGTGCTGTCCCTGCCACCTGCTGCATTATTGGAGGCTATGGTAAATGACAACGAACCAAGCCAAGGCGACTTTTCCAGTAAGTAAGGCTGCCCTCTTTAAATACTAATTACAGCTGTCACGGTTCGAAGTCCAAAACCTGCGCCTGGGCTGAGAAAGACGTTGTTGGGGAGGGCTATGGATTAATTTCAACTGCAAAGGATTCTTTAACGCCCGCTTACATGCCGCATTACACGGGCGTTTACACAACTCCTCGCACCTGTCGATATGTGGGCGCAGCATCCTAGATTCAATCCGCAACTGGTGCTCGGCTATCAAGCGGCACTGCAGCAAACACTAGTTATTTTCTGCTCGTTGTATGTGCACGTGCTCAAGCAGGCGGGCCACATATTTATCAGGACTTCTTGGCGGGCTCGTACTGGGTCCATTTTTCGCCATGTCACATATATGTTGAGAAGTTTGTTTTTAGATGTCTACACTAGTCGCGACCATGTAAAGCATTTGTTTTTGGTTCCCTGTTATGGTCTGAACAGCCTCTGTTTATGGGCTTATTATGTTTATGGTGTGTGCATGTTTTTGCAGGCGAGGTTCCTGCACCCACATCAAGGCAGGCAGCACCGTCACCATGGCTGAACAGCCGGCCACTAACTGACGAGGCACTTCCTGTTCAGGAAGAGTGCCTCAGTGCAGGCAGACCAACAGTGCTCGTGCCTGTCGTGCCGTCGTGCTAGAGCGTGTCTGAGGACATCGCCCCAGCACAAATTGCTCGCACGAGGGCAGGTGGCCCCCGTGTTGCTGCGGTGGAGCGGACACTGGCTCCTGAAGTAGCAGCCAGAATTAAGGCTATTGAAGCTGAGGACCGGCGCAAGAAAGAGTTACACCAACTCGACCTACAACTCCGCAGGAGCCAGCTGGCCGAGCAGCGGCTCAAAAACAAAATGCAGCACAAGCTGCTTTCTCTGGATGTTGAAATCAAGAAACGGCAGCTAGAAGCACTGAAGCGGTAAATAGAGAAATAAAATTAACTTATACATTAACTTGTACATATTTGTCTTGGAACACTTCTGTGTACAATTACCAACACTGTCGTCATTTTGATGCAGTCGTACAGTATTTGCATGTTCCTTCAGTTTCTTAAAAACAATGTTCTTTATTTAACACACTTGCACATGTATAAACAGCATAAGGAAATATAATATGGAAAAGATCAAGCAGTAAAATAGGGAAGTAGCCTAAAAGCAGCCAAAAGGAAATCTGTCGGCAGAAATTGGAAGGTGCCATATTGGTTCACGAGGAAAGTGACAAAATACAAGTTGTGAAGGGTGTCACGCAGGGAGACACGTTCTCTCCAGTACTATTCGCCACGTGCTTCCAGGATATTTTTAGAGAACTCGAGAGGAAACAACTGAGGATGAAATTGAATGTGAATGCCTTAATAATCTCAGATTTTCTAAAAATATTTCACTGCTAAGTAGCTGAGAAGAAACTTCCAAACATGATCGAAGACAAGCAAAGCAAGAGAAGCAGAACGGTGGGAGTAAAAATGCATATTGAGATCTTCAGTAATGTTGACAATCAGAACGGAACAGCCGACAAGAGGCAGTAAAGCATTAAAGTTTTAAGGTAAACGCACCTATTTAGAGCATAGTGCCCACAGATCTGCACCACATGTGTAAACTAACTAGGAGAATAAGAATGATGGTGCAGCACATTTGCCAGGCACTCTCCAGCCATGAATGGCAGTTTACTAGTATTCCTCAACAGCCATATCTTGTGGGGCAAAGCCTATAACCTATGAGGCAGATATAGTGCAGCGAACTATGGAAAGGAAAATGATAGAAGTAGCGGTTAAAGTGCAGAATGAATGAGGGAATAAACGCGAGTTGGTAATATCCAAGCTGGAATCGAAGAAATGGGCATGGGCAGGGAATGTCATGTGAATTCAAGATAAATGTTGGGCCATTGGTAACGGAATGAATCCCAAAAGAAGGTAAGCATAGCAGAAGGCAGCAGAAAGTACGGTGGGCTGATGAGATTAGGAATTCTGCAAGAACAAGGTGGCCGCAGCTGGCACAGCACAGGGTTAATTGGAAAGATACAGGAGAGGCCTTCGTCCTCCCATGGACGAGGTTCAGCTGATGATGACGTTATATGCTATAAGAGAACCCAGTTCAAAGAAATTGACAAAAACGCTGCAAATGCCATAAATATAGCGGTTTTCTAACACTAGAAAAGTATCGTGTACATTTTTGGAGAAGGTAATTGGGACATTTAACGGAACGATCTGGCTATAAGCCCCACCCGGACACGAGAGCCATTCACTGTGTCGGCAGAAAGCTGCGGTGGCACATGAAGCTGCTGTGGTTGTACGCTGGGCTGTGGCTGCTGGATAACAGGGAGGGCCACAGCAGGTGGCTCCGGGTCCTTCCGTAGAACGGCGAGATTGTGAAGGGCGCCGCAAGCAGTTATTATAACTACTGAGCGCTCAGGGCGGTTCTGGAGGCCCATATCTAGGCATGGGAAGCGGCGCTTCCAAACTCCAAAAGCCCTCTCCACACTATTTCTCGTTTTGATGTGGGCCGCCTGATACCTGCGTGAAAGACGAGCAGTTCGAAGTAAAAATTTGTATAGATGTGCTAAATTGAAGAGCACAGCAGTCTGCGCATTACTTTCTCAGTAGCCCCTCTGCAGCTAATAATAAAGCTGTAATTACATTTGCACGCCTCGGAAAGTAGCAAGACAGCTTCAGAGGCGTTGTCCGTCAACTGGTGGCAAATGTATACTAAATCTGAATTTTTAATTCTTGTTGAATTTGAATGAAAAAATGGGAAAAGCATGCAAAAATTATGTGTTTCAGTAACAAATAAAAATGAAGATTCCACTCTTTGATGTAAAGTGTTTACGGAGCAGTACAGCAACAAAAGGAGATGATATTCGTACATTTGTGCTGCCTTCAATCAAAGTAACTATGGTGCTACGTTCCCTCTTGTACTTACCTGCCCTCTGGGGTATTTGGCGGGTTGGCATCTGCCAGAGGTGTCATTAAAAATGACATGCAGGGATAACCTGCGTCTCCCAGCAGCAACCCAGGAACTCGTTTTGTCTCGTAGAGGACCCGTGCACGGCTGTTGTCAAAAATCCTGCTGTCGTGAACTGATCCAGGCCAGCCGGCGACCAAGTCATAAAATTCAAGCCTTGGCCCCGTGATTGCCTGAGGATAAAATATTATGTCTCTGTCGTGAAAATATTCTCAGGAAATGAAAATAAATTTTTGTGCCTACATGTCAGATCACTCTACTCTTCAGCAATTAATATTTTCGGTGCAGGTGCTGGGTCGATCACCACGGACCCCTCTCGCAACCGCTGCAGCCACCGAATCGCCGGATTGCCACCGTTGCCCGTGCAAATGCCCAAGGAAGCCGACGCACGTCCGACCGGCGCCGCAACGCCCGCTTGGCAGCACTACCGTGAGCCGCGGACGTTTTCCGGGAAGGCTGGCGAAGACGTGGATGATTGGCTCACCAATTACAAGCGGGTGAGCAAATACAACGGCTGGGATGCCACTCTTCAGCTGGCCAATGTCGTCTTCTTTCTCGATGGCACCGCGCTAACTTGGTTCGAAAACCATGAGGCATCAATAACAAGTTGGGACCGCTTCATGGAAGAGCTCCGCAGCTTCTTCGGGGATACTGTTGCCAAACGAAAATGCGCTGAGCAGTCTTTGCTTCAGAGAGCGCAAGTGCCTGGAGAGACCTGCACGACTTACATAGAAGAGGTCTTGAAGCTGTGCAAAGTCGTTAATCCCAGTATGTCCGACGAAGATCGCGTTGGTCATCTCCTCAAGGGCATCGCAGAGGACGTCTACAGCTTTCTTATTAGTAAAGAAAATTTAGACTCGCCCACGGATATCATCAAGCACTGCCGCACCTTTGAAGCTCTAAAACTGCGTCGAATTACTCCCAAGTTCGGTCGCCTGCCTAACGTCACCACCGTCGCCAGCGTGGATTTCCATGAGCCTGTGAATGCGGCGACTCTCCCTGATGTCATTCGTCAAATCGTGCGTGCCGAACTCTCCCGGCATCAAGATATTGCGCGCCGCAGTGAGGTTCCGTATGGGAGTTGTTCTCTGCAGGCGGCTCCCGCCTACCGCTCCTCCCCTTGGAGTTTGTCTGCCCAGGCCCCTACCAGTGCTACTCGCATTGATTACAGCGACGCTCCCCGGATCACCCGCCCCGGCCCCAGGGCGCCAGCTCATCCGCAACGCCACCTGCGGCAGTCGGAGTACGATGGTCGTTTCGACACTGGCTACGAGGAGTGTTATCCCGAGTGCCCCCCCGACCCACCACTTTGTTACCGCTGTGGTATGATCGGTCACATCTCTAGATTCTGCCGTCGCCGGGGCCAGTTTTCCCGCTCCCAGCGCCAATGGTTGAACCCTCGCCTGAGTTTCAATGCGCCTGTTCATGACCGTGTCTTCACATCGTCTCAGCGCCCATCCAGTTACGCGCCACCACGGAACGACTCCCCTGCCTCTGACCGAAGTCTGACTCCACCTCCGCACCGCTCTCGCCGCTCGCCTTCCCCGCAACGTCGTTCCCCACCGTCCCCAGGAAACTAGCGTGTGCGGCCGATGGAGGTGCGGTCGCCGGATCATCGATAGTGCCAATTTCTCTGCCCATTGTTACGTTAAGGAACCGCCTTGAAGTTTTAGTGGACGGTATTTGCGTCATGGCCTTAGTGGACACTGGTGCCACGGTGTCAGTGATGAGTTCAACTTTCAAGAACCGTCTGGGTCGTAAAATAATGTTCGCTTGGGATCGTGCTGTTATATTCCGGGGTGTAGGGGGAGAATCATTGGTTCCGATTGGTATTTGTTTTGTGAATGTAGTGATCGCTGGCCACATGTTCCGAACTGAATTCACGGTGCTCCCTCGTTCTACGCATGACATCATCCTCGGTATTGACTTTTTGCACCAGTGCGGCGCTGCTCTCGACTTCCGCAGTGGTGGCATATCGTTAAGTCCTGGCCTTCGGTCAGCTCTCATAGAAGACTCGCCAGTGGTTGCCCAAGTGTTTTCTGTCTCTGAAGATACCGTCGTTCCAGCAATGTCTGCCATATTCGTTCCCGTTGTGTCCTCGAGCACGATTTCTGATGCCTTTGATGCTGTGGTGGAGCCTTGTTCCCTTAACTGTGCAAAGAAAAGTGTGCTAGTACACCGCAGCGTCGTCCATGTGACCAAGGGCCATGCCACTCTTTGGACTGTCAATCATTCCAACGAACCTGCAGTATTGCCATGTGGTTTAAAACTTGCTGGCTTTGAAGAACGTTTTTCTGTACCAGTTGCCGCGATCACTGACAACGTGTCTCGTCCAACTAGACGCCGCGATCTGAGCGACTCTCAATTCCTAGCCATGGTCAACAAATCCCTACCCACTAGCGACCGCCAGGTACTAGTGGCCGTTCTTATGAAGCATGCGGACGTGTTTGACTTTGGTCGCGACCAACCACCGCCGATTCCAGCTTCCCGTACCCATCACATGATCAATACTGGATCTGCACAGCCGATTCGCCAGAAGCCATACCGCGTCTCGCCTTCCGAACGTCAGATAATCGATGAACAAGTCCGTGACATGTTGCACCGCGGCATCATTCAGGAATCTTCAAGCCCGTGGGCTGCTCCAGTGATCCTTGTCAAAAAGAAAGATGGCACTTGGCGATTTTGTGTCGACTACCGCCGGCTTAACACTGTCACAAAGAAGGATGTTTACCCGCTCCCGCGCGTTGATGATGCCATTGACTGCCTCCACTCAGCCTCCTACTTTTCCTCGGTGGATCTACGGTCCGGGTACTGGCAGATCCTGATGCACCCGCAAGACAAAGAGAAGACAGCATTCGTGACACCTGACGGGTTGTATGAATTTAATGTTATGCCTTTCGGCCTTTGCAACGCTCCTGCCACTTTTGAACGATTTATGGATACGCTTTTACGTGGCCTGAAGTGGCAAGTTTGCATGTGTTATCTGGACGATGTTGTTATTTTTGGTAGGACCTTCGCCGAACATAACAGCCGCTTAGCCATTGTCCTAGACTGCATAGAGAGAGCGGGCCTCGTGCTGAACTCGAAGAAGTGTCGCTTCGGTGAACGCCAAATTACTGTGCTTGGTCATCTCGTTGACAAGGATGGCCTCAGACCCGACCCGCAGAAGGTTGAAGCTGTAAGCAGTGTCAAAGAACCCAAATCAGTGAAAGAGCTCAGGAGTTTCCTAGGACTTTGCTCATACTTTCGGCGTTTCGTTCCCAAGTTTTCTGATTTAGCCTACCCGCTTACAAGTCTCCTGCAGAAAGACACCCCTTTCCACTGGACTCCCGAATGCGACTCCGCGTTTCGGCAGCTCAAGTTTCTCCTCACCTCGCGGCCAATATTGCGTCATTTCTGCCCGACAGCACCGACTGAACTCCACACTGACGCCAGCGGCATCGGCGTGGGTGCTGTGCTTATCCAACGCCATGAAGGCAATCAACACGTTGTCGCTTATGCAAGTCGCACCCTCAGCAAGTCGGAACGCAATTACACTGTAACAGAGCAAGAGTGTCTCGCCGTTGTTTTCGGCGTACAACGGTTTCGTTCGTACCTTTATGGACGTGCTTTTACAGTCGTCACAGACCATCACTCTCTGTGCTGGCTGGTCAATCTACGCGACCCCTGCGGTCGGTTGGCCCGCTGGGCGTTACGCCTCCAAGAGTTTAACTTCAAAGTGTCTTACAAAAGTGGCCGCCAACACGCCGACGCAGATTGCCTCTCGCGGCTGCCGCTCACGGTTACTACTTCCGATGATGAAAACTTCGATGACTATCTCGCTGCCGTTTCCCAAGAGTTTCCAGATCTTGGCACTTTCCAGATGGAACAACGCAAGGATCAGCACTTGGCGCCGCTTTTTGCCGAAGCCCGTGACCCGACATCCGCAAGCCCTTTCTGCGTTCGCGACGGTTTACTCTACAGAACGAATTACTCGCCTGGAGGTGCGCGCTTTCTCCTCGTCGTTCCGTCTACTCTGTACTCCTCTGTTCTGCAGGCAATGCACGATGACGTCACGGCTGGGCATTTGGGGTTTGCCAGGACCCTTAACCGCATCAAAGAACGTTTTTACTGGCCAAAAATGCGTCACATGGTTCAGCGCTACGTGGCCACCTGCGTGCAGTGTCAGCGGTTCAAGCTTCCCACGACTTCTCCGCCTGGACGCCTGCATCCTTTGCCACCTCCAAGCACGCCATATGAACAAGTTGGACTCGATCTGCTCAGCCCGTTTCCCCGCTCGTCCAACGGTAACCGCTGGATTATAGTGTGCGTTGATCACCACACCCGTTACTGTGAGACCGCCGCCCTACCTTGCGCCACCGCTGCTGAGGTCTCGCTCTTCCTTCTTCGTGCTGTCATCCTCCGGCATGGACCTCCTCGAGTTGTTATCAGTGACCGCGGTCGCCAGTTTACGGCAGACGTTGTGGAAGAGCTTCTGCGTCTTAGTTCATGCCATTTTCGCCACTCGACGCCGTACCACCCCCAGACTAATGGACTGGTTGAACGTACCAATCGGACACTCACGACCATGCTGGCCATGTATGTCGATTCCCGCCATAAGAACTGGGACGACGTGCTTCCCTTCATTACATACGCCTATAACACGTCGAGGCATGAAATAACTGGTTACAGCCCATTCTTCCTTCTTTATGCCCGTCCGCCTCGAAGCTCCCTGGACAGCATCTTACCTTTCTCTCTCGACACCGAGCCTTCTATTGCCAACACTCTATGTCGCGCTGAAGAAGCCCGTCGGATTGCCCGGATACGCACCTTGGCATCACAGCATCGCTCTAAGCAGCGTTATGACCGCCGGCGCAAGGATGTCTCCTACCTGCCCGGTGACGTTGTATGGTTGTGGACGCCCCTACGCAAGCGTGGCTTATCAGAAAAGCTGCTATCCCACTACACAGGCCCGTTCATCGTTGTTTCTCGCCTCAATGACCTCAACTATGTCATCTCTCCCCAATCAACGCAAGGACGCCGCTCAAGGACAACCCAGGTCGTGCATGTCGCACGGCTGAAGCCATTCCACTCTCGGGACCCCGATTGATTGACTGGCCCAGAGGGCTTCGTCTGCGAACGGGGAAATGTCACGTGCTGCGCATGGGCTCTGAGGAATAAAGAAGACGTGCGGCGGCTGGAAGTAGAAGAGAAAGTCAAGTATCCTGCCGCCGGCGCACCAGGCTCCTCTCGACCTGCCTTGTAAATATTATTTGTAAATAGAACCTGTAACAATATATTCATAAAACTTACGTTCTATGTTTTACAGGAAACAAGAGCCAGAAAAATTAGCACTTTCATTGAAATGGTGCAAGTTGTTTACTTTCAATGCGAGTGAAAATTTGGTGCATCATGTAACAGGAACGCTAGGTAACATTCATGGTATTTATTTTTACCCTCGGTGTCATACAGGCATTTGAAAAGGGTGCAGGAAGAATGAAATGTAAAACAAGCAATGCGAAAAAGAACTTATTGCTCCTATATATATACAATGTTAGCTAAGAAAGAGAGAGTAAATTTATTAGATGTGCTGGTGTTTATACAACGCAAGGCAAATATTGAGGCATAACAAAAATATTGTACAAAAAATACCTGCATCACTGATGAATTGATAGCAGTCGCTTTGGGCGTAAAAGGGGTTTGCGTATACGTACACGGAATAATTAAACCGGACCCTCCAATCTTGAAAAGTGATGCAGTGCAGGTTCAGCACTGCAAGAGATCGATCCTTTTTTTTTGGTCAATATTTACATGAACATTATTTGAAGAAGACGACAGCTAAGATGGGCAATGTGAAGAAAAGTGGCCCTCAAGTTTGTTCTATATCAACGCGCGTTAGTACAATTTAATGCCACCTAGAACGCGATAAAGTTTTGCAAAAAGAAAAATGGGCTCACCTGCACATTGATCGAAAAGTAGCCTTTCCGGTTGCGGTACACCTCTCCGAGCTGCCCTCCAGGAGACTTGATTCTAATGTGGGTGCAGTCTATGCACACAGTCACCCCAGGGAAACGGCCAAGGCGGTAGAAGGCTCTTGTGTCCGCTTGAAACTCGGCCGCAGTAGCGGGGAACTTCACAGTTCTAGGGAACAGATGTGCCGCGATCAGCGTGGATACTCGTTCCACTGCACGGCACACCGACGGTTGTGAAACATTTACCAAGTCACCGGTGACGACTTGGAATGTTCCACTTCCATAAAATCGAAGCGCAACGGCCAGCTGAAGCATCGGTGGTAGCGGGTGACCGCGATTGCTGACACTTTCTTCCATGGGCAGGCACTTCAGGAGCTCTCGCACGGTGTCCTTGGAAAACCGGTACCGGGATAGGAACTCCCCATCGCTGAAATGCTCCAGCGGGTTTATTCTGTCCCGCAACGCCCGTCGTGGCACAACTGCAGCTTCGCTTTCGTCGGCGCCGTCGTGGAACAGTTCGTCCACACGTAGCACATGTTCGGCGAACTCGGCGAGCGAGCCGGCAGCCATCTTGACACTGTTGAGGGGGGACGCTTCGGTTGAGGAGGCGTTCAAGTAGGGAGCCTACATGTCGCGCCCCCTCCCGGCTTAAGGTGGTGACTTCCTTTGACACAGCACATGACGCCTCCCGCTAAGACCCATGTTGCCAGCGCGAGTGTTGTCATGGTTACGGGAAAACGCCGCGCCATCTTGTTCCCCGCCGTGCATAGGCGCGCATTAGCTGCTGCAGCAGTTGCGTCTTCATCGCCGTTCATCGTTGAGTGGGACAGTCATATGTTGTCGGTTGTTGCACTAAGTGCGCCAGGAAGCTTACGCAGCAGCAATGCCCGGGTGTTGCGTTCCGCAGTGCTCGAACCACTGCAGGAAGGGCACACGGATGTTTCGTTTCCCGGCTGACTCCAACCGAAGAAAACGTTGGCTGGCACAAGTAAAGCGAGACTGCTGGGAACCCACTGCTGCTTATCGCATATGCTCTGTGAGTACCGTACCTTTTTCTCTTTTGTTACCTGCTCGCTTGCCATGTTTGGTGTACTGTGCTTCACGTTTACGATAATTAAACCACGGCCGCCTCGAACGGCGTGCGCGGCGTGGGTTTGATGACAGGCTACGCATTGCGGGCGTGGGTGCAATCTTCTCGTTAGTTTTTAGATGCGCTGGCGGCGTGTCTCGAGCACCAAGGGCGAGAAGCAACGGTTCGCATTCGCCCTCGCTGACTGTAATTCTCACGCGAGTGCACTCACGATATATGGGCGCCCGCTTCCTTGTTTGCGCTGTAATACATGCGCCAAGACTCATGTCAGAGAACATGACTGAGGTAGTGAAAATAAATTTCTACATCTCTCTGACATTGTACGCGTTCGCTGTTTCGTGAGCGCTGTGGTCGGAGGAACTTATTTTCAGTCAGGTCTGGTTATCTAGGCACCGTTCTGCTGTACGACGCTATTCGGTAGAAAAAGATTGGAAACCCAAGATCAGACTAAAAGAACACATTTTGTATATGCCCGGTTACTGGCATGCATATGAAGCCTTTAGGAAGCCCTTATCCAGTTTTTTTAGCTTGGCACTATAGCCTGGTAAAAGACTGCATGTGAAAACATTACAGCAGGTAGAAACAGCTCTGTAGTTGTAACGCTAGTCATGTTCCGGTTTGCAGCATTTGTCACAGTTATGTGCAGGTATGAATATACTTCTTGATGCTTATGAAGTACTTGCTGCCATTCATTTCAGGCACATTTTGAAGAAACAAGTTTCGAGCAAAACAGACAGGATGGCTTAAAGAAGCTAAGGCCAGATGCGGTTCCCACACTTTTTACTTATCGAGGTAAGCTTCTAATTTTGATCCATCTCTTAAATACAACTCTGCCTCATTCATATGAAATGTTTGCAAGGAAATTTGTCTACACGTATACGGTAGTGCTGTGGTTGCTTTCTGCAAGCTCAAAAATGTGCGCTCATCTGCTTTTAGAAGGCTGCAAAGAAAGGTTCATCACCATCAGCATTTCAAGGTCCATAGCAGGACGAAGCCTATCCTACTGACTTCCCTTTAACCGGTTCCTGTGCCATCTGTGGCCACATTATCCACACAAACTTCTTGGTCTATTGATATGGCTTTTATATCCAAGCATTCCTACAGCGCATGTTTGCATCAGCATCTAGATCCCTAGCTAGAAATTTGTTGGGATCCATGCAATTCATTTCTTGTAAAACTAAATCGCGGGCATAAAAAAATATGTATATTGCACGTTATTGTAGGATCATGGATTCGAACAGCACCTTCAAACATAAAATCACCTTAAGCCGTGTTTTAACGGCTTCTGCATTACCTCTGGCTCATTTTTCACTGTAGATTGAAAAAAAAAATGAATGAATGACAATTGAAATCTTCCGTGTAAGCCATAAAGATATAAAGTATGGCACTAAACAAAACTTTTGCCACGTAACTCTCTGCCTACCCCTACTATATTTGCTTTTCTTGAACACCCACTGCTTCTCTAAGGGACTACTGTTTATCTTCTCTACACATTACATGCACTCATATATATGATACTAAGATCCAAAACGTAACACACAGATATAGCCTTGTATTCAAAGAGCACAAGGCCACCTATAGTGTGTTTATACTTTGTATAGCATCGTTTTTTCTTTATAATTCACCCGACGCCTGCGAGAAAGGGGGCGTCTAGAATCAAACAAATATCCTGTAGCAGACTGCATTCTGTGCTGTCTCATTTGTTCTATGTCACCTGGCACAGAAGCTAAAATGGCAAAATTCAGGACGATTAGTAATTCTAGTTGCATCAATGGTACCTCAGCTGCTAACACAACCTGCTGTTGAGCACAATTTTGCACGACTGAATCATTGCCAGTCGTAGCATGCTTTCCGACGCTGTTAAATATGCACTGGCGGTAAGAAATCTAAAGCCCCCCAGTACAGCTTTGGGATCTTAAAACCCAACTGATATTACTACTCCTGAAGTTTATTTGGAAGTTTTATGCAGGTACTAGGTTGCTCTTCTGTAAATGCAGAATTTCTGCAGTTCTTGAGTGTAGTGCTACCCTATTGACTGAATTTTTTATTTCAGCCATCCCGAAACACCGGAAGCCTCCAAAGAAGCGGTCTTGCTTTCGTCCGGCCACGCCAACGCAAAGCCCAGTACTTGACCCCACTGGAAATGAACCATGTGGTAGTGCTGCTCTAGAGCCTGTCTTCGCATCAACAGCCGAACAAACACAAGACTCGGTTGTGAGTGACAGTATGAGTTCCCAGGACACTGTCAGTCCACTACAATGTGCTCAGGTACCAGGGTATGATCTACCTTTAGCAACCACCTTGCTGCCGCCCAAAGCTGTCGATACTGTTATCTATGCAGACAGCGTTGCCCATTCCTTTCTGAGAACAGATAAAGCCAGTGGGGAAGATTCCACTGATGCAAGTCGACTTCCTCTGCCCGCAGCTTCACCCATGGAGGCCGAATCCTTAAGCGCTGAAAGGTCACAGCATAGTAATGAGCGATCAAGTAAAGAAATACCTCAAGCTGCATTCACACTTGGTTCAAGTACGGCTTCAACTGACTTGTCTCTTCAAAGACAGAATGCTGAGCTGAGAAAGAGAAATAAGGACTTGGCCCAAAAGTACAGAAACCTACAGAGGCTTCACGAGCAAACAAAGAGAAAACTGCGCAGTCTTGTAAAGAAGTCACAGTCGCCACAACAAAAAATGATAACCTTGGAACAATTACCGTTCCTCAAACACGACCAGAGAAGGGCTTTGACGGTGAAAACTACGAAGGGCCTTAAGTGGTCTGAGAAGACTATCCGAGAGGCCCTTCAAATAAAGCACGCATGTGGAACAGCAGGCTATGAATTATTAAGATCATTATCATATCCACTGCCATGCAATAGGGCATTAATACGAAGGCTTCAAAATATTAAATTTTTGCATGGAGTTCTTCATGAAGTTTTTAATGTCCTGAAATCCAAAGTAGCCACAATGCAAGACATAGAAAAAGACTGTGTGCTCTTCATGGATGAGATGGAAATCTCCCAAGGATTTGACCACGATCGCTCGCTTGATTGCTTTTTAGGCAGCACTACATTGCCGGAGTCCGCTACAGATGTTGCCAACCATGCTCTTGTGTTCATGGTTGGTGGCGTGAACACGAGATGGAAACAGGTTATCGCCTATCACTTCACTGGAAGGACGATAGATGGCTCTATTTTGAAGGACATTATGTTCCACTTGATTGAGCTTTGTTTTCAAATCTCGCTTAGAGTGCTTGTTGTCACAAGTGACATGGGAGCTGCCAGCCGTACAGTTTGGCGCCTGCTTGGCTTGCCCAACCACAGAAACTCACAGACTGTCTGCTGTATTCCGCACCCGCACCTCCGTGGCAGGCAACTATTCTTTATGGCTGACCCCGCCCACGTCTTGAAGAACATCCGTGCCCAACTACTCCGAGTGGGAGAATTCACTCTGGGTGAAGAAACTGTTAAGGAACAAAGTCTTCCTTCTGGCACTGTCAAGGTGGAGCATGTTGAAGCAGTGTTGAAGTACGACTGTCAAAGTGAGCTGAAGATTGCAAATAGGCTGTCGGAAATCCACATCAGCAGTGGACATTTCACTACCATGAAAGTGAACATTGCTGTGCAATTGTTCCGTGAGGCTCCTGCTGCTATCCGATATTTAATCCAACAAAAAATTTTGCCCCCCGAAGCAGAGGCTACAGCGTGGTTCTTTAACCTCGTGAGCAGGAGGTACACCCTTATGTCGGCCAGACATCCGGTTGTTGCTCTGACCGATATAGATCCTTCAAAGCATAAAGAGGCCACTGCGCTTTTGGAACTGACGTGCAGCACTTTCCGTCAAATGAAAATGGTAGCAACGGCACATTGCAAGCCCTCACAAGCTGGCCTTCTGGCATCGACCACTGTTGCTCTCAGCCTGTCGCAAGACCTCTTGGACAACCAAAGCTACAAGTATGTGCTTCTTGGCCGGCTCGTACAAGATTGTCTCGAAAACATATTCTCTTTGTTGAGACTCAAGAAGCCGGTCCCTAGTGCATACGACGTTAAGTGTGCACTGAAGCTGATTTATGTTGGACAGTTCATGCACACACCTACAAATTCTAGCTACGAGGTTGATGACAGCTTGCATCTAGCTGACCTCCTTGACCCAACTATCCAGAGACATGAAGGACAAAACCAAGAGCCTGAAGAGCTAGAAAACCTGTTTGTGTGTGCTCTCACAGAAGCAGAATGTGACATTCTTGCTTATCTAGGAGGATTCCTGGTCAAGTCTGTCATGAAGTCCATTGGTAACTGTAGTGACTGCAAAAATGCCCTTGTTGGAGATGCTACAAATCAGTATAGCAATCTTATTAAGCTTAAAGAGTACGTGAAAAATTCTGAGAACCTCATTTATCCAACGCAAGCAGTGATTAATGTCCTTATAGAATGTGAGGAGCAGTTTAAGACTTTTGCAGATATGAAGGAAATCATGGTGCTCAAATCCCCATTTGCTAGCATTCTGAATGCCCTGTGCAAGGCTGTCAAGTTGAACTTAGGTTGCTGTGAAACACATCATGCTCAGGCAGGGAAGGTCCTCCTGACAAAATATGTGAGGACAAGACTGAGGATCCATCTACGACAGCAGCATGCACAGAGGGTGGATGGAATGTCTAGCAAAACATGTGCCGCAACAAACCTGGTCTGAACTCTGAGAAGGATGGTAACATCAAATGCTTAGATGCTTGCAGTCAGCTAGTTAATGATTTGGCCTTGCTTTAGTTGTTTTTCTATAGTTTGACACAACTCAAGAAAATAGGGGAGATGTCCTCAAAGAATTCTATCCAGCCAATGGCGCCAACCGATTTTCATGACACCATGTTTAATGCTGGGAAGTTGCATCGCTGGGAGTGGCAGATGAACGGCAGTTAACCGTGGCTTAATCGGATTGACCGCGTTGTCATGAAAATCGGTCACCGCTATTGGCTGGAGGGAAACGGTCGGGGGGCATCTGCCACTACTTCCTTGGGTTGTACCCGAATATAGCACTCTGACACTTTCACTGTGTATGTCGTGTGTACTTTGCTCGCCTGTAAATTGTTCACGTCTTTCAGCATATTTTTATGTCACCTCTCTGTAGCAAGCTGTTGCTTGCAAATTGTGTGCATTAACCAATGAAGCTGCTTTGCTTCAGTCAGCATTTGGAAATGGCAAACTGATTTACAGTGCGTGCCACTAGTGTGTTCATCAAAGGTGAAGTTTTTAGGAGCAAGTGTTGGAACTAGATGCAAATGTGTAAACCACTGTTTCAAGTCTTTTGTGAAGTGCGTAACAGTCTTATTTTTGTGGCTGGAGCATCACTACCATGCCTTGCATTATTTACGGGCTGTAAAACATACGCTTCCACAGAGTTGCCGTGGTGTTTCTCATTATCATTTGGGTTGTTTGCATTACTAGTCCTGCTAATTTAGCCCATTTATTGTGTCCTCTGTACTGCACTCATGCAATTTGTTCATGGCTATCAGTATATTTTGTTTTATGTAGAAGTGTTCATTGAGCAACGAAGCTGCTTTACTTCGGTCAATGTTTAAAAATAATAAGCCTGTTTGCAATTACACCATTAGTGTGCGCACCAGATATGTTTTACAGGAGTGACTGATATGTGTACAAAAATTTCACTGGTTTCACAGATGCTGATAATGGAAGAATGTAATTTCATATGCACTTTAGCTGGCTGCGGATGCTTATATGTTCTGTCAGTTTGCTTGAGAAAGAATATGAGCACCTCCCCTTTAATTGACAGTTGCCAGAAGTGTGTCGGCAATAAAAGAAGCTTCTTGAATGTTTACACGAAGGCGTCTGAAAATGTCATTTGGTTTCTTGATTTTAGGTTTTCTCACTTGTCCCATTGTTTGTATTGCTCCTCTTTCTCTGATTCCATTCCAGCAAGTCTCATGTTACACTCTGAACATTTGAGCCTCCTACTGAACACCCTGTGTAAGTTAGTTTCTCAGCACACGTGGAAAAATGGTAGGCAATGTGAAATGAAGCACTGCTTTAATGTTAACTCAATGGCAATCTGTACAAAACTAAGACGCTTACAACACTCGATCTTAATTTGTTAACATCAGCCTCAAGATTTCCTAAATTTTTTTAAGTATGTTTATACCTTTTGCTGAAGCTACAGTGTGCTAGTATGGGGTTGCATAGCTCATTGCGTAGAGCCTGTGTAATTGCTCACAGAAGAGCAAAATGCACAAACTAATGGTACATTGCACACGCAAATGCCATTGTGATGTCGGTAATAGAACTACTGGGGCACTTAAGTCTCTTCCCGTGCTGGGAATGCATAAGCATTAGGTGCTACTGTTTTGCTTCTGTTGCGTGGTTTTATTTTGAACCTACATAGACCAGCGTTAGCTCGGTTTACCGTTCCATTTTCTATTCTACTCATCGAGACCTTTCAACGATATATGACGATGCTATAGCATTAGGTTCAATTTTAAATGAAATAACTAATTAATGGTAATTAAGACCTGCGATTACTCCGGTGGAATTATACTCAACATAAGCTATCCAACGATATATAGCTTGATGATGGAGCATAACGATTGATTTTTAATCACGGTTATCTAATTAATGGTCGGTAAGACAAGATTAGTTCAGTGCAATTGTACTCAACATAAGCTATCCAGCGACTTAGTGATGTAGCGTAAATTTTAATTACATTACAATTAACTAGTTACCGGTAATTAATTGAGACCTACAATTAGTCCGGTGCAATTATACTCGACATAAGCTATCCAACGATAGAACACTTGCGGCGATTATGCCCGACATAAGCTACACAGCCACTACGGCCACATTCTGTACAGGCCGCGCATGAACCAAGTAATTGATAAGCATTAAAAAGTGGGCCTGCGTAATCGTTTGATTACCGTCATAACATTAAATTCTGAACGCCCAACACCTAAGCTCGGTTATTGCTCATCGTGAGGAGGAACCCTTTTTACGTAATTGATAAGCGCTGCCTTTTGGCGCGGTGACGCGCGCAGAGGAGAGACCCGTTCGGAGTGTAATGCACCGTCGCTGAGAACTGCTCTATGTCGTCGGAACGGCGTCATCTGTTGGTACTAACTTCGAAAGAAACGCCGATAAACTAGAATATAAACTAATGTTGTAGATCGCCCCAGCGACCACGCCACTGAAAGCCGGGGATGCTCTCTTCAAGGGGAACAACATGGCTGCCCGTCATGTTTAGCGGCCGTTTTCGGCAACACTGGGAGAGATGTCACCACCCTAAGCCAGGCGGCAGGCGGCATGTATGTAGGCTCCCTACGTTCAAGGTAGCAACAGCGCCACCTCGAGATTTTGGAGGAAAGCGTGGAGGAGTTCCTCCGTTCGAGGGCTGGTAGGAGTGGAGGAGGGTTTAAGAAGCACGAAACCGGCTTCGAGGAGCAACTCGAGTGATATTTCAAGTGGAGGTATGTTTAAGAATACGGGGGTTAGTCTCCTATTGTGCTTCTGAGTTTTCCACCTTTGCGTTATGTTGTCCTGTGCTTGGAGGAGGTGGGCGAGCTTGCTGTGAATAGCAGAGGTACCTGGGGTAGTGTCGAGCGTTTGAGTATGTAGGTGAATGTCTTTTTGCAACTGAATAATTCAGGTTTCTGGGTCGAAGGGGGCCTGTGTTGGCTGCGCTTGCCTAAATTTGCGGAGCGCGTCTCAATTAGTGTGCTTAACGCTAAATTTGTGCTGAGATCGGTGATAGTTTACTGTTATGCGAATTAGGTGGTGATCGCTGCCTAGTGTGGATAGCATTCTTTCCCACTGCAGGTGGTACAAGTTTCTACCAAGCGTGAGGTCTGGGCTAGTATCGGCAGTAACACTGTTACCAATCCGCGTAGGTAAGCTGAAATCATTAAAGACGGTCACGTGCGGCACCAACGTTTCTTGACGTTGCAGACCTCTGGCCTTCGCTTCCTTGGCCCGCAGGTCGCGGTCTTCTTGAAGCTGCAGACGCCTGACCTTCGTTTCCATGGTCATGCCGCTTAATCCCAACAAATGTAAACTTCTATCTTTTCACCGCTGGCGTAATCCCCGCGTTTTCACTTACTCAGTTGCTAACGTGCCGCTGGAATCTGTATACTCATACAAGTACCTAGGCGTCACCTTGCACCAGAATCTCTCCTTGCGCACACACGCTAAAAACATCGCAATCGCTAACCGATCATTGGGTTTCTTGAAACGTCAACTACGGCACGCCTCTCGAAATGTTAAACTTCTCGCCTATCCGTAGCTTATCAGACCAAAATTAGAATACGCCTCTGCTATCTCGAGTCCGCAACAAGCATATCTCATCAGCTGAATCGAATCAGTTAAAAATAGCGCCACGAGGTTCGTTCAATCTAGCTTTTCATAGGACATCAGTGTATCGTTACTTAAAAGACAATCAGGCCCGACAACTCTTGCCCATCGTCGTCGCATTGCTTCTCTTTGCCTGTTTCATAAGTTTTTTTTTTTACAGTTCTCTCGTCCAACCACCCTACATCAAACCGCCAGCTCGCATATATCATCGAACCGGCCAACCACTACAGGTTCCTTGCCAACGCGCCAGCACTCTCCCTTTTTTCGCGTCTTTTTTTCTTGAGGGTAGAAACTTGGGCGAGTCGGTAACGGTGATCCATGGAAAGTGAGAGTAGCGCAAAACGGGACAAAGGGACAGCGCCTGTGGTGTGTCTGTCTTTCTCTGTCCCTTTGTCCCGTTTTGCGCTACTCTCACTTTTTTTCTTGGCACTGCAAAAGACTGGAACGGCCAGTCTCACGACGCTGCGCCATCACCTGCATATCAAGTTTTGTTAATAGTTTAAATAATCACTTCAATAGTACTATGTAGGTAATCATATTCAATTAATATCTGTGCTCCCACCCTGTATGTGATACCCCCAAAGAGGGGTCTTTAAGGTAATGAAGTGAAGTGAAGAGAACGGGAGCCTTAACGCTATCTCGTTAAAAAGGAATGTGGGCGGAAAGGGCGGGTCAACGCGGATAGGTAGGGTGAAAGAAACGATAAGTAGGCGACATGAAGAAGTGAGAAAAACGGTGTAAAGTTGGTTTTTTTTTTTTTGCTCTGACCATGCGCAAGACCTTTCGAAAGAATTACGTCAGGTATTCAGAGGGTCGCATTCGGAGCAGTTGGGGAATCAATTCCAAACTACGCGTGACAGAAGGACAGATTGCACTGCTCAGTGATAGAGTAAATGAGCAAAAAAGCACCATTCGGAACATAACCAGAACAGTTAAGGAACTGCACGACAGGAGTGTTGACTCAGAAAACAGAAGCCGCAGAAATAACCTAGTTTTTTATGGCGTCAAGGATAGCGAATCTAAAACGTGGGAGCAGTCTGAACAATTGCTCAAAAATGTAAAGATAATTTAGGCATTGACTTGCAGCCGGTGGAAAGAGCTCACCGCATGGGTCTCTATGACGAAATGAAGAAACGGCCGATCATCGTCAATTTTACCTCCTACAAAGAAAAATCTAATGTTCTTCCTAATGCTAAGAAATGCAAAGGAACATCGTACAGCATCGACCATGCTTACTCACCTGACACAAGAAATATTCATAAAAGAGATTATCCGAAGGTTATTAAAGTGGATGGAAAAAAGCGACTCAAACTAAGCATTGATAAAGTGCTTTTTAACGGCAAGACGTTTAGGTGGGGCAAAGAAAAAGTCGTTGAATTTGTGTAAAATAAATGACACAAACATGGAAAAAAGGGTGCGAAAATTTTCATCTTGCCACAGAAACAGTGAATTGCAGAAGCGTCGTTAATAAAGGTGACGACCTTGCTGCTCTTATCGACTCTGTGAAGGCCGATATAGTCTTTGGGACTGAACGGTGGCTACACCCTTCCCTTAGCGACGGTGAAGCGTTTCCCGATGACTTCATTGCCTATCGGAAAGACAGATCCCGTATGGGTGGCGGCGTCTTTCTTCTAGTTCGCCGCTCTTTAAATTTATGGGAACTAGATATAGGTCATGACGCCATGGAATAAGTATGGTGCAAAAATTACCTTGCCAGGCAGTTCTTCATTTGTAGCCGGTGTCTTTAATCGGCCACCCAACTCGACCGTCGACACGCTTCAGATTTTACACGATATCGTTTCCGAGGCCTCTTTTGATACTTTTTTACCGGCTGGTGACTTTAACATGCCTGACCTAAAGCGGCGCGACGGCACATGTGAGCACACAGCTGGTGGAAGCTTTACCTTGGAGACGGAAAGTATTACTGAATCTTTTTGTAACTCACCAAATTTTGTGAATTTTGTGCTTGCCATGCCGGGAATGAGCGTCCATCATGCTGTCGTCGCAAGTATTAAGGCAACTAGTAGCAAGCAAAAGAAAAAACAAACCAGAAAAGTGTACCTATATGAGCGAGGGGATTATGCGAGCATATCAACAAAACTTTTTGATCATCCGCCAGTTTTTGAATGCCTTCCTGATTATTGTGACGTGCAGGAATTTTGGAATAACTTTAATGAAAACTCAAGGAGCTTACCAATGCCTACGTTCCTAGCATTGAGCACAGCAAACTTAAAAAGCGTAACAAACCGTGGATGACAGAGCGTATTTAAGAATAGTTCGGAAAAGGAGGAATATACTTTAAAATACGAGAGAACTAGGAGTAATTGTCACTTTGATAACCTGCGTGCTATAACCCGCGAGTACAAGCAAAATTTAAAGGAAGCTAAGGGGCGCTATTTTGAAAAACTCGGCAGTAAAATAAAAACGAATGCTAAGGCGCTCTGGCAACATATGAAAGGCTGCGGAGCAGAGCCAGCTGGCATCACTGAAATTGCCTTTTATATTGAGCCATTATTAGGCGACACTGAGAAGGCTACTTGTATAAATAACTACTTTTGTTCAGTATATGTACCAAAACGGAGCCATAGTTCATTATCATATGCAACTTCAGTCCCGACTATGAATTCAGTTGAGCTAAATATCAATGGTGGCCGCCGCGGTGGCTGAGTGGTTATGACGCTCGGCTGCCGGCCCGAAAGACGCGGGTTCGATCCCAGCCGTGGCGGTCCAATTTCTATGGAGGCGAAATTCTAGAGGCCCGTCTACTGTGCGATGTCAGTGTACGTTAAAGAACCACAGGTGGTCGAAACTTCCGGAGCCTTCACTACGGCGTCTCTCATAGCCTGGGTTGCTTTGGGACGTTAAACCCCCTATAAACCAAAAATGTCAATGGCGTCAGAGCATTACTAAACAAAATTAGTGATGGTAAGGCAGTTGGACCTGACAGAATTTCTCCCAGAATTCTAAAGAGATGTGCTGAACCGATTTCTCGTTATCTCTATGTAATCTACACCAAGTCTCTCTCTTCCGGTACCCTTCCAGACGGCTGGAAATGTGCACATGTTCCCATTCATAAAGGTGGGTCAAAAAAGAATGTAGTTAACTATAGACCAATTTCGCTTACGTCCATACCATGTAAAATTTTGTAACACATTCTATAAAAAGAGATAATGGCGCGTTTAGTAACGAACAACCTGCTGGCTTAACAACAACATGGTTTCCGTAAGGGTTTATCTTGCACAACTCAACTGGTTGAATTTCATCATGACCTCACATCTGATTTGGACAACGGCGGACAAATAGATTGCCTTTTCCAGAACTTTCACAAAGCGTTGATACTGTTTTCAACTCGTTGCTTTTAAGTAAACTTGTCGCACTAAATATTGACCGTACATTTCTTGCCTGAATCGAAAACTATCTATTGCCTTGCCAAGAGTGCGTGTTATTGAATGGTAAGCAATTCAGTCTTGTAGACGTTACATCGGGTGTCCCACAGGGCTCAGTTCAGGGGCCACTTTTGTTTTTAGTTTACATAAATGTCATCTGTTCAGGGATCGGTTCTAATATACGGTTTTTTGCCAATGATTGTGTTTTATACAAAAGAATTAGAAATAAACGTGATGTTGCCCAGTTAAGTGATTTATCATGTGTTCTTGAATGGTGCTCGAGACGGATAATGAAGCTAAACTAGAAAAAGAGTGTTCATGTTACCTTCACACGTAAGAAAAAAAACGAAGTTAACATCTCAGTACACCACCAACAACAATACACTGACGCAAAAATCACACTATAAATTCTTGGATGTGACATTTTCGGCGCACTGTTCTTGGATTACTCATATGTACGCGGTGGTCGCAAAGGCTACAAATGCTCGAATACCCATGCTCGAATACCCATGTGTAGTGTGGGAACCATGGCAAGTAACACTGAGCAATAAGCTTGAAAAAATCCAAAACAGAGCTGCAAGGTTCGTCCTACGTCAATACTCTAGAGGTGATAGCTGTACCGACATGAAAAACAAATTAAAATGAGAAAGTCTTTCTTCTTGAAGAGGAAAATTGCGCCTTAAGCTGCTGTATCAAATATTTCATGATAAAACCAGCATTCAAAAGGAAAAGTATTTACACAGGAACCAATACGTCTCTTCTAGTATTGATCACTGCGTTAATATTTTTGAATACCGTACGAGAACTAATATGTATGCAAAATGATTTTTTGTACGTTCTATCAGTTAATAGAATGGCCTTTAAGGTCAGCAAGTGTGCTGTACGAATGAAGATGCGTTTTTTTTCAGCATTGTAACACCCCTGCTGTAGCGCCTTCGGGCTAAGCGGGCTAAGAATTGACGAGGGTGTTGTTGCGGGCTAGTTGGTCCAGCGCCTGTGTTGTACGTTCCTCTCTTCGTCCTGTGTTCGCGCTGTACTCTTTTCAGCAAGGTAAGAATTGAATAAGGAATAAACAAAGAAATAGTAATCTGCGTTCCATTAATGACATTGCCTCACGAGTTCACTCACGAGATGAACTGCAAAGCATGATCAATGAGTTAGACAGGCAGGGCAGAACGGTGGGTCTAAATATTAACATGCAGAAAACAAAAGCAGTGTTCACTAGTCGCAGTAGGGAACAATAGTTTACAATTGGTAGCGAGATGCTGGAAGTGGTAAAGGTAGATGTCTACTTAGGGCAGGTAGCGGCCGCTGATCCAAACCACAGGAGCAAAATAGCCAGAAGAATAAGAATGGGGTGGAGCGCAGTGGGAAGGTTCTCTAAGATCATGAATCCCTACATTATCCCTCATGAGAAAGTATTTAACAGCTGTATCTTACCGCTACTTATCGATGGGGCAGATCTGCAGGCTAAAAAAAGTTTTCAACGTAAATTCAGAGCCGTGCCGCAGAGCGGCTGAGGGAACCAACGCGGGTTAATGATATCCTAGTCAAAATCAAGAGGAAGAAAATGGCTTGGGCAAGGCATGTAATGCGAAGGCGAGATAATATCTGGTCCTTAAGGGTAACGGAGTAAATTCCAAGAGAAGGCAAGCGTAGCAGGGGGCGGCAGAATGTTAGGAGGGCAGATGAGGTTAGGAAGTCTGTTGGGACAATGGCCGAAGCTGGCACCGGACAGGGTTAATGGGATAGATATAGGAGAGGCCTTTCTCCTGCAGTTGGCATAGTCGGACTAATGAAAAGAATTAACACCTTCTCGTCTCATCCGTTATTACGTTTACCCCCCCCCCCCCCTCCCCAGCTTACCGGCCAGGTGAGGCTGTTCAAGCTGCAGGAGCATCCTTATCAGGAATGTGTTTAATGATAGCACATGCGTTCACTCGCGCCTTTTTATTACATCCAACATCCGCTGAAGGAGCGCTGGGCGTCGAAAGGAGATCGGCAGAAGTGCGCGTCATCGTTGGTATGCCGCCTGGTAAACTGCGCTGGGTGCACTCGCTTTACGATTTGTCCGCCATGGGGTGCTTATCGAGCTCACACCGCTGGACGACACTTCGTTGTTCTCTGTTGCTTCACCTAGCTACACTTCTAAACTTCCGAGACCCTTTGTAAACATCTTTATACATCGCGAACTCGCAGCTTTATGTCAGAGTGTGCCCTACCAAGCAATGACTTTTTCCTTTTAGGCGAATTTAGCATTCTTAACCTTGTAAATAGGGAGATTTTTTAAGCCAGCTAGTGAACGCAGCAAAAGTATATACCAAACTGTGAGCTTGGTATAATAAGAACGGAAAACTGGGCGAGTTGGTAGGGATTCATGTTTAACTGCGCAAAAAAACGACGACAGAGAATAAGAAGGCACGACACAAGCGCAGACTGTCAACTGATTTTTTTTTATTCAAGTAAAACAAGCCTATATATGTGTCTTCAGCCGACGGTAAGACAGGCTACAAACACGAAAACGCAAACACTGTCACACACTATCTTGGCGCATGTAACATGATGCCACTGTGATCACACACACTTAAAAATCAAACTCCGCAACGTCAGAGACAACATAAAAACAGCAAACTGACGGGCACAGTCATATCGGGCTAACACTCCATACTGCCTTCTCGCGCTAAAAAAAACTACCCAAAAAGGGTATCTCTCTATCAATCAGGCCTACAGATGGTGATGCTACGCAGTCATCTGATTCTTTCTTGATCAGGTAAGCTTCCACCAACTCCCTGCTCATCTGACTCCTGTGCTTAATTAATACGCTGGTCTTGTTCAATCGTGGATAACGTATTTGCAACCTTTGCAGTGCAAGGCAAGACTAGAGGAAGCCGCGCACTTCAATGACCTGCGATGCTCTGCCATCCGCTCGTTAATGCATCGACCGGTCTGGCCGATGTGTTTCTTTCCACACAGGAGGGGGTGCTTCGTAGACGACTCCAGTATTACACTCGGTGAACTTGGTTTGCTTCCTGTGGAAGCTTACTTGATCAAGAAAGAATCAGATGACTGTGTAGCATCACCATCTCTAGGCCTGATTGATAGGAAGGTACCCTTTTTGCGCAGTTTTTTTAGCGCGAGCAGCCAGTATGGAGTGTTAGCCCGATAGGAGTGTGCCCGTGGGTTTGCTGTTTTTATGTTGTCTCAGACGCGGCGGAGTTTGCTTTTTAGATGTGTGATCACAGTGGCATCATGTTACAAGCGCCAAGATAGTGTGTGATAGTGTTTTCGTTTTCGTGTTTTTAGAATGTCTTACCGCGGGAGGAAGATACATATATAGGCTCCTTTTCCTTGAATAAAAAATCAGTTGATAGTCTGCGCTTGTGCCGTGCCTTCTTGTTCTCTGTCTTCGTTTTTTTTTTTTTTTTTGCGGAGCGTGGTATCTCGCTTTCCGCCATGTTCTGGCCAGCGGATTTTTTCCCACCAATCCTTTTGATTGTTTCCGGCTTTTCTCGGCGTCATGTGCCTTTTCAAAACACAATATTATACCACGGTTCCTAGAGTGTTGGGTTCATAAGTCCTGGTTTTTCGACGGTTCTTTACAAATATTTTCACAGTTTTTAACAAATTTCGTACGTGCGTGTAAAAAGTTTACCGTTGGATATTGACGCCAGACAACTAGCCAATTAGCTTTCTTGAGTTCTTGCCGAGAAATAAATGTTTTCAGTCGAAACGACAAGTGGCGCCTGAACCGCTTGAAATGACGAGGCAACCAAAGGTCCGTGTAACACGGACCGTTCTATTTCTCAGGGCTCTCTTATGTGAGGGAGGACAGCTGCGTTCCTTTTTACTCCTTTCTGTGTACACTGTAAAAAAATTTAAAAGAAAACAGACATTTTCTGGCACCTGTCCTGCCATAAAATGTCTTTGCGGCTCTCTTTTCTGTTTCTCAGTTTATCGGTTATTTTACAATGTCACTTTTTTATTATTTACCGAAAATCCCTGTAAAATTTCTGTGAAGCTACGTTTTCTGTTTCGAAGTAAGTCTGTGATTTTCATCTTTTTCTTCCTCACTATTTACTGAAAGTTTGTAAAATGTCTGTGAAATTCACTTTTCTGTTATCAGTGATTCTGTTATTTTACAGTGTTTCTTTTCTATCATGCACAGGAAATCAGTGAATAAAAATTGAGTTCCGTTGTCTGTGTTTAGGTGCCCTGTTAATTTACACACGTTTTTATTTTTGGTTTGAAGAAAATATGTCTCTAATTAATGCAGAGTTCTGTTGCCTGCTTGTCGTTCTTTTATTTCAATGTTTTTTTCCCACAAAGTACGGTTTCTCAGCAAGCATTTAAAGAAGTGCACATTAAATTACAAATACGATCTTTACGTCGTTTAAACCAATGAAAGTGTAAGATTCCATAATTCGCTGCTAGAAAAAGTAGCCTGTAGCAAATTCAACAACATCTCAATATGAAACGTTTGCACAACACACTGATTTTCATCGGTATAGCATTGCCTGAAAACCAAAAACAAAACAGCTTGATATGAAGGAGCACTTTATTAAAATGAAAGTGAAAACATGAGACCATGAGATTTAAGCAGTCTCCAAGCTCCAAGACTTTTGTGAGCACAACGTTTATCAATGCAATAATAAAACACTTATTACTTTGAAAAGAAATGTGCTGTCGTATAAAGAGCAACACCAGCCAAAAGTCTAAAAGTCTTAGTTTTTCAGTGCTAGTATGACTGAAACAACTCCCGGTGCCAGGTAGTGTTGCTTTCCGCCTGTCTTCTCAACTTTCGTTCCTCAATAGCTGCAATAGCCCTGAAACAAAGAGCCACGAGCTGTCACTAACGCCCAGGCACAATAACTAAAAACTTAATTTTTATAGTAGAAAGACATATATATATATATATATATATTGTACAGTCCGACAAGGGCAAAACAAACTATGATGTGTTAAAAAAAAAATCAGGTCCCATGTATGCTCCGTTACGTTCTGAGTAGTAAAAGTTAAGCACAAAAAACACACTAATCTTACCTCTTTCCACCCAGAAATAAAACTCTGGCTTTGTGAGGTGTCACATTACTGCTCGAAACTTTTTGGCAAGCTCCTCATCACGGTAAAGCAGCAACATTCGTTTTATCGAAAACAGTAGATCAGCTACAACCGTACAACCGTACATCGCAGGTACTGCTAGGCGGAAAGAGCATATGGTGCTTCTACATTCTCACTGTTTACGAGGCGTATTTGTTTGCGGAGTTTCCGGTCATACAGATACCATCGGAAACAGAAGTCTCTAGGACGCAAGTAAAGCCAATTAAGTGCCATGTTTCTGAGTGATCGCATCATTTTACTCCCAGATATTAAAGAACTTGAGATCGACTTTCATATCCACAAGTGAGGTTTAGATCCAGTGGGTAATAATAACGCTGTCGGCTTCGTTCGTAGCCCATGCGTCCTAGGAACTCATAGCCCCGACAGTACATGTGGCCAAATGAATGAGGAGGATTGAATAATAAAACAAGGTGAAACGTGCTTTATCAAAACGTTATGGTTTTTTCTGCCTTACTTCTAGCTACCACAGTTTGCCAAGGCAGAACGCACCCCCCTCCAATCAAAAAAACAAAGCCAGAATGCCGTACCCCGATTGATTGATTGATTGATTGATTCAATTTTATTTCTCAACATTCATACAAGGCATGCTTGTGAAGACATCTGGATCCCTAGCTAAAAGCTAGTTGGGATCCATGCAATGCAGTTTCAAAGAAAATTGCAGGCATAACTAAAATTAATTACATACATATAAAAGCTCATGAAATTAGAAATACATAAATGGGTACATAGAGCAACAATATTCAGAGCACCAAGCCTCTTTTACATACGCATACAAACACACAAAAATACATGAAAAGAAAAAACGCTGGCTTCAATCATTGCTTATAATATTTCTTCAATGACTCAGGAAGAGTTTTACTATGTTTGAGTTAACTTGGAAGCTTGTTCCACAGCTTAATACCAACATGGGCCATCCTTCTTTCTCCATAGACATTTTTCGTTTTCGGAAGAAGGAAGTTTCTATGAGTGGCGTTGCGAGTGCATAGTGGTGGGATACAGAATAGCGATGAGTGTAACGGGTAATTGTCTTTAAGGCATGTGTGTATTGTCAAGACAGTCCTGTATTCAAGTAATGATTGTAGTGGCAGTATATCCATCTGTTTAAAAAGAGGAGCAGTGTGGGCGTTGTATCCTGAATGTGAAATGAATCGAATTGCCCTTTTTTGCAAGACCCTAAGTGGTTCCAAATAAGATCGGTAGGTGTGGCCCCATGATTCAATGCAATATGATAACTGGCTTTGAAAAATTGAGAAATAAATAATTCTGAGTATGTCATTACCAAAATAATCTCGGCATTTGTACAGTGCAAAGCATGCTGCAGCTAACTTTTTACAAAGCGCTTAATGTATGGCTTCCAGTGTAGGTTCTCATCTAGAATTATTCCAAGATAAGTGGTGCTATTGACAAGTGCAATAGGTGTTCCCAGCCATTGCACGGAAGGCAGGTTTTCATGTATGATTTTTCTGGAGCTCCTAAATATTATGCATTTTGTCTTATTAACATTTACAACAAGTGTATTTGAAATAAACCTGCTGCACAAAGTTTCCAATTCTCGGTTTGCGGTGCTAATAAGTTCCGTTGTAGATTCATGAGCACATAGAAGAGCAGTGTCGTCAGCATACATAAAAACGGAGAAGTGTTGTGTGAAATGCGGCAGGTCATTATTATACAAGGAAAAAAAATCGGACCAAGGACTGAACCCTGAGGCACACCAGCCGTAACTGTTTCAAAGTCAGATTTTGCACCGCTAAGTTGGATCATTTGCCGCCGATTATTGAGATAACTTCTGAAGAATTCTAAACTGATACCTCTAAACCCGTAATGCACCAGCTTTTTCAGTAAAATTTCGTGATCAACAGTGTCAAACGCTTTCTTGATGTCCAAAAAAATTCCTAAGACTATTTTATTATCATTTAGGAAAGTGTTGATCGTGTCTGTTAGCGATATGACGGCCGTACCAGGAGATCTGTTTGGTCTAAAGCCGTGTTGTTGAGGAGATAGCAAGGCTTCTTTCTCGAGAAATATTTTCACTCTCTTTGCAACGAGTTTTTCAAAAAGTGTGTTTATGCAGCTTAATATGAAAATTGGGCGGTAATTCTCAACGTGGTTACGGTCACCATTTTTGTGAATCGGTACTATTCTAGCTAGCTTAAGCAGATCGGGATAGGTGGAGGAATAGAAGGCAAAGTTGAAGATTTTTTCAAGTGGCTCGCATAAGATATCAATGCATTCCTTCAGCGCAATAGAGGCAACGCCATCACATCCAGTTGATAATTTCGATGGAAAATGAGTAGCTGTATATACAATCTCATCCACTGTAATATCATGGTATGCAAAGTTCACTACAATGTTTTGCGGAGGAGGGAGGTACTCAGTGCAGGGGCAAGTATTTCCTATACTAGCACCAATAGTGGAAAAATATACATTGAACGTTGTAACTAGATTTTCAATGAAGATCCCCAAGATTTCTATGTCAGGCATAATAAAACGATTTGCTACGGGTTTAATAACAGAGTTAATGATCTGCCACGTAACTTTCGTACTGTGGGCATTTTTCAAAATTAATTGGGAGTAATACTCTTTGTTGCGGGACCTTATGGCAGCAGTAACTAAGTTTCTTGCTCTCCGAAACTTTACTAAGTAATATGAATTACCTCGCTTTTGTTTACATTTGGTATGCCAGTGATCTTTTTCCTTAATAAGTTTCAAAATAGCTTGTGTCATCCAGGGACAGATAGGCGTACTATGGTATCTTTTGATTTGAGGTGTAGAAGATTGCAAAACTGCCGTGGTTAGCCTGTCATTAAATTCTTGGTATAGGTCATTTACATCAGCTGAGTTGATCAAGCTAAAATCTACCACTTGAAGACATTCCCTCAACTGAATAACATCGATGCTGCAGTGGGGGTCAGATGTTTTACCCGGGGCAGCTTGTTCCAGAGGAAAAAATATCGCAACAGGATAATGATCTGTAAGGGATGCTTTATATATGGAGCTCAAACTAGATGATGTGTCGAAATTGCAGAGTATATGATCTAATGACGTCGAAGAAATGGGAGTCACACGTGTAGGGCCTATAACTACATTACTGAATCCATATGACTGTAATAAGTTAGTATATACCACACTCTTGTCACTTAAACAGTCAATATTTAAATCACGACAGATTAATACTTTGACTCTTAGATTAGATACGTTCACGAGCAGCGATTCAAAATGGTCAAAGAAGAGCGATAGAGAGCTACTTGGAGCACGATATACGACAGCAATTGTAAGGTTCATACACTGAACAACCAAAAAATCAAAGCCAGCAGAATATAAATTTGTCAACCCAGGAAGAAGCGAGGAATGCAACGATGTTTTCACGTATAGGCCAACTCCACCGCCTCTCGTAGAAGTTTTTCTACTACAGGAAAAAAAATTGAACCCTTGGATACTGTGGAATTCCCCTTCATGTAGCCAAGTTTCAGAAACGGCTACGTAGTCAAACGTAAATGAGTGCTCAGCCATTAGACAGCAGACATTATCTATATTCTAATTCAAGCTTCGAACATTGCAATGAAGCAGAGAAGCACATGCATTTTTTTTTTCATAAATTGGTTTGCTAGATGCACACTGTCCATGATTTACGGTCGATTTCGGTTTAACAGATCAGAGCTAAGTCTGCCTTGGAACGGATCTGAATCACGTTCGAGTTCTCGGCCTTCCTAGCAAGGATCTTTCCATTAGTGACCCAGGTGAACTTCCAGCCCTTCCAGCGGCCGTAACCTCTCAAAAGAGGAATGTCTTCGCGTCTCCAATCCTTCCAAGCTTTGTACAGCATGCTTAATGTGCTTCGGAGCCCCAATAAACAGCTTAGAATCAAACCCCTTGGGCTGTATACTTTTGACGGGGGCTGTACATTATGTACACTTTGCTGTATGTACAATCCGGGGCAACAGAAAGCACCGGTGTATTTCTCACAGTTCTTAAAATACAAGTCTGTAAACCTTTACAAAAAAAAAAAAACTCGCGCTTGCGTTCTGCACATGCGAACTACCGTCCCTGCAAGCTCCTTGCGTACGCCAAGCCTTTGCGGACTCACCACTAAAACTCTAATAAGTTCCCACCAAGCATGCGACTGCGCTATCACACCTGGCTTTGCTTGCTTTGCTCAGGGGCCTCATGGTTTACTGCTTCATCACCCCCGACGATAAAATAACTAAGGAAGGTTAGAAACTGCACAAAAGGACGAGGACAGAAGGTAAAAACGTACACGACACCATGGGCGTATAAACGGTTGGCAGTCTGCGCCCGTGGTGTAGTGTTCTTTTCCTTGTCCTCGTCCTTTTGCGCAGTTTCTGACCTTCCTCGAAAATGAACCAAACAGTCCGCATGAACGTCGTACTAAAAGTGAAATAACCAATGCGGCGGAAAGCGGATGACGGTGACGTTGACAAGACGCAGGCGTTGCTCGTTCAGTCTCGCTCTTAACACCCATGCACGCATAAGATTTTCTCGCTCCGTACAACCCGGTGGCAATTTTTTGCAGTAATTGCCCGATCCCACTATAGAGTAACGACCGTAGCCAGCTTCAGCTTTAATTCATTTACAACAGCAGGCGTGCTTTATTGAAAATACATAACGGAATTGTAATATTAATTCATGGAAGGAGTGATTCACTTTACTAATTCCATAGCCGCCAACCGAGTTAATATCAGCCTTAGAAATACCGTTACGCAAGTTGTTTTATTAATATACTTAAGCCAGGACAAAAGCACCAGGTCTATGCACTAAAATCTGCTTGTATTCCAGCAGACTGTGATTCAAGTCAGTTCTAGTAGAGGCCCGGCGCAACATGAATGTCACAGCGACGTACATATCAAATCGAATTGACAAAGTTATCCGGGACGTACGTGTGCCATGCCCTCTATACGCTTCATAATAGAACTAACGAACACTGACTTTGGGTGTTAAATCGGGCTAGTTGGTTCATCCTTGAGTGAAAAAAAAATCTTTTTAATGATGCCCGCAACGTTCTCAGTGTATTCTCATGCATTATTACGTTACGGCGGACATCGCTGTAAACACAAGGCTAAAGCCTCGTTCAAAGTATGCCCTCCATGCTGCTTGCTATGCGCTATTCAATGAATAGGCTACGCCGTTAAATTACACGCTCTATTTGCTGCTTTCGAGATGCTACAAAGATGCGCACCTGCCAACATATCACAGATCGACGCCTGCATGCCTGGTTGCGCGCGGCAAGCACCGCTAACTCGTACCAGGTTGCATGCAAGCGTCGGCGACAGGCTACGCGACGGACTACGTCAGCATAAATGCGCATTCGCTCGAAGTCTAAGCTTAGCCCTTAATAAGCAGTCAAGTAACCTGCGCCCTCAATGTGCTCGTAATTTCAGCATACTGTCAAGCATCTACGCCGTTTGCAATTCTGCGCCAGCCTTCGAAGAGAACGGACACGTACAGGTGATCGACGGCCCGTGCCCAACATAACATGCATCTCACCGTCGTAACAGTCCGTAATACGTGATATAATCCAATATGGTAGTTCTCATTAGCCGGCGAACAGAGCAAACAGGATATTCAAGATTAAAATTTTTAGATAATATTTCACAGCCATAGCAAAAGCCGTGTGGAATCTATTTGACGCTTAAGCAGATACAGCGGCGGCGACCAGGCCGCCGAGCCTACTGAGGCGAAGACATGCTCCACCGCAATACACGGTGGAGCGCAGCCGCGCAGCAACCGAAAGCGGGAAACTGGATTGATCCGCCTCCGGGTCGACGTTGCTTGTCGACAGCTAGGCAAGGGCCCAGACCGCAGGTTTGTTTTCTCGAGAAAGTTCGCGTATGTACATAGAGTTTGAGCACTCGTGAGTTCGAGGATAGTGCGAGAGGAACGGCCTCAGCTCAGCCATAGCCCCACGTGAGCAAGATGCGATGCCGCTGCATTCGGAACTACAAGCTGATGTAGGGGCCGGAATCTTGCGATACTGGTTCCGGCTCGCTCGATTGGCCGGTGCACCGGCTGCATCACGACAGCCCGCGCGGTGGCCAATCGCGCGAGCCGCAGCCCAAGCGAGAACCCGACCTCTGGCAGATCTCAACTTCAACGTGCACACCACGCTAAAACACAGTGAAAATATTTCATATAGCCCTTACAGACAATCACGAACGCAAGGAAAATTAAGGCTTCGTGGTTGCTGTAGCGAGGCCGCCGCGCGGTTTAGAAGCTAGCACGATGGAACAAAACACACGACGCTTGCCGCTACGGCGGCATCCGCGGCGGCAAGGCATTCGTGCGTCAGCGTTCGTCCTGTTCGTTTTAAGTGCGTGCCAGAGCTGCACCTTTACCATGAACAGTTTACGGAGCACAGACTGCTTGAAACCACAAGGTGGAGAATGAAAGTTGCACACGGCTCGGGCTTTCCCGCCATTTGCGAGATGCGAGCTCCATGCCCATGCCATAACTTTCACTACAGTAATCCACCTCCATCGCACGTATCATCTACAATATAGTTTAGAGACCACCTCAGGTGACACAAAACAAAATATACTGTCTGTATCAAGTGGCAGAGATCGTTTTTTTTCTCTCACCTGTCCAAATAAAGCGAACCAAAGGACGCAGCAATAAATCCACCGCTCTTCATTTGGCAGCCATCTTGCGAAGTGCAGCTCCGCTTCAAAGCAGCACCACAGAGTACTAGTTATGCGTAAAATTTAGAGCTACGCTTTAGTTTACCACACTCTAGGCTTTAAAAAATAAACTAAAGGTTTTAAGGTCTTCAAGTGCACTATTCGTTGCTTATTTCTTACTAGAAACGCACGTGACTAGACCATGGCGGTCAAGAACAGAAAATGTTTAGCTTTTATCACGTTTCTGTTATTTCCAGTAACAAATTTTTTCTGCACGGCAACAATAAATTTCCGCAAAAACGGCCGTAATTTTACACACCTTTTTTACAGTGTAGAGTGAGCAGCGTGCGTCTCTACGAAAACCGCCTGCAGCTGCCACAGTTTCAGTTTAGTTTCAATTCATTTGTTAGTCCAGCAATAATACATCCTGGAAAAGGTCAAGGGCTAAAAGATGGCTCAACAGCATGACTAGGACAGTGAACCGTGCCCGTGAATCGATGAAAGAAAAGTTTATTCTTATCAATCAACACTGAGTATCCATACTGTCTGTCCGGCTTTTAAATGTGCGCATAAGAATTTCTCGTAATCACCTACAACGCTTCGGAACGACTTCGTAAAGTAATGAACTAATTTGACGCGACCTTAATCTTTCTGAATCCAAGCTTGTTTTTTTTTTCGTATCCCGCTGATGAAGGTCGTACTACCTGACTATCTTTATTTGCACATTTTTCGTTGTGCAAATTCTTGTTGCCCAGGTATCAAATTTTCATACTCAGTAATGTATTTAGGCGCCTGGTTTTGATTCCGGTCTTCTTTCGTTCACCCGCTAATCCTTTAACTGCGCTAAAAAGAAATTGTTTGTTTGGTATATCATATTAAAAGGCTTTTACCTGTGTTTGTCCGGAGGTTGCTGGTTTGCCTCCTACCTTACAGTATGCTCATACAACTTTTCTGCATTGCTCTGGTATATGGCATCAGGATGTTAACCGTTTATTGGAATCCGTTTAGGTGTTACTTATGATGTAGATGCTCCACCAGGTGCGAACCTCTTTCAGTTGCTAAGTATGCCTAACTTTTGATCATATATTGTGCGGAAGTAGTACTCAAACATCTCTGGCGAAACCTTTAAACTAGCTTCTTTGAATTGTCAATAATACTTCATGCAACTGCATTTTCCGCTCATCATACACGTAAAACATTTGGTAGACACATTATATCCTTATTTGTTCTATAGATATTTAACGCTCTTTCCTTAGAAATTAGTTCCTGTTAAGCAACACTTCGCATTAGTGAAAACATAAAAGAAATATACATTGACTAGTTATAGGCTGTTTTGGTGTCACTACAAAATTTTCATTGTAGTTATTTGTGCTGTCTCCACCTTGAATTGTTAATTTTCATTTTTCTCTGTTAAGTTTTCTAATTTTATGGCCGTCTGGCTGTTGACTGTCGTCTTTCGCGCGGCAAGCCGCTTTGATGCCTTAAGACCGGGCTGCGTTGCCAGCGGCCCGCTTGAGGCCCGCCAGCCATTCAAGTTTCATCATTTATTCTGAAAGCTCGTGCTAGCTTCGCGTGTCAGCTTCACCACTAAACTTCTTTTCTAACTGAAATCGGCCAAAAAGTTGCGTCCGCAGACGGCACACGTTCTTTGCGGAAAGGAAAAGAGTCAAAGGCACTTTAATCTGAGTTACCTTCGGACAGATGTCAGCAAGCTTCAAGAGCGCACAAGAAGCGATGTGCTCGACAACCCGCTCTTTCACCCCTCCGCACCCCTAAACCGAACAAAGAACCCACTCCCTAAGACACAGGAACAAAGGGCCAAAAACCCGCCTCCTTCCCTTCCCTGCGTAGCTTTCGCTGCAGAGCCACGGAAAATTGTCCGGGAGTGAACAATTTTTACATCACAGTGCAAATGTCTGGTGTGGAAATTGAAAGGCAGTAACTTCGTTCTTTGCCTTTATTTCTGACTGTGAGTCACTTACTTTCGTCTTGTAGGAGGTGAAAGTAGGTAGGCGGTAAGAAAGGCACGGGCGATGCACTTCACGGTAGCCACGGCACAGGTAATCTTTAAATTGACCCATTACGCGTATCTCGGGGCGCTCCAAACAATACTGTTTTGTTCATTCGGTCACATCGCATTCCTAAGATGGGACAGCCAACTACAGGCAACTATTGAAAGATCTGAGGGCGCTGAGGGCAACCTCGGGATAGCACATAAAGCATGCCTATGTGAGTATGCCGAAAGAGCGGCGTGGTTTCTCCTTCCTTTTTTTTTGGGGGGGGGGGGGGAAGTGACACTTTCAGCCCTTGTTAATTTCCCACCGTCTTACTGAAAGGAAGACAAAGAAAGCCCAATTGCCAATTCTTTCTTCCCGCTCAAGCTACAGACTTTCTGACCACCAGCAATTCTACGAACGCTTTGTCTTCTCTCATACCTTAAACCCCGCTTTTACCCTCACGCACATTTCCATGTTTTAAAAAGTTTAGCAGGAAAACTGGGGCTCAATATACAAGGACAACCAAGGTGAGAAAGGCTACAAGTATGAAGGGCTGTAGGTTTGCCGGAGGGTTACAATCTATCAATGTTCGCAACTGGAGATCAAGGAATTCCAGGAGAATAAAGTCCATATTGCAACCGCGCCAGTGCAAAACGCGAAACTTCAACTGAGGTTTACTACAAGAAAAACCACATTTATACAAGATTCGTAATCCCACCTGATAGACAGCAGACCCGGGCGCGCGTAGCACAAGTTAACATCTAGATAGTTGAATTCCTTCCTGCATAACGATACTGAAATGCTGCTTATGCAATGGTCACTTTCTTTTTTTATGCAGTAGGCTTCAAAAATTTCACTGCTAAGCTGGGTCGGTAATTTTTTCAGGACAATTGTGTCGCGGAACCTGGGTGTGCAGTTACGGCAATGGCGACAATGCTTCGCCAGTTCACGCCCCCCCCCCCCCCCCCCGCCAATGATTCAACGGCTGCGCGGAGCTCCTGAAGTCTAACATTCAAGCAATGTCCAGTTTGCCCTATATAACAATTCCCACATGGGAGGGGTATTTGGTACACCACCGCTGTTTTGCAGGGAACGAACCTGTCTACGTGCTCAGTGCGGCACTCGTTCGTTTTTTCATTTCCCTGCAGCATATTGCACATGCCCGAAAGTTTTTTTTTGTGCCGTGAAGACCACCGGGACCTCACACTTCATGGCCACTTTTTGAGGCGATGGGAAATCTGGTGGAAGTACGGCATAGCCACGAGTCTCCAGCGTTGCGGTTCTTCACTTGGGCAGTGCTTCGGTGGGCAACGAGCTTCCTTGGCAATGGCTTCGTTGGCAATGGCTTCTATCACCGAGGTGACCATCTCGGTGAAAGAAGCCATTGCCAAGGAAGCTCGAAGACAACAGCTTGAAAAAGTTGTTGAATGCACCGGCTTGCAGTGGGAGTGGATGGTGTGCGTGGCAACCGACGATGCTCTATCAATGACCGAAAGCAGAACCGCTCTTCTGGAGCGTTTGCGACTGAAGGGCTCCGAGTCACTGAAGAGTTTGTGGCGGTTCATCGCATCTTACACCAAGAGTCAGTATGAAGCAAGACACTGAATTTAAAATCTGTTACAAGAGCCAGAATGCAATCATAACGAGGTGCTATATAAAGCACATTAAAAAGCGCTAGTCCCTTCGCCTCTTCAGTTTTTTTTAACGACATTATAGTGAAACCACTGTTTCTTTTTTGATGACGGTGGTGGAAGTAGACACTGTCGAACTTCAGTCCGGTCGGTCAGCCGCTGCCGCTCAGAGGAAGCGTCTTGGCCTCCCGAAAGACGCAAGCAGCCAGGCCACTGTGGTGTACTCGGCCACCAGTGATGGCTTTTCAGCTGACGACGGCTTCATCAGCGTCGTAAGCACGAAGGCCAAACGGTGACTGCGCAAAGGTGAGGACTCGTCGTCGCCGAGTACGTCCACGATCACTACGGTGCGAGGATCATCGGCACATACTGTTCTATTTGTGCCAGAGACTCCCACCGACGATCTCAACCACATCAATAGGCAAGCCACGTCTGCGTTTCTGGAGGCTCGCGTCCCGGGAGCAATTAAAGATGTGAGGGTGAATCATTTTAGGAATGTCGTCGCCATTGATGTCATGGACCGGAACGCGCTTGAGAGTTTGAGCAACATCAGAACGCTCGGCGGCATCAGCGTTCGTTCCCATGTCCTTCTAGGCAGTGACTCTACGGCAGGCATCATTTACGACGTCGACGTAACCATCCGCGACTCTGATCTGCCCATTTTTATTAAACCAGCTACCGATGGTGTAGCCATACTGCAAGTTCAGCGCCTTGGGAGGACAAAGTGCATCAAGTGGACCTTCTAAAGGGACTGCATTCCAACGTACGTGAAGGTTGGGCACTTTCTTCATGCAGGTAGGCCTTTCATCCCGAAGGCTCTCCAGTGCCGGAAATGCATGAAGATAGTACACGTGAGTAGTGTATGCAATTTCCTCATCGTGTGCCTACGGTGTACTCAGCCACACAGCGGCGATTCTTGCCGGGCAACAGTCCTTACGTGTGCCAATTGCCGCGGACCTCATGACGCTGCCTCAAAAGATTGTCCTCGCCTGAAAAGGGAAAGGGCGATACTCAAACAAATGCCAAGAGACAATTCCACACACAGAGAAGCTGCCGCTAATGTGCGACGACGTCGTCGCCCTCGTCACAGACCTTCTAAAGTGTAGCGAGCATTGGAAATGATCGCCCAAGAATTTCCGCAACTTGTCCTCCCCCTCCGGATACTACATTAAGGATTGGGGGGAAATATGAACAGCGAGGCACAGACGGTTGTCGCAGACGGGCCTTGGCCATCTCTGCCTGAGCTACACACACCCGCAGTGACCAAGAAGGTATTGCGTACTCCGAGTCCCGAGCCCATTGCTAATCAAGCACAAGTAATAACCCCGGTCAAGACCGGGACCGCCAAGTGACTTGGTCATCGCTCCCGAAGCACCCAGCACCCACCCCAGCACCGTGCAACCAGTGTGTTGAGCCTACTGCTGGTCGGGTAGTAGGTCAGAAACCGGACCAGGTCGTAGACGAGCAAGTGATTGCAATGCTAAAGCCAATCGTGAACGCCATGCGTGTGCTGCTTTCCAGCATGCACATACCAGCTGCACAGAATGCACTGCAGATGCTGGATTTGTTGAATCCAGTGCTTGCCGCTGTCCAATAGCTGGCACAATGCATCCTGAAGCCTCATCCTTCCGAGAGGAAGTCCGATGCTTATGTTGTAATCAACATTATCAGCCTCAAAGGCAAGCAGCCTTTCTTGACACTGAAACGTCTGCGCTGCCTTGTGATGGAGGACCCTCGATCTGTTCTACTCAGGTCGCAGCAGTCGGCAGCCCTCAAGGTGTGCAGGCTACAGCTACGGTGGCCTGTGACTTACAGTGCTAGTGTCATTGCCTGTCGTGCTTGCTACGGACCGTATTTTTCTACTTCTTATTCTTTTACGCCCCCCTCATTCCTCACCCCCAGTGCAGGGTAGCCAACCGGAACATTTTACTGGTTAACCTCCCTGCCTTTCCTCTACCACTTCTCTCTCTCTCTCTCTCTTAATAGAGAAAAATTAGCCAAATGCTGAGCTGTTAAATGCGAACCGCCTTCGTTCCCCAGCACTTCTCGCATACATATTTTCCACCTGAACATCTTGAACATAAAACTTCAGGAAAAGCAAAACTTTTAACGAAAATGAGTTAGGACGTTCATGCATTTCAGGAAAAGTTAGAGCCCTGGCAGTGCCAGATAAAAGCAAATCAGCAGGAGAACTTTCCAGCTGTCAAGTTTGTAGGACATGTTGGCCAAGAAAAATGCAATGTTTCGCACATTTGTTCAGCAATATCGAGCAAGAATTCAAAATCCGGCTTCAAGACATTCGTAGCGTATTAAAACAGTTAGAAATTTTCTCTGTTCCCTTCGCTGTGCGAGTCGACGATGTTGAGCCCGAGTTCGGAATGAAGCTAACGGAACCTGAAGCAACCACCACATTACGAAAGTTTTCAGTCGTAGAGGTCCCGGAGCTTTACACTTTTTTTAGATACGACAATTTCTTCAACTCCGGGCAACTAAACGATAAGGATAATTGCCATGTTCGGGAGCATATACTGGTTCGAGTACCTCTTCTCTTTATTGAAAGGGAACAAATCTGCTATGAGTCTTAGGATGACAGGTGACCGCCTCGGAGCCGTCATGTGAATCGTCTCCGCACAAGTGCTAACGCAGGATATTGCATCCCTTGTCGCAGCTAAGCATCGCCAGACCTCAAGCCAGCAGCATGATGCTTAAAACAGGCGTAATTCCTGCGATTAAAAAAAATAAAACCTCTTCTTGACAGGGCCAGTTATCTTCGTGATTTCATTTATTTAACACATAGCAAGATTCAAGCTCTTCACACGGCGTCTTCCACCAAAAAAAGGAAGAAAAAAGCCGTTGTGATTGACCGCCTCCTCCTCTTTTTGTTATTTTCCGGCTTCTAGTCCTCCGGAGGCGCAATTTTCTCAATGCGGTCTGCATAGCCATACGAGTATTCGACTACTGGCTCAGGCGCACCTGATGTCTGTCTTTGTACAGGTGCCCCAAAAGTAATACGGAGCACGCGAGCAGTGGCCGAACTGGAAAAAACTGCATGCTAGCGCGCTCTAACAGCAGATGCGCGGCAAAGAGCGAGGGTACGTCGGGACATCCAGGTGACCCATCTCGATAACTTGATGCTCGCGTTATCGCCGCCACGAACTGCTACCATCAGTGCCCGCCAGGGGCGCTTTCTATACCTCATGCAAGGGTTTGTTGTTCGTCCGGGCCGTGCAGAAAGTTGGCGTTCGGCAGCTTGCGCTTTTTGCTTTTTACCTGCCCCTGGCGGGGAGGGATGATAGCAGTGCAGCTTCGCTCGTGACGGCGATAACACGAGCATCAAGTTATCAAGATGGGTCAGCCGGATGTGCCGACGTACCCTCGCTCTTTGCCGCGCATCTGCTGTTAGAGCGCGCTAGCATGCAGTTTTTTCCAGTTCGGCCACCGCTCGCGCGCTCCGTACTACTTTTGGGGCACCTGTACTTGTATAAATCATTGAGTAAACAATAAATATTATGCGTTTTATCAACCCAATCTTATCAACCGCATGCGTCTTATCAACCCCCATTATTATGCGTTTTATGCAACCCCATCAGTTCAGTAAAACTCATTCGTCTTCTCTTCCGCCTCTTTAAATGACTTTTTCAAGCTACTGCCAATACAGTGTTCCACAGTCTGGAAGGGCTCAGTATTAAGGAAACGTTTGTTTGCCTTCTACGACAGCAAGCAAGCGTGCAAATCTGCTCAGCGGGAACACGCCCCGGGTGTTCTCAAGGGATTTAGCTTTCTGAGTCGGACAAGCGGCTGGTAAAGCAGCAATAGGCGCAGTTGAATGTGACGCTTTCGTGAGCCGACACAAGCACACGTCTGCACGGAGCCTGCAATACTGAGGCGGCGCCGCGATCATTACATTGCGCCACTGGAGACTGCCCTCTGCATTACACTCAGGGTCATATATAAAAAGCAGTGCATCCACTCTTGCGACCTGGACCAAAATGTTAACGTCGTCCGTCGCCACCGTCCTTACATTCTCTGTCGATTTAAAATATATATTACAGGAAAACCTGCTCCATTTCACAGATTGCGCCAAACAAACAGCAAGATCGATACGCCAGAATAGGTACATTGGTACCCCGTAGAATATCTGTTACGGGTCCCAAATGGACTTATTTTTGGAAATGTGGCGGAGTGTTTGAAGGTTGCTTGACTTCCGCCACCGGTTGGCCTGGTATTGCACTGCCTCCGAGATCGGCCTGGGTCATTATACCGCGCGTCTTTTCTATCCTGTCTTTCTATCCCATCTTTGAACTCTCCTACTGTCTGCACGTGGTAGCAATTGTGGCTCGGCTTGAGCCAGTGGGCAGACCTGTGCACTTTCCTTTTCTTTCTTCCTGGCAACAACACACAGACAGACATACAGAATAGGCAGTATTTTTTAATCACGCCGATTTTATGTTTATGAGCGTAATCCCTGGTTCCGTTGTAGGCAACTGAAGTTCACTGCTAGTGTTATCGCAGTGTATATGCAGAAATTGCTCGCTTTATTCCTATTTCTTTTTTTCTTCTTTGAAAAAGCTTCTGTGTCATCAGAAAGGGCTAGCCCATCAAGAAGGGCTGACTTCAATTTGTTGTACGCAATTCAAGAGTCATTTCACGAAAACGTATTTGCGTATCTGTGATTGCGCACCTGTCGGGCGAAAACAAATGGCAGATAAATGTCCATTTAAGTTATCGTTCTCTAGCTACTGCTAAATTCTTTTCCCTTCAAGAGCACTTCAGGGTTGCATCTGCTACTTGTGCAACTAACTGTCCTCCCATGCTGAACACTAGAGAACTACTGACAACTCGTTCTCCTTGACCGCCGTTGCGAACTACCACTCGGAATGAATGAGAAGTCAGTGCGTTTTCGTTTAATAACACCAACGACGTAATGCACGAGCCAGAAAAGTGCGAACTAGGCTCCCGTTCACAAGCTCGCGAAGAACGACACGTGTTCGCATTTGCCTGCCCATGGGCTCTGCGGCGGCGGGGCGAAATATACGGGACAGGTCAAGAAGAAGAAAAAAGGGACACGTGTCGGACATACTGTTTTGTCAACACTCTGGCGGAAGAGTGAAAATCGCAAGAACAAAAAAACGGTCCCGACGCAGCTCTTTTCTCCGTCGACCGTCGTCGAGAGGCTCTCCTGCGCTGCGTCCTCCGCCTCACGTGAGTTGGCGACGGAATGCGTCTTCCACACGTCGTCTCGCTGTGAGCGATTCGGACCCCGCACGAGCGAGGAAAGCAGCGCACCTCGGCGAGCCAGTTGTGAGCACGTGGCCGTGTCGGGCTGTCACCTCCCGTCCCGGGCGCCTTACGTTTTCGGCATTTTAAAGCGCCGCCAGCAGAATTTGGCTTGCAAAAACGCGGCCTCGCAGCAGCTGGGGGCCGACGCGCCCTCGAGGATATTTCCTGCAGGTGGTTCGGTCGGGCTCCAAGCGTGAAAGCGGGCGCAGAGAGCGTGGCTGTTCCAGCACGTGGAGCGACCCGCGGCCGCCGCGGCCGTCTTGCTCGGGAAAGGAAAGCGCCCACCGCCGAGCGCAGCTCGTGATGACGTCGGCGAGCCCCGATTACCGCGCTTTGCGCCGACAGCCCCGTTGTACGAGTTTCCCCGGATGCATGCGCTAAAAACAGGCCGGGATGAATCAGCGTGCTCCGCTTCATAGCCCGCTTTTTCTTTCACTCGGTTGCACAGCCATTAGAAGGCTGGTAGCGTGGAAAGCGGGGACGAAATCCGCTTAGAGGTTGCATAACCATAGAGGCAGGCTGACGCGAAATGAGCTTTTGGGCGAGTTTTTCTTGAGATCAGCCCGAGAACAACGATCACGTAAGGGAGAAACACCTTTGGCAGCGATTTTATTAAACTTAGCCTAAAGCAGCGATAGCCCCTCCGTGTCTGTAAGTGTTTCTTCCATAGGTGTTTGTGGTGGTTTTCGCGCTGCTGGTATGTCTCAAGATCGGCTGACGCTTCGCATCCATTTCGCACCTATTGCTGTTGTCGCTTCTGAGTTTACCGAGTGCTCATCAGGTCACCTTAAGAGCTATGTATGACACTCTCCTTCATAGAGCTCGCTTTCCTCTTGGTTTTGAAAGCCTTGCCACTTATTCCCCTCCACCACCTTCTGGCTTCAAAATCTTGGTTGAAAGTACCTCTGCAAGAAAAGAAATTGGAGTGGGCCACTGAAGCTCTGCCTTAAGATACATGGGAGAGGCATTTGCTCTGCAGTGCGCGTAGTCAGGCTGGTGATCATGATGATGATGATTATGACGCACAGTGTAATGGCTTAATTTCCGCATATGCAAAACTTCATTGTCTATTTTACATTCATAAATGCCTGCGAGTCCCCATACCCCTCCTGGCGCAGTGGTGTAGCGGTTAAACGATGCGCCACACTGCCTTGCGATGGCAGGCGCTTCCAATGGTGGCCCTTGTGCGACCCAAGTTGTTCTTCCCGAGCGACCAATAATTAATTTAACTGCCACCTGCCACGGTGGGCAGTTTGCTCACTATCCGCTGGGCAGGTTGTGACGTAGGTCACCCGCCAGCCTTCTAGGGTGCTCTCTGGGAACCACCTGCCAGAACCATGCTCGCGATGTTTAGCTCACAACGCCGACGCGCCAACAACGCCAACACCAAATTGTCTGGAGAGCGGGGCCTTTAACGCTTTCGCGTTAAACGGAACAAAATCTAAGATTCACAGTTTCCTTTCACGGGCTAAAATCAGTTCTGTTCCAGAGGATTAGGCTGGCGGAAGGAGAAGCCCCGGCTACCCGTCGCAATGGAAATGGTATATATGGCACCATTACCTCCATCACCGCCTTTTGAAAGTACTCATTCAAATTTTCTTCTTTTCCTCAGAAGGAAGATGTCTAAACAGTTAAGCTCATCTATCGCCACCTCCCACAAAATATTGATTTATTTATTCATTTTTATTTTTTTTTTATACAGTATGCCTACCCCACCAGTAAAGCAATACATTAAAGAGTGTTTGGTAACAGGGAGGTCAAACAATGGCAAAACTTTCGCGGTAAATCACACGAATACATCAGTTACTGCGGCAAAAAATGAACACCGCAAGAAACAATACTGAAAACCAAACAAAACAAAGAGCACAGTACCTTATAGAACAATAAAAATGTAATTGCATTCTAAACAACCGATGTTGTAGTGCAGTTCATAAATGAGTCAACATCGTAAACTATAAAACAAAAATGTCACGGAATTATAGGCCCTCGAGAGATTTTTTTTTAATCTATGTTCGAGTGTATTCCCATGCTGACGCCCCTAAAGATCTATATTGGTGCTTTTTTTTTGCATTTTTACACGCTCCGCTCCGACCTGTATGCTGCCCGCATTACATAATAAATGAAAGCCTTAATGTCTGTTCTGCTCCCGCTGAATCTGTCTGCTGCAGGATACATCGCATTGCGGTGAAACAGTTGATAAACTCGCAGATAATGCGCCCATAGCACGCCGCGAACAACTTAGGGACGAGAGGCGACGACAACAGGAGCAGGCCATCATAAGCGAAATGTTACGCGCTCCTGGAGCAGCTTTTTGGAGAACCGGCGAGGAGGAGTAGTAGTAAGTGGTTTTATTAAGTTAATAATAAAAAGGAAGGAAAAGATTTTTGCTAGCCCCGGCATCTGCCATCGATACTGAAGCACCTGAGCTGGGGCAGCGGAAATAAATGATAGCAGGCAGAATGGAGAAATGAAATGAAAGAGGTGAGGGGACAGCAAGAGAGGATGGGGGAGAGGTAATAGACACAAACTATTTACACAATAAAAAATGTGTACATGTTGTGCGCATGATTAGTTCACGATGGAGCAATAAAAACACACGCGCGCAGCATTATGTTGACAACTGGAGTGGGGCGTCCAGTTGTTAATCATCCAAGGTAGCACTCGTAGAGCGTTCGGTCACTGCGCGTAACTACCTGGCGGAGAACAAACGGGACGTCAAGCCCGTCTGTTCGAGGAATGCACAGAGGCTCACGGAGGTTCGCTCACGGGTGCGCGCACTGCCCTGCGGCCACAATAGCGTCTTCAGGGAGTCTGGTAGTATGCCCAGCGCCTTTAGGCCGCAAGCATATCGCGACGAGCATCGGCGAACGCGGCAAAGCGAAGGAGCAGGTGCTCCAGTGTTTCCAATGCACCGCATCCGTCACACACATCACTCGTCGCGATTTCGTGACGCTCCCGTCGTTCCCCGAGCCACACGCAGCCAATGCGCACGCGGAGGATCATTGCACGTTGCTACCGCGTAAGCGCTCGACAGCCGTTGATGCTGTCGATGCTCCTGCGATGCGTGGGTCGGTGTGCTGCTTTCGGAGATGTCCCGGATTACGGCACGCACGTCCTCCAGCGCGAGGGGAAGATCGCTGGCAGGCCGTTGATGTGCGGCGGTCGCGAGGTCGTCAGCTTCTGCGTTACCGCCGATGCCGCAGTGACCGGGCACCCACTGTGCACACACGGCGCATCCGCTCTATGCGAGGCGCTCGATGCGCGAGCGAATTTCGCGCCCTATAGAGGGGTACCGTGGCCATTGGAATGCAGGCGGCTGAGGGCGGTGCGGGAGTCGCACAGCAGAGCACTCCTGGGCGGCGGAGGGACGAGGGTGAGCAGCAGGTCTAGCCCGAGCCGGATCCCCATCATTTCAGCCGTGGTGGAGGAGCCCAGGAAGGTTGCGTGTTGCTGGCTGTGCAGTCGCAGGGCGGGGATGGTAGCCGCCGCTGCTAGGGACCAGCTGCGCGGACCACTGAGCCGTCGGTGTACACGAGGAGATGGTCCTGGAGCTCCTCGTGTATGACGGCATTGTATAGCCGCAGCGCGGCTTGCTGGGAGATGCCCTGGCCTCGAGCGGTGAGCTTGTGCACGTCGGCGGTGATCCTCTTCATCTGCAGACAGGCCTTGGTCGCCGCGGGGCGGAAGGAAAGGCGCCAGTCGATGTCCAGGCCTATAGGTACCGCACCGTTTTAGGCCAAAGAATCGGAGTCCCGTCAAGCGACAGTGGCGCAAGGTGCGCGCGCGAGCGCGGAACGCAGGGCATGGCCACCCATTTGTCCGCGCTGAACGACAGACCAAGGCCGCGCAAGCTGGAGTCGATTGCGGTCAGAGCTCCCTGAAGGCACCCCCGCACGTGAGCGCCTCGCCCGGTGGTCCCCGGCACAACAGAGCTATGTCGTCTGCATATATGGACATGTACACATGGTGTCGGCCGCTCGTGGGGAGGAAGGCTGGCACCGTCGACATGGCCACATTAAACAGAAATGGTGATAAGACAGAGCCCTGCGGCACGCCCATGTCCACCGGACGAGGCTCGGAGAGCTTACCCCCTACTCGTACGCGCATGGTGCGTCCGCTCAGGAAGCCGTGAACGTATCGCAAAAGCCGCCCGCTCACACGGGCCCCCTCAAGCACCGCGAGAATTGTTGCGTGGTGAACGTCGTTAAAAGCGGCCGAGACGTCCCGTAGCAGCAGCAGCGCAACCTGGCCTGCCGCACTGGCGTGCTCCAGCGCTGTAACAACGTCCGATATAGAATCAGCCGTGCACCGCATCCCACGGAAACCCGTCTGCCGCTCGTCAAACAAATCAGCCTCCGCAGCCCGCTCGTTAAGACGCTGCAACGCCATATGCTCCATGAGCTTACCTTCCGCCGATGTTAACGCCACTGGCCGGTATCGGCTCAGTTCCGTAGGTCGGCGCCCTGGCTTTCGGATGGGACAAACGACCGCGGTTCGCCAATCCTCCGGTAGCTCCCCGCGTTCCCACACCAGGTTGATCTGCTGCAGGAGGACCTGTCGTTGAGCAGAGGTCTGACAACGGCATTATGACGATCATCTTCATCCTGACCACGCCCACTGCGGGATGTTGTGTCTCCCTGCCTTGTGTGTTCCCGCCACTGCAGTCTTCAATTATGCCAGTCCTAAAGGCAGGGCGGGTTTTGCTACTGTGGCGCTTCTCCGAATACGCTATCCCAAGCGACCAAGGAATGCGGCGCCAGTAGTAACGACCCTGTGACAATGCACCACCACCAGGCAGGCGCCAGTCCACGCCTGGCGCCACGCACGGGGACAAAGAGCTGTCAATCATCCGCGCTTCGCTCTTTGGTCGACGGTGCGGGTCACCGGCGATGCAGGTGTTCATCTTCGGGTGGCCCTTGAGCCAAGGCACGGGACCCCCCCTGGCCGGCTTCGTGTAGAGCCATGAGCTCTTGTTTAACTAAAAGCCAGCTGCGTTTGGTTATCGGCGCCCACTTGGCAGCGAGGAGCTGACCGGCGGGAAGGATACTTTCGGGAGGTTTATCCCTGTGACCCAGCCGAGGAAGAAGATGGAGAGAGGAGCGCCGTCAAGGAATGCCAGGCTTCGGCAAGCTGGAAAATCCAGCTAATGAGGTCGTTGACTCCACCAAAGGACTGCGCCCAAGACGAAGTCTCTGTGATTGGACGAAAAAGGCGGGACGACGACGGGAGATGCTATTTAAAGCTGTCGACACGTTCATCGAGCAGCGATTCCCTGCGACATCTTTTAAATTTGTAATTTGTTTGTTTTTCGTAACCAATCTTGTAAATATGTGAATAGAGTTCTCTTGCTTCTTCTAATCCCCGTCTCCGGCCCATGTTCCTTCCTATACCGGCACAGCCGCGGTGTTCCTGTACCCGATGTCTGGTGAAAGACGCCACTAGCTCGGCGAATAGTATGAAGGACAAATACCTCTCCCATATTTCTCTAATTAACCCTGCCCTGCACAAGCTGCGGCCACCTTACCCGCGAAAACTTCTTAATCTTATCCGCTCACTTAACTTTCTGCCGCCCCCCGTTACACTGGCTCTTTTTTTGACCCACTCTGCTATCTTCTTGACTCTTAAGAGGATCCTTAAATGATTTTGATTGAAATATTCTAGTGCAACAGATCTGCAGACGTCGTCTTTGCGGGCATTCTAGAAACGATTTTTAAAAATTAAATTCTAAATTACATTGTCCACACACAGCTTTCGAATTAGACTTAAATACCCGCAAAGACCTCCTCTGCAGGAGGAGAAGAGAAACTTTAAAGAAACAGGAGAGGTTTGCCTGGTTGTTGGCCTGAAATGCTACTCAAGGTTAGGAAGAAAGAAGAAGATTAGAGAAGAGGAGGGTTAAAAAGAGTGGAAAGATAAAAAGAGTGAATGATGAAATCGCATTATTATGAAAGAGTGTCTACCAAACCCGTGTCTCTAAGAAAAACTAATAATGCTTTTGTCTCGCGAGCACCCGAAGCCGCATCCCTCCAGGGCCCAAGGATATGTTCCAGGTGCACGGGGCAGTCCTGTCGGAGTCCTAAAGCACATAGCTGTGCCTTGCGATGGATGTAAAGAGTTGGCAGCGGCAAACCAAGTGTGGAACATGCTCGGGCACACCACATGCGGGGTACAGAGGGTTACTTGATGCACCAATTTTATGTAGATAGGATTTAGTGAAGGCAGCGTCCAGGCGAACTCCGTCGAGGCAATTACGATCACGTCTATCTAAATTGCGTGGCATGCGGAAGTCACAAGTGACGAAGTCACGAAGAAGGGGTCTATATTGTTGCGTTTCACCGCACAAAGAGAGTTGCGTCTGCCAGGATTTTGTAGCCTGAAGTCTCGCGCCGTCACTGCGAGGAAACGGTATAGGTAGGAGCAAGGTGGTGTCGCCATGCGCCGACCTCGCTGCACCGTCAGCGTGATAGTTGCCTGCCAGGCCGCTGTCAGCGGGTAATCACTGCTGCACAATACGGTGACCTAGCTCGCAGGCCTCGGAGTATAATCTGTTCAAATCATCGACGATCCGCTCCTGAAGGCTTCCTGATGACTTTATAGCTTGTAATGCAGCACGAGAGTCACTGAAGATAGCCCACAATGTTGGCGGTTGTTGTAGAATGTAAGTGAATTCTGCTCGCAGAGCAGCCAGCTCGGTAGCAGTAGACGAGGTGCGGTAACTGAGTGCCGCCGAAATTGTAGTGCGCGTTGATGGAACCCAAAGGCCAATCGCTGATGAGATGGAAGTAACTGAACCCTCAGTGTAGGTGTGACGGTGCGCACTGTAACATTCATAAATGTGTTCACGAGAAAATATGCAAGTGCAGGGCCGGGCGCGTTTGTTTTACTTTTGATGCCAGGAACTGTCGTCTTGATTTGCCATGCTGAGTACCTGCAAAGTGGGGAGGAGGTCCTGACAGCGCGCTGGTACTCTGATGGGAGGAGGTCGGAAACTTCCGCTGTGCAGTACGCTTCGAGTGGATGGTTAGGTGCTCGAGCCACGAACCGCACCTGGGCACGAAGCAGCTCCCGGGTTAGCAGTACTGATACAGATAGACGTCTGCTCTCTGCTGGAATACCCACTGCGGAGGTGTTCGTAGGAAGGCCGAGGTAGATTCTCAAGGCTTTATCTTGCATAGCATCAAGAAGTTTGATGCTTGTGTGATACCCTGAAGAGCTGGGAGACTGTACCGTAGGAAGGCCTTCACAGAGCGCGCCATACAGCCATAGTAATGAAGGTGTAGAGAAGCCTCTTCTTGTGGTGGACAGCTTACGAAAGATAATGGCGTAAGAGCAGAGCTTGATATTAAGCTGTAGCACATGTGACACAGCTCTGCATCAAATATTTCGCTGAGTACCTCAGGGGGGGATTTTAAGTCCCCTTTTCAATATCCCACTTGTTGGCTTGGAAAAATGCTGCCTCCTACAGTTAAAATCTCCTTTTACGCCGATGACATCTGTGTATGGTGCGCCGGGCGCAACAGGCATATTGCGCATGCCCGACCATAGAGGGCAATAGGCTGCATCGAATCATTTTTAAGTAAGCCCGGTCTCGTCAAGTCGCCAGACGAAAGCTCGGCAACAGTATTTTCTAGGCGCGATATTTCGCGTTACTTGCTGAAAGTTGCTGGTACCCCAATACCACATGTCACAAGTCATAAATTCCTAGAGGTGACATTTGACAGGTCACTGTCAGTGCCACCTCTACACATCAGTAGTACTATAATACGTCCATCTAAATTATTTCAGTGTCCCTTTAACCTTACACCTGTCATTTTCATTTCTATAAGTCACTGCTTCGTCTTTAGCAAGTGTCGTTGTCGTCCTAGTTGGTCAGATTCTTCATTTGCCATGACAACTTTTTGCTCAACAAAGGCGGAACATAGACAATACGACGATCGCAAACTAACAATAGGTTAAATCAGTGGTTTACGCCTTTATATTAAAGACGAAATTCATCGCATGCCCATCAGATACTCCCGCGATGACTGGTAAACGTGCATCACCACACTCTACAATAAAGATTTCAATAATGCTGACTCGCTATTTTACAAGGCCACAGACGGGTCGCTGGCGCAGTTATGCGAAGTCTTTATCAGAAAGGCTTCAATTATTTCGCGCGCCTCGACCTCACTTGAATCTTACCTTAATAGCACGTTTATAACTTTTGACTATGGGTACGACTTGCAACGTAGTGGTGAATGTATTGGTTCTGTGTAGCCCATGTCCTACGCAACATTTTTCTGTCCTATATTGACCGTATACTGACGAGTGTTATTCACAGCAACAAGGTTTTAAGATTGTTTAGGTACGTAGACGATTTTCTAATTTTTTTAAAGGAGCAGAGTAACATGAAGTACCATGACGTAACGAATGAGATTTTAAGTGCTTTTAGACGAATTGTTAAGCGTCTGACCTTTACACTTAAGGCACTAACTGCAAGATGTCTACCGTTTTTGGACACCACAATGCTTCTCTCTGTAAAGCATTTGTATTGGAAGCATCATCCCATTGTTGCGGAGGATCTACGGCCGAATGGGTCTGCACCCTCAAAGAAAGTGAAAAGGCGTATCGCTGCGATATGTCTCGAGTCTGCGATAAAGTTGTGCCCCAAAAAATGAGCGAGCGTTTCAAGATTCAAGTGGGCCGGTTGGACGATGCCAGATACCCCTATACGATCTTTGTTGCGATTAATGAAACCCTATCGAAGAAGATGAAAGGAAAAACGCGCAAAATTGCCCCAAATGAAGGTACAAAATCTTACATGCATAAGGTAGCGCACAACCTGAAAAAAGTGGCTCACAGGTATACGGAGTACCTATGGTGATCTCGGAACGTGTGAAGCCAGGCCAGCTCTGCGCTCTCACAGCTAAGGATAGAGCTATGTAGAATGAATGTGCCAAAAAACACGGCAAGCGCTATGTTAAGTACGCAATAGCAGTGTTTGATGAAATTCTACTAACGTGTGGAAGGGCCTGTATTGACCAAACAGGACTCTGCATAAATGATCGTGCAGGGGAGCATCAGCGCACACTAAAAGATAGGGATAAAAACACGAATTTGAGAATGCAGGCCACTACTGATCCGGTGTTCCCGTGTTCGAACCCGACCGCGGCGGCTGCGTTTTTATGGAGGAAAACCGCTAAAGGCGCCCGTGTGCTGAGCGATGTCAGCGCACGTTAAAGATCCCCAGGTGGTCAAAATTATTCCGGAGCTCTCCACTACGGCACCTCTTTCTTGCCTTCTTCTTTCACTCCCTCCTTTATCCCTTTCCTTACGGCGCGGTTCAGGTGTCCAACGATATATGAGACAGATACTGCGCCATTTCCTTTCCCAAAAACCAATAGAGAGAGAGAGAGACTCTTTAATGAAGAAACAGAGAATTTAGCCGCCGTTTCAATATCGCTGGCATGCTACTCTGCGTAGGGAGGGAAATTTGGGAGATAAAGACTGAAGGAGAGCAGCGTGGATAAAAAAACGAAGATAAAATGCAGCCATGAAATGGGTACTAAGGATGCAGTGGCGAGTATTGATGTAACCTATGGAATGATGGAGTGCATAGTCCGACGAATGGGCTGACGAAGTTAACTGCAAGAAGAATGCATGAAGGTAACCTGCAAGTGAATTTAGAGCTTATCGAGATGTCCAATGTCTTTTAAATATGTAAAAAGAAAGTTCATTGCAAGTCTCTGTTGCCTGAAGCAGGCTAAGGGGCCTAAAGCTTTGTCCATTGTTAGGGGCACTGGGCATAGCTTCTGCATGCAATGTTCATAGTACGCACGCTCGTTAGCATACGCAGGGCACTCAAGAAGGATATGTTCCACAGTTTCTATCGAAGCACAGTTGTCACAATGCGGACTGTTCATTTGTCCAAAACGGTATCGCAGGCCATTTGTATATGCAGCATTCAGACGAAGTCGGTGATAAAGTGTTTCGAGTTGTCGAGGAATTCTGGGTGAGAGTCTTGATCTAAGATGTGGGTCGATTGAGTGAAGAAATTGGTACTGATGTGTTGGCAAACTCCAAAGCCGATACGTTTCTTAGTACGCAAAACTTTTAGCCATTTGGGACGCATCAGATTTCGTGAGAAAACTTCGAATGTATCTCTGATGTTGATGGCCCTTACGGGCCGCTTCATCTGCTTTTTCATTAGCCATAATGCCACAGTGAGCAGGTACCCACTGAAATGTTATGCAGTGGCCTGCGGCAGTAGCTAAATGATGGATATACCCAATGTCCAGGGAAACTGGCTGGTGATTCGTTTTCTTCAGCAGGTTGGCCAGGATCTGCAGAGATGCTTTTGAATCGGTGAAGATAACCCAACGGCCGGCGGTTCGGCGCAGGATATAAGAAACAGCTTCCTTAATGCCGTGGAGCTCAGCTGTTGTAGAGGAGGTCCTCCGCTGCAGCCGGTAAGAAAGGGCATGGCCTGTTGAGGGCACATAAAGGCCACAAGAAGAAGTTTCTTTAGTAGTTGAACCATCGGTGAAGATATGGGTGTGCTGCGTATATTCTTCGATTAAGTAGGCGAGAGTAGCATGCAGAAGTGCTGCCTGTGGCATGCGGCTCTTTGCATTCACACCTGGAACAGACTTCTTCACCTTTAGAGGAGAGAGTGTCCATGGAGGAAAGGCCAGAAGTAGTAGTTTCTGAGGCTGATTAATAGTAGGAAGGGGCAGGAGCTGCACTGCCTGGCCAAAGCTAGAGTTGCTGTGAGTTAGGTGGACACGGTGTAGGAAGTGCTTCTTCCCTTGCAGGACATGGCGGAGATGGGTACGCATAGTTTCCTGGGCGGCAATTACCTCTAGTGGGAGACATCCTGCCTCCGCTACTGTTCCTGATGCAGAGGAACCCTTTGGGAGGCCAAGACATATTCGCAGGCAGTTGTTCCGTGCGGCATTGAGAGTCTTATTGCTTGATGAGAATAATCTTTGAAGCACTGGTAGACAGTAGCGCAAGGTTCCTTCAACGTAGGCTTTTTCAAGCAGAAGCATTGATCGGCAGTTGCTACCCCACCTTGTTCCCGCCATGAACCTGAACACTTGCGATGCTGCAGTAATCGTCGCACGGAGTTTTTTGATCTGAGGTGACCATGACAGATTATAGTCGATTACAACACCCAGGAATCGCTGAGATCGTACATATGGCAGCGATCGTCCGCCTAGGAGCAGCGGATATCGGGTCATCGTTTTTCTTGTAAACGCCATTGCAACACTCTTTTCTGGCGAGAGACGAAGACCTCTGGAAGCCAGGTACATCGAAATGTGCAATAGTGCTCTCTGAAGACGTTGCTGGGTAATATAGCGCGAACGTGACGTGGTCCAGATGCAGATATCATCAGCATAAATTGTTATGCGGACCCCTCGCGGAAGGTGTCTTCTTATGTGAATAAGGACAATATTGAACAGGAGAGGGCTGAGCACCGCTCCCTGTGGTACGCCCCTCTCCACTGCGTGAAAGAGTGTTGGACCGTTTGGAGTGGTAATAAAAATTTGTCGTTCTTTTAAATAATGCCCAATCCACTTGTATAGCCTTCCTCCAAGGCCAAGACTGCCAAAGGCTGCGAGAATTGCATGGTGAAAGACGGAGTCAAAAGCGGCCTTGATGTCTAGGAAAACGGCTGTTGGGATGTACCCAGCATGAAGGTACTCCTCAATTGATGAGACGAGGGCGATGATATTGTCAGTCGCAGACCTGTTTTGACGCAACCCGTTCATTTCTTGGGGGAACTCATTCCGGCTTTCTAGGAACCAAGTTATGCGCTTGCAGATCATGCGCTCCATGAGCTTACCTACGCAGCTCAGTAGGGCAATGGGCCGGAATGATGCGTAGCTTGTTGGCTGCTTACAGGGTTTCAAAACGGGCACGATTTTCGCCAGCTTCCATTCCGTGGGGACCTCACCAGCCATCCAGGAAGAATTGTAATACTCCAGAAGTCGAAGGCGGGAGGTGTGGGGTAGCTTTGCAATGGCGTCATAGGTCACCTCATCATGACCCGGAGACGTGTGCCTGTTTGTCTCCGCGATAGCTGTGGATAGTTCTTCCATTGTGAAAGGCAGGTCTAACGCTGGCACTGCCGCCTTTGGGATGCCTGTTTGACCATCTGCGGAGAGTGTCGAATGCCCTGACCCTGCCGACAGCAGCTTGCAGTATTCTTCTGAGACTTCTTTTATAGATTTTTGTTCGTGAAGGGAGAGTGCAGCGAAGGGGTGGAGTTGTTGAAGTGGCGTGCGCATACCTCTATCCGCCAAATATTGGTTACTGGTTTGCGCACATCCAGCGTAGAACAAAAGTCACGCCACTTTTGCCGACTGAGTTTATCCATGTAGCGTCGAATGTGACGTTGTGCCCGTCGGCATGCACGTAGGTCATCGAGGCTTTTTGTGCGCAGAGCTTTCCTTTCAGCTCGCCTGCGTATAGCGCAAAGCCTTTGGAATGTGTCATCATATGAAGGTAGGTGATCATTTTTAGCTGTAAGTTGTGTACTCGCCCTCAGGCAATACGCAATTGTCGATGCTAATTCCTCATTGCGAGTTGCCGCAGTAACTCCTCTGCTTACAGCGTCCTTGTATGCGTCCCAGTCTGTAGATTTTATGAGGAATTTCTTTGGGTTCCTCTGCGCATGGAAAGCCGATATGAGGATTGGGTAATGGTCGCTTCCACGTGTCTCCAAATCAGTGCACCAGCCAAAGTTGTGGGCGAATGAACTTGTGACAAATGTCACGTCGATGCTGCTGGTAGTCGTCGGGCCTCGGAGGTTGGTGATGCTGCCGTCATTTAATGGCTGAACTGAATGCTTGGAGAGAAGTTTTGCAAGCTTGGCACCTCGGGCACATGTATGTGAGCTGCCCCAAATTTCATTATGAGCATTGAAGTATCCGCAAATAATATGCGAAGAGGGCGTCCTTGCTATCAAGTCTTCAAGTCTCAAAGCATCAAATGGCGTGCCTGGATCGACATATACTCCAATCAGAGTGTACTGTTGTCCGGCAATAACTGTGACAGCGCATACGTATTCATTGTCGCTGTGAGGCGGGACATCAACCGGTGAGGCCGGGATGTCCTTGCGAAAGCCTATCAGCAATCTGCTGACGTTATCTGGTCGTTGTGAATGATGGAAATAGTATCCATTGAGTCGGAAAGTTTCCTCGACGCGTGATTCACATATGACTATGAAGGGGAAGCGGTACGCTCGCACGAGCTGTCGGAAATCTGAGTTTAGAGCGTAGCCCGCGAGCGTTCCACTGGAAAATGGTGCATGTACGAAATATGTTGCGGATTGTCAGCTGCGGTGAAGTTCTCGCTGTGGAAGCCATGATTACTGAAGTGTGGTATTACGCCCCTGCGGAGCGTAGGAGACCGACACCAACGGCTTCATTGCAAGGACAGCTTCTACTTCTGGGAGTCTTCCTGACGAGGGGTTTGCACGGATAAGAACCTTGATGGCTGCAAACAGCATCGGAATCAGTAGGCATGTGACATCTTGTTCAGAGCTTCCGGTTTGCTGCCTGCCGCTGATCTTCTTGTCATGTTATGGCGCCCTAGGGTCAGAGCAAGCGACGCTGTTTGTCAGGTCTTGTGTAGTGCGTTGCAGTAGCTTTGATGAAGGAGCAGAACCAACGGACTTCCCACGCTTCTTTTTTACCGCATCTGCGTAGGTCTTGTCAGCTGCTCTGCCACGCTGTGTTGACTGATTCTCGCAAAGAGCTGCCGTAATCGTGAAAACCACATCGGGGTTAGGTGGTGGTTCATGGCGCTTAGGGGGTTTCCCTTGTGTTTGCTCTGCCGTGCGAGCAACTGTGGCTGCTTTCTTTTTATAACACCCTCCATAGGAAGCAGGGTGTGGGCCACCGCAGTTAGCGCATTTAGGTTGCGCTCTCGAAGTGCATTCTTTGTGCGAGTGGGGGCCAGCACACACTTTGCAGCGCACGGGGCCGTTACAGTGTCTTGATATGTGGCCATGCCTCTGACATTTATAGCACTGAGTTGCTGCTCCGACGTATTCAGTTACAGGGTAACTACAGAACCCCAGCGTTACTCGTTTTGGTAGCGGCGCATCTTTTGCGAATTCCAATATAACTGTGTGACGGCGTACCGCTTTTATCTGTCCACCATCCTCAGGAGTGTAGGCGATTAGCCTCCTTGCTGAGAGGACACCTTGGTCGCGTAGATATTCCTGCAGATCTTCGTCTGTGTAGGTGACAGGTACATCTTGTATTTTGCCATAGCTTGCCATGTAAGAGTATGGGACTCTGGCCTCTACAGCCACTCCAGCCAGCTTAGTTACCGTGAGCAGACGGTTGGCGGCGGGCAGCGTCGATACTGTAACCATCAGGCTCCCATCCTTGTGAATGCGATGGCTGAGGACTTTTTCTTGAGCCGATGCTACAACCGCCGAAGCCACAATGTTGGGGTTGGCTTTCCATAGGCTTCCTCCTTCCTCAGTGGGCCTGAAAACTACAGGAACACCGGCGCTCTTTTTCTTGTACGATAAAACTGTAAATGATGCTTGGTCTATGTCCTCTGGATGGACGGTAGGAGGCTCGTTGCTGGCTTGGTCGTCGCGCTGTCTCTTGTTTGGCGGGGCCTGGCCTGTAGCCGCAACTACAGGGGCCGCTGGACCCGCCGCTGGCGCTGCTGCCATCAGTGCAGCATGGAGTTCAGCTGGCGGTGATGTTCCGTGTCGGCGTTAATACGGCGCACAGCGCCGAGGAGGTTGCTTGACGTGTTTTTGCCGGCGGCCAGGGACCCCCAGGTCGTCGCACGTCGAGGACACACGCCAAAAAGACTGGAAAACCTCTGAATTGAGAAAATAAAGCCGAAAATCACGGACCGGTGACAGACAGCCGGCCCACTAATCGCCGTCTTCTTCTTCCTAACTCAAAACCAATAAAATAGAATGCAGGCCACGGCTTACTGAGATTAAGGTTTCTGGCAGGGACAGCAATGCCAAGACGCGCGAAACAATGGAAGCCTTTCTGATAAAGGCCGCTTAACGAAGTCAGTGACAAATCTGTGGACTTGTATCGAAGCGAGTCAGCCTTATTGAAATCTTTATTGTAGATTGTGGTGATGCTCGTTTACCAGTCATAAAGTGGGAGTATCTGATGCAAGAATGAAAAACTGGTTTTTGAGGAAAGGAAATGACTATGTAACTGTCTCATATATCTCGGTTCACAACCGAACCACGTCCTAAAGGAAGGGATAAAGGAAGGGATAAAGGAAGGAGTGAAAGAAAGGAAGAAAGAAAGGAAGACAGAAAAAGAAAGGAAGACAGAAAAAGAAAGAAAGAAAGGAAGAGGGAAAGAAAGAAAGAAAGAGAGAAAGAAAGAAAGAAAGAAAGATAGAAAGAAAGAAAGAAAGAAAGAAAGAAAGGAAGGAAGAAAGAAAGAAAGAGGGCCGTAGTGGAGGTCTCCGGAATAATTTGGCCACCTGGGGATTTTTAACGTGCAGTGAGATCGTACAGCACACGGGAGCCTTTTGCGTTTCGCCTCCATCGAAACGCGGGCGGCGAGGGCGGGTTCAATCCCGGGTACCCCGGCTCAGTAGACGACCGTTTTAACCACTGCATGCGACGAATTTTGCCTGACATTTTTAGGTGTAAGCCACTGAATAAGCCAGTTAGTTTGCGCTCGTCCTGTCTTTTTCTGTGTAAATTCGGGCTGGTACAAATTTTCAGAAGGCCCCGCAGAGGGGCGCCTGCAGCTTGCAGGCGTCGCGACGGTGATTGGCGACACCGCGGGTTCCCGAGCATCCGCAGGGACATCCCCGCAAGGGGATGATGGTGAACTGTGCATCACCACGGACCCGAGCACCCACGCTTCGCCGTGCGTGGCGGGGAAAAGGGGATCCTGGTGGTTGAGCCGATGCCGAGCGTTTGGACCTTTAAGGCCCCTCGGCGGAAGCAGCACACCACTTTGGCCCCAGCTTCACGTAGACTGCACCTCCGGCCTGACCCGACCGGGGGAAATCGGCAGTCGCCTTTTCCTATCCTCCACTCTGTCTTTCACTTTCCTATCTCTTTCTCACAACTCTCCTATCTCCTACTCACTTCTTAGTTTTTTTCACTTTTCATAGGCGGCGAGGGTTAACCTTGTGTGGCCAACCACCCTGAGTTGTGTCGGATTTGGTTATAGTTGAGGTGTACAGCTGGCGTGGGCAGGACTTGCGTTCAAGTTCCTGTCCCGTCTCCTTGTTGGACTCCATGGTGGGTGGCTGGCACCATGACTGAAAAACTTCATTTTTTACGGCTCCCCCCCTTTCAAAACCTGATCGCTCTCTCAAGAGAGGGCGGAACGAAGCAGCAGACTTTTTTTCAAAAAAGAAACCGACATTGACATTCACCAAGTTCTATGTCATCCACAGCGAAAGTAATGAAAAACAAGCAAGAATAATTTCTCCGTTCCTTGTGTCTAAATGCCTAACAGATACCCTGGGCCCTGGCTACAAGGTTTCTAAAATGGCCAGCGGAGACTTATTGTTAGAACTCCTTGACAACACCCAGAACTCGAAAATCGCAAACATTGCATCCATCGGAGAAATCCCAGTTTCCATAACAGCGCACCGATCCCTAAACTCAGTCCGTGGTGTCATCTCTGAAAACGACTTCATACACCTAACCGAGAAAGAATTGCTGGAAGGCCTGTCTGACCAAAATGTCACAGATGTGTACAGAATCAAAATCCGGAAAGACAATAAAGAAATAGAGACAAAACACTTGGTCCTAACATTCAATACAAGTACATTACCAGAACCCATCGATGTAGGATACTTAAAAGTAAATGTCAGGCACTACATTCCAAACCCACGAAGATGCTTCAACTGTCAAAGGTTTGGCCACGGCTCACAGAGCTGCCGTGGCCGCAAAACGTGCGCAAAATGTGCTTCCAAGGATCACGTTTCTGAGGAATGTGACGCAGCCCTGCGCTGCGCTAACTGCGAAGGAGAACATGCTGCATACTCCAGGGCCTGTCCGTCCTGGAAGAAGGAAAAAGAGATTATCACGATAAAAACCAAGGAAAACATTTCATTTAGAGAAGCAAGAAGGCGATTTGCCGTTACCAACCAGTTCTCCTTCACAGCAAAATCCAGCTTTGCTGATGTGGTGCGCAGGGGCGGTGCACCACACAGCACCCCGGTCGCTGCCGAGGCCACTTCCATCGAGCCAATGGCAGGACCATTCACGCCCCAGTCAGGGTCAGCGAAAGCTGCCCTGCCAGTGTCAAAGCAGGGAGCGCCGGTCCATGCGTCGGCATCCCGCAGGACTTCCCCCTACCGGGGGAGCACTGAAACCCACAAACCCGCGGCTTCCCCGCGGTCCTCCAGCGCCTCTCGTGAGGCGATGGATATAACTGCCACTCCGCCTCCACTACAGAGGCGGAACAGCTCTCTTGAGCGGAAAAAAGACAGGCCCCTAATAATGGGCCCATTACTTAAGTAAATCCCCTTTCATTTCCTCTCAAAAACATAAACATGGCTTTTTTAATCCATTGGAATTGTAGGGGACTTATGCGGAATTACAGCGACATAACACATATTTTAGGGTCAATGTTACCCACAGCTTTATGTCTTCAAGAGACCAATCTTGGTCCACAACATGTACATATCCTGAAACATTATAAAACATTTAGACGCGATCGAGAGCAGGCAAATCGGCTATCGGGAGGCGTCGCGATAGTCGTTCAAAGCGGTGTCCCTGCTCAAGAAATTAAACTCAAAACAAAACTTGAGGCGGTTGCAGTCAGTATCGTAAGCTACAAAACACTAACAATCTGTTCCGTATACATTCCTCCACATTTTACGTTAACACTCCATGATCTACAGCAACTGATCAGAGAACTTCCGGAGCCATATCTGTTACTTGGGTATTTTAATGCTCACTCCTCCCTGTGGGGAAGCGAACGCTGTGACGCTAGAGGTCAAATAATCGAAGATTTTATCCTGACGAATATTGTATGTCTTTTAAATACGAAAAAGGCCACATACTGTTCCCCAACATCTGGGAAAATGAGCAGTTTAGACCTGTCTTTTTGTTCACCTTCTGTTTTTAGCGATTTTAAGTGGGACGTTTTAGACAACCCGTTTGGGAGTGATCACCTACCAGTTTTTATAAGCCTATCATCCTCACCTGCAGTCATCCCAACCAAACCACGGCGATGGAAGCTACATCTAGCTGATTGGGCGTTGTTTAGAGAAAAGGCCAGATTAGAGGACATTTACTCAGAAACACTTAGCATAGATGAAATCAATGAAAGTCTCACAAAGTGTATCATCGATGCTGCACGGCTAGCTATTCCCCTGTCCACAGGCGTGGTGCGCCAGAACCACAAGGTATGGTGGACGCGAGAATGTTGGGAAGCCAAAAAACAACAAAATAAGGCCTGGGGTGTATTTCGTAGGTATGCTACTCACGAAAATCTAATAGCTTTCAAAAAGGCAAAAGCTAAAAAGCCCGATATATACGGAGGAACGCGGAAAAAATGTCTTGGCAAAATTATGTGTCGTCTATAAACAGCTGGGTAACATAAAAAAAACTGTGGGAGCAAGTGAGAAAAGTAAATGGCAGCTATTCCCCATTTGCCCTTCCTCTGCTGTCGGATCCTGGTATTCAGACAAGTATTAAAGAACAAGCAGACATTTTGGGGCAACATTTTTTTATAGTGTCTAGTTCTTACCACTATACACAGTCATTATTAAAATACAAAAACACAACCGAAAAACAAAGACTCCCTACGGCAGGCAGCACAAACGAGCCTTACAATAATTTGATTACACTTCAAGAAATACAGAGAGTACTGTCTATAGGTAAACAAACTGCACCAGGCCCCGACGAAATTCATTATGAAATGCTGTTCCATCTATCTGAGCAATCTGTAGAAGTTCTGTTAAAATTTTTTAACAAAATATGGGTCGTAGGGAAAATACCAGCTGCTTGGAAAAAAGCCATTATTGTTCCATTTCTAAAACCAGGAAAGCCACCAACCTCCCCTAAAAGTTACAGGCCTATAACCCTTACAAGCTGTCTTGCCAAATCTTTTGAGAGTGTTATAAATATTAGATTAATGTTTATTCTAGAATCTCGAGAGCTTCTTGATGTCCACCAATGTGGTTTTAAAAAAACATGTTCCACAGTCGACCATTTAGTCCGCCTGGAAAACACAATCCGAGAGGCCTTTATACACAGACAACACTGCCTTTCAGTTTTTTTCGATATGGAGAAGGCATATGACACGACCTGGAGGTTCGGGATTCTTCGCGACCTGACAGAGCTTGGTATCCGCGGGAGGATGCTGAAATATTTGAGCGACTTTTTGTCCAACCGTTCTTTCCAAGTTCGTCTCGGCGCAACCCTCTCAAATAATTTTACTCAGGAAAACGGCGTTCCTCAGGGATGCATTTTAAGTACTACATTGTTCATAGTAAAAATGAATTCTTTAACCAGTATAATTCCCGGGTTCGAACCCGACCGCGGCGGCGGCGTTTTTATGGAGGAAAAACGCTAAGGCGCCCGTGTGCTGTGCGATGTCAGTGCACGTTAAAGATCCCCAGGTGGTCGAAATTATTCCGGAGCCCTCCACTACGGCACCTCTTCTTCCTTTCTTCTTTCACTCCATCCTTTATCCCTTCCCTTACGGCGCGGTTCAGGTGTCCAACGATATATGAGACAGATACTGTGCCATTTCCTTTCCCCAAAAAACCAATTATTATTATTATTAACCAGTATAATTCCACAGTCCATTATGTACTCGGTCTACGTTGATGACCTTCAAATTGCGTGCACATCTTCTAGCCTGGCAACTTGTGAGAGACAACTACAACTCACAATAAACAAATTAGCACTTTGGGCAGACAGAAATGGATTTAGGTTTTCTCCACAGAAAACTGTTGCGGATCTTTTCTCGCTGCAGAGAGGACTGCAGATTGATCCCACCCTCCACTTGAACGACACCACACTTCCATTAAAACAAGAACACAAATTTTTAGGCTTAACTTTTGACAAAAAGCTAACGTTTCTACCACATATAAACACCCTAAAAAAGAAAGCCACCCAATCCCTGAATATACTCAAAGTACTCTCTCGGAAGCGTTGGGGATCCGATAGGAGGTGCCTATTGCACATCTATCGCTCTCTAGTACGCTCTTCGTTAGACTATGGATCCATAGTGTATGGGTCTGCGAGGCCATCATACCTTAAAAAGCTAGATCCAGTACAAAACCTCGGGTTGCGCCTTCCAGCTGGTGCTTACAGAACATCACCCATAAATAGCCTTCACGTAGAAGCAAATGAACCGACCCTCACCAACAGGAGAACAATGCTTACCTGTGCATACGTACTAAAAATAAGGTCGCTACCGAAACATCTTTGTTACACCATAGTTACAAAATGCCCATCCAGAACACTGTTCACCAACAAACCTCAAGCTGTAAAACCATTGCTCCTCCGCTTTGAAGACATATGCCAAGAAATAAACATACTAGATGCACTTCGTGATCTTGCCCAGAGACCCGATAGGTTGCCACCTTGGTACTTGTTTCCTGGTGTATGCGATTTCGCACTGACACACATTCAAAAAAGACATACCCCACTGGAATATATACAGCAAGAGTTTCTTGGAGTAAGTGAAAAATACAAGAATTGCACAGATTTCTACACAGATGGATCTAAGACAGCACTCTATGTAGGGAGCGCGATAGTGCAAGGGAAGTGGGAAAAAGTAGTCAGGCTGCCTCAGTGCGCTTCAATCTTTACAGCAGAATGCTGCGCCATTGCTCTAGCTGTAGAACAAATATTGAAGAAAAACATACAGAACAGTGTTATCTACAGTGACTCCCTCAACGTAATTACAGCAATAAACCCCAGAATGCAACTGAACCCTTAATAGGAAACATAATACATAATGTAACACGAGCTGATTCACAAGGACATACAATAAAGTTTTGCTGGGTTCCCAGTCACGTGGGCATCAGCGGAAATGAGAGGGCTGATGCAAGCGCCGCACTTGCCCTTAACGCAAAAATAAAACCAGTAAACATACCGCATAAGGACTGCATCAAGTCAGTCCAGAATAAATTGAGAGAAAAATGGCAGGCCACTTGGGACAACGACGTTAACAACAAGCTGCACTTTGTAAAACCTGTCCTGGGTGAATGGAAGACCTGTAGGCACCAGGAACGATTTATTGAAGTAATTTTATGTCGTCTCAGCATTGGACATACACACATTACACATAATTTCTTACTAACGAAACAAGACAAACCTCGTTGTGAAAGATGTGGAGACGGACTAACAATAAACCATATTTTATTCTCTTGTGCAAAACACGAAAAACTAAGAAATAAGCACTTTACGAAGTTTTATAATGAATACATTCCTTTACACCCAGCGCTGCTTTTAGGCAAAAATGCCATTGTTAACATATCTTCCGTTTTTAGCTTTTTAAAAGAAGCAGATGTTCTTCAGAAACTGTAAACTTTGATCCACAGCTTAGCTTTAAAATAAGATGCATTTCAGCCATTTTCTCATTCCATGAGAAGAGGGCTGAGGTGGTTATTTGAATGGTTGGGAGCCTCAGGATCCTTGCCCAGCCAAGGATGGCTACTGAGGTTATCTGACCTTCTTGAAAGCGTTTATTTTTAGCCATTTATAAAATTTCTTCTTTCTCTTATTACTACCAGAACGAAATAGCAATTTAAGTCCTCTACACAACCATGTTTCCTCCCACCTACAGAAAAGTGTTCATATACCTTGAGCCTGGCGCATGATAGCCTTAGCTGCTTATGTGCCATAAAAACCCAACACAACACAACACACACATTTTCAGAAGGTTAGCTCTTACTCATCATGTTTCTCAATTTCTTGGGGTCTGCTACCTCCCCTCTTCGGCGCGAAATTTTCTAAGTTCGAGAAATTCAAGATGGCGGCCCCTATTAAAGATTTATAGATCGCATATTTCATCATCATCAGCCTGACCACACCCACTGCAAGTTACAGGCCTCTCCCATGTCCCTGCAATTTACCCTGTCCTTTGCCAGCTGTGGCCACCATAACCCCGCAAATCTCCTTATCTCATCCGCCCACCTAATTTTCTGCCACCTCCACCTAAGCTTGCCTTCTCCTGGAATCCTCTCCGTTACACTTAGGAACCAGCAGTTAATTTTTTTATTCGAGAAGTGTGCCATGAGGCATAAGTTGAAAAAGGAAGGGGGCGGAAGGAATGCACGGGATTGAAAGTTAAAACAAGGAGTGAAGAACCGTTGCGCTGAGGTAGACGCACAGGTTGCTAATCAAACGGTTGTCTATAGTCCACTTCACGTAGTGACTTTCGCGGTTCCACCGCAGGCCCACCTCCCTGAGGAGCCGTTTTCTGATAGCAGCCGTCGCTGGGCACGTCCACAACAAGTGCCGCACATCACAAATGTCCGGTGCAGCGCTACAGTGAGGGCACCTGTCAGGTGCTGGCAGATCTTTGGCACGCCACCGACGACGGACAGATGGTGTCAGAGCCGCCCCTGTCCGGATCCGGCGCACGGATACCTCCTCTTGCCGAGTAAGACTACGGGGGAGAGGGTTCCTACGGATTCCTACGGAGGAATTAGAGCGCGTGTTCGCTGGCGCAGAACTTCGGAATAGGAAACATGGGACAGGAACGGATCTGGGGGAAGAGGGGAAGGTGGCGGATTGTCTAATGTATGAAGATGAGTCATAGCATCCGCTTGAATGTTATGTGGATCCTGGGCATGGCCGCGAATATAGTGTATGCGCACAGGACATGGATTCTTTGCTCAGAGCACATGAATTGATTGTGAAATCTGGAACGTTCGTCGAACAGCCTTAAGCTGTTTAAGGGCGGCGCGGGAGTCGGTGTAAATATGAACTGTATTGAATGTTGGAACGAGCGGAAGGGAAGCAATGGCATTATAAATGGCTTGAAGTTCCAATGCCAGGGGAGTGCACGTATCCGCAGTATACGTCGCGCGAGAGTTGAGATGCGGATGAGATGGACTATACACAGCAGTAACTCCCCTCTCTGCAGAAAGTGATGCATCCGTGTATAATATGCACCCTTCAGGCAGATACGCTGCTGATACCGACGGGGAAACAGTGGGGCGATTGTCAGTGAGCTGGCAATAGGACCACGGTGGAAGTGTCTTTAAACGATGAAGTTTGAGAGACTGTTTTCTAGCTCTATTTGCCACCCGTTGGTCAATGATTTAACTGAGTGTATTAAGTTGGGCGAACTCCTGTAGCACAGGTATGGGTGTTAAACGAGGCAGATATGTTATGACGCGCATAGCCTCACGATTGATAGCTTCAAGCGAGTCCCACTGTCTGCGGGTGAGACGTTGAAATTGTTCCTGATATACTATCCGTGGTTGAAGGATAGAGCGCACAAGCTGGCGGGCCGTATGAGCACGTGCGCCACCAGAGCGCATAGCTATACGAAGAATCATATCTAGAGTAGCGTGAGCCGATTTACGGGTGGCTGTCAGCCACGGGGTGCCAGTCCCAGATGTATGGAGAAGAAGACCAAGAATACGAACAGTTTCTACCTGAGGAATCAGAGGATTATGTACTGTAAAATTTAAAGGGAGAGCTTTCCGTAAGCCGGCTTTATTTCCAATTCGAATGAAACATGATTTAGTAGGAGAAAGTGTTCGACCCAGAGATGGGAGAAGAGATGTCAATACATACAGCGCGTGTTGAAGGAACGACTGATGAATAGACGCATCTGGATGACAGCACCACAAGGTTATATCATCGGCATACGCAAGCACGCGGATAGAAGGGATGGACTCTAGGGCTCGAACAAGAGGAATTAAAGCCACATTAAATAATGTGGGGGCGAGAACGGAGCCCTGCGGCACTCCTCTATTGGAAGTGAAGTTACCAAAGGGCGTTCCGTGGACACGCACGCTGAAGGTTCGATTAGCTAAAAAGGCGTGAATAGAGAGGAGGAACCGGTGAGGGGGACCAAGAGTTTGAAGGGAGGCAAGAACGGCAGAGTGAAGGATGTTATCATATGCCTTTGTTATGTCTGTAGCGATTACGGTTCGTACAAGGTGACTCTGCGGAGAGTGGTCAAGCACGTCAGCAGCCAAAGTAGCAAGGCCGTCCTCCGTTCGAATTTGTGGGCGGAAACCAATTGGGCAATCTGGGTAACAATCATGGAATTCCAGCCACCACGACAAGCGTTCGGCTAGAATGTTTTCATAAAGCTTGCAGATGGTAGGCGTAAGGGAAATTGGACGAAGGGCCGAGAGAGATACTTAAGGCTGACCTGACTTGGGTATTGGAACCACAATAGAATGCCTCCAGTCTCCCGGTTGACGCCAGAAAGCCACACTTCGTTAAAAGTATCAAGTAGGGTTTGCGAGGCCCTCCCTTCCAAGTTACGGAATAAGGAGTTAGGTATGCCGTCGTGCCCGGGAGTAGTAGTAGTTTTAAACGTTCAATGGAGGCCAGCAGCTCTGCCATGGTGAGGTCAGAAGTAATCCCATCGGAGGGCTCTCTAACCGATAAGTCAGGTGGAGACGTAGCGGTGCAGTCATGGTTTGGAAAAAATTGACGGGCCGCTTGTTGTGCAAATGTGTCCTCATCCACATTTAGCGCGAGGCGAATGCTCTCTGTGTAATCTGCAACCTGAGAAGGGCGCTCCATGGCGTGAAACACTCTCCAAAGATGTCGATTGTCCTGCGTAGAGGACAGGCGGACACACCATGCAGCCCAGCGTTGCCTGCCTAGCCGCTTTGCATAGCGCCGCGCCCGTGCGGTAGCGCGGTGAAGAGTAGGAAGGGCCGATGAGTCATCGGGGTGACGAGTAGCGTAAAGATCCGCCTGGCGACGAAGAGCCCACAGATTCAAGAGATGTATGTCCGGGTTTGGGTTTATCTTGCCTTCGCATTACATGCCCTTCCCATGCCCATTTCTTCGTATTGATTTCAGCTAGGATGTCATTAATCCGCGTTGGTTCTCTGATCCATTGTGCCCTCTCTGTCTCTTGACGTTACACCTTTCATTCTTCTTTCCATAGCTTGCTGCGTTGTCCTTAACTTGAGCTGAGCCCTTAACTGAGCCTCCACGTTTCTGCAAAGTAGGTGAGTGCTTGTATGGTACAGCTGTAGTATACTTTTCTATTGAGGGATATTGGTAAACTGCCATTCATGATCTGAGAGAACCTTGCATATGTACTCCACCCGATTCTTATTCTTGTAGTTATTTCCCTGTCATAATCAGGATCAGCGGCCACTACCTGCCCTAAGTGGACGTGTTCCCTTACCATTTCCAGCAATTCGCTACCAACTGTAAACTGCTGTTTCCTTCCGAGCCTGTTGAACATTACTTTGGTTTACTGCGTATTAATTTTAAGACCTACAGTTCTGCTTAGCCTGTCTAACTCATTTATCATGCTTTGCCACTCATCACTTGAGTGACTTAGCAAGGCAATGCCATCAGCGAATGGCAAATTACTCAGGTAATCTCCATTAACTCTTATCTCTTTCTGTTCCCAATTCAGGTTCTGGGATACCTCGTGTAAATAAGCGGTGAATAGCATTGGCGAGATCATGTTTCCCTGCCTGGCGCCTTTCCTTATTGGAATTTTATTGCTGACTTTATGGAGGACTATGGTAGCTTTGTAGTCGTTATAGATATCTTCCAGTATTTTCACATAAGATTTTTACACCCTGGTTTCACATATCTAAATCGCATATTTAGATGCTGATAACATTTAAACTTACAGAGGTATCATTCAGAACAAAACAGGTACCATTCTTCACTTTACTATGAGGGCCCAAGCTGTGGACATTTTTTGATAGTTCTCCTTAAATCTGCGACAGAAAACACCAGAATAAAGCCCTTTTATGAATGCTGCACTAATAAATATGCATGCAGGGAACCCTACCGAGCTGCGACTTTGAAGACGCCCGCGGCTTTGCCTCCCATTCCGCTCTAATCTGGCCATGCCTGCGTCGGCCGTAGTCCTGGCACATCGCTGCTTGCGGCAAGAGGTTGTCATAGAGTGGCTGTTCCTGGTCTCAAAATAATTGAGCTCTCAACTGCAAAATTTTTTGCTTTAGAAATTATTTTTGCTGTTGCGTAACACAAATCAGAAATTTTAACACGGTATATCATTTAACTTAACCCCAAAGTTTAAATTTTATCATTTTTAACTTACGAACTAGCCTTTTGTGCTAACAGACATACAAAAAGGTAGCAAATTACATCCACCTGTACTGGTTTATTAAATAGAGCTGCAATTCATTGGCCGTCAAATTCAGTAGCTGACTCTCTTTAGCCATTTTGGGAAGGTAACAAGACATGTTTTGATGCAGAGTATTCAAGTTAACTTGCAACTATATGTTCAAGTTATCTATAACGACTGCATAGCCACCATAGTTCTCCAAACAGACAGCAATAAAATTCCAATAAGAAAGGCTGTCAGGCAGGGAGACAGTATCTGTCGAAAGATATTCACCGTTTGTTACAGGAGGTATTCATTCAGAGAACTAGATTGGGAACAGTTGGGGATAGTAATTACTGGAAAATGCTTCTGTAATCTGCCATTCCCTGATGACATTGCCTTGCTAAGTCACTCAGGTGATGAACTGAAAAGCATGATTAATGAGTTAGACAGACAGAGCAGAACGGTGTGTATAAAAATGAACATGCAGAAAACCAAAGTAATGTTCAACAGATTCGCAAGAGAAGAGCAATTCACAATTGGTAGGGATGTGCTGAAAGTGGTAAGGGATTACGTGAATACGTCAGATTAGTACAGTTAGTCACCGCTGATTCGGGCCATCTAACATAAATAAGTAGACGAATAAGAATGGGGTGGAGCGCTTTTGGCAGGTTCTCTCAGATAATAAAGAGAAATTTACTATTGTCCGAAGAAGAGAAAAGCGTACAACAGCTGTATCTAACCGGTACTCACCTATGGGGCAGAAACGTGAAGGCTAACTGGAAACTTGGAAGCGTTTAAGTAAATCTCCTTAAACTCTGCCTAGCAGGTGTAGGCTTCACATAGACACTGGCGCCGCCGGAGAGTTGTCGCCTTTATGGCCTTCTTAATTCTATGGCATTAAAGAGGATGTGGACGTGATTAGAGAAAACTCCCGTGAAGCTTTATTACACTTGCCTTCAAGATGATTTTTCCATTTCTGTGACCATCCACTTTCTACCTAAACACGTCTCTGCTTGGAAAATAAGTCCCTAGTCTACACCAGTGTATACATGTATTTGTATGTTTCTTATATATTTATTGCATTATCTCTTACAGTGGCCATTCCCCGCATTTAGTCGTTGTCTGCCTGTCTGTCCATCCGTCCGTCCGTCCACAGCTTCACCGCAGCAGTCACTCTACCAACTAAATTAACCGGGAGTGCTAGCATATGGTAGGGCGAGAGCGAATCGATCGTGGGAACGATCGAAGGGGGAACAGTGTTGGTCAGATAACAAATTATAACAGTTACAACCATAACAGTCATTTGGTCAATGCTACTCCCGCGGTGGTCCCGGGTTGGAACCCCAGACAACGGCAAATCTTCTCGAATATGGCAGAGAAACATTGAATGTAGTAAGGGAATACATCTACTTGGGGCTGGTTGTGACCGCACGTCCGAACCAGGAGAGGGAAGTAACCAGAAGAATACCATGAGAGGCATTTGTCCTACAGTGGACGTAGTCAGGTTGTTTTTAATGATGGTGATGACTCTTTATCGTCAGGCTGTTTATTCTCTTTTGGAGCTCGTAGCTGCCTCGTAATTTTTGCATCCTAGGCGAGAAGAGTACCGAAAGGAACATTTTAGTTCTCATCCGCTTCATAGCGGTTTTGAGGCTGAAATAAAGCAGCCTCATGTTCGCCAGGACAGCAGCTTGGGCATTGTGATGACCCCCATAATGCGCAGGTCCACACGGGACGGAGAGGCAAAGAGACACCGTATGGCTCAGTTTAAACAAACAGATATATTCAATAATCATACATGATTAAGATTCAGAGGCTGGGGCGTCCGAGCTTACGTGCCGACGACTTCATGGGGGCGATGGAGTGGCTCCGGAGTTGGGCTCGAGCGGTTGCTGGCAGAAGCTGCACGCCGTCGGGCTTCGGCGCTGAAGGCCCTCTTGGCGAACGATGTCGTCCTGAGCGAGCGTCTTCCGTACTGCTTCTCAATTTTTATATCCTCTTCTCCACACTCCCTAGGGTGAGGACGCCCACGCCGGAGGGGAAGGAGGGGGGGCTAGGGCTTTCACTTGGGCGCACAATCATACCACCGCACTTATTGTCTCGCCCCCCTCACGTGTTGAGTCCGAGGGAAAGAATGTTGTCTTCGCGGTAGCGCATAGCGTCGGCTGTGGTACGGCGCGCTCTGGATCGCTGACAGTTCCCTTGTCCTGGAATGTGCCCGGGAGGGCCGCCCCTGAAACCGCCACGCCAATTGGGGAGGATAAAGCCTGTTTCCCCGCGGCGGCGGCGGCGGGTCCGGTTGGGTCCGGTTGGGCTTAAACCACTTCGTTCTGGTTGTCACTCTCAACGAGCATGGCTGGGTAATTGATGATGCCTGTCATCTGGGTCTCCGTCTACGCCGCGCCGTCGAACGTGGATCCTCGTAGCACACACAAAGAATGTACCTCGTAGCACACACAAGGAATGTACCTCGTAGCACACACAAGGAATGTACCTCGTAGCACACAAGGAATGTCACACTCGCTCACCCTCCAGAAGAATGTTCTCCGAACATTTGAGTCCACGCAGCTCCCCTTGTCTTTCTGAATCGCCTCGCACAGTGCGTCCGACAAAACACTTTTCGCTGCACTCAACACCACTGCACAACACCATATGCCTCCGCTGTCATAACTGGCGTCTCCAGGGGCAGCACTGATCTTCTTTTACAGATAAACATGAAACTCAGCACCCAAGCCTCTCCTTTCTAGTCCAAACTGGACGAAATAAATTTACCACAGTTACAAAGGAGCTCCCACTTCTAGCACGATCACGGCACAGACAAAAATATAGATAACGAAAGGAAGTAGGGCAGGTTCTGCATGCGCTCCGCATGCTCTCCTGTGAAGGTGTTACTTAATGACAGAAAGGTTTAACTACCAACTCCGATAACTTAACACATAAGCACATAGCAATGTTATGAGCTGCGGCATTACACAATTCTAACCAGTTCACAACTCCGCTCTGTTTGCGCCATTAGTCCGACTTAGCTTTCCGATTTCGCAGCGGATATCGGCCTTCATGAGTCATACTAAGTAAGTCTGTGCCCCTTTGTCTGCTTTGGGACTCGCGAGGGCTCGTGGCAGGAGCCTCTCCTGGCGTTATCTGCGCGGCAACCTCGCGCGCTTCTTCTTCTAGCAATGCATGAAGTAAATCCGGTGGCATTCCGGCCGTCACCTCGGGCGCCTGCCGAACAAATGCAGGAGAGGGCGTTTCTTGCGAACTATCTGCGCGCTCCGCTTCACTTCTGTCCCCATCAAAATCCGCGCTTTCCCTTTCCTCATTTCGTGAATACTGAACCGGTGCCGACTTGAGGCGATTTGCGTGTATCCTTATCAAACGCCGGTTCACGTCTCGGACTCTGAAGTTTACCGGAGAAAGCTTCTCGACAACCTCGCACGGTCCTCTCCACTTCGTCTGGAACTTACGAGCTAGCCCAATCTGCCTTTGGCAGTTTTCAATGTACACGCTGTCCCCCACATCAAACGGCGCGTCTCTAGCACTGCGATCGTGCACCTCCTTCCTGCGCTTCGCCGCTTTCCTTAAGGACTCCTTTGCGATGTCCCTCGCCACTTGCAAGCGCGATTCTAGCTCAACCTTATAGTCGTCCAGTGAAGCGTATGGGACACGACGGGGGCCCTCTGGCACTTCACTAGGCTGGTCCGGGTCTCGGCCGTAGAGAAGAAAGAATGGCGATTCGCCCGTGCTCTCGTGTGCTGCGGAATTGTAGGCAAACATTGCATACGGGAGCCACAAGTCCCAGTCCCGCTGGTCGCGCGAAACAAAATGCGACAGGAACCCGGCCACGGTTTGGTTCAGTCGCTCCACCGCGCCGTTGCAAGCCGGATGGTACGGTGTTGTCTGCTTCTTAGCGATCTTAAGCAGCTCGCAAACTCTCCTCATTAGCTGCGACACGAAGTTCGTTCCCCGATCGGTCAAGAGTTGCCTCGGGGGTCCATGTCGGAGCACGATCTGTTCGACAAATGCTCTTGCAACCGTGTCTGCCTTCTGATCTGGGAGTGCTACCGCTTCCGCGTATTTTGAAAGGTGATCGACAAATACTAAAATGTACTTGTTTCCGGAAGTGGTCGTGGGCAAGGGGCCCATTATGTCCATACCTGTCCGCTCGAAGGGAGCCGAAACCTCAGGGAACGGCTGAATTGGAGCTGGTCTTCGTCCCTTGGGTGTTTTTCTTTCGAGACAGGAATGACACTTCGCACAGTAGTCTCTAACATCCTGTCGCATGCCACTCCAAAAGTACAAACGCTCCACACGCCTGCGTGTCTTCGCTACGCCAAAATGACCGGCGCATGGCGCATCGTGAAACGTGCGAAGAACCCTTTCTGTCCACGACCGAGGTATGACGACTCTCTCCCAAGCGGTTTTCTCTGGTCTCCCTTTCCTGGTTGGCCTCGTGCGCCGACACAGGGTGCCGTCTTTGCCAATGAAATAACCTAGCTGTTCGGGGTGAGACGGTGCGCCCTCTAAGCTTCCGATTATTCGCTTCAGGTCACGATCTTTGCACTGCTCTGTGCGTAATTCGGCGGGGTCGACTACGGGGACAAACTCATCTATAGCTGCCACGGCAGCTGTGCGGCTGAGTGCATCAGCATTCAGATGTGTCTTTCCTGACTTGTGCTCAACTTCAAAGCAGTATTCCTGCAGGTGTAGATTCCATCTAGCGAGTCGCGAGCTAGGGTCCCTGACACTCATCACCCATTTCAGAGGATGGCAGTCTGTGACTAGCTTGAATTTGCGGCCGTAAAGGTAGCATCTGAAGTGCTTTACTGCCCAGACAACGGCGAGGCACTCCCTTTCCGTAGCTCCGTACTTTTGCTCTGTGGGGCTCAGCTGTCGGCTAGCAAAAGCAACGGGATGTTCTTTGCCCTCGATAACCTGAGATAGCACGGCACCAACTGCGAACTTTGACGCATCTGTGGCCATAACGAAGGGCAAACTAAAATCCGGGTGGCGCAACAGCGGTGCACTCATTAGCTTCCTTTTCAGGGCCCCAAAAGCATTCTCCGCGTTTTCGTCCCAGCGAAAGGCGACATTTTTGGCTGTTAAGGCGGTGAGCGGCTTAGCGAGCTTGGCGAACTCCTCTATGTGCCTTCGGTAGTAACCGATCAGGCCGAGAAACTGCCGGACCTGGCGGACGCTAGTCGGGGATGGAAAATCCGAGACACACCTTAGTTTCTCAGGGTCCGGTCGCACGCCGTCAGCTGAAACAACGTGCCCGAGGTATTTCACCTCGTTTTTGAGGAATTGGCACTTAGAGGGCTTCAGCTTGAGACCCGCTGCTCTTAGTCGCACCAAAACCTGCTCAATATCGCGCAAATGGTTATCAAAACTGTCACTGTATATGATAATGTCATCCATATACACGAAGCACAGCCTCCCCTGAAGATCTGCCAGGATAACATCAGCGGTTCTCTGCCAGACAGCAGGGCTGTTGGCCAGACCCATCGGCATTCTTTTCCATTCATAGTGCCCTGAGGGCGTGTTGAATGCCGTTTTCTCGGCATCTGCCGGATCCATTGCTATCTGCCAGAATCCCGCCGCCATGTCCACTACCGTGAAGTACCTGGCAGAGCCCAGCTGAGAAAGCGTCTCCTGTATATTGGGGATGGGGTATGGATCGATGCGAGTTACGGCATTTAGTTTGCGGTAGTCCACTACCAATCGATACGAGCCATCTGGCTTTTCCACCAATAGTGCTGGTGCTCCCCAGGGTGAGTTTGAGTGTTCGACAATGCCGCGATCAATCAGGTCCTGCACCTGCCGCTCCATCTCCTCACGTTGGGAGTAAGGAATCCTGTACGCACGCTGGTAAACGGGCGATGAAGTGCCGGTTTCTATTCTGTGCTTTATAACGCCACAGCAGCCCAAATCCAGGTTGGACGCGGCGAATACCTCCGAGTAGTCGTTCAGCAAACCAGCCAGAGCCTCCCTCTCCCTGGATTTTACGTGAGAAAGATCGAACGACACCTTTGGAGCAGCCGAAGGACTAGCATGCTCTACAGTTGCGAGTACCGTATCGGTGGGCTCACGTTGCTCTATCGCAGAGGTGAAGAAAGCCAATGTTTTGTTCTTGGGAAGGCTCAGTGGCTGCTGGCTACAGTTAACCACCCGTAGGGGCACTCTGTGGGCGTCATTAACTGTCACGAGGCACGCGGCTGCCTTCAGGCCATTGCTGAGAGAGTCGACCGGCTCAAGCACTCCCACGGCGCCGCTCTCTACATCTGAAGGCACAAACGCGTACAAAATGTGCTCCGACCAAGGAAGGACGACCGCCTCCTCGACCAGCCGGACGGCAACCCGCGAATATACCTTCTCCAATGATCCCACTGTTTGACGGGTGTCAATATCGGTAATGCGAATCTCAGCCCCTCTCCTGTTCAAAAACGGAACTTTTGAGCCGCCCGCATTAACCTCTTCCTCAGAGAATGAGACTACTACCTTCCCTTTTCTCAACAAAACCTGCCCTAATATACCTGACACTCCGTTTGGCAGAGACACCGTGTCCGGGCATACGTAGCAGGGGTGCTCCAATGCAATTCCGCCGAGAGAGAAGTGTAACCGGTAGAGTCCACTTATGCCAAGAGGATCCCCCGTTATGCCTACAAATTTGGTTGCCATACCACCAGACGCTTCCAACACCTCGCGGTCCCCCTTCCTTCGAAGCGTGTTAAAACTGCTCTCCTTAAGCAATGTCACCTTTGACCCCGTATCTATCAACAATTCCATGCAACAACCATTTAACTTGCAACGCACAACAGGGCATGCCTCGTCGGCCACACAAACTACCACCACCTCATCATCCACTGCTCCCTCCCCACGCTCCTACGGCTGGGGAGGACTAACTAGTTTTTTGTCTCGGTATCTGGAGCCCCGCTGTAGGCTTGCTTAGGGCGTGTCTCGCCTGCTTCTCTTTGTGGCTCCCCACGGCGCACGTTTTGGCAGAACCTGGCGATGTGTCCGCGACCCTGGCAAGCGAAGCATACGATTTCTTCAAAATCTCGCATACCGCGCCTGTAGCTTTGTGGCGGTCTCCGGTTTCCAGCGAATGGGCGCTGTTGAGCGCGCGCTTCAACCTGGCGTTCTACCTGCTGAGATAGCAGCTGTTCCAAGCGATCTAACCGCTCTGTCAAGAGAGCAACCTCAGGGTTGAGCACCGCTCTCTCTATGACGCGTACTCTCGCTGCGGCTGTCGTTAACGCCTCATTTCATTCCTCATCCAATGCGGCCTCCACGGCTTGGTCGAAATTGCTCGGCTTGCGCGAGAGCACGAACCGGCGCACGGGGTCTTGCAGACCAGCCACGAACAAAGCTGTCATTTCCTCTTTAAGTAGATCCTCCGCGTATTTCTTCCTTAGCTGGTCTCCTTCCTCCTCCCTGCTTAACGTATCGCGTGCTAGGCGCTGAAGCCGCGACGCAAATGTTCGCACGTCCTCCCCTACCATCTGTCCAGCGTCACGGAACCTCTGTACCCGCACGTGACGTGGTTCAGTGTCGAAATGCTCAAACGCGAGCTTCTTAAATTCCGCAAATGATTTTGTGGATTTTACTTTTTCGTCTCGCCATGCAAAATCATGAGCAGCTCCTGCCATCTTACACCTCGCCATTCCCAGCATTTGAGCATCGGACCATCCCCCCATTTTCCCAATCTCTTCTAGCATGGAAAAGAAATCGCAGATTGGAACCCCTGTCTTATCTCCTGTAAACGTCGGAATGACGCTTCCTAATGCCAGCATGCTTGCTCCGAGCGACGGCTGTGGAGTGGGAGCTCCCTCAGATAAAGACATTTTTTTTCAAGCCCTCCGGTGCCTCAAGCCTCTCAAATGTGGGTAAAAGTCCCACAATCAGTCCCGTGATTCCCTTTTGATTACAATTTTGAAGTCATAAATGTCGCAGCATTCAGAGGACATTTGCTTTTGAGACCCCACTTCTGACACCAGTGTGATGACCCCCATAATGCGCAGGTCCACACGGGACGGAGAGGCAAAGAGACACCGTATGGCTCAGTTTAAACAAACAGATATATTCAATAATCATACATGATTAAGATTCAGAGGCTGGGGCGTCCGAGCTTACGTGCCGACGACTTCATGGGGGCGATGGAGTGGCTCCGGAGTTGGGCTCGAGCGGTTGCTGGCAGAAGCTGCACGCCGTCAGGCTTCGGCGCTGAAGGCCCTCTTGGCGAACGATGTCGTCCTGAGCGAGCGTCTTCCGTACTGCTTCTAGATTTTTATATCCTCTTCTCCACACTCCCTAGGGTGAGGACGCCCACGCCGGAGGGGAAGGAGGGGGGGCTAGGGCTTTCACTTGGGCGCACAAACATACCACCGCACTTATTGTCTCGCCCCCCTCACGTGTTGAGTCCGAGGGAAAGAATGTTGTCTTCGCGGTAGCGCATAGCGTCGGCTGTGGTACGGCGCGCTCTGGATCGCTGACAGTTCCCTTGTCCTGGAATGTGCCCGGGAGGGCCGCCCCTGAAACCGCCACGCCAATTGGGGAGGATAAAGCCTGTTTCCCCGCGGCGGCGGCGGCGGGTCCGGTTGGGTCCGGTTGGGCTTAAACCACTTCGTTCTGGTTGTCACTCTCAACGAGCATGGCTGGGTAATTGATGATGCCTGTCATCTGGGTCTCCGTCTACGCCGCGCCGTCGAACGTGGGTCCTCGTAGCACACACAAAGAATGTACCTCGTAGCACACACAAGGAATGTACCTCGTAGCACACACAAGGAATGTACCTCGTAGCACACAAGGAATGTCACAGCATGTACGTCATTCATTTGTGACGGGACAGGAGAGGAGACAGGCGCTGACTTACAACTCAGTTTCGAAGAAACACGGCTTGTTATACCATGCGCACAACCACATGCATCACACCCATATCTCTCGTGCACTCTAAGATCGCCAAAAAATTTTGCAATCATTGAGGTGAATAAAAGTTTAACACGTCCAGTTCCTTCCTTGCGAACGCGATGGACTGCGTAATGATGCAATGGTCACGCAGCATCGCTATCGAAGTTGCCTCGATGATTTCGCAGGCCAACTGATATTTGTGTTGGTCCGCGCATGCATGTGGTTGTGCAGATGACATGTGAAGCCGTGTTTCTTCGAAATAAAGTGAGTTGCAAGTCAGCGCCAGTCTCCGGTCCTGTCCCGTCGTTTTGCGCTGTTCAATCAAAGACTCATATTCATGGGACTCGTTTCATTTGCTGTCTATCTCTCTAAACGATCTATCTGCCGGAAGATCCCCACTTTAAGTCCATGCTCCGCTGACTTCATTGTCCTAACTGAAACTTGGCTGCATGAATACATACATGATTCTGAGATATTCGATTCAAAAAATCATTTCCACTTCTATCGTTGTGACAGGAAAGATCGGCAAGGTGGTGACGCACTAATAGCAGTCAGTAAAAGATATAGTCATATTCTCTTCACATAACATCAAGCATCGAAATTATAGGGGTATGTCATCAACTAGGCTACCGCAGAATAATCTAGGCGCATGCTATCGACCGCCTAATGGATCTCCTACATTTGTTGCAGTGCTTTATTACGCCATTAATGTCATAGTAACGCGTTACCCTTCGTCATCTATCTTTCTATTCGGTGATTTTAACTTTCTGGGCATCGGTTGGTCCTCGGTTCAACCATCCTCCTATTCGACACTATGCAAAAAATTCACTAATTTATGCTCACTGTTTAATCTTGCCTAGATAGTTACTCAACCTACAAGAATTACTCAAGTTGCAACAAATACATTAGACCTCGTGCTAACAACATGCCCAGAACTGTGTTCAGAAATAACCTACATGCCCCAGTTAAGCGACCATTCTTAGCTAAATTTTTCTATGAACATTCCCATACAAAAATGTTCGTCACACTAAAAAAATACGCATGTATCATCGCGCTGATTTCAACAAAGTTGATAATGAGCTAGGTTCTTTCCTGGCCACCTTTTTCTATGAATTCGACTCGCGATCGGTGAACGTAAACTGGCTCTTATTCAAGAAGAAAATCTTAGATCTCACCAGCCGTTTCATACCCAATCGCGTAATATCTTATCACCTGCATGCGCCATGGTATAACGCGCATCTTATGCGCTTGTCTAACCGTAAGTAACGCTTCTGCCGTTCATCTAAAGAATTACGCAGTAAACATAATTTGTCCCGTTATCGCTCTGCAGCTTAAACTCACAATTCTGCGGTCAAGAACGCTAAAGCAAATTACCTCAATAGCACTCTTCTGGGTATGTTTCTCAAAAACCTAAAAAATTTTTGCAGCTTCAATAACCCCTCTGAAACGTCTAGAATAATACTAACGAATTGAAGTCACGAACCTATATCTTCTACTGCCGGTGCAAATGTACTAAATGATGTATTTTCGAGCTGTTCTTCAAGTGGTGAAACTACGGATTTCCCTCGACTGGCTCATAACAACTTCCTCCCAATGTGCCCTGTAGTCATCCATCCTGAAGGTATAGTTAAAGTAATTGATAATCTTAAGATATCCTCCAGTGCTGGTGTTGATTGCATTACTACAAAGTTCCTGAAAAGTACTAAGGTATATTCATCACTTGCCTCAACATAATATTTCAGCAATCATTGGAAAACGGTGAACAACCGACCGATTGGAAGATAGCTAAGGTGGTTCCTGTGCATGAATCTGGTAATAAACACTCGCCTTTTAACTACCGGCCCATATCTATTACCAGCATCCTATGTAAAATCATAGAGCGCATACTCTTTTCACATATTGTCATTTTCCTTGAATCAAGCTCGTTTTTTCATCCTTGTCAGCACGGTGTTCGCCCTGTTCTTCCCGGTGTTCCCTAAGGCACCGTCTTGGGGCCCCTGCTTTTTCTTATATTTATCAACGACTTACCCTGTAATCTTTCTTCTTCTGTGCATCTGTTTGCCGATGACTGCGTCCTTTTTCGGGAAATAACAAATGATAGTGACAAGCACATGATTCAGTCTGACCTTAACGCTATCTCAATATGGTGCAATACTTGTAATATGACTTCAAATGCTTGAAAGTGCAAACTTACGTGAATTTCTTGTGTTAATAGTGTATTGCCCGTACATACTCTTAATGGTGTGTTTCGTGATCCAGTTACAAGGAATAAGCGCTTCGGAATTCATATTACGTCTAACCTTAGCTGGCAAGCGCACATTGAGCACATCACTAAAAAAGCTAATCGCATGCTCGGATATCTGAGACGTAACTTTCACGCAGCCCCAACTAACATCAAACTTCTACTCTATACCACACTTGTACGTTCACAACTAGAATATTCTTCATCAATCTGGGACCCTGGCTCTGGTGTTGAGTTAGTTCGACCTACTGGAGATGGTACAACACAAACCAGCGTTGTTTATTCTCTCTGACTTTCGGCGTACATCAAGCGTAACCGGTATGAAGGCTACCCTGGGCCTAACTTCACTTGCATCACGACGCAAAATTGCACGCCTGTGCCTTTTTCACAAAATATTTTCTCGTGAGTCTATTCGCTACGAGTTATTTCTTCCCCCTTCATTTATTTCACTCCGCACAGATCATATACATAAGATAGGCATTTCTACATGCAAAACTAAAACATTCTCGGATTCTTTTATTCCTCGCACGTCACATGACTGGAACCACCTTCCTTCCTCAGTTGCCACAATTCCTGACCCTGTTTTGTTTCTGACTGCTGTTACCGCTTCTATTGAATGATATATTGTGTTGATCACTTATTCCAACGTATCTGTTTTGGTGATTTATTGTTCTCTGCTTTTGCTTGTATTTTCAGCGTTATTATGTATTACCCACTTACCCACTCCCCTCTGTAATGCTTTGCCCTGAGGGTAAAATAAATAAATAAAAAAGAGTGCTTTTAAAATTTTTCGCTAGAACAAACTCCTCGAGTGAATTACTGTAAATGATCAGATGGTCTTGCCGACATTATGCAAAATTTACGTTATTTATCCTAAGTGATGCAATTTATTTCTTTAATTCTGAAATCTCACTCTGTAACTTGTCTCAGACATATGCGAGTCAATCATTGCTTCGATAGGTGAAGTTGTTTTTTATTTTCGAGAATTTCTTCCAGTTATTTCTTTTGTCCCTAGGCCGATAGTTCCCATCACATTTCAGTTTACCAAAAATTATTAACACTCAGAAAGTATAAAAACAAAAATACAGCACTGCAGAGCAATCAGAGGCGAATAAAGGGGACCATTCTTTTATCTTCAGTATTTCTTTTCATTACCTTCCAAGAAAAACAAAATACGGCCGTCACAAGACTGCTTGCGTGCTGTGAAGCCGAAAGCATGAATGTCTCATTGTTAGTTTACATGTTGTCGGTTGAAATCCCTGTCGTGAGCAAGCCTCCAAGTCGACTAGGAGATGTATGCTGTATAACGTTCTCGTTACACATACACGATTGTATCGCACCTGTGGGGCATAAACGCATGACACTGCTGGCACCTGCTGTGTATGCCGTCGTCGGACTCGCTGAGCACTTTGGAAGCTAGTCGATGGCTGTTGCGGCGCCATCTTTTCTGGACCATCTCTCGGCCTCAACGACGGTCGCCGACAGAATTTCTTGTAATGAGGCTATTAAGGCTTTCGCCTTACAAAAGACCATCATATTTAGCCATCGCCTTATTCCTCGAAAACCGCAATGCCTACTGGAAATGCAAGTACTAGATCCACCACCTTTGGCCGATATTGAATCTGGGCGGAATGTCTTAACAGAGACCTTATGTACAGAGAAAAAGGAGCTTGTCTCAATGGCCTAAGCCTGTATTTTGCTTCCGGGTTTTGTGTTTCAGTGTCCGTGTTGCAGGATATGATTTTAAAAGCAGCTAGACTTCAAAATCACATTTACTGACAAACACGAACAGAAGGAATTGCATTCACTGGCGTCAGGCACGAATCGGCTCGTATTACAGCGAAGCTGTGTACATCTACCGTCCAAGGAAATTTTAGTGTCGACGGCGTCATCAGCAAAAAACGCTAGGCTAAAAACTGAATGCTACGCCGAGTGAGAAAAGTACCCAACCGCATATAAATCGCACATCATACTGATCATAAAGCAGTCGTAATGTAAAAAATCTCAAAAATAAAAATTAAGAAATTATAAACTAAAAATAATAATACAAGATGATCTAGAAATTTATAAAATAAAAATATAAAAAGTAGAAGATTAAAAATAAAAATTACACAAAGCGCTAATCTCCTTTGAAATTAGGCACACAGCACGCAGCTCAGTACTCGTTTTCAATAATAAAAAACACAAAACAAGCATCAAAACGACATGATAAGACACGTGTGAACAATGGGAACACCGTTTCATCAATGCAACCAAACCAACCAGCATGCATTGATTTAACCTTAGCAAAGAATACTTCTGCATTTTAAACTGAAAATCTCAGTGCATATCACACTGAGCTTTAAAGCAGTCGTGAATGGCGTTGTGTAGTAATAAAGGGTAATATAAATACATTTCACTTGTCTCTGGTTTCACTTTTTGTAGAGCCACGCAAGTGAATTTTCAAGCGAAGTAGCAACTGGTAATTGGGTGTCGTTTTACAGCTTCACCGTCCAACCACCTTCACAGCGTGGATTAGAGCCAAAATTTTTGTTTATTTCATCTTTTTCTCACTTTCCTCGCATTCCCCCTTCCCCTTCTTTCTCTTGCTGGAAACAATGACAGTTACTTCCCTCTGGCAAACGCAGTAGCCTGGAAATAGTTCGACCGCCATGTGTGCGTTACGTGGCTCACTGAGAAGGGGAAACAGAGCCAAGACGTTTCTAGCTTCCTCCACTGGTTTCGAGTATCTCCTCCTTCGATATTCTTCCGCTGACTTCCAGCAGGGCTTATGTGCTCGGCATGCTGTCTCCTGGACTCACTTTGCTAGTTTCGGCCTTTGTAACCATTTACTGCCGGAACATACTTCGAAAAACGGGATTCTTTTTTTCATTTTTCTCAAACCGCGGAGGTTTTGCTTTGACTTTATGCCGACAGCATGCGACTCGCCCGCCTCTTTCTGTATTAATTTAACTTTGCATAGAATGGAGGAGGCCGAAATAAAAGCTGAAGATATGCAGCCTCAGAGGCCCTCGACCGCCTTCACAGGCAGCATCACGGAAAAGCATGGCATATAGAAAGCAAATCTGCCAGCGACGTACGTGGGAGCGCCCACACGGTCACATGATACATTTTAGCTTTTTGTCTAATCATCCTTAATTGCGAACCGTCGTGACACCCAAAGTAATTGGCGCACGCTCATGTGAGGAAAAAGCGGGCAGCTGGCAGTCGGCCATGCCTGACGTCACAACGACGCGGCGTGACTCGGGTGCGGAAGCGGCCGCCGGTCCGCCCTTGAGTCGCCGACCGACGCGAGGGGCCCAGTACCCTCGCGCAGTAGACAATGCGCTCGCTGGGTGAAGGGACGCAAGAGCGAGCTTATCAAGCAAAGGACGACGCCTGAAGCAGCCTGAGCAAGGTCCACCTGCGACTGTCATATTTGTGCCACTGACGATTCAAGCGCGTTGTAAATTTTGCGCAGATGGGGGTGAACAACATTTCACCAGGGTGCTTCGTATGGCCTTTCAGCAAAGCACTTTTCATGAGCAGCGCGCTAGCTTCCATCGCAAGAATAATCGGTAGGCCTACTTGATCGCTGGGCTTTGCGCTTGCTGAACGCCTTCATTTAAAGCGATAGCGTTAGGAGGGCCATGAAGGCGAAAAATATACTGTCCCCCGCTCTGCAGTTACCGCGCTCGGCTGATGAGCCGGAACCCGGGTTCGAATCCGGCTACGGAGGCCTCGTTATAGTATAATATAGTAGAATGTAATTAAATAAATATTAGCCATTTAGTCTTGCGTTGGGCACACAAAATATTGCGGTGAGGGACTAGTCGGTACGACATCATGGCAACAATGAATGACTGCGCAAAAAGTCCCGTCCAACGTCTGATTTTGTCTCGTGTGGTTCTCCTCTCTTCTCCCGTCCTTTTTGTGCAGTTATTCATTGCACAGATATGTTCTTTAACACACCTTACAGCAACGTTACAGCACATCGCAGCGATGGCGTAGAGGTAGAACATCCGCCTCGCGTGCAAGAGGACCGGGGTTCAAATCCTGGTGCCGCGCAATTCTCCACCGGGTTTAAAATAAAAAAAAAATCCGCGTGTCGATGGAATTGCATAACCAGGCCTGGAGTGCGGCCTGATCTCGGTAACCAGAACCGACAACGCACTCTCTCACCAGAGCAGGATTTGGCCACCCTGGTGTAATACTTTGCCACAACCTTCTATGATCAAACCGATTAACCCTCGGCCCTCAGTCCCCAGCGGCTGCAGAGCAACTGACCACGGCGGCGGTCAGACCTGTGACGCAGCGGAGGGTGCTAAGAATCTCTGGCTCCGGACAGGCCGCCATTGGAATCTGAACCTGGCAACGTTTAACGCTAGAACTTTAGCGAGTGAGGCTAGCCTAGCAGTGCTGTTTGAGGAACTAGCGGGAATTAAATGGGATGTGATAGGGCTTAGCGAAGTTAGGAGGACAGGTGAGGCGTATACAGCACTAAAGGACGGACACATACTGTGCTATCGCGGGTTAGAGGATAGACGAGAACTAGGTGTGGGATTCCTCATTAAGAATATAGCTGGCAACGCAGAGGAGCTCTACAGTATTAACGAGAGGGTAGCAGCTATAGAAATTAGGCTGAATAGGAGGTACAAGCTGAAAGTGGTGCAGGCCTACGCACCCACATCCAGCCATGATGACCAGACCGTTGAGAGTTTCTATGAGGACGTAGAATCGGCAGTGAATAAAGTAAAATCGCAGTACACTGTACTGATGGGCGACTTCAATGCGAAGGTGGGCAAGAAGCAGGCTGACGACCAGCGGTAGGTGACTATGGGATAGGCTCTAGAAATAGCAGGGGAGAGTTATTAGTCGAATTCGCGGATAGAAATAATTTACGGATCATGAATACCTTCTTCCGCAAACGAGAAAACAGGAAGTGGACCTGGAAGAACCCCAATGGTGAGATTAAAAATGAAATCGACTTCATACTATGCGCTAAACCTGGCATCAGTCGGGATATGGCCGTCCTCGGAAAGGTGCGTTGTAGCGACCACAGAATGGTGAGGTCTAGAATTAGCTTAGACTTGAAGAGGGAACGGAAGAAGCTAGTGAAGAAGAAGACCATTAATGAGTTAGCCGTAAGAGTTAAAGCACAGGAGTTTAGGATAGCGCTGCAAAACAGATATTCGGCTTTAACTGAGGAAGATGATCTTGATGTTCATTCAATGCACGATAATCTGACATCAATAATTACGGAGTGCGCAGTAGAAGTAGGCGGTAGGACAGTTCGAAAGGATACCGTGAAGCTATTTCAGGTAACGAAAGATCTGATTAAGAAGCGCCAAAACATGAGGGCATCCAACCCTACCGATAGAATAGAACTAACGGAGCTATCAAAGTTAATAAATAAGCGCTAGGTAGCCGACATAAGAAAGTTTAATATGGAGAGAATCGAGCATGCTATAAAGAATAGAGGTAGCCTAAGAACAGTGAAGAGGAAACTAGGAATAGGTAAAAACCAGATGTATGCATTAGGAGACAAGCAGGGCAATGTCATTAGCAATATGGCCAATGTAATCAGAGCGTTAATGAGAAAGACAGCAGTGCACAGCAATGCGTCATCTCGCCAGTAACGAAAGATGAAGTAAAGAAAGCCTTAGAAGCAATGAAGAGGGGAAAAGCAGCTGGGGAGGATCAGGTAACAGCCGATCTGTTGAAGGATGGAGGGGACATCGTGCTAGAAAAACTAGCCACCCTGTATACGCAATGCCTTATGACCTCGACTGTACCAGAAGCTTGGAAGAATGCAAATATTATCTTAATTCATAAGAAGGGAGACGCCAAGGACTTGAAAAATTACAGGCCGATCAGCTTACTATCCGTTGCCTACAAAGTATTTACTAAGGTAATCGCTAATAGAGTCAGGGCAACGTTAGACTTTAATCAACCAAATGATCAGGCAGGCTTTCGTAAAGGATATTCCACAATACATCATATTCACACTATCAATCAGGTGATAGAGAAATGCGCAGAATATAACCAACCTCTATATATAGCTTTCATTGATTACGAGAAAGCATTCGACTCAGTGGAAACCTCAGCAGTCATACAGGCATTGCGTAATCAGGGGGTAGAAGAGCCTTATGTCAAAATACTGGAAGATATATATAGCAACTGCACAGCTACTATAGTCCTCCATAAAGTCAGCAATAAAATTCCAATAAGGAAGGGCGTCAGGCAAGGAGACACGATCTCGCCAATGCTGTTCACCGCATGTTTACAGGAAGTATTTCGAGGCCTGAATTGGGAACAGTTGGGAATAAGAATAAATGGAGAATACCTAAATAATCTGCGATTTGCTGATGAGATTGCCTTGCTGAGTCACTCAGGAGGTGAACTGCAAATCATGATCAATGAGTTAGACAGGCAGAGCAGATCGATGGGCCTAAAAATTAACATGCAGAAAACCAAGGTAATGTTCAACAGCCTAGCAAGGGAACAACAGTTCACAATTGGCAGCGAGAGCCTAGAAATTGTGACGGAATACGTCTACTTATGGCAGGTAGTGACAGCTGATCCGGATCATGAGAGGGAGATAACTAGAAGGATAAGAATGGGGTGGTGCGCATACGGCAAACTCTTGCAGATCATGAGTGGCAGTTTACCAATTTCCCTCAAGAGGAAAGTGTACAACAGCATAATCTTACCGGTACTCACCTACGGGGCAGAAACGTGGAGGCTAACGAAAAGAGTTCAGCTTAAGTTAAGGACAACGCAGCGAGCCATGGAAAGAAAAATGATAGGTGTAACGTTAAGAGATCGGAAGCGGGCAGAGTGGGTGAGGGAACAAACACGGGTTAATGACATCCTAGTAGAAATCAAGAGAAAGAAATGGGCTTGGGCAGGGCATGTAATGCGAAGGCAAGATAACCGCTGGTCCTTAAGGGTAACGGAGTGGATCCCAAGAGAACGTAAGCGGAGCAGGGGGCGGCAGAAGGTTAGGTGGGCGGATGAGATTGAGAAGCTTGCAGGCAAAGGGTGGATGCAGCTGGCAAAGGATAGGGTTAATTGGAGAGACATGGGAGAGGCCTTTGCCCTGCAGTGGGTGTAGTAAGGCTGATGATGATGATGATGATGATGATGATGATGATGATGAAAGCCCTCGATTTAAAATACGGAGCATGGAGAAGTACGAAAGGCAAAGTGTTGTGGAGGTCTCTCTAGCAGCAACCAGCGCGCCAGCGCGCCAGCGCTGCCTGCTATATCTGATATTGTTATCTCGGAGAGCGGTGCTTTTAATTTGCTCTTGAACCTTGATGCTGAAAAATCGCCAGGACCCGACAACATACCCAATGCCTTTTTTGAAGCGCTATGTGGGGTTGTGTGCGATGTATTGTGTTATATTCACCAGATCTTTACGCGAAGGACCTCTGCCGGACGACTGGAGGACGGTCTAAATCAAACCTTTGTATAAAACTGGGCAAAAAGCACACATCGAAAATTACCGATCTGTATAACTGACATCGACATCATGCAAAATATTCATAAACATACATTAGGTTTCTTAGAGGAGCACAATGTCCTTACAAATGTCCAACATGGTTTCAGGCGCGGATTTTCTACAGGTACCCAATTAGTTGAGGCTCTGCACGACTTCGCACAGTCGATTACAAAGGCAGGAAAACCGACGCGATATTCATGTATTTTCGGAAAGCATTCGATAAGGTGTCACATAATAAATTAATACAGAAATTAAGATATTATATAAAAAACGATCAGATACTTACCTGGATCGCAGCCTACCTTTCGAACAGAACTCAGTTCGTCACCTTAAACAAAGCTTTTACTACCCGTGCCCAGGTTGAGCCTGGCGTCCCCCAAGGATACGTTTCGGACCACTTTTATTTTTATTGTTGATTAATGGCATTTGTGGGGTTTTTGCAACCCTGCGCCGAACTCTTAACTCGGTGGCACTTCGCCCACATATCGCGGATTCGGGCCAAAACAAGCTGAGGGCACAGCCAGCGTTCGGCGCGATGCGCCTGCGCTCTCGCTCCGAAGGAAGCAAGACGCAGTTAATAGAGAGCACAAGCGTTTATTATACAGTGAGCTGCATTACATAACACTGCACTGATCCCCAGACCTCCGTACAGCCCTTAGCCCAGCCGCAGAACCCGAAAGCGGGCCCGCGGAGCCGCGCGCGCAAAGCACAGTATACATACGTGCGTGACGCCGTAGCTAAGGGCGATCGATCGCATGCCGCACGGCCAACCAAAGGGTTAAATCGCGCGCGACACAACACGAGGGAGGACGGGGAATGCGCGGAGCACATCTCCACGACGCAGGTCGCACGTCGATGGCTCCTCGCGCGTCGTCACCGGCAATGACCGGCGATGACAGAGAGCCAGCCAAATCAGGCCCCCCCGAATCCGGAGCGCGTCAGCTGCCGCACAGCCTGCGGGCCACAGGACTCCGAGGGTTCGAGCATGGACTCAAGCATGCTTACTAGGTGCGCGCGTTGAACAACTTGCGATCTTGGTCCCCCGGCAAAGGCCGGGGCACACGGGAGGCGAAATCTACGCACTTTTGTGCTGCCCGAGTCGGTGGCGATCTCTCCGTTCTGTTCCCGCTCGCAGCCCCTCGCCAAAAAAAGCCCCCCAGCTGTCACTCGGCGTGACTTAATGGGGACGAGAGGTCGAAGCGGAAAGCACGGAAGGGAGGGTGATTTACAGTGGTTCTTCATAACAGCTTCCCTTGGAGAGGAGGATAAGCAGCAGCCGCCCGCATTCCGCTCGCGGAAACCCCACGGGGGGTCTCTCCAACGAGCAAACGGCAGGAGCGAGCGCGCACTCCGATCGCTCAAGAAGCCCAATCCTCACAAATTGTGGCAGAGCCTTCCGTCCGCGTAGAGCTTTATGCAGATTATTGTGTTTTGTACCAAGAAGACTCCTCAGTTTACGATCAGGTGCGGCTCAATAATGACCTCGTAAAGGTCATTATTACCTCTGGTTCCAGATGACATAGAAACTAACTCTAGACTTTCTATGCCACCTTTATCAATGCCTTTTAGTTGATCCTAGCTGCGCCTAACTAGCTTGAATGCTGACGTTACAGTAAGTGTATAGGTTTTTTTTAATTAGCACCCTTGATTGTCTAAGTATTCATTCTTCTGCATTATGTCTTTCTGACTGGCTTATGTAAATGAGTGTACCCTACCGCGGCGGCCGAGTTTCGATGGAGGCGAAACAAAAAGGCGCCCGTGTGCTGTGCGATGTCAGTGCACGTTAAACATCCCCAGGTGCTCTAAATTATTCCGGAGCGCTCCACTACGGCGCCTCTTCTTCTTTCAGTCCCTCCTGTATCCCTTACCTTACGGCACGGTTCTGGTGTCCGCCGAGATGTGAGACAGATACTGCGCCATTTCCTTTCCCCAAAAACCAAAAGTAGGTCTTAAAATGAGCATCGAGTCAGTTGGGGTTTTGTTTTAGTACAGAATTTTATTTTGCACCACTTTATGTGACAACCCATTCGCCACAATCGACAACTGATAGCGACAATGATTAGATATTCCCAACTTCATGAAACACAAACAAATATGCTGCGAGAAGCTCCATTTTTGTCCTAGTCACATTCAAATCATACAAAACAAACCCATACACACATTTGGAACTTCATTCGTTTAATGCAGGATTTCAGAAAACAACTTTCAACGCTCAAATTGGTTTGCAATAATCATTTGCTGACAACGAACTAGCAAGGATGTACAGGTGCAGCAAAAGTAAAATGGAGCACGCGAGCCGTGGCCAAACTGGCCAAAACTAAAGTCACTTTTGCCAAAACTGCATGCCAGCGCGCTGTCAGCTTATGCGCAGCTAAGAGCCTGGGTGCGTCGACACATCCGGCTGACCCACCTTGATGATCTGATGCTGGCCTTATCCCCGGCTCGAGCGACCCGCACCACTGTCGATCGCTGCTCGCCAGGGGCGCTTTTAATGTTTCATGCAAGCGTTTATTCAGGAATGGCACCATTTTCAGTCAGTATGACCACCATCGTTCGCGCTTCACTCGGCAGCGAGTTTGTTGCGCTCTGCAGTACAAACGCTTCTGCGTAGGTTTCGCAGGTGCGGGGAAAATTTTTCTTGGCTTAAGGAAATGCGTGAAAAAAATAGCATGCATATTTGTCGAATTTCTAGCGCCAGAAAGACGAGGACACAAAAAACGACTTTTTTGAGTCCTCGTCTTTCTGGCGCTAGAGATTGGGCGAATTGTATCAACTAGCCTGCAAGAATGTTCTAGCGTGCATATATTAGCGCCCTTTTCGTTATGATACAAAGAGATGCTCATCACCATCAGCCTGACTACGCCCACTGCAGGGCAAATGCCTCTCCCATGCCTCTCCAATTAACGCTCTGCTTTGCCGGCAAACTTCTTAAACTCATCCTCCCACTTAGCTTTCTGCCGCCAGCCCCTTGCTATGCTTGCCTTCTCTTGCACTCCACTCTGTTACTCTTAATGACCTCCTGTGCTTAATTGAAGGCCACTTTCTTGAACACAAATTGGTTTTATTACACTGGAGGAAACAACGTTCAACAAATTTTCATATAAAAAAAGGTTTCTCTGCTTGAGTCGTGCTCGACCGGTTAAATTTTGAGCATCTATTTATATCATAAGGACAATGCAGCCAACACATCCACACTATTCCTTTTTTATGCTTTTCCTTGAACCAAACAAAATTTTAAAATTTTGACTGCACCTACCAATCCGATGCGCGAGTGCTTATTCTCCACAGCGCAACAAACTAGCTGTCAAGTGAAGAAGAGCGAACCACGACGGTCACGCCGACTGAAAATGGTGCCATTTCCGCCGAAGTAGAAAGTGCACGACGCCGAAGGCCAACTTTTCTGCACCTACATGAAGCATAGGAAGCGCTTGAGGCAAGCAGCGATGGTAACGGCGCGGCTTTGCTGTTGTCGGCGATAAGGCAAGCATCAGATGATCGAGATGGGTCAGCCGGAAGTGACGACGGCGCTTCGCTCTCAGCTGATAGAGCCCGCTGGCATGCAGTTATCGCCAGTTTGTCCACCGCTCGCTTGCTCCGGTTTACTTTTGGTGCATCTGTACCAATAAATTAGGGAACAGTTAGGCTGTGTACCCTGTTTCATGAAGCGGCTTGATGAAGAAAAGAAGGGAAAATGGCCCAAAAGAGAGCCTGACATAGAACATTGAAAGAAGCTTCTGCAAGAACTAGATTGCACCTTTGCTTCCATATTGTTCATGAATATTTCCATCAGGCAACAAGGCGAAAGCTGTGGCTGTGGGCTCCCATGTGGGTTTAGATGTTTTGCCCTGCAGAGATCCATTTAATAGCATCACGGTTCCAGACCGCCAAAATTCAGAAATTAGGTCCGTCTGGCCAAACAATGAAGCGTTTAAAAACTTGAAAAAACAAGCTAAATATACCTAGCTTGAACAGAACAGGATTCCTTAATCTGGGTGCCATTCTAAAAACAATTAAAAACCAAAATAGATGCCAGCGTCAACAAACTGCAAAGCGGCCTGATCCGTAGAACGACCAGCGGTCTCAGCCTGCTGAGCAGACAAAATTTGAAGTTTATCTCAGATGTCACGCTTACGCAATGCATTTTACGTGGAGATAAGGTACAGTCCCTACGCACAGCTGCAGAAATTACCACACGTGAATAAACCGTAGGACAAGGAATTTCACGAAATAGCGTTAAACGACTTTATATTTGGCAGAACACTGGTTATGGCGCTCGGCTGCTGGCCCGAAAGACGCGGGCCCGGCCGCGGCGGTCGAATTTCGATAGAGGCGACATTCTAGAGGCCTGTGTACAGTGCGATGTCAGCGCACGTTAAAGAACCCCGGGTGGTCGAAATTTCCAGAACCCTTCACTACGGCGTCTCTCATAGCTGAGTCGCTTTGTGACGTTAAACCCCCATCGACCATTTGACAGAACACACGTAGTACAGCTCTTAAGCAGCATGCGCCTGTACTCTGCAGCAGTCGTTTCGTCAAAACAAAAGCAGCTGTGTGCAAAATGATTCTCGGCGAACTCTGTTCTGCGTTGCTTCTCTTCCTATAGTATACGGGGAAAGAGCGGCATGTCGCACTGCAGACCTTGGCACTTAGGTACTTAGAAGCGGCAATCCCTGAGGCCGCTCTTCTGTAAAATATGCTTTGAAAAATGCAAACCAGCATGCATGAATACATAGGATAATTCAATCCATCACGCAGGACACTTTAGAAATGTTCGAACAAGATTTACCGACCTGTGATTGGTCAACGGTACTGAACAAAACAAATCCGAATGGTGCATACGGTGAATTTATTAAAATCTTTCTGGACGTATATGCAAAGCACTTCTCATTGATAGCACTTAAGTCATCAAGGAAAACGAGAAAACCATGGATAAACCGGGAACACCTCAAATTGATTAGAACGAAAAACCGCCTTTATCATGACTTTCTACGTTCACATTCCGAAGCCGCCCTAAAGCAATTTAAGAAAACAAGGAATCAAGTAAACGCGGAGATCAAACGTGCGAAGTCTGCATCTTACCAAAACTGTTTGCAGATATAAATAGGCGACGACCTGGTTCTGCATGGAAAATTATAAACAATGTCCTTAGACGGGAAGACTCCCGTTCAATTACGAGAACTATTAATGACCATGAACTTGGAGATCGCGACATAGCTGAATACTTCAACCATCATTTTGTAAACGCTGCAAGAACGATTAGTACTCCCAAAGATACAGTTACCCTAGCTTATAGCTGTGCTGAAAGTATATTTTTTGCTCCTACAGATGAAAATTAAATATAGAGAACATTCATGAGCCCAAAAACAGTAGATCATTGGATACTAACAATATTCAAATTAAACCTGTTAAGTATGTATTAGAATCGCTAACGCCTGCCCTTGTTCATATGTGTAATCGTGTCCTTGAGACAGGCATATTTCCAACTGCCATGAAATGTACAAGGGTATCTTGCATTATACAAAGGCGGTGATCACAGCCTTGCCTCCAATTACCGTCCCATTTCCGTCTTCCCAGTATTTTCGAAGGGATTGGAAAAAAATTATTCTTTCTCGCATTACAATTTTTATGATAAGCACAGTATTTTGACAAACTCACAGTATGGTTTAGGAAGGGGCGGTCGACTGAAGCCGCCTTGTTAGCCCTGAAGAAAATACTTTTGGATAATATTAATAATAATTTATTGACAGCCGGAACTTTTCTCGATTTTGGTAAAGCGCTTGACTTCATTGATCACATTGTTCTCATTAGTAAGCTTTCATCATATCGAATTCGTGGTACAGCTTTGGCTTTAGTTAAATTCTCCTTACAAGATTGGTATCAGCGCGTGTGTATTAACAACCAAAGGTCATCTTTCTTACCAATAGCATGTGGCGTGCCACAAGGATGTATATTGGGGCCTCTTTTATTTAATACTTTTATCAATGGCATCGTAAATATCGACACCACTGTAAAATCTGTAATCAATGCTGATGATAGCACCTTACTTATTTCTGGGAGTAATATTAGCCAACTATAGTTAAAATGCAATGATACCCTTACTAAACTATCTGCATGGACTAGAGTAAATAAAATCAAAGTAAACCCAACTAAATCCAAAGCGGTTATTTTTCGTGCTCAGGATAAAGCAGTTCCTCCGATGAATTCATTCTTTTTTCAAGACCAGCATATAGAAATAGTCACCGAGCATCAGGTTCTCGGTGTGTATTTTTCTGCCCATCTTAAATGGGACGCTCATATTGTTTACATCTCTAGAAAACTGTCTGCTGTGACTGGCGTAATCTCACGCTGCCGCCCATTTCTTCCCACAAGCGCTAAACAACATATATATTACGGTCTATTTCTCTCTCATATAAACTACTGTACACTGGAATGGGCAACAACAACTAAAAGATATATGGACAAGCTTCTCGTTTTGCAGAGGAAAATTATTCGTCTTAACGTAAACATTGAACCAACATCAAGTGTTCATCCCATGATAGCATCATTCAATATGATCCGTGTAGATAATATATATGAATTTCGTTTGTTATAAATAACATACTTTTCTTCCACAGGTATGAGTAATTTCTTCACGCAACTTGCTTCCCTTGAATATCGTACTCCAATAGTTAACACTAGTTGTAGTGACACATGGTCTATACCACAGTTTAGAACTGATTACAAGCTGCAATCCTTGGCTCACAATCTGCCATTTTTTCTAAACAAATATAAAGATACTGCAGGTTTTAGTCCAAAACATTTGCGAACATATTTTGTGCTAATGTAATCCGTATTTCTTCTTATGTCGTTTAAAAAAACTTCAGTGTTATTGCTGTACTCCTTTTTCTGCATTCATTCATTATTGATAAACATTCTGTTAGCTTATTTCTGTTGTATTGCGCTCATGCATACGCTGTATAATTTCTTTTCAATTTATTTATTGATGACTCCTTCTGCATTGTTTATTAACTGTTATTTCGTTCTGTCTGCTGCTGCCATGCAATAGTTTCCTGGGCCTTCGTCAAGCTGTTCGTACAGCTTTTAGCCCAGGTGACCGTCCAGATACTTGCTAGAGAATAAAATATGATTTGATCTGATTCAATTTGATTTGATTTGATTTGATTGCTTAACATTTGAGGAAGGTGCGTAGTAGTGTCGAGCTGCTCCACGTCTCCACATCATGGCAACGCACATGTTTTCGTGTTTTTCATTAACGCCGACTTCAGCACAACGATTGCTACATTACAAATACATTTTGGCGCATGAACACGGGCACATAGCAACTTTGCCCGTGGTTTTTTTTACTTGAAACCTTTAAAATGTGAGCGAGCGCCGCCCTTTCTGCCAATCTAGAACAAAGATCGCATTCGGCTGAGCCTCCAAAGGCTGCTTCTGTCCCGATACGCCATATACGGTACTTGGACAGCAGTGAATTAACCTACGCACTTTTCCAGTTATATATGCGCACTAACAACATTTCAGCTCACCACGGTACATCAAAAAATGCGGTATAAAACGCAGTTCTCGTCAACCGCAGAAACACGCACACACACTGCAGGCGGGAAAATCTGTTAGACCAAAGGTACCGGTGGCCTCCTAGCGGCAAAAATGTAGTTTCGCTTTCAGTTTTCATTTCAGTTTATTGCGCTTTTCACGTAGGCCTTGCTTTTCAGAATATGTAGGGAAGCTGGAATGTATTTGCAGCATCGGCGCAGCATACACAGCGATTACCAACAGTTGCCAGTTATGGAAAATGAGAAGTGATTAAATATGATATATTTCTTCGAAATGTTGCCATGAATTGGCCCCCTTACCGATTTCTTTTTTTTTACTTCCAGTCCAGTGGCTGTATTTCGATGATGGCGAAATATGAAAAAAAAATGCAGCCTATGTCATCGTCGACAGTGGAGGGGAGCATGTAATGTATGGCAGGCAAGGCGTAGCACATTCTAGGACGGCCCCCCTCTCGAACAGGTCTCCCGGAATGCTCCCGAAGAAGTTGGGACGCTGCCTTCGGGTGGGTTCCTTCTCTAGTTCGACGCATTCGCCGTCAGCGTTGTTGACACGGGACAAGAGTCGCGCGGTCCTGCGGTAGCGTTCGAGCGGACGCGCGTAACATGGACCTGTGGAATGCACTCAATGGCGGTGTTAGGTACCCTTTCATGGATGCGCAGTGTCTGTTTGCTCGCAAGCTGGGGCGCACGCCTTCTCAGCCTCCCGTCTGCACGCACGTCGTCCCGGCGCCGCGGTTTTCGAGCGATGAGACCGCCTGGCTTAAGCGCTGCTCTGGTATGTCACCAAGCAATGTTCTCTTCACCGTCAAGCGACACCTTCGAAGGCCCGCACAGGGACGGTGGCAGGGCATTCATGGTGCAGTGGCTCAGAGCGGCAGGTGAGGGCCGTGAGGGTGCCGTGTTATATGTTTGATAGGCATAATGGCCCTAGGCCGGTAGCACTGCTCTTCATTAAATTAAATGACTCAACAAACCCCGCGAAGACTGAGATCAACACATACCGAAGAGGGGGCCGAATAAGGACAGCAGGGTCGGAACGAAACTCTCTACAGATGTTTCTGCGCTGCACCTTCGGCTCCCCTTGGCGTCCTCACGGCCCGCACAGCGTGCTTCCATTCGCGGCGCGCCGGTTCCGAATTCAGTGGGCGGACGGAAATGTTCGCTTCAGGTTCTAGCAGTTCTATCCCATGTTCTCTGCCCGGTGCGCTGGGGTGCATAGACGATGTTCGCGAGTTTGCCCAGAACGGGAGCTGAAAGCACTAAATGCCTAAAACGCCCGTGTATTGTGCAATGCAAGTGCACTTTAAAGGACCCCGGATTGTCGAAAACAGTACGGAGCTCTCCACTACGGCGTCTCCTATAGCTCAGGTTTAGCTTTCGGACATGGAACGCCGCATACCACAGTACTTACTTTTTTGTTATGGGTTGCAGAGGAAACTTGTGCTACTTTCAGTTTTGGGGAGTTGCGTACGTCGGGGTGAAATAGAATTTTTGTTTTGCATTGCACTGGAGTTTCTCAAGCTCTTCTGGGGACTAAATTAACGTCACGTCTCCACAGTTACCGTTCTTTAAGTTGACACAGTGGTTATTTCAAGAAATAGCTAAATTTAGTCGTGTTTCCTATGCGTGAATTGGTGTGTAAAGCAGAATGATTTCGCGTAGAGAGTACTCCGATTGAAACATATTGTCGCAAGACCTAAACGAAATGATTTCTCTATTCACTACGATGCAGTCGTAATTGCTTTGCCTTGATATGTATTCAGTACAGGAGCACGTTCAAAACAAGGAATGAGCACCCACATTAATGGCATATGTATTATTCCAACAATTTTCATTGGCATTTGTAACAAAATCAATAACTCGGTTTTTTTTTCTTCAGCTGCAAGTAAACAAATATTTTTTCTCCCATGTATGTTCTCGGCTGCGAAAGATTTAAACCATGCCTCTAAGTGCAATCCTCAAGAGCGCATACTATCGGCACCGTCAGAGCGTTTGTACTGCTTCCATAATTAGTTAAGCTGGGATCGCCATGTGGAATGCTGCCTTAACAATCGTGTCGATTCATCAGTAAAACGTGTATAAAATGCCGAACATGCATGTTACTGCTTCACATGTGTACGTGTTGTTTTCACAGGAACTAGGCTAACATATTTCGCTTCATAAAACACCCGAGCTAAGGCTATATTTCCTGTTTTTTTTTTAATTTTTCTTCCCATTTAGTTGGGCATGCAGCACTGAGGTGAAGCAAGCTTTACGTTTTTGAAAGGAAAACCCACCTGGCATATATTTTGGCCATATATACACCCGCCAAAAAATCATACAATGTAGGATGGGTGCACGTGCAATAGAAACTCCTATTTTGACGGGTGCGAGGATAAGTTAGTCAGTTTGTTCCGTTTAAATGTGTGAAATTTTTTACTTTGCACTAGTTTCAACTGCTAAAGCTGCTTCTGATTTGCGTTTTTTTCTTTTAAATTTTAATGACCACGAACTACCTTAGATACGAATGTATATTTTTAATTGCTTCTACCAGTTGATGGCGATAAAAAATCAGGCCGCCTTCACTTCGAGCTTTCTTTGGCAGCATCTGCCTTATTGACTCTCTATTCGTTGGCAGTGAATGAATGGAAAGCATGTAATCAATTTAAGGCCACTGTGCTACAACCTTTTCTTCAAATTCTCTTCGGTTCTTACGATCCGCGTTTCTAAAGGAATGTTTCTAGTCACCACGGTGGCATGGGGCAATAACGAAGTGCAAAGGGAATAGCAACGAAACGAATTGCAGTAATATGCTTTGTGAGACTCGTGGTTCATTCTCAGAGTTCTTTCAATACGAAGGCATTTCTTGTCTCATGAGTGGCGTCACCGGAAGCTGTGGACGGGCGCTGTGAGTGAAAGTTGGGGACAGAAGCTGTGGACAGAGCGTGTCCGCACGAACTGAATAAAAATAACGAAAAGAAAGCGCCGGCGTAGGTGGGAAACGAACCCGGGCCTCCGGAGTGCGAGACGGGAGCGCTTCCACTCCGCCACGACGGTTCTTTTTGTTCTTTGTTGCATAGAAGTACGCCCACCCTGACAGGCTTCAAGTCCGACTCGACCAGCTCCCGTCCCGCAACCCATCAGACACAATCACACCAGCATCCTGCTCTCTCTTTGCCTGCACATCAAAATTCCGGGAGACACAGACATGCACCAAGTATTAAGGCAGCCAGGCCAGCATATACCCCCCGCGCAGCATATACCCCCCGCACCATAGCACGCTTATCTCTGAACAGAGACTTCGATGAACGTGGCGGCTTTGCGTGGCGATCTGTCATGCGGCTCTTCCACAGGCTGAACAGTCCTAAGAACGCTAAAAGATCATATGAAACCTTAGCGCCTTCCATTGTAGGTAAGAATCTCAAAGTATAGAGCGTAATCTCATTGCCATTTTTGAGTCTGTTGAAGAATGTCCCAAGAAAACACGCATCACGACAAATCACAAAGCAATGGTCTATAGTTTCTAGCTGCTGACACAAGCGATAGTTCACAGACCATGGCACAAAATTCCTTTTTTCAAGAAGCCGCGTATTGACAGGTAAGGTTGACGTGTGTAGTTTTAAAAAGAAAGTCTTTACTGCCGCTTGAACACACATCTGTTGCACCCGCTTTAATACACTGCCGTCTAGAATGGAGATATTTAAGCTGCTAATACATCGGTACAAGAAACAACGTCTCAATCAGAACTTTTGTCATGTGTCTCCTGGATAGACTGTATAAGACTTCTAAGGCAAATCGTACAGTGAGGAAACGGAATGTGTCGACAACTTCCTTAAGAAAACCCCGCAAAGGCCCCTCACTCTTATGACTAGTGGGCGCAAACAGAATTGGCAAATGAGCACTTAATCACCTGTTCAACGCAGCTAGGAGGACGGGATAGTTTGCTGCTTTAAAAAAGAAAAATCTTGAAACAAGTGCTGAAGATCAGCTCCACCAGCCTCCAGAGGGAGAAACAAATAGTCTCAAGGCATAAGCTCCCATTGACAGCTCCACACAAAAGTCTCAGGAATTCTGTGCATTGCCTGTACTTTTCTACTTGCACAATGCAATACCTGCACGACATAGATAAGCTTCGAAAACAAAAAGATATTGCAATCCTTGTGCTCGTGCAACTAGAGACAGCTCTCTGCCCATCCAAGCCTGGTTTTGTCGCCTAAATAAAGAGATCTGAGAATCCCAGCGAACCCAATATTACGATAGTGATGCAAGGGAACCCCCAAACACTGCAAGTCTTCGGAATACCACGTGATGCCGCCAAAAAAGCTTGGTTTTGCACCCCAGTGACCTACCCAGAACCCCTCTGAATTATCAAGGTTAAGAGACGCGCCCGAACTATCACAAAAAAGTTCAGTTACACGCGAAATCTCGAGCACACTATTTTATTAGAACAGAAATGGGCAACGTCATCAGCATAAGCCACAATCGAAATTTCACATTGCTATAGTGAGAAGCTACAATCGCTGTGTTCTTGATGATACTACGACATAGGGGCTCAAGATATACAGCGAATAACAAAGGCAATAGCCGAGATCAATGTCGAACAAATGTTTCAAGTGGAATAGGTTTGGTGAGCTTTTTATTAATAGTCAGTCTAGTAGTGGCCGCTTTATAACATAGTTCTATGCCCTTAAGCAAGATATCACCAATATTTGCCCTCTCTGATACAGCAAACAAGAAATCATGACGCACTTTATCAAAACCTTTTGCCAGATCAATCTGAATAAGAGCCACTTCATTGACCTCATCTGACACTGTAACATGGAACGTGCGATATGGATATGGTTTCTTATACTACGGCCTTTGATTCCGCACACCTTGTGGGGCCCGAATAAATATAATAGCACGAGAAGAACCAAGAACCTTCGCCAGTATATTATATGCCACGCTGCATAAATATATCGGACGATACACTTCAGCAGTTTTCAACCCATCTGCGTCTGTGGTTTTCGGGATTAGTAGGGTGCGACCAGTGTAGAACGTGGGAGGCAAAATGCCCATCTCATAAGCTGCACTGAAAACTTCCGACACGGCAGGTGCTAAGCTAGGCATAAAAGTTTATAGAACGCCCTACTTAGACCATCCGTGCCAGGGGACTTCTGCCCCTGTAGAGAAGAAATGGCCGATTTGACCTCATCGATAGTAATCGATCCCTCAGTGACTTCACGCTGCTCATATTCAAGGAACTGTTGCTCTTAAGTGACTGAAATTGAACCCACTGATTGGGTTACTACTACCACCAAAGAGCCGCATATAATATTTAAAGAAAGCCCCAAGAATACCTGGCGTGTCAGTGTACGTATCACCTCCGTAATGAATTTCTAAAAACCCCTTAGAAAGAGCGGACTGCCTTTGATAATTAAACACGTTGCAAAATGGCTGTTCATTAAAGAACCTCCGTGTCCGCGACCTAATCAAAGCACCCTCTGCGCTAAACTGTTATAACTGCGCTTTAATATTGTTGATATCATCAAGATACAATTCCGGAAGAATTCTTTCCAACTCATGCCATTAGTTCAGGGTACGCTTCTGTTCACGAATATGAAGGCGCGTCAACTCTGTGGTCCGTGATGATGCTTCAATAGCAAGATTCTTAACCTCGTGTTTAAACAGATCCCACTTTTGAAAGACTTAGAGATCTCCGCCAGGAAGGTTCAGCGTTTGAAGTTGAACAAAGGCGAGTCTAGTGAATGCACAAATATCTCGAAAACGCGCGTAGGCAGCAAAAGAATCGTTTTCAGTAAGAAGAATGCTCTCGCATTACTGTGCTTACGCAGACTTAAGTGCACACCTGGAATTTTTTAGCCCTCACAAAGACGACACATAGGACGAGGAAGACAGGAAAGCAAGCGCGCTGCCCTGTCTTTCTCGTCCTATGCGTCTTCGTTGTGCGCGCTCAAAAGAACTCCGAAAACGAATAGAGTTCCAGTAAAACATATCACCCCCCCCCCCCCCCTTTCTCCGTGAATAACAAATCGGCATACACGCAGGCCGTAATAAGACCTGCCATTACAGGCAATTTGACGCACAAGGATCCTCCTACTTGTGTTAGTAGCGTACGCTCGGCGACGGCTCTCCACAAATAGCACCGCGTATTTGCGTACGTCCACGCACATCAACTCTTAAAAGACAGATGCCTGATAATAACTGCGCATAAGTGGCCTTGCAAGTGCTCATCTAAACAGCGCTCAAACTTTCGGCCCTTTTTGTATTGCTGGCCGCAGAAAACTCGCGCACTGGCACTTGCCGCCTCTTCTATCTCGTCAGCATACAAACATCCACGTAACTGGGCTCCGAGCGTATATTTTCACAGCAGAACTCTGACAGTGGCGTCTCAGTGTGCCGGCGAAGCACTCACGCAGCGGAGCAAACGGCCGGCATGTTTCAGCTCGCCTAATCTTCGTAGACTATAGTTCACGGCACCGCCGCAGCTTGGCGTCGATTTCGTGAAAATCACCTACGCCTCTTCTGGAAACTGTTTCCGTAATCGAGGCTTTCAAAACCACCGAAAGCTTCGAGGACAACATCCTATTCAGTTCCATAACTCAGTTACTCTGAAACGCGACCCGCGAGTCCATTTCTGCTCCTGTTGCGTAAAACTGAGTGAGTACCGCTTCATTTTTTTTTTTTTGCCACGTGTGCTCGCGCTTCAGACACACTTGCCCCTATTCGCAATTAGTGTCCAGTTAAAGTACGACAAACGGCTCCCTCTCGCCTGTCTTTTTTGCATGCCAGAATGTAAACACCACTCCGCCTCATTCTCAGTGGCTTTCCATAATTAACCTCGAGTTAGAAGCGCCCAGGTAGCAAGCCGTGAAACAACCGCGATACACTAGCCTGTGCGCTTGACTTCCACAGTTTGCTCAAAAGACGCCTCCATTGTTCCTCAGTTTGTTTTTCCTAATTTTAGACAAATTTTATAGCGAACACTTTTCCTTCCACATTCTGTACGACTATTTATTTCTTCGTCCTGGTCATCCTATTCTAAAACCGCCCTCATAATGCGCTTCATGAAGCGCCGGCCCACGCGTTCCGTGATGTCGCTACCGGGCAATTTGACGTCCTCCAAAACACTGTATAGTGACCCCTGTCCGCTGTAAGCACTCATCAGAAGCTGATTAAAGTATATGTAATGGTATTGTATGGTACGGTACGATATGTTATGATACGGTGTGATACGGTGTTGTACGGTATGGTACGGTACGGTATGATAAAGTATGGCACGATATAGCACGGTACGGCACGGTATGGTACGACATAATACGGTATTGTATGGTACGGTACGGTACAGTATGCAGGGTTTAAAGTCCCACAGCTGCGCAAAAGCTCTGACAAACACCGTGATTGATGGTTACTGATTAATCTTGGCCACGTGGGTACTTTAACGCTCGCTAACGTCGGAGAGCACAGTGATGTTTTTTTGAATTTCGACTCTACCGAAAAGCGACCGGCGAGGCCGTCATTTTATCCTCAGACGTTCAGCTCAGGAGCTGCACGCCCTAGCTTCCATGCCATCGCGGCGGGTCGCTGGTGAAATGGTACTCTGCGTGTCCAGACCTTTTATCTTTTTATATATTTTATGCTAGTGGTTATTGCTGCCTCTATGATAGAATACATTCCCAAGTGAGAGTCACCACTTCGATCAAGTGTCATCATCAAACGATATTGTATATGAGAGACTCATATAGAATAGAACTTTAAACGTGTAGAACTAAACAACATTTCTCTAGCTATATTTTGGCTCGGAAAGGTCTAGCAAAAACTTTAGGATTCTTTCCATTCGGTGCCAATAATAATACTTCACACTCAATTAGTCTTATGCAGCGACGCAACACTGTGTGATATACTGCGCGTCGCAGTAACAAGCTCCAGATTCATTTTTACCACCTGGTTTTTATTATTAAGGCGAAAGCCATAATAGCCCCATTAGATTAAATTCCTTCGGCGACCGTCATCGCTGTTGTTGAGGCCGTTAGATGGTCCCAAAAAGAACAGCCGTCGTCTAGCCACCGAAGCTCCGAGTGTGAAGACGGCATGTGCACAGACACCAGAAGCAGCCACCTCCCTCCGACGCGCTATTTGCTCGGACGACATAACTTCCCTTCCAGGTGCCGTGAGCCGCCGCGGTGGCTGAGGGGTTATGGCGCTCGGCTGCTGACCCGAAAGACGTGGGTTCGATCCCGGCCCCGGCGGTCGAATTTCGATGGAGGCGAAATTCTAGAGAACCGCGTACTGTGCGATGTCAGTGCACGTTAAAGAACCCCAGGTGGTCGAAATTCCCGGAGCCCTTCACTACGGCGTCTCTCATAGCCTGAGTCGCTTTGGGACGTTAAACCCCCGTAAACCTAAACCTTACTTCCTGACCCAGCACACGGGCGCCTTAGCGTTTTTTTTTTTATGGAGGAAAAACGCTAAGGCGCCCGTGTGCTGTGCGATGCCAGTGCACGTTAAAGATCCCCAGGTGGTCGAAATTATTCCGGAGCCCTCCACTACGGCACCCCTTTCTTCTTTCACTCCCTCCCTTCCCTAACGGCGCGGTTCAGGTGTCCAACGATATATGAGACAGATACTGCGCCATTTCCAATCCCCTAAAAACCAATTATTATTATTATTAACCATACTTCCAGGTGGAGCTAGTTTTCAAGACTTTAGTATCAAAATTGTGATGCAACCCCTCGTTGGACAGCGTTCCCGGTGATGTCATGGGATTTGTCGTTGCACATAGCACACATCTGCCAGTGAAGTTAGAGGCTAGCTTGTGACAGAGATTCTAAACGACAACAATTAAGCTCACGATGCGCCTCCAATTGTATATCTTTCCCGACGTTCGTATAAAAATTGTCACGCAACCGTTCGTCATACAGCGATCTGAGAGGTGCCATACGATTTCTCGTTGAGCATAGCATACGTCTCTTAGTCAGGTTGGAGGTTACCTCGCGACAGGGATTCCAACTGACGACCCATCTACCTTTAATGTTGTGTACCCACGTAAAACTTGTCGCTGAGCGAGTTGGCGCATATTTTTCGGTACACGTTGGCTCAAAAAAAGACATTCACGTGAAAGGAAGGCAGGACGACGCGCGCCGTCCTGTCTTCCTTTCACGTGAATGTTTTTTTTGCTCTAACGTGTACCGATTAACGTTATGTATTTCCCCGACTTTCGGAGGCCGCCGCGGTGGCTGACTGCGTAGCGGCGCTGGTGTCGCCAGCGGCGCTGATGAAGACTAAGCTCGGAGTGCGACCTGTCTCGCGCAGGACAAAACGCTCCACCAAGGCAAAAGCAACAACAACAACAGCAAAAACGCTTTCAGCATCTGGCCTGGCCAGCGACGTCAACACCCCGCTCCGCCGGCTCACCAGCCGCGGCTACAGGGACTCCAATAAATATGGACCTCCCATTACATCTGGTGACCCGGACGTGAGCTCCGACTCACGCCACGCCGCTCCCACCGACTCTGCGCTCGTGCCCGTCCTGTCCCTCCACTTGGCCTTGCCTCTGCACGCCCGCTGTTCGCACCCGGCCTTCGGCAGCCTACCATCGCACGCGGTGAGCTCCTTCAGCCGTATCAACGCCCCTACCTTCCTCGGCTGCCCGGCCTGCCCGCTTTTTATGGCAGGGACACCGTTTTGTGGCTGGCGCTGCTTGACTCGCACTTTCATGTCAACAACGTGTCCAGCCCGCTGCTGCGCTATCAGCACGCCAGCCGCGAACTTCCCACCGGTCTCCTGGCACAGCTGCGGTTGCCGCCTCCGGGCGCCGATATATATGCCGATTTCAAGAGGGGCCTGACGGTGTATTTTGGCTTGGAGCTCCCGCCGACTCTCTGCGCTCCTGTTCCGGACTCAGAAGCTGCGGCGCCGCTCGACTCACCACCCCTGGCCGCATTCCCGAACCGAGCTGCTTCGGTTTTCCCTCCGCCCGCTTATGCACCACAGCCGCTCCCCACACCGGTGTGTCGATTATTGCCGCCACCGAATGAGCTCCCACCCATGGTTCGGCAAGTGCCACGCGAGCACGCGTCGGTCTTTTGCCAACCTTCCCACTCAACTGCCTCATCCTACACCGTGGTCTCTCCCAATATTGCTCCACCCGCACCTTAAAGCGCCTCCTCCACCGCTGCTTCCAGGGATGCCCCACGCCCCGCACGTCCCCGCGTCGACTCGGACTCTTCCGTTCCATCCCACGCCTCCGAACACCTGGGCGCCGATCACGCCACTTGCTGGCACCGGCGCCCGGCCAATGCCAAGAGCGCTGTTTCGATCTCAGTTGTCCCAACGACCTATTTTGCGCATTCCGATGCACATTCTACTGCACAGTCCCCTTGTGAGCTCGACACACAGCGCCCTTCTGCCCTCGGCCCCACATCCGCTTTCCATGCGCCTGGACACCTGATCGGCCGCAATCGCGCAGTTCACCACTCTGGCCTTCTACAAGCCTGCAGACGCTTCCACTTCATCCGAGCTCTGCCTCCCATGACCCGTGCTCTGTGCCTCAGTCCAGCTCAGCGCCGCCCCTTTCGCTTGAAACTTTCGCGCACAACAGTGTCTCCTTCCCGTCTCCCAAATCCTCCTGCCACCGAGACACTTCGGCTTTCAACAGTGATCTTTTATGGGTCACCTCCCAGCGCGCCATTTCTCACGTGAGCAGTGTGCCGTTCGCCTGTGCCTACTGGGACACCCATATTTTGATTTCATCCTACAGCCCCATGGCCCTTCCTCGGCCACCGCACTTCAGCCTTGTCCGCCCTCCTGAGGCCTGCGCCCAACTGCGGCGCCCCCACTCGGATCATCGACTTTCGCTTCTCCCTGGGCACTATGTGCTCACCCATGTTCCTAGGACCTACACGGGACTTGTACATAACTCTCTTCATTTTTTTCCCTGTATCGCACATCGCGCTAGGGGGGTAGGGGGGGGGGGAGCATCTGTAGTGGCGCTGGTATCGCCAGCGGCGTTGGTGAAGACGAAGCTCGGAGCGCGACCTGGCTCGCGCAGGACAGAACGCTTTCAGCAACCGGCCTGGCCAGCGACGTCAATAGCCCGCTCAGCCGTCTCACCAGCCGCGGCTACCGGGACTCCAATAAATGTGGACCTCCCATTACAAGTGGTTATCGCGCTCGGCTGCTGGCACGGAACACGCGAGTTCGATCCCGACTGCGGCGATCGAGTTTTGATGGCGGTGAAATTCTAGAGGCCCGTGTGCTGTACGGGGTCAGTGCAAGTTAAAGAACCCTAGGTGCTCGAAATTTCCGGAACCCTTCACTACGGCGCCCCTCATAGCCTTAGTCGCTTTGGCACGTTAAACCCCCGTAAACCTAAACCAAACATACTTTCGCTAATGCAAAAAAACAGCGCGAACAAACGGGGACTAGACGAAGAATACACAGGAACAAGCGCTGTGTTAGGGTACGTAACAGAGTCCGTAGTACTAGAAATGAAATTCAACAGGATAGATAAGCGGGCGAGTTGGTGATACATAATGCAAAAAAACAGCGCGAACAAACGGGGACTAGACGAAGAATACACAGGAACAAGCGCTGTTCACAACTGTCACAACTGTGACACAACTGTTCCTCGTACAGCGTTCCGGTTGGTGTCATACGTTTTGTCGTTGCACATAGCATAAAGCTGCTAGTCAAGTCGGAAGCTATCAAGCGCCAGCGATTTCATCATCATCACGTCTACTGCAGGGCAAAGCCTCTCCCGTGTCCCTTCAATTAATTTCCACCTGCGGCCACCATACCCCGCAAACTTATTAATCCGCCCACATAACTTTCTGCCTCTCCCTGCTATGCTTGCCTTCTCTCGCAATCTACTCGTTTACCCTTAAGGATCAGCGGTTATCTTGCATTAGCAATACATATCCTGCCCAAGCCGATTTCTTCCTCCTGATTTTGACTAGTATGTCATTGCAGAGATTCCAATCGACGAGATATTGCCGCAAATCTGTGTAGTGTTTGCGTAATCCTCCTTGAAAGCTCCCGGCACGTGGCTTCATCACTTTGTTTGTGATGCAAGACGCGCCCAGATTTATCTACATTGATCGCATCCAGGTGGAGCTGAGTCTATGTTGATCCAAAATGTTGCAGTAACTTTGAACGCCATGTCCCGAAAGTTCGCTATCAGCTTTAAAATGAGCACGGCCAAAAGCAGCGGGGATTCTGTTCGACGATCGCCGAGCACGCTTTTTGCAACGCCCCGTCGAGACATTCAGTTCTTTGTGGGCGCAAGTCAGCCAAATAAAGAGTTTCGTTTCGAAGCCCTTTTCGTTCTCTTCCTGCACACCGGGCTGCCGCCACCGCAACGTGACATCTGGTGGATGTATACGGAGTTGCCGTTCATGTACCGAACACCCCCTTCAAGTCGTGACACCGGCCCTCTGCTCTTCGCATCGGAGTACGAGCCACCAGTTGACCGAGCCAGCCGACGTCTCCAGAGAGCGCAACCTGAGTTCGGGAACCTACCCGACCACACCCGACAAAAAAAAAAAGACTGTTATGAGCACAACTTCACCACAGATGTCGACCCCGATCATACAGCAGCAGCCGCGGATGCCGCGAACTTTCAATGGATTCCTAGGCGAAGACCCCGAAGAATGGTTGGGCCAATAGACCATATGCAAAACTGCTTGGTCATCTGCCAACACAGGGCACCGAAAGTCTGGTCGCCATCTTTGTTGCGTCGAGTGTTCAGCTGCCAGCCCATGTGCCAGTCTGTTCGCCGTATTATGGTCTATTTGTATTTGAGCGAAAGTTTTATACGATGGCAAAACCTCTCGTCACGTATCAGCCGCTATGCTTTCCGAATCTGAGCAGCTCAGGTTGGATGACGAACTTTACCGTCGTTCCGCATATTTCGGAGCGCACATTGGAATGGTTGTGCGACCAAAAAGGCCCCTCTGCCCGTCAACGCAAGAAGGCGTACAGATTTGCCACCGAGGCCTACTGTTCGCCGTCATCGCTTAGCACGAACACATGTGACTCGGGGTAAGCAAACTTTTTGCTGTAGACATACTCTGCGAACGGCGTCCGACGCCAGCGTTGCCCCGGCGCTGTGTACTCTTCCATTACACGCGTACCCAAAGTCGTAGCTCGCTCACTTCATATGGAAGTATAGTCGCAAACGAATAGTGGGAGCTTCTCTTTCTTCGTTTCAAGGAGAGTTTGTGGGCGGAACCAACAAGCGCGAGTAGCGTTATGTTAAGATGCTACCGGTTTCAATATGTTGAAGGGGCGGACGCCGAATCGTCGCAGAAACATTTTTCGAAACAGACATACCGATGCAATCGAACGGCCGCGTGCCCAGAGCGGTGCATATTGCTTTGCAAATCGGTTCTTGCAGTTTTCTCTTAACCACCGCAGTGGCTTAGTTGGCTAAGGCGCTCTGCTGCTAAATGCGAGATGGGGGATCGAGCCTCGTTCGCGGCGGCTTCGTTTCGATAGAGGCGAAATGCAAAAACGCCCTTTTACTGTACATGTACTTGCGTTCTAAGGCACGTTAAACAACCCCAGGTAGCCTAAATTAATCCGGAGCACTTCACTACAGCGTGTCTTGTAATGATACGGTGGTTTCAGCACGCAAAACCCCAGGATTTGATTTTTAGTTTCACCTCGTGGTTTTTCGAGTGGTAACGTTGCTTATACAGAGACAAGTATTTGTTACCAGACCAGCGTTTATTGATTGCTAGAGCAAATTTTTAATTGCAGTTTTAATCATGAAACAGACACTGGTCATAAGGTCTTTATGCAAGAGTTGTACCTTATGTGCACTGAGATGTCTCGGTTCTTGGGCACTCTCCCATCAATGCACATACCAATGTTACAGGATAAGTTTTTAACTCCATGAGTACCACAGCACTATTTCGGATTTTCTTTTCAGACTTGGTATCGTCCACGTGCATTGCACATGCTTCCGCAGTCAGAAGAAAAATGGCCATCCCTACAATGTGCAGATGTCTTTTCACATTACCACCGGCGTGCCTCGTACCACTGCCTGCGAATGCCCAGCAGGAAAGAGTGGAGCCTGTAGTCACGTCCTTGTAGCAGTACGCCTGCTAGTCCTATTGATGGAGCAGGGATTTGCAGAGCCACCACCAGAGCTTGCCTGCACGGAGCTGCCTCAGCAGTAAAGATACCCAAGACAAAGGCATCAAGCCTGCAAGTGTTCTCGACGTAAACTGGCGAGCCCCACGAGAAGGAGGTGCGCAGTTGCCAGTGACTGCTCGCCTTTCAGGTGCAAGCCTGGACTACCAGGATGAAGCTAGCCAAGTAGCCGCAATCTAGTCACTTGGTGCTGAGCTGGAGGCACTGGGTGACCTTCCTTTTGCCGCTGTTCTGCGGGATGTGCAGGTTCCGCTGGTAAAGACAAAGGCAGGCCTTGCTCCGGTAGGCTCTCCACTGACATACTAGCAGTCGGACAGTCCACACGATTTTAAGACCTGGATATCATCCACCATAGCCCCTGGTGCAGGCACCAATTGTGCTGTCCCACGACTGGAGCTGTTTACTGGTGCAGTGCCGCACACATTTCCTGCTGTCTTCACAGCTGGTTACCGACAAATTCTGATGGTTAGCACATTAGTTGTTGCTTTCGTTCACTTCATTTATCGGGTGCTTTTACAGTTTTGCCATGCGTTTGTGGTAGCAAAAGGGCTTTGTACAGCATATAGCGACTTCTTTTTACATATGACAGTAAGCATGCTTGTTAAAATGCTTCTGCTGTCTTTACTGTGCCATTAGTGCATACTGTCTATATACATTCAGGTCTGAGTGAATAAGAGCACATATTGCGCACCATGTTTGGTAAATATTTGACATTCATTGACGAGGCCTTGCTGGCACTTACACACCATCTACATGCCATGTCATGGGAAGTGTTGCTGCTGATCTTGCTAAAAGGTTTCAAGTGTAATCTCTCAAAGTTCACTGACTGTGATAGCACCATCCAGACTGCAAGGCCATTTAGTCTGGCGAAGGCCGTCTGCTATGATAGTTTTCAAAGCATGCATGTCTGACTATACTATATATTTAGACCTGCTGCTCTTAATCGCTGTGCATAAAGTGCTCTTTATCTCATGAACTGGCTTGCGGAACGATTACGTTTCTCGCCTCCTATGTGCACAGCTAAAACTGCTCACTTCATTGACTGATTCACAGCCAGCTGCGTGTTCTTGCTATTTTTCTGTTCCGTTTCCGATTTTTTATTGGTGCAATTTGCCATTCACATAATGTGCATTGAAAGTAATGAGCATCAGTCAGAGCTCACCTAGCTGCCATATTACTTTTGACAAGTGCCAGGGGCAATCGTACAGGGTAAAGAACAAGCGTGGTGACCGGAATTTTAATATGCTTATTTACCAACCACAGTGATAGCCATGTTAAGCAATGCAAGTAGCCTTTTGCTAAAGGCACTGTACCTTAATAATTCACAAAAATACCAGTTAGTGGTGAAAGTGAACTTAAACTTCATAATGAAGCAGCATTTTCTTCTCTCTGGTTGCGGTCTTGCACTTTCCATTTACAGCCAAGGTGACCATTCAGTTCATGGCTCATGTTTTCTCTCAGAATGAAGTGTTTGAGAATACTAAGCCGTGAAGCATGCCGCATGTTTGCACAGCCAACAGTTCGAACTTTCTTTTGCATGCCTCATGTTTGCACAGCCAACAGTTCGAACTTTCTGTTGCGATTGTCGCAGCCAAATGCTGCACAGTGATTATGATGCCTGCGACAGAGGGTGATTTATTTCTCCGGCCCCACCCCTTGTAGATGGCCTAGTCTAAGACGGTGTCTTGTTAACACTTCATAGAATAGGCCAAAAATCTGAATAACTCTGAAGCATGATATAACAACACAAATAGCTGTGCGGCGGCTGACAAAAGGCATGAAAGATGACTGGCTTGCAGTGAATTGTGAAAATTTCAGTTTGGCCATTGATTCGATCAGCATTTTGCATGCTCACATTAGCGTCATCTGATGCACTTTTACTAGCAAAAGTCGAAAAAGTCTGGATGTGCACTTAGCAGGATTATTGAGAACTGCTGAAATGCAACAATGTGAAGACTTGCGGGAAATACATAATATCGTTTTTCTTTCCTAGCACCTTCAGCTTAGTCCTGAAGAAGCCCAGGAGCTAGAAGCAAATACCAGGCAACAGGCCCTGAGCGACAAGTGGCACTCGGCACGACGACACGGCCTCACAGCACCTACCTTTAGCAAGGTCATGAGGCGGAAAGAATGGACAGAGAAAGTTTTAAGGAATCTTTTGGACCCAAAGGATCTGTCCCGGGTACGGGCTGTACAGTATGGGAAAAAAAATGAGGCTCTTACAGCAGAGCGGTATGCCGCTACAATGAGAGCTCCAGGGCACAACGTGACCTTGCAATATTGTGGCCCTGTGCACCCTGGCTTTCCATAGCTAGGTGCAAGCCCGGATAGATTGGTTTTTGACCCGGAAGAAGGCACCTATGGTGTGGTGGAGATAAAATACGCCTACTCTTTGAAGGACAGTGAAGCTAACGCTAACCAGCAAAAACTTCTGTCGTGCATTTGTTGGTGGTACACCTCAGTTCAAGAAAGATGATGAGTATTTTTACAAAGTTTTAGGACAAATGACTGTCACAGAATGCAAATGGGCGAACTTTTTAGTCTTTTCTGAAAAGTGGATGGCTGTGGAGTGCATTTATTTTGATCAAGGGAGGTGGGACAATGTTAAGGCACAGTTGGATGAGTTATATTTCAGTACTGCTGTGCCTTACTTTGCTGCTCACAACACTGCTCTGGTATAATTCTGAGATTGCATTCATCTGTGGTTTTAACACTCGTTTTTCTTCATTGTAGTGATCTACACTTACTGCAGCCAGTGATTTTTTTATATAAGCCTTCTGTGCTAGACAATGGCTTCCTTTGTATTCCTGGCCATTCATTATCTTTTCTTTCCATCACGCATTCTATATTCTTGCATTTCCTGAATAAATAAAATGAAGACACATGAAAGCTTTTTTTGAGTTTAACTAGATCAGCAGCAAATTACACCTTCAAAAACTAGCTCTAGTTGAAAGCAGGCTTTGTGATATGGAATAAAACGGTTGATTTTTAGGCTAGTTTGTGCAGCATATTGTGCTGAAGGGGGAGCAGGAAAGATGATCACTTATTGATTACTTGAAATTTCATCGAAATCAATCAAATTTATTTCAGTATTACGGATACTGAGGAAAACGCAGAAAAAAGCCAAACAAGACTTGACGAGGTCTGCGCTCCCTTACAAGGCATACAGTGCAACAGGTACATTTGGTCATCACAATTCACATGCGGATGACATAGATCATTGCAACTGACAAATACCCCCGGCAGCGTGATATATATATATATATATATATATATATATATATATATATATATATATATATATATATATATATATATATATATATATATATATATATATATATATATATATATATATATGTGTGTGTGTGTGTGTGTGTGTGTGCGTGTGTGTGTGTGTGTGTGTGTGTGTGTGTGTGTGTGTGTGTGTGTGTGTGTGTGTGTGTGTGTGTGTGTGTGTGTGTGTGTGTGTGTGTGTGTGTGTGTGTGTGTGTGTGTGTGTGTGTGTGTGTGTGTGTGTGTGTGTGTGTGTGTGTGTGTGTGTGCGTGCGTGTGTGCGTGTGCGTGTGCGTGTGCGTGTGCGTGTGTGTGTGTGTGTGTGTGTGTGTGTGTGTGTGTGTGTGTGGTAACATTTACGGTACAATGCAAACGTTTTAAAACGGGCACGCTGCAAGCCTGCATTTTGTGGCCACTTCCCAAACAAAATGAACCGAAATTCCTACCGCCATGATGGCACCAGCCCTTTTTAAGGAGCAAAATTTTGGTCCTTCATCTAAGTGCCATGTGGTCGCTTTCATGAGTGTGACCCATCAGTACAGCACAGTTTAGTGCATCACTCTAGTTTCCCTTTATTACACTTGTTTTTCGTACAGGATTGCACAGAATCTGAGTCGTAATACTCTAGTCCTTGTGCCCTCTGATTGTGTGGGTGAGGGAAGTTTCTGCTCCTGTGTTATCTTGCTGCATGGTTTGAGGCAGTGAATAGAGGTCATCTTTTAAGTTATTCTTTCATTACCTCTGTTGGAGGCGCCAGCTGTTGCCTGCTTGGTTGTGAAGGTTTGCTCAAAGGGTTTTGAAAATTTTTGAGAATAGCAGCCACAGTCCAGATTTGATTATGGGAGCCAGTGTGAGTGGGATCGGTCGATCAAATATATGAAAGGATTTGACCCTTCTTATTCTCCTTTCTACATGGATCCTCAATGAAGCAATCTCCTTAGTTTCACTGACTTGTTGTTCAGAGAGGGCATTCCTGTGCAGAAATGGTGTAATGTTCAACTTAACATTTTTGCTTGTCAAAAGGTCCTCAATCAAGAACCCCTTGTCTGCCATGACAGAATCATTTTTGTCAAACTTGACGTTCAGAAATCCACTTTTCAGTACGGCCTCCCTGTCTGATATAGAACCTGTGTACAGCTCTGACACAAAGCTCACTAAGCCGTTTGGTGAAACACCAATGAGGCCTTTATAGGTATTTGAAGTCTTGTAAGTAGAGTAGGAGCTCGACTGGAGAGACAATGAGGAGGACACCTCACACTTTATCTCTGTTGCATCCAAAATAACCCTTGTTGTTGGATACGTTCCGAATGCTGCAGGCATTGTTGCGTCTATTACAGCTCTTGATACCCATAGTGGTAGTTTGCAGAGTCTTATGTACATGAAGTTAATCTATGACACACATATACGTGACACTGTTGACTGAGTGATTCCAAACCTGTGTGCCAGGTCATGCTCGAAGAGGCCGAGACGAAGCCTTACAAGTACGAGGAACAGTTCATTTTCTGCCGTCAGCTTCCACCGTCGGCCTCCGCTGGCTTTCATGCCAGCATTCCTCAAAACATTATTCTCATTCTTTCCGGGGTTGATGTAAGTCATCAATGACAGGAAGTGCTGGTATGATGGTATTCCTGTGTAAGCAAGGAAGTCCTCATTTGAATGTTTAAAACGGTCAATGCCTAAGCTTGTTCTAATTTCTTTTTCTTCAAGACGTGCAGTGAGGCGGCGATTTTCTTGGAGTGAAAAGTGCAACTTTTTCTTCGTCTGGAGCAGCTGCTCCTGGAGGATTTCACATTCATATTTATGTCTGTCTATTTCATTTGCCTGTGCGGCAACCACACCCTCGAGACGTTCCACTTCACTGATAGGCTCGCCACTCCCTAATAAAGGGGTTGTACCAGAAGCAGGTGGACAGCTGGCGGTGTCTCTCTCTGTTTCAGGCGCTTCGGACTCTAGAGCTGCTGCAGACGATCGATCAGTAGACTGGTCAGCAAAAAATTCTGCTGCATTGTCTTCTACAGTCAGTGCTTGAGCAACAGCTTGATCTGAAATCTGATGTGCTTGTGGACAAGCGCTCAATGCTCGCTTCTTGGGTGATTTGCGAAGCTGTTGCTTTTTGCCAAAGCTGCCGCATGATGCTCCAAGAATAAAGTCTGATGGCAGGAAATGCCTTGAGCACACTCTTGTGCATTTTGCCACCTTGAAGTATTTCCCTTCGTCGCGCTTGATGGCGATGATCCACTTTTTGTATAACGTGGCATCTCTTGGGAAGCGATGATAAGAAACCTGCAAGTTTCAAGAGATGTACATGTAGTTAAAGCCTGTATCAACAAATAATTCATCAGTAACCTACATTTGCTATACATGAATATTTTGACCAGCGCGCGACATTAAAAATACTCCGCCTGATAATAAACATAGCTGAACCGCAACGGTGCAAGTGTTTGTTACCAGGCTGTTGTGGTCAATATGCATATTTGTCCAGCGGGCACTTTCAATCGCGAGTTTTCGCGATGCGGATTATTAAACAAATTGCGATCGGCCGCTATCGTAAGCGATCGTGTTGTGCGCTAGAGCTCGGCAAACTCGGTGCGTTTCGGTTAGTTGGACCACGTAAGAGCAATAATTGATCACAATCGTAAGTCCCCGTGTGCCACCGGCGCGAGAATGTGCGTCCACCGCTGTATCCGCACTATCCGGCATCTCAATCGCGGCGCGAAGGTTAGCCTGTACCTGAGCAAAGCTCGGCATTAATGCACGCCCTGGTGACCACGGGCTTACAAGAGCGAGCGCCATGTCCCTAATATTTACAGCCTTTGCACATTCACAGCATCTGAATTTGCTCTAACGACACGGCTGCTGTCACGGCTGTTGGGCAAAAAAAGTGCTGCTGTAGTACATCAGATAACACAGGCACACCGCATGGTTGACGCGAGAAGGAAAGGAAGCCTTCCACAACTTTCACTAACATCGGTTAAGGTACAACACGGTACTCTAACCGGTATTGTCTGTTGTAGTCAACTCGAGGTTATTTATCTTTTTTCACCGAGACGACTATTAATAAGGGGTACCGGGTACGTCCAATGTTTCCCTACCTCTCGGGCACGGATTACACGGGCGTGAAAGTAAATACCACGCACCTTTTTACCGCCTGGATCCTTGGGTCCTCCCTATTTACACCAGGGGACACAGCAGTGCGTCGGCATTTTCGCTATACGATGTGGGTCGATCTGCGGCTTGTGAATCCGCGCGGGCCTTGCGCATAGTCTCCGCTTCCCATAGAGTAATGGCGGTTATGCTGCTTCCTCGCCGTTACCAAGATGGCGGACCTAGCTCTCAACTTGTGAACGAGATGGCGCTGCGCATTTCGCATATGGTCTATTTGAGCGCGTGGCATCATTCAACAATTGGGATGATGCAGCGAAAATCATACGGATATTTTTCGCACTGGAGTGCTCAGCACGTATATGGTACGAAAACCACAAGTCCTGCCTAACGTCACGGGGCTATTCAAGAAGAAACTTTTTTGAAGGTATTCACCAGTGTCGTGAGGAAGGAAAGAGCCGAATGACTCCTCGGGTCCAGGATCCGGCTTCCCAACGAGTCCGTCCGCGGTTACGTTGAAGAGATGCAGAGCCTCTTCCGCCGCGCCTACCCCGAGATGACCGAGGAAAACAAAGTTCGTATTTAACGCGCGGCGTAAAATAACAACTCTTTGCCATCTTCGTCCGCTAGCCGCCAAAAACCGTCGACGAATCCATGCAAGAATCCTGCACGATCGAGAAGGTCCTCGACATCCGGACTCTGCAGTGCAACCTCCCTGCTTATGTCTGCTCAATTCGTCCGGACACGACGACCACCAGGAGCGACAACTTGCAGAAAGTTTTCCGCTAAATCGCCCGCGAGGAGCTACAACGACTGCTGCCAACTTTCTCGCAGCCTCAAGCAGCGACCCTCATGTATGTGGTGCCAGAAGAAATGCAGCAGGCACTTATCATCGCGACTTCAACGGCCACACACAACCCCCGGCCATGACTTGCGCCGCCTCGGAGCGCAGCCAAAGGCGTCCTCCCACTCGCCACCAGGGCCGTATACACCGCCCCAAAGATTCCAATCACCTGACCGCCCAACTCAGTTGCAAGTTCGCCCAAGAAAAGCCGACCTCTGGAGGACCCCAGACCAGCGCCGCCCGCTGTTTTCATTCCGACGACCCCGGTATCATTCTTTAGCACTGCCCCTACAAAAGAATGGGCTTGCGTGCCTTCTCAATTGATGCCCCACTACCCCATCCCGGCCAAAGGCCTCGGGATATCGACGGCTCCTGCGCCGAGATGAGTAGGTGTCATCTATCCGTCGCTCCCGCTCACCATCACCGTCTGCGGCATGTTTTGCATCGCTTGGCCGTGGCTACGCAGCGGTTCTTCAAGGAAGGTCCCCCAGCCCACGAAGGGGAACTAAAGAAAGTAACCTTTGGTGGTGAGGTTGCTCACCAGCAAACCGATGAAGAACCTCCACCGACCATGCCGCATGAAGACGCCGCATCCACTACGCCTATGCTACACACGCACACGCGCACACACACACACACACACACACACACACACACACACACACACACACACACACACACACACACACACACACACACACACACACACACACACACACACACACACACACACACACACACACACACACACACACACACACACACACACACACGAGCTCGACCATGAAGCGACAGGACTTCAGAATAAGGCCCCATCCAGAAAAGCCCCGCCGACATGCCCTACCCATGATTCACATACCCGACGAAGCCGTGGCCCGAGGCCGAAGACAACCTGAAACGCAAGAGCTTGGACCTCTGACTTAGAGGTGGATATCGACGGCCTGAAGGTTATCGCTCTGGTCGACACAGGGGCCGATTATTCAGTGATGAATGGAACATACGTTGCGCAGTTGAGGAAAGCCACGACCGCTTGGGACGGCCCACAAATTCGCACCGCATGAGGACACCTCATTATGCCATCAGGAAGATGCACAGTGCGAGTGACTATCAAGAGGCATACCTATCCTGCGACTTTCATACTGTTACAGCACTGTTCCCGTGACGTAACATCGGGCATAGATTTTCTAAATGAACATAAAGCGATCATCGACCTTCAATCCAAGCTCATCACGCTGTCGACGGACAAAGCCATCCCTTCGATGGCAACCATGAAGCAGCATGTAGCCCTAAGTATCATCGATGAACAAGTGAGCGTCCCACACCGATCAAGCGTCATAATCACCTTAGGTGCCACTGATGCCAGGAACATGGAAGCTCTCATCGAGGAGAACATGGAGTTGCAAGCGGCATTAGAGATTTCCGCAACGAACAAGCTGTAGTGCTGCTGACGATCTTCAGCGAAGAATATCGGCCCATTAACAAAGGAACGACGAATGCTTTCTTCAACGAACTATCCGACGTTCGCGACACCTTCGCCCTCTCCGATCAAGCCGCAGAAGATTCGCCTAACGAAGGTCACAAGCATGTCTTCGATATAAACCCAGCCATGACTCGGGACGAACGCGACCAGATCCGCAATCTGTTTCGAGGATACGAGTGCTTCTCGTCATCGCTGAAAGTCCGACAAACGTCGATTGCCAAGCATCGCATTGTAATCGACCAGCACGGCCGGCCTCTCCGCCAAAGTCCCTACCGTGTGTCGCCCCGAGAACGACAAGCCATCCAGAACAAGTGTAAGTAATGCTTCGCGGCGACGTCATGCAGCCATCGAAGAGCCCCTGGGCCGCACCGCGGTTGGTCTATAGTGAGGAAGAAAGAAAGCGCCCTTCGATTCTGCGTCGATTACCACCGCTTCAAGAACATAGCGAAGAAGGACGTCTGCCCCTTCCCTTTATAGACGACAAACTGGACCGGCTCTGCAACGTCAATTATTTCCCATCGATGGATCTCAAGAGGGGCACGGGTAAAATTGAGGTCGATTAAAGAGATCGCGAGAAGACCGCACTCATTACTCCGCATGGCCTCTTCGAGTTCAAGGTGATGCCATTTCGTCTCTGCTCTGCACCCTCAACGTTTCTTCGAATATTGATTGCAGCGCTAACAGGCCTGAAGTGGCAAATTTCTCTGGTATATTTAGATGACGTTGTTGTCCTCGCCTAGAACATTTAAGAGCAATTAAAGAGGCTTCGAACAGTACTACAGGCAATCAAGTCGTCCGGTCTGTCCTTGAAAGCAGAGAAGTGTCACTTTGCCTCTGCAGAGCTGCTGTTTCTAAGGCACATCGTTAGCAAGAAAGGAGTACGCCCAGACCTGCAGAAAACAGCTGCTGTCGCACAGTTTATCGCAGTCCGATAAGAAAGCTGTGCACAGATTCCTCGGACTGTGCGCGTATTACCGACGATTTGTCAATAACTTTTCGCTCATCGTTCACCGTATTACCCAAGGAACAAAAGCAGACGTGCCAGTTAAATGGGAAGCGCCGCAAGCAGAAGCCTTCAAAGAACTTCAGCGTTGTTTACAGTCGCCACTGATCCTCTTGCATTTTGATGAAAACGAGGAGACTAAAATTCACACCGACGAAAGCGGCGTGGGCTTAGGCGCCGTCCTCGTTAAGAAAACCGACGGACTGGAGAAATTAATCGCATGCGCTAGCCGTTCTCTGTCCAAGGCCGACGCTAAATATTCGACAACTGGGAAGGAGTGCCTTGCCGTCATCTGGGTTACGTCGAAATTCCGCCCCTACCTGTACGGACGACCGTTCAAGGTGGTCAGCGATCACCACGCGCTGTGCTGGCTTGACAGCTTGAAGGGCCCCTCGGGCCGCCTCGCTCGATGGAGCCTGCGCCTGCAGGAGTTTGACGTCACCGTTGTTTACAAGTTCGGACACAAGCACTCTGACGCCGACTGCCTGTCACGAGCCCCTGTAGATGTCCCACTGCCGGACGACTATGAAGACGCCTTCCTGCGACCCACCAGCCTCAGGCTGGTGGGTCGCAGGAAGGCGTCCTCATCGTCGTCTGGGTGGGCGCTTGCTGCTGTGCAGAAGGGCTGGGCTCTTCTGCACAACAGCAAGCTCGTACCCAGACTTTTAAAGCGTGATCGAGTACTTGGAGGGCAAGATTTCTTCACCCCCACCTCGTTCAAGCTAGGATTGTCTTTGTTCTGCGTACAGGATGATGTCCTCGTGAAAAAACTTCGCCGCAAACAAAATAGCCTACCTCCTGGTTGTACCTGGCAGTCTTCGCGAAGAAGTTCTACAGGCTTCGCACAACGAGCCGAGACCTGGACATCTCGGATTTTCTCGCACCCTCCGCCGCATTTAGGATAAGTATTATTGGCCCCGACTGTCCGCCAATGTCGCTTATTATGTGAAAACCTGCCCTAGATTGTCAGCGACGAAAGACCGTTCCCAACCGACCAGCAGGATTTCTGAACCTGAACCACCTCAAGGCCCTTCCAGCAGATTGGCATGAATCTGCTTGGCCTTTTCCCAAAGTCAACGTCTGGAAATAAGTGGATCATATAGCAACAGACTACCTGACCCGCTACGCCGAGGCGAAAGCCCTACCGAACGGAACAGCAGCAGGAGTCGCCAAATTTTTCGTTGAGTGGCATTCTTCTACTACAAGACGCCCCGATGTGCTCATGACGGGCAGAGGAACAGCATTCACGGCGGAACTGACGCAAGCCATCCTGCACTACAGCCAAGCAAGCCACCGGAGGACAACTGCACACTATCCGCAGACCAACGGACTCACGGAGAGCCTGAGCAAAACCATCGCTGACATGCTCGCCATGTATGTCGATGCCGAACACAAGAACTGAGACGTCATCCTGCCTTACGTTGTCTTCGCCTCCAACACCGCAGCGCAGGAGGACATCTAGAGGAGGAGGAGGAAGAAGAAAAAGAAAGGCAGGAAGCTTAACCGGAAGAATAATCGGTTTGCTACTCTACGGGGAGGGGAAAGGGGGTGAGGGAATAAAAAATGAAAGAGAAAGAAGAGCCACTATGAAAAGTCAGTGTTCGTTAGTCACAGCCCATCGTGCAGGCCAGAAGTTCGCAAGAAGCGAAGCAGTGCCTTGGAGGCCTTCACCGCCGACGATCGCCGCGGCCAATGGCCGAGAATCTTCATATTTGTCCGTGGGCGTGGATGTAGACGCTCCAGCGTACGGCAGAGCGACTGCCTTTTGGTGCTTTAGGCAGGGCAACCACCTAGATGACGCCAATTAGGGTCGTCCATGGCAAGGATGCCACGACCACGCTAGACGCCATGCTACCCAACGTTACCTAAGATAACGTCGAAGACGCCGCCTACCTTCAACGCGCAGAAGAAGCCCGAAGACTTGCCCGATTACTGATCAAAGACCAGCAGTGGCCGACGCCAGACGCTACAACCTACGAAGACGCAACGCGAGATAGAAGGCAGGAGATCGCGTCTGGGTTTAGACGACCATTCGCCGCCGCGGCTTAAGTGAAAAACTTTTGCGCCGCTATTTCGGCCGTACAACGTTATTCGTCGACTAGTTGAACTGGACTATGAAGCCGTCCGTGAGGAAATGACTATCCCAGAGACGCCGCGTACTACCAGAAGTTGTCCATGTCGTCCGACTAAAGCCCTATTATGCGCACTAAGGGACTCAGCATTTCCACACTCTATGTTAATTTTCGCCCGATCCGTTTTATTTGTTTCTATATAGTCAGCTTATTTGTTTTCAAGCATCGGGTCGATGCTTTTTTGAGGGGGGAGTAATTCCGGGAATCTGTGCAGTGTTTGTTCATTCATTCTTCAAAGCTGCCGGCACGCGGCTTTATCGCTTTGTTTGTGATGCAAGACGCGACCAGATTTATCTAGATTGATCCCATGCAGGTGGAGCTGATTCTACGTTCGGGGCCACCGCGGTGGTTCAGTGGTTACGGCGCTCGGCTACTGACCTGAAATGCGCGGTTTCTATCGCGGCCGCGGCGGTGGAATTTCCATGCAGCTATGCGAAATTCTAGAGGCCCGTGTATTGTACGATGTCAGTGCACATTTAAGAACCCCACTTTGTCGAAATTTCCGGAGACCTCACCTGCGGCGTCCCTCCTAGCCTCAGTCGCTTTGGGTCGATAAACCCACACACAGCAAGCCAAAGATTCTACGTTGTTTCAAAAAAATTGTAACTTTGCACGCTTTATCTCGACGGTTCGCTATTCCTTGAAATTAAGCACGGTCGACAGCGGCCGCCATTCTGTTCGACGACCGCCGAGCACGCTAGTTGCTTCGCCGCTGCCGACTCATTCAGTCCATTGCGGGAGGGAAGTCATCCTCGTGTACTGAAATCATAGTACAGGAGCGCTCTTGCATTTAGGGTCCTTCAGAATGCTCTGTGGACGACCACAATCCATTCACAACTCTGCCCAGCAGTCAGATGACAAAGTGTCTGAGTGACCTCGGCAGGCTTATATACCTGCTGTCATCCAAGCGCTTTGTGTCCGCGCGCAATTTCGCTGCTTATATTATAATATATTATATTATATTATAGCAACCAACTAGTCCAATTAAGAGCCTCTGCGTTTGCAAAACAACGCCATCGTGGTTTGTTCAGAAAACTGTGTACGAAACGCAGTCATCCATAAATCAACTTATCTGCTATGAAATGTTAGAGCAGATGTCATTCATATAAAATCTGACTCTCGTGGCACGCCAGAGGACACATCAGCTTTATGGTATTGTTTACCGTTAAGGAAGAAATTCTGCCGTCTCAGATTTATATAATCGTACATCCACTTTACAACCGTGCTGTTTATTATATAGGTAATGGTTGTTTCAGTGGTCGTAGCGGCAGAATACAAAAAGCATGCCTCCATTCGTTGCTGCCGAGTCCGCGCTCGCTTTGGGCTTCTCCCCCATCTTTGTCTATTCGTGATACCGCGCGGTCATCTTCATCCCTACAATCAACCTCATGAAAAGAGAGCTATTCGGCTACTAACATTGAGGGCAAGACGGCCGGATCGTAATAAGGCTTCAAGCACTGAACGTAAACAGTGACACGGCCGCGAAGCCGTGATTGGCTCGACAACGTACGTAGTTCACCGGGGAGATCTGCTCTATGGCACGGTAGGGATCCTGATACTAGTCGAGCAGCTTTTGGGACATTTGCGGATGAGTGAATGGAGTCCACAACCAAACAAGAGAGCCTGGTTGGGATGAATTGGTAGAGTTCACAACGTTCCTGAGAGGTTGCCGGCGAGATTGGTGGGCCGACTTGAGCGATCAGGCAAGTCGATGCATTCTTCAGCATGTTTCACGGCCTGAGGAACGCGGGTACACTCTGAGGGATGAGTGCGGTATGTAAGTATGATGTCAAACGTCGGCAACGGCTGAAAATTATGTTGTGTTTTGCGGGGCCCTGTTGTAGGCGAGCGTAACGAATGGAACAACCGTGTTCCAGATAGTGTGGTCAGACGCACAGCGCTGGAATGAGGGGGGGGGGGGGTCTAAGGGGGTTGCAGTCCAGGGCCTCACCTCGGACAGTATATAGGAGAAGGGGCCCCATTTATTCTAACCTGCTTAGTATATGGAACCATGGGCAACGGAACTTCGAGCGACATGTATGAAGCGAGAGAACCAGAACGAGCAGACGGGGCCCCCCGCCTAATGTAACAGCATGCGTTTAGCCTGATAATTTGAGGAGAGCATGTCGAACTGCAAAAAACAGGAATCCCCCGCCACCCCTGCGGGGCCCTCTTTATTACGAAGCGAGGTGCGTTTGCTTGGAAGAGTTTTCGCGGTTTCCTGTCAGTCCATCTGTCCAGTGGTGTCTGGAGAGGAGGCGTAAGGGGGAAACACCCAAAACATGTAATGTGGGATGAGGACCTAACCTCCCTTGCCCCTCGTCACCACCACGCCACCCTCCACCTCTCAAATAGTTCCGCCGCGGTCCTTCTCATAGGAAGGATGTGCTGCAGTACCCACCAGCGCCTCCCATTCGACTTTTCTTTACCGTGATGGTAATTTTGGCGGGGTAGGATGAGTCCGATAGCAAATTATAATGAGTCTGATGACAGAGTCTAGGCAGCAAAGGAAAGACGTCACACGTGCTTTTGTCCGCGTGTCGTGGGGCATGGAATGTTCACTGTTTGGGCTAGGGTTGTGGAAGAGTGAAGGGCGAAGTTGGAGAGCTGGACACAAAGGCCTGTCTCCAGGGCCCATTCCTGCCTAGTGGCTGCGCACCATCGCGCGCGCTCGACGGGAAAAGTAGGTCAGACTGGCCGCCGAACTTTACAGAAAGAAGTAGAAAGAGATGACTCAGAGGCGACGGAGGGCGCGTAACCTCGCCCGCGCTAGGAGTCACCCTCTCCTCTTCGTTCTCGCAATTGGCGGCGACGGGCCGAAAGAAAAGTCGAGAACTTCCCAGAATAGATGATTGCTCCTTGCCAAATAGGAAGACGAGACCGAAACGGGAGGAGTGAGTTTGTACGGAGAAGGAGGGAATTTCTACAAGGAACTCTATGCGTATGTGAACGCCTGCTTTGGCGCTAGTAACAGACAGACGCGGTGCGCGTCTATGAAAGGAAGTTGATCGCGGGCTGCGATTCAGCCCCAAGCCGTCGGTTAAAGGGCGCTCGCTGTACGATCACTTTTTTCCGCATGCGCACGCGTCCTTGCGACCATGCGCACGGGCGCGTGAGGGTGCGTTGCGGATGAGGTGTTGTACGGTCAAGTTTGCTGCATGCGACCGTGCGGATGACTCCGGCGTTCTGATTGGCGCACTCGTCAGTGCCGCCCGTGCGGCAGCACAGGCATGTGCCGTAGCAAAACACGAAGATATGTTGCCGTACGAATACACACACATTGATATGCTGGCTCACCCGAGACATGTTTAGCTGTGAGATTTTTCGTAGCAGGTGAAACCGCGATCGGCTGTTATAGCCATGAATCTCGGCGCGGACGATTCTGACGTCCGCGAACGAAGTCGCAACAAACTTTGCAACACCGCAGGCGAGGTTCTAAAACAGCGACGCGGGAAACGATTAACGGTTGCGCTATTTCTACTTCAGGAAGTGAAAAAAGGCATCACACCACGATCGTGACACAACTCGTTCGACCGCTAGTCGGCTAGACTCCGCTGAAGACCGCTCATATATGCAACCGTTCTAACTACGATCTAAGGTTCTTGCCTCCTAATATTTAAAGACTGCCCCCATTGAAATTAACGCTATACCCTAACATGCACTAACGATTTCAGAACGACGACGCTATTCGTATCGCGAATTCTCGGAGCCAAGGATACGGGACAAGAACAAGCTATAGGTTAGCAGTACATATTCGATCGTTTGTAATTTTAACAGGGAAATTCACATAGCTGAGACCAGGCACAGGTTAAATAATCAGTTATTCAAACTAGCACACTGCAGTCTTTTTCCGTGTATTTTAATTGCCTTTATTTTGTAGCTTTTTCATTAATCATTGCACACTTTAGTTGCCATCTAAAAACGTTCGTTGTTACTGTCAGGTAAACAGTCCTCGTTGCTGTCTCCCCACTTAACTGTTATTGCAAAAGACACTTATCTATTCGTCGATATATGTAGTGTGTGTCTGAATTGTGCATGTATTAAAAATTCCATATTTTAGCACTCTGCTGTCGAATAAAAACCCAAATACACTAGAAAAATATGACATTCCCAGTAATATCGAGTATGTAAAATCAGTTGCAGCTGCAGGAGTTGTGCATTTCAGAGAAAAGTGACCGTGCAACAGTACTGCTTTCGCTCTGTAATGTTATTCGGTCCGTTATAAAAGGCAAAATTGAAATAGCACAGTGTGGTGGCAACTAAGCCATCTATCACTGCGCTGAAATGCACAGCTTTAATTTTTGCACTCACAGAGGGTAACCAGTTTTATTTTAGCAGTCATTCCTTAGCTCATATTGCAATGACAATTGCACAAGCTAGAATGCAGCAGTGCAAACAAGCCTGGAGAGTTGTGCTTAGAGCCAGTCAATGGGGACACATGCAGAAACAAGCTGGCATGTTGTCTGTACAACTCCAAAAAAATTCTTAAGGTGCCCATGTGAATGAAAACAAAGTGGTTGCTTAGTACTTAGTAAAAGGCCATACATGACTTTTACCTTCAGTGTAAACATAACATGATGTGGGAGTTGGTAAATTGCTTTCCATCTGGACGGCTCCTGGTTGAGGTTGCGAAAGAGTACTTCATATATTCAGGGAAACAGGATGCACTGACCATGCATAGTGGTTAACTCAAGCAGAATTTGTAGAAATATATTTACAAGATGAAAGCTGTGTTGTTGCAAAATGCAATGAAATAAAAAATTTGCAGGTAAGTGTGTGTGGGGCATGCATGCGCATATCCTCTCATAGAGCTTTACAGTAATGTTTAAGACTCTTTTCTGAGCAGAAAAAAAATGAGGGATCGTAACAGTGATTCTGGATCCCAAAACGCAGATAAAAGTGTGCATTTTCTGCACAACTTGCCATGTATAAAATTTTTGAACGTGCTAGCTGTTCTTGTTAGCAATATCTTCTGCAAAGTAAAGCTTATTTCTTTGCCAGTTTGGTTTTCAAACTGGCAAAGTTCCCTTTATTCATGCCTTATGTTAAAATTACTTAGTCGTAAACCTAACTGCTTGAATATCTTTGCCGAGGCTATGCCTACTTTTCGGCTTCATACAGGAAGTGTATCTGAATTTTAAACAGTTCTAGAAGGGCTGCATGTATTAGGCAAACAAATGTCTTGTTTTGTGGCCTCTTTTTTGTTTCAAAATGATGCACCAAAATGATAAGCCTCCTTAGGGCCTTATATGAAAACTCGTGTTACTAAGGTAAGGAAAGCAGCAACTCTATGAATTAATTAATTTTGAGTACAGGCTTGTGATTTTCCGTGCGTTTCATTGCAGTAAATGTAAGAAAATCATATTTACACGCATAATTCACAGCAGCTGTAATCTGACTCCATTCATGACAACAGAACTATATGTGAAATTTACCTTTATTATAGAGCAGAGGGAGGTACCCTTTTATATACACCGTAAATGCTGGCCCCATAACATACCTGGCTGGCCATTTCAGATGAGGATAAGGATCAAATGGCGCATTCACATAAAAGTCACATGCGTAAACACATTCCCCTAGCATTTCAACCACATCACATAATGAAAGTCTACACGTTGCTTCGCTTGAAACAGGGTAGGATACAAGCACAAAGGAAATACTGACACATAACAGCTCGTAATGGAGACGGGTATGGCTGACAGTAAAAACTATTAATGCAGTCCTATTAACATTGCCAAATAGGCCGTTCCCGAGCACGCAGACAGTTGTTCTGGCAGGTTGGAATGTTGATATTGATATTGGGATGGCAGACCATATAGCAATCAATGAAGACTAGTTAAATGAAACAGTGAAAGCAAGAGAGGCAGCAATGTTGGCTTGTTGGCTGTACATTTGATGGGAATAACGGGCTACACACGGACAAGAACCGACAACTGAAACGACGGACACAGGACCAGTGTGCACTAACAACTAAAATCTATTCTGGTACTAGGGCACATAAATAACTTTCATGCACATGTTCAAAACAATCAATTCATTGCAACCGCCTGTGTCACACGCTCCTTCGCTTCTTGATTAGATCTAACTCCTCACTTGATAAAAACACCGACGGTGTGCTTACGCACTCGTCTTCACCAGCCTCCCGTATCTCAAAGACTTCTTTTTTTCTCTTTCTTCCTTGTCCCTTGCACGAGCTAAAATTGTGGTCTGTTCAAAGTAAGGTGAACATTTGTGATTTGCACAAAGGGGGAAAGGGGGGGGGGGGTTGTCCTGTGTCCGTCGTTTCTGTTGTCGGTTTTTTTGCGCGTGTAGCGCGTTATTCCTATCAAGTGAAAGTAAGGTCATTAGTGAATGTAAGAAAAAGGGAAGGGCCAAGTAGAATACCTTTTAGGTTGAACAATATTCCAAAAAAAGAAAGGCAGGATGACCTAGAGTTATCATAGGCCAACTGCTGATAACTGGCTAGGGTCGCTTAAATCCCGCTCAGAACACCACGATGCAACACATTATTTTATAAAGGATTTTATCGCATGCTTTGTCAAAGAGACTAAGGAGCAAGTGCGTGTCATGAAGAACGAAAAGTTGGCTATCACAGGAATGCTTTTCAAATAGCCTACCGATCAGGAAGGAACAATTTAATGGGCCATAACGATTTAGCAGTGTGAGAGTACATAGTGTTTTTGACCATTAGGAACCCATGCTAGTCAAATAAATAGTGCAATGATTTGGTGCTTGTGACATTATCAGAATTAAAGTTTTACCAAGTTCTGCTGCAGCCATGCCTCGTTAATATCCACCCTGTGATATGATGGCTTAAATTATGGACAGGTTTTCTGGGGATGAAACTTTATCAAAGCTTGTATGCCTTAACATAGAAACTTGCTGTTTGGACAAATGACAGGGCTTAAGTGCACTAAATCAATTTGGACCCGCATATTTTTGTTATGTAATATGGACCGCAATGCGAACGTCAGGACTGTGGTAACCAGATACTCTAAAATAGTGCAAGGACTCTTAGAGGACTTTGGCGACAAATACAGACTGAATCATATGGCTGTTGCACCCCGGAATTGCCCTCATACCACTTGCAGCATAGCGTGCAGTTTTTGTTAAACATTGAACTGCTAGGCGCGCCGACTCTCTCCGCTTGCACTTTCTGACTAACAAAGCACTTCTCTTTCTGGCATCAATGTGTCCACTGCTGTGAAATTAAGTGCTATAATCTCTGTATATAGAATGTTTAAATATTGCTTTCAGTGCATGCTTTGAATTTTATATATAGCTTGCTCTTTATGTTATATTGCGCGCTTAGTTTGTCTTTCCGCTGTTCATTCATAGATTGTGAATCATGCCTTAGGTTTATGTATGCCTTTCTTGTTTGCATGTGACCAATGGCGCCACTGCTGCTGGATGTTGTGGGCCTCGGGAGCTTGACAAGCTACGGCTTTTTTTCCCAGGGCCCACTGCTCTCTCTAGCAAAAAATAAATAAACTGAAACTCAAAATCATTGGCACTGAAAGGCTCGGCGACTCATTTCCTGGCACACTTTGTTCACTGCACAAATTAATTAAGCCGCTCGCTGACTGTATAACTTTTTGTTATAATATCACAGATATTGACTTGCAACACAAATTTAATGTTTTTTTAAACAGAGCACACGGCAGGAAGAAAAAAAACTACTCGAGTTAAAGCATGTCGGGCACGAGGAGGACTCAGCACAGTTGAAACGCAGGGAATCTTTAAATACAATCCAAGCAGTAAGGAAATGCGTTGAAATTAAATGTGATCTCAACCTCGACAGGTCGATGGCTGCACCGGCACTGTAGGGCTTTCAGAAACGGCTCAATGTCAGCATTTCAGGGCCAACCACAGTGCAATAGCGCATAGCACATTTTGAAAAATCAAAATCAACCATGTTAATGTGGTTTTGGCAGTATGCACAAATGTGGCCCTCTCACAACCATAATAAAAATGTGAACAGATGTGTGTCCACAGAAACCTATAGCTGAGCATTGTGGAAGGTGCAAACAAGCATCTAAATTCAAGCAAACAAATTTAGAAATGCAGCAAATACAAAGAAGGCGATGAAAATCTAGGAAGCATTCTACATTTATGACAAATACATTCTCATAGGCCCACCATCGCCTTCATCCAGCAGGCAAATAATGTTCACTGCATGCAGTCACAGGTAAATAAACTCAGCAGATGCATGTGCATTGATAACATATGCTTCTAAAGGCTTCGAGAATGTCTCACTCAAGCTGGTACAGCTTACTTAGGAAGCGCTAGTTAACAACTGTTCGACACCGATTAAGTCAAGTTGTTGAGCACCTCGGCGACAGCAGTGTAGTGAACGCAACAATAAATATGGGATCAGGTGCTAATTCAAAGAGTACAGTTTCTGTCACGAGTCATGGCTCACGGAGAACTTCGAGGTCGCTGCATTTTACCAACAGTCATGGCAACCACGTTAATGGACTTAATATTGCAAGCATTTGTCTAAAATCCAAATTCACTGCACGCTGCTAAGCAAAAAATAAATTGTAATCACAGCAGTTTACTGAAAATGCTTTTCATTTTTAGTCACGATTCACTATCATGGAAAACTCTGTATGTACAGTTCTGATCCATAACCAAAGTGTTCATATTAATAAGGCACAATTGTATATGGGTTACTTGCTTTGAGAAGTTTAAGCATCTGCTGTGGTCTTTTTTCTTTTTTGACATCAGATGAAACGAAATGCTCATGAAAAAGAGCTGCACTAGTGGGCCCATATTAGAGACTTCTGCATTGTGAAACACCGGTGAAGGAGTTGCGACAATGGTTTTTGTTCGTACATAGGTGTTCCTGATCTGATGATATGTTACAACCCAAACTTAACACTAATGCTTTGGCTCAGACCATGATCACATGCAGGAGAAGCTGGATTCATTCAATTTGTTAAGTAAATAATTATAGCAGATATGGGCCCGCGCAGCCAGCAGGAAATAAAAAAAGACTCTCCGTATGTGAGAGCTGCATGCACGCCGATGTTTTAACACAGATTTCACAGTGCCGCCGACATACCATCGTAATCCGGCGACTCATAGTCGCAAATTGCACTTTATGGAGCACAATGCCGCAGAATGCTGGTGACGCTTTTGTCGTCGCGGCAGAAAACAGCCCAACGGCCGTGCAGCCGAGGTCGTTTCGCATATGCAAAACACAGATTTAAGATGGTCTCATCCCACTCACGGCGGTTGTCTAACACAGTACACACGAACTACGATCGACATCGGTGATGGATACGCCGCAGCACAACGACTTGTGCTCGCGATCACTGCAACCGCTGCAACGAATGCGACTCGCTGCAGAGCTCGAAGTTGGTAAGTTCATTGCGTCGCGTCGCACTCACGGCGGTTCTCAAACTCAGTACACACGCGTGCACCCGTAACCAGGATCTGCTCTACAGCTCGAAGTTCATTTCAGCACTCGCAAAACAAGGCGTGCGTAGTAAGCTTTTCAAACGTAATTATACTTGCACACGGTATAACTAACCGACACAAAAGCACTCGTTCCGACTGCAATCACTTTCACTAAACTGACGCTTGTCACTGCGCTGTGAAGCTTGCTGTATGCACAAGAAATTCACCCTGGGGAGCTGCTTCTCGCTGCTGTTCGTGAAGATCGTCGCGCGAATAAAGAACACTTGAAGCTATCACAAACGGCTTCATATAAATACATCGCGACACCGGCACTGTTACGTCTTGCGTACACAGCGTAGGTTTGAAGGCCGCTCAGGCAACTCGGTGTAGACGGCGACCAAACAACTTGGGGGAAACTGCCGCTTGCCGCTGTTGCACACATTGAAGCTCGAAGTCGCTGTCAACACTCGTAATAGTTAAACGCGGCCAACATTATGTGTTTCTCGGCAGAGCTACCACCTACTAGGCCTGGTTTTTCACTCCGCTTCACGGGCGGCCACCTTGCTGAGGAGGCGCGGCCTGGCACCGATGCGCGGCTACGTCATGGGACAGATGCCAATGGCGTGATGCGACCATCCGCTCATGCGGAAAAAAGTTGAATTTGAACCAATTTGTGCGCACACGCGGATGGGTTCACGCGCTCCATTGTTCGGCCCTTGCGCAGCCCTTGCGCACTGTCGCAACGACGCGTGCGCATGCGGAAAAAAAAGTGATTGTACAGCGCCCTTAAGCTTGCATAAGCCCGCCCGCTGAGGAGCTCCCGGAGGACGCACCACTTTCGGCCAGCCACGGGCCATCCAGGCAGCGTGCGAAAGTCATCGGGACGGCCACCGTTGGACGCCTGCGGTCACGTCGGACTGAAGGAGTGCCCGGTGCGGTGAACTATTAGCATCCATTCATGCGAAAATGTTCGGTCGGAAGCTTCAAAGTGGCGCGCCTAAACGAAAGGCGAAGTTAGAAAGAGAAGAGCATGAAAAGAATCTACCAAAGATGACAGAGTAGCTACTGAATGCAGCTTCCGTAGAGCAGAATGATCGCTCTACCCAGAGTCCGTGTCAAACTCCCAATAGTACCGACTGTGATTTTGGGGAGGATTTTCCAACTCCATCATCACGGTTTCCTGGCAAGAAGCAAGGTTTGATTCATCTTGGTTGTCTGGATCCTGTGAAAACGGTGCCAACCACGGTCGTCCATATTTCTGAGCAACCGACGCTAACCGAGACCTGTCCTGCCCCTGAGTCAGCAACGTCTATGCTACTAGGCCGGGCCGCTGCCACAGAGTTCCAGGTGTCCGGTCCGCCACGCCCGATTTCTACTACTGCCGGTAAACAGGTGCCAAACCTCCCCGATGAGCCTCCTTCTACTGACGAGCGCCAGGATACAACGCTCCAGGAACCGAATCACTTGTTTCCTGTTAGTTTGACTGCAAATAATCATGTTCCCACCCACAAAGTGCGCCTCGAGAAGACGAATGAGATGGCTTCTCGTTGCGGCAAAAGAGAAGTACCGACACCCCCGCAGCAACAGGTACGTTGCGAGATTATCCTAAGTGGCCCTGCTAATTGTCCGGGCGTTATTACTGACAGCTTTCGGAGTGTATGCCTTAATAAAGGGCCATTGTATTTTCAAAATCGGGCAGAAAATTTTCAGTCTTCCGAAAGGCAATACAAAACTCAGATACGCTATATGTCACCTCATGTTTTCGTGCGAAAGGTTGTAAATGGGGAGGCGTAAGAGATACACTGGCTAATGTACTCGGAGTCCAAAGGTTACGTTTAATGTTTCATGTGAAAACTATTTTCGATTTTAAGCAACCCCAGTGCTTTCACCAAGCACCCTTTTCTGACTGGAAAAGAGCAGAAGAAAAGGTTTACGCACCTGAAAATAGCGTCGAGCACCGGAACTGCGTGGCAGCATGGCTCGCCCGCTCTAACTTGAGCAGCACAATTGACAAGGAGCTGGTTAAGCATCTTGTCGCTGAGACCGCTTACTGGACAAAGGTGTTGAAGACGTAGTCGTTGTAGTTACGCTTCTAGCTGAGCGCAACCTAGCGTTTAGGGGCAGTGAGGAGATTTTTGGTTCACCGAGAAATGGCAATTATATGGGAGTGCTTGAGGCACTTGCCAAGTTGGAGCCTTTTCTAGAGAAGCACACTAAACGCAAGGGAACGAAAGAAAAGGTCACCCATCGTATCTATCAAAAACCATTTGTGATGAATTTATCTAGCATATGGCAATGGCTGTCAAGGAACGTCTCGTTGACGAAGTGATACGCGCAAAATACTTCTCTTTAATTGTTGATTCGACTCCAGACCTTACTCACATTGGTCAGCTGTCAGTTGTTTTACGATACTATTTAAATGGGATAGTGTACGAACGCTTTCTTGGGTTTGTTCCAATCGAATCGCATACCGGCTTGTATCTTTTCTATATCGTGATGTCCCTCTTGACGACCAACGACATCTCAATTGATGTCTGTAGGCGCCAAGCATATGATAATGCGAGCAATATGTCCGTAAAATACACAGGACTGCAAGCTCAAATCAAACACCTGAACGAATTGGCAGTCTACGTCCCGTGTGCTGGTCATTCACTGAACTTAGTTGGCGCGTGTAGCGTTGACAGTTGCCTTGAGGCAGTCAAATGTTTCACTGTAATTCAGAGACTGTATGTGTTCTTTGCTGCCTCACCTAAGCGATGGAAATATCTTTTGGACAGCATGGGCGGAACTGGCCAGCAGCTTGTTTTGAAAAATCCCTGAGGCCAGGTGGTCAAGAAACGCTGAATTTGTAAGGCCATTCTGAAAATTTTCATTGCAGTCTTGCTTTGACTTGAAGCTATATAATAGATCGCGGAAGAAAACGGTGACAGTAGGAACGAAGCGCACTCTCTCTTCAAGAAAATGACAAAACTAGAGGCTGCATTCATGGCGATTTTCTGGAGTGAAATCTTGGAGCGCTTTGACAAAACAAGCGTAGCACTTCAGAAACCAGGCCTAGACATTTCAACTGCTGTATACTTGCTGAGCTCTCTAGAAGGCTTTTTTAATTCTTTGCGACCTCTCTTTGATACCTTCGAAGAGAGAGCACGCACACTAAGTACCAATCAATGTTATCAGGATGAGGGCAAACGCATCGTTTTGAGTAAGCACGCGGACGGAAAAAGCCATAGTGCTCTACAAGGTATAAAAAAGTTTATCGTAGAGACCTACAATGTTGTACTTGACAGTCTAGGCTCCGCTTTGCGAGTGCGAAAGGCTGCCTACACTGAACTCTGCGAAAGGTTCGAATTATTAAAGTTTCTGACAGTAATTGGGAGCGAGGCCTCTCTGGCACAGCAGGCTGAGAAGTTAGTGAAAACCTACAAAAATGATTTGGAGCCAGCATTTTCCGCTGAAATCGTTCGGTTTGCGAACTTTCTGCACAACTCTGTGTGCCAGGGCACGAGTCTCTTGGCAATAATGAAGTTGATGCAGGAAAGAAAGCTTATTGATGTGTTTCCGAACCTTTCTATTGCTTTTCGAATGTACTTAAGCATACTCGTGGCAAACTGTGAGACCGAACGATCATTTTCTAAGTTGTCGCTGATAAAAAGTCGCCTTCGTTCGAGCCACCTTGACGACAAGGTGAACTCGCTTGCTGTCATGTCCAGTGAAAGTGACCTCCTCCGCGATCTATCCTTCGAACAGACGATATCTGATTTCGCCAAAGCGAAGGCGCGAAAGATGCCATTTTAAAAGAGGACTGTTTACGCTATACATGAAAAGTTCCAACAAGTTCGTTGTGTCGCCTCCCATCCTCCACGTTGCCAACGAAACGCTGAGCAGTGTAATTCAAGATATGCAAATCTACGTTGTTCGTCTCTTGTTTGTTCTTCTTGTGATAGTTAGCGTGCTTATAAACAACTGTATTTTGTTGTTGTTGATAGTGCCACGTTTATTTTCTGTCCTCCTTGCTTGTCTTACCTTTAATAAAAATATTTTCAAGTAATGTTTTGTAATTACAGTTGGTAATTTTCATCTGTGTTCTAGTGATTTTTATGATGTTTGTATTGCCTTAAGTATTGTATTTATAGTATTGTATGTTGTGTAACGGGGGCTTAGGTTAATGCTGAGGCTGCGGCGAAACCACGGCGGCGACCGAGTCTCTCGTCTGTTCAGGTCAGCAGGCGCTCGGTCTGAGCGATGGCAGTGCGGCTACCTATTCTTCTTCTTCTTTTCCTCAGTCAGGCTACTTCTTCTTCTTCTTCCTTTCCTCAGTCAACATAGGATGATGCCCTTCTTTTTCTTCACAATGGCCCCGGGGAGAAAAGGAGCCATCCTGGCGACTCAGGGTGCCGACAACACGACCGGGTCATAGTATGGCCTGAGCCGTTGGACATGTACAGTCTCGTGACCACGTCGGCGAAGATCGGAAGATGGTGTGAGGGGCTCAATAAGGTAGTCACAGAGGATGTGCGCTCCAGGACGCGCTAGGGGCCATGGTATCTCGAAAGAAGTTTCTTTGAGAGGCCGGGAGCAGTGGAAGGGATCCACAGCCAGACAAGTGAACCAGGTGAGAAATCCGGATCAAGTTGACCGTCGTCATGGCGGTGTTTCTGTCGCCCTTGAGTGTCTGCCGTGAGCGACCGTGCTATCTGGCGGCAGTCTTCGGCGTGCTGGGCAGCTTCAGAAATAATTGTACACTCAGATGAGGCAGGGCGGTATGGGAGAACTGTGTCGATGGGAGCGGATGGCCGTAGAGCAGAAAAAATGGGGAGAAACCGGTGGTGGACTGAGTAGCAGTGTTGTAGGCGTACGTAATATAGGGTAGAACGAGGTCCCAGTTCGTGTGGTTGGCAGCAACGTACATCGCCAGCTTGTCGCTCAGAGTACGATTAAATCGTTCAGTTAGACCGTTTGTTTGCGGATGGTAGGCTGTACGAGTCCGATGAATGATATTGCACTCGGCGAGTAGAGTTTTAACGACATCAGACAAGAATACGCGTCCTCTGTCACTGAGGAGTTCACGAGGAGCACCGTGGCGAAGTATAAAGCGCTGCAAATGGAAGGACGCCACTTCACGAGCTGTAGCAGCTGGGAGCGCGGCGGTTTATGCATACCGGGTCAGGTGATCAATGGCAATAATGACCCAGCGGTTGCCAGCAGCGGTGTATGGCAGAGGGCCGTATATATCGATGCCAACACGCTCGAAGGTGCGAGGAGGACACTGCAGTGGCTGCAACTGGCCAGCAGAGTGATGAGGCAGTTGCTTACGGCGTTGGCAGGACGGGAAGGAGTGGACGTACTTGAGGATGAAATTATACATCCCCCTCCAGTAGTACCGGAGACGGATGCGATTGTACGTCCTGAAGACTCCAGCGTAGCCGCATTGCGGGTCAGTGTGGAAACAGGTGCAGATTTGGGACCGGAGATGTCGGGGGATGACGAGAAGCCATTTCCGTCCATCAGAGTTATTGTTGCGCCGATAGAGTAGATCATCGCGAATTGTAAAATGTGAAGCTTGGTGACGAAGGGCGCGCGATGCTGGAGGCTTAGATGGGTCGGAGACAAAGTCAAGGAGAGAGGCAATCCATTCATCTTTACGCTGCTCAGAAGGCATGTCGCAGGTGGTGAGCGAAGGCGCGGAGGATTCGAGGGCGGAGAGGCTGGCAAGCTCGGCCGGTATCGGGGAGCGGGACAGGGCATCAGCGTCCTGATGCTTGCGGCCCGACCGATATAAAACACGTATGTTATACTCTTGGAGGCGGAGAGCCCATCGATCCAGACGACCGGAGAGATCTTTGAGCGAAGAAAGCCAACATAGGGCATGGTGGTCGGTGACCTCGTCAAACGGACGGCCATAGAGATAAGGTAGAAACTATTCAAGGGCCCAGACAATTGCCAAGCACTCTTTTTCCGTCACGGAGTAGTTGGATCCAGATTTCGTGAGGGTGCGGCTGGTGTAAGCAACCACATATTCCTCAAATCAAGACTTGCGTTGCGCGAGCACAGCCCCGAGGCCAATGCCACTGGCGTCCGTGTGTGCTTCAGTTGGGGCTTGCGGGTCGAAGTGACGCAAGATGGGTGGTGCCGTGAGGAGACTGCGCAAAGTGTTGTAAGCGTCGTCGCAGGCAGGCGACCAATTCGAAAAATCCACATTGCTGCCGAGAAGCTGAGTTAAAGGGGCAGCAATGGCCGCAAAGTTGCGAATAAAACGCCGAAAATAGGAGCAGAAGCCTAGGAAGCTGCGCAGTTCCTTAATGCAAGTAAGTTTTAGAAACGCAGTCCCAGCACGAAGTTTGGCGGTGTCGGGGCGGACGCCCTCTTTTGACACAACGTGGCTTAAAATTGTCAGCTCACGAGCAGCAAACCGACACTTCTTTAGGTTCAGTTGAAGGCCGGCGTCCGTAAGGCATGTTAAGACGTGCTTCAGCCGGGATAGATGAGTGGCAAAATTGGGCGAAAATATCACGATGTCGTCGAGATAACACAGGCATGACTTCCATTTTAGGCCACGCAGAATGCTGTCCATCATGCGTTCAAAAGTAGCCGGAGCATTACACAGGCCAAAAGGCGTGACGTTAAATTCATACAGGCCATCAGGGGTCACAAATGCGGTTTTAGGGCGGTCGTCGGCTGCCATGGGGACCTGCCAGTACCCAGAGCGTAAGTCGAAAGAAGAGAAGAGTTCCGCTCCTTGAAGGCAGTCCAGAGCATCATCAATGCTCGGAAGAGGGTAAACATCCTTTCGTCTGACCTTTTTCAGGCGGTGGTAATCAACGCAGAAACGAATAGAGCCATCTTTCTTTTTCACGAGGACCACGGGCAAAGCCCAGGGACTGTGTGAGGCCTGGATCACGCCGCTCTGAAGCATGGTGTCAACTTGGTCTTGAAAAACTTGGCGCTCACTGGCTGAGACACGATATGGGCGCTGACGCATAGGGGCGTCGTCACCGTTGTCGATACGGTGGGCGACAGTCGACGTGCGGGTCAAAGCGGGTTGGTGTGAATCGAAGGAGGAACGAAACTGATGAAGCAGAGCGAGAAGTTGAATTCGTTGAGGTGCGGGAAGAGTGGCGTCGATGGAGGGAAGGAAAACGTCTGGAGACGAAGTGCCGGGTGCAGGAACCGGCGGGCTGAGGGCATCGACGTCAAGAGACGGGGAATGGTCGTTTTCATCGCGGTAGAGAATGGAGTCAATGATTTGCACGGTACCAAGGCACTCACCGCGACGTACAGCGGAAGCATATATGTAAACGGATTTGTCACGAACAACGCGCTAAGGCCAGCTGGCATAGTGAGGACGGCGTAAGGTATGGACAGGTACTTGCGGCACAGAAAGAGGGGCGATGGTGTAAAAAGTACGTTGCTGTCGCGAACAAGGTGCAAGTGAGGGGCACAAGAACAGAAGAACAGGCAGGCAGTTCAGTGTCTCCGGCAACGACGGCTTTGGCAGGAGCAGCAGAAGGGGCATCGGGCGGCGAGGAACCGCAGAGCGCAAAGAACTCAAGTTCAGCACGAGCACAAATGATGACTGCGTTATGGCGCGACAGGAAGTCCCAACCCAAGATGATCCCATGAGAACACGTTAGTAAAATGACGAATTGAATCGCGTAGAGGATTTCCTGAATAAAGACGCGAGCCGCACTCGCCGCTAACGGCGCAATAGCCTGCGCGCTTTCGGTGCGCAGCGAGAATCCAGAAAGTGGGGTCGTCACTTTTCTCAAGGAGCGGCAAAAGGAAGCGGCCATGGCAGAAACAGCAGCACCGGTGTCGACAAGCGCCGGAACAGAGACACCCTCTACGGAAACGGCGATCAGATTGGCGGGACATAACTGAGGCCTTGGACATTTCGCTGGTGGCGCAGTTCTCGCCTCAGGAACTGCGGCGTCTAGTTTTCCTCTTGCGAAAGATTCGGGTGCCGACGCATGGGAGAAAGGGAGCGGCGACGAGGAAAAGGTGAGCGCCGGGTGGAAAAGGTGGTGCGATCAGGTGAAAGCGGGCGACTCTGTGGCGGCTGGGCTGGCGGTGAGTAGTCACTGGGAGGAGGCCAGTAACCGGCAACTGCGGAGACTGGCGCACGACGACGCCAAAGCCAGGCGACATGACCAGGCAGTCCGCAAGAGTAACAAATAGGCCGATCGTCACTAATACGTCAGGGATTGCCGAATTGTCGAAGCGGTCGCAAAAAAGGCGTCGGAGCGTGAGGAACTGGAGGCACAGACGCTTGAGGTGGAGCGTAGGTTGGGCGGTAGTTAGGCGGCCGCGGCCGTGCGACGGCGGCAGCGTAGGTCAGGGGTGCAGCGACAGGTGCGGGCGGCTGTGCTGGTGCGGGCAGAGGGACCGGTGGAAGGACCTTAGCCACTTGTTCGCTGATGGCAGTGCGAAGGTCGGGCGCCAGGAATGGAGATTGCACGGAGGGGGGTGGCAGAAGCGACAGCTGACGAGCAACTTCCTCACGCGCAAAATCTGATGTGCGCCAACAGTTGCGAGTGGTCGGGTGCAGCCGACAGGCCGGCAAGCGACTCGACAGGCGCTACTGTGTGCTGGCGAGTGATGAGCCTCTGCTTGCGCAGCTCGTCGTAGCTCTGGCAGAGACTGACGACTTCGGCAACGGTGCGGAGATCTCGCGACAGCAGCATCTGAAAGGCGTCATCCTCGATGCGTTTCAGAATATGCTTGATCTTGTCCGCCTCGGACATCTGGGCGTTGACGCGCGAGCACAGGTTGACCACGTCTTCAATGTAGCTGGTGGACGTCTCACCCGACTGCTGAGAGCGCTCGCGCAAGCGGTGTTCGGCGCGTAGCTTGCGCACAGCAGGACGTCTGAACACTTCGGTGAGGTTTGTCTTAAAAGCAGTCCACGTGGAGAAGTCTGCTTCGTGGTTTCGAAACCACAGTTTGGCAACGCCAGTCAAATAAAAGATGACATTGTTCAACTTGGTGGTATCGTCCCACTTGTTATACGTGCTCACCCGCTCGTATGATGAGCCAGTCTTCAGTATTATTGTATTGTATATTGTATTATTTATTGTATTACATTATACTATTGCATATTTATAGAGTAACGTGTATAACGATTACTGCAGTCTGATGCTTGAATTTTAATAAAGAATGTTTTGGATAAAACCATGCGTCTCCTCACGGGATTAAACTTAGTGATGCGAACAAAGCCTAGCTTCATAAGGATCGACATCTGAGCTCTGTTGTCCTTTCTGCGTTCTTGTTTGTCTTGAGTGCACTAAACTTTCTCTTAATGCCTAGCTCTTGCTGAAAATAGAATGCAGATTAATCACAAAGTGAACATATGTGTTGGTTTTCACAACAGCACGCGTTTCAAGCAAGTATTGTTGTTTTCCTTATAATAATTAAAATAATAATAATCCCGTTGATCGCACTTCGTTCTTTTTAATTTGGTGGAATTAAAATGAAATATGGCATATTTCCAGTAGCGTAGCAGGCAACAGGGGAGAGGGGGGAGGGGGTCGTATAGGCCTGCATGCGCATTAGCCCAGGGCCCCCATGTTTCTTAATCCGGCCCTGCGGACGAAACCAACATTGAGGTCATGTCTCCTACAGAGTACGGTTGAAGCGCTCACTTAGGTCGCTTGTCTGCGTATGGTAGCAGGGGCGGTGCACTGTGTAATCCGACATTGACGAAGGAGCGCTTCAACTTCCGACAAGAGCACTTGCCCTCCGTCACTCAAAAGTTCTCGTGGCACGCCGTGGCGTGAGACGAGGTGATGCAGTATGAGATGTCACGCCAACGGCCGAGGCGGACGACGGTGAAAAGGCTTCGGCACAACGGGTCAGGTGGTCGGCAGCCACAATTATCCAGCGACTGCCAGAGGCGGGGTAGGGGAGGGGCTCATGCAGGCCGATGGCGACAAGATCAAAAGGCATAGCCGAGCAGGGGATCGGCCGCAAAGATGAAGAAGAATGGCGCCGAGAGCGGCGCTGGCAGCCAGGAAAGAAAGCGCACTTACTTCTGTAGTAAGGTGTGCTACATGCCACACCAGCAGAGCCGGAGACAAAGCCTTTCGGAGGTTTAAAATCACCAGGATTGGCGAATTTAGTTCTAGTATAGTAAAAGCACTGAGTTCAGATCGTAAGGTGCATGGATAAACAAGTAACGGTTTTCGCTCGTCGGAAAAGTGCTTGCGGTGGTACAGAATATAGTCCCCGAATGACAAAATGCGATGCTTCGCGACGGAGAGTGCGAAATGCTGGATGGCTCGAAGGTTGACGCAGAAAAGCCATGATGGATGTTATCTATGAATATTTGCGGTGTTCGGAGATTATGTCGCTAAGGGAAAGATTAGAGCGTATGGCGCCGGATTTAGAACGAGTCGAAGAAGGGGCTGCAGACGGCAAGGGAGAGCTTTACGAAGTGTCGCAGTCGGCATCTTTACTTCCGAACCTGTAGATAATGAAGATGTCAAAGTCTTGGAGGCGAAGAGCCCATCGAGAAAAGCGGCAAGAAGGATCCTTGAGAGAAGATAGCCAACACAGCACGTGATGGCCTGTCCATCACAACATTGAATGGCTGACCGTATACCAGTCGGGGCTGAATTTATGAAGTGGCGAGGCGATGGTCAGACACTCTTTTCCAGCAAAAGCTCTACTTCACGACGGAAGCTGCAAACGCCCGCTGAAGCCACACCTTCAATAGACCTGCTAAGCCTAAATAAATAAAATAAATATTGTCGCAACTAGGTTTTGAACCAGCGGCCGCGCGAACAAATCACCTTCGCTGTGCTGTACAGGAGAGAACTATGCTATACCAGCCGCCGATCAAGACTGCAACACACTCTCGCGCTGTGCATTGCACGTCGTCGTCTTCATCAACCAATACTACTATCGAACTAATACCGTCGCCGAAAGTGCCGACGACCCAGCAGAGCCAACTAGGCTAAACACGTTTTCGCACGTCTACTCGGTTTAACTACGTTAAAACTCAACCACTTTTTTTCTGTTACAGTGCATATAGTTGGTCTCGGTCTCTCTGACAGCTCTGCTGGCATACGCCACATCGTATTCGTCATATCCGGCTCTACGTTGAGCGAGCACAGTACCGAGTCCTGCACCACTGGCATCAGTGCGCACCTCGCTAGGAGCGCTGGGGTAGAAATGACGCAGTACTGGCGGAGAGGTGAGAAGTTCGCGAAATCGTCTCCACTTCCTGTCGCATATGGGTGACCAGCCGATCCTCTCGGTCGTGGTGCTGAAAAGATTATTATTTCATTAATTTATTTATTCCAATACCCTAGGAACTCGCTGGGGCATCACATGGGGGGGGGGGGGGGGGGGGAGATGAGGGAGTACACATGGATACACAGATTGTAACGGGAAGTTGATGCTAGACTTCTCTGAGCGACACAACCTAGTTATTGTAAACAGAGAAACTAAGTGTGAGAGACAAATCACATGGGAATCCCGTAACAGGCAAATGACCACTGACTACTGCTTAATGTCGCGGGGGATGTATAGCAAGCTCGCAATAACGGAAATAGACGAAGAGGGGAAGTACAGCCTCGGAAGGGACCATAAGCGTATTAGTCTACAGTTGAGAGCCCTGCTCAAGAGAGAAATTAAGGGAAGTAAAAAAGAATACGCAAAATTAAGTTACTAACAAATAGCTCTAATAGCGGCCGGCATAGAGGAAGCAATAGAGGAACATCCCATGGAAACGGAGGATTATAATCAGTTAAAACTACACATTAGTACAAAAATAAAAGAAATAAAAGGAGTAAACCGCTGGAGAGGAAAGAGGAAGCCACGAAGAACAACGACGCTTGGCATCACGGGAACACAGAGAAGCAAAAAGGGCGCAGTTATCTGAAGAGGAAATAGGCCAAAAATGAGAATCTTATCGACAAAAGAAACAGAAAGCGCAGGTCCTCGTCTAGGCTAAAATAGCGTCCAGCATGATATACTCCTAAAAAAACTTCCGTATCATGGTATCAGGGGTACCGCTTTGACCCTTCTTAGGAGTTATTTAACATCCCGCGCGCAGAATACTGTGATCAATGGTGCACGCTCCCAGACAGTGTGTCATACGGAGTACTACAAGGGTCCATCCTAGACCAGTGTTATTTCTTCTGTATATCAATGATATGCATATCAATGAGCATCCGCCTCGCATGCGGGAGGTGCGGGGTTCGATCCACAGTGCCGCCGGGTACCCACCGGTGATACAATGGGTACAAGCTTTCCTCTGGCCTGGTGCTCGGCTAGTAAAGGGTGAAATGCTTGGAAAAGGGTCTTTGACCCCACCTTAAGTATTCGAAAAATACCTTGTGCCATGGCACTCTTTGGCCATAGATGCCCTTTCGCCATAAATATCCATCATCATCACCATCGTCGTCATCATCATCATCATCAATGATATTGTTAATATACCGGGCGCTTCAAGCATAGTGCTATATGCTGACGACACGAATGTGTTGTTCTCTGGAATTGATTTAGAGGCATTATCCAGGGAGGCGAACAATTGGATGTTGAGCTTAACGTCAGGGCTGGGATGTAACCCCCTCGCACTGAACATAAACAAGACTAAATATATACTATTCCGCTCTAAAGGGACTACAATTCATACATTTCCATCTTTAAAGTTTAAAGGTATGGACATAAATCAGTCTTCGACTACCAGATTCCCAGGTATTACTTTCCAGGAAAATCTCTTCTGGAATGCGCATATTGACGCACCTAAAATTGATCTCTCTGGCACTCTAGAAATCTTAGAGTAAGGTGTTATCTTCCAGTCAGTATCAAACGACAGATATACTATTCTCTTATCCACTCACGGCTTTGTTATTGCTCACTCGTGTGGCAAAAGACAATTAAAACAAATTTAGACTCCCTACTATCAATTTAAAAAACAGCAATACGAGCTATCCCTAACTTAGAGCTGACGGATAGTTGCGGGCCTTACTTCAAATCGTACGTGATTCTCGAAATACGTAGGCTCTACAAATACAAATTAACGCTTGAAGTTTATCATCAATACCGGTCCGATGAAAAGGTTTTTGAATCAAAACATCACGAAAAAAGCAGTTCATACGACTTAAGGAAGAATAATAAAATCAAGCCCCGAACGATAACGAACTACCGGTACCAAAGATTAAGCTATCGGATACTAGATCTGATAAACCACTGTCCAATGATTACAGATGTATTAACAAATGCTGGTTCTCTAAACCAAGTTAAGAAAATACTGAAGAAATACTGAAGAATGCATAACATAACTTTGAAGGCTAGTCGACGGTTAAATTTCCTCAGACGAAACTTTAATCGGGCACCAACTAACCTAAAGGAAACATTATTTCTGCCAAATGTACGTCCCATTCTTGAGTACGCTTGCAGTACTTGGGATCCGTCAACCCAGTGCAATGTTGCAAAAATTGAACGCGTGCAGGCACGTTCTGCTCGTTTTGTGTCAGGTAATTATGACTTTTCGAAAAAATCTCGCGATCTTTCCAAAAACCTGGGGTGGCCGCTGCTTGAAACCAGAAGAAAATACCTGCACTTGTCGCTATTTTATAATGTCTTTTACTCTAGAACAGGCATCGACAAAGATAGATATCTAAAGAAACCAACATATGTATCTGCACGAACGGAACATTCCCGAAAAGTGCGTGAATATGCTTGCCGGATAAACTTATTTAAGAACAGCTTCTTCCCTAAGACAATACATGAGTGGAATGGTTTGCCTGGAGAAATTGTTTCCGGGACCCCTTTGTCTTTTAACCAGGATCTGAAAAATATTCTTTTTTAATGGGTTATAGCATTGCTTTTAACTTCTCATGCCTGTTTTTCCACTTACCACGACACAGTGTGATTAAGTGACGCAAATATCAAGACAACTACGTGCATACGTGTCGTTTTATTTTTCACTGCTTGTTTCCTGCCTTTCAAATTGCAGCTGAATTTGTATTATAGATCATCTGTGCACTCATACTGCTTTTTCTTTTTCCCTCTGCAGTAATGCCCGCAAGGGCGCTTTAGGTATGTAAATAAATAAATAAATACGTTTCTGAAGGAAGAGTAGCGCTCTAAATCCTTTTTTAACACTTTTTTTCATGTTGACAGTTTCAGTCATGCGTATGTATTTTGGGTGTTTTACGTTTATGTGTTGTCTATATTGGATTTTTTTTCAACCATGCATTGTTGATAGAAATGCGTTGATGGTAGAAAATGGTAGACGGCCGTGTCACCTTATCTATGATACATCAAGTATATCTTTACAGAGCTTCTTGCTTTGCCGTCCGCCCTTCGAAGTGTATTCCTTTTTTTTCATTTGTTGATTGTGCGTATTCCCTCGTGGCTGATTGTCAATCGCAAGTTTTCTTTCCTTGCCGCTGTTAAACGCAACTTGGAAATTGTTCAAGAACAATGTATCCACTCCTGCTTTGACTGCCAAGAGGCAGTTGGTAGTATTTGATAAATAAAAAATAAATAAATGTATAATTAACCTTGTTCGTATTTTGCGCCTGTAGAGACTTTTGATGTGTGAAAGAAAAAGCGGGTTTAGGTTTTCTTTTCCTTAGGGAATGCTCTGTAAAACATGTTTATTTTGTCTCACATCCGTTTCCAAACAGTGTCCCTTTGTTTTTCTTTATCTGTACAGGAGCTTCAACCGCTGCTTGCCACAGGGTGGCGTGACCGCGTCAGGCAGTTGCCTGCCTTTAGTCAGGTCTCCAAAGACAATGATGTATTATTGTCTTGAATAAATTTAAAAAAAAAACGCAGGCAATTTTTTATATAATAATCCTATTGTAATGTTGAAGAAAATTGTAGCCCTGGTACCTTAACACCATCCAGCACATAAAAAGGTGCGCATCAAAATATTATGTTCTCCTGTAGTGAAATTTGTTTTCCTTTTGGTCGAAAAACACCTACTTTTGATTTCTTCGCGTTAACTTTTCATTGATTGTTACAAGCCCACGAATCTAATTCACGCTAAGAATATTTCCTTTAAATATTTATTCAGCTTCAGAACTTGATGATACCAGGGCATTTTAATTATCAGCATTTATAACGAACTTAATATCTAAACAAATGTATGCAATATCATAAATATATTAATTAAATAAGACATGACCTTAAATGCTATCCTGTGAAACACCTGAGACTATTTATTTTCTGAGAGAAGTGAATCCATTGATTTCAACATACTGAAACTTATTTTACAGGTAGCGACCACTCCAATAATTTCATTAATAAAAGCGATCCTTAATACGGATGTACAAAATGTATCAAAGTTACGCGTACCCTCGATACTGCCATGCCTGCGAGAAGGTGTCTGTACACTTCTTTCGTCTTGTTTCAGTCGCGCTGTGCCTTTACCTGACGAATAATAAAAAAATTACAACGGCCAATCCAACTGTGCTTCTGAGGACAGGAAGCAGAGGTAAATTGCTGTTCTTCCATAGTCGCAACAATCGCGACCTACAGGGGCACAACCGCTAAGCAACATGGTCGTCGCAGAGATTGAGGACTGCTCTGGTCTTGCTCGGTGCCGTGTCGCTTCTCGTCGGCATGTTAATATGTCCCTTCCGCTCACAGGCTCTCGATTATTGGGCTCAATTGTCATATTTAAGAACAACACAAGCCAGGGTGCACTGCCTCGTTGAAGGCGAGGATGACCTGAACGCGGTCGTATGTTGCGTGTTGCGGCGTAAAAACGTGCACGCTGACGTCAGTCAAAGCCTCTGCATTCAAACTTCACAAGTGCAACGCAATACTGCATGCGCTGTAGTTTGAATTTCACGGTTACGCCGTTATAAAAGTAATGAGGGCGTTTTCCGCTTGTTATATTCTTACCTCGACCGCTTGAACACTTAGTGGAGAACGCCGGCCAACGCGTCAGATAAATATAGTCTCGCACGATCAGTATGCTAGACAACACCGGCGGCGTTCAAAGCTGCCTTAATATACCAGACCGTTTTTTTAGCACGTACTGTAACCATTATCCCATCTAATTTTCTTACACTGCTTGCGTGTACTGCACAAGCTGTGTTCTTACGGTAGTAGTCTTACCTAGAGGGATCGAGCGATGCCCTTCGCGCTGCACATTCGATATTCAAAGGTGCGCGACAGTGCCCGTTCCTTCGTTCCTGCTTATAAAAGCACCTGTCAAGTACGCCTTAAATCTTCTGACGGAAATTGTGCAGCGCGAACACCGCTCGAGCGTTTTGCCCATTTTTCGGACACCGTACAGTTTGTTATCTTACAAGTACAAAGCGGGATCAAATAAACGAGCAAAGCGTAAAACGCAACTTACCTTACTGACAGCTTGTTCAGGCAATATCTTATTCTATAATTTTACACCGAGCGCAAAGATTGATTAAACAAAAATCTGTGTTCTTTCAGGACCACTGTACTTGCAAGGTCGGCAACTCAGCACAATGTAAGCACATGCTTCCTATGGGGTTGTTCGTTAAAAGCAATGGCTTTTGCACCAAAGTGGTGTTATGATATTTCTTTTTGTTTTGTTCCAAGCATACTGTCAGTCTTGCAGAGGCTGTTACAGGAAAGAGCAACGTATATGAAAAAAAACAAGATGTCACCAACAAACTAAAATCGGCAAACGAGCTTAAGTCATAAACTTACAGAGATACGCTGCCACAATGAATAAGTCAACAGAATTACTGCAAATGCAAGGATACATTCGTGCACGCATTTATGTATACAAATAAAAGTGCAACGCCAAATTTCAAAACACAAATTCAAAAAATTCAGGCTCTCTCCCATTTGACTTTGATATCTGCTGCTGCTTGCTTCATTGTGCTGTTTGTTTAACAACCAGCTCGTGTACTAGCGTAATAAGTGCTTAAAGTTAATATTTCACCACTGACCATTTGCCGCGGGAGCGCTAAATTTCCATATTAATGCGCCGACGAGAACGACAGCACTTCAGAGTAAGTACTCTTGTTTACATCGCTGTGTACAAGCTACTGCTCGTTTGCATGGCCTAAATGTTAACCGAGCTTTGCTTATGTTAAATGATCTCTCCATTTTTCAAGCTGCTGTACCCGTGCTTGGTTGCGCAGTACGACAGCGCCCATGCGATCGTACGCCTGGGAAACAATAGCCGGGTCGTTGACATCGCGCAGGACCGACTTATTTCGCTAATTGAACCTGCTTTCTCCGATGTGATCAATACTTGATTTTAAATCACTTCAACCAGGAATATGTTCCGTGACAGCTTGCATTATTTGAAATGGTTTTTAATGTTATCCACAATTAAGCGAAGGCGGCGACGGTTGCTGGTCGCAAACCATTGCTTGGCACTCCGGGTTACACCGGTGCGTCTTGCTCCTCGTAAGCGCGTCCTGCGATGTAACAGATCAGCGCTTTCAGGTCAATGTTGTCAAAATTACACTCGCTGCTCGTTTGAGCTCACGAAAACTTGCGAATTCGCTCTCCACAATCGCCAAAGTTGCATACACGAACCCTGCGGATGGCAAGAATATGACGTTTTAATGTCAACTGATTTCCTCGCACTCTGCTTTTTGCGAGGAGCAGCCTGAACTGCTCTCGACTGCTCTTCCTGCAGCGAAACTGTTCTCGTTCTACCACTGGTTGAAAGTGATTCCACTTCCATTCACCCACTGGAATGGGCCGTGAGAGATTTCTGCAAATGGCCTGCTTAGAGCAGTTTTCTTTTTTCAATCACATTCTATCTCATTAAAGACGCTGACGACCTCACAACAACCGGTTGCTCGCCCTCAGCAGCTAGCCATATTTTGAGGTAAAAATTGAAGGGCAGTAACTTCCTACCTTGCCTTTGTCCCTGACTTAGTCGCTGATTAACTTCTGTCTCGTACGAGGCAAAAGTAACGTGATGGTAATAAAAGGCATGAAAGATGCACTTCCTAGTAGCTGAGGGCACAGGTAATCTCTAAACTGATCCATTACCCGCCTCCCGGGGCCCTCCAGCAACAATGCCATATTGTTCACTGGGTGAAACCCCACTCCGAAGACGAGGCGGGCAACTAACGAAAGACCTGAAGACGCTGAGCGCGGACCTCGCACTGCACACAAACTTGCCCATGCGAAAGGCCGGAAGAGCTGCGTGGTTTCTTCTTTAGTGGTGGGTACGGATCGATGCCTGCAAACATTCCCAAGTCATCAGCCCCTTACTGAAATGAAGACAGAGCATGGCCACGTATTTATTTATTTTCCCTCAAGCCATGGACTTCCTGACTACCAACAACACTATGAAAATTTTGTCCTCCCTAATTGCTGAAACCTCGCTCTGACCTCAAAAGACAACATTCAACAGAGTTCTTTCTGCTTGATTTAAATTTAAAAAATGAACGCCAACCAAAGTAAGATAACACGACATTTCAGGACCTACTCGGTTTCTTAAAGATGTGTGACTGCGAGCAAGTTGTGCTTCGCTTTACAAGCCTACGTATTGTCAGCAGCCGGGAAACGTCGTGTTAGCTTAGTTAGCGCCCTTTTCTCACTTAAATAAATATCACTTCTTGCATATTTTATAATGTTAAGTAGTATCAGAAAATAAGAAAGAAACTGCGACTCGAAATACCAAGACAACCAAACTGAGAATGGCTACAAATGTGAAGGACTGCACGTGGAGATTATTGCCTACCAAGTGTAGCAAACCGAGACGAGATCAGGCATTCTAGGCGAGTGTTAATGCACGCAGGATGAAAACAAAATTAAACTGGCCTTCACTTTTGCATCTTTCCTTCAGCGCACTCAGTGAGCACAGCCATGCAAGCGCTCCTGCAAAGGGACATCATTAGTCGAGGAGGTGCCCTTTTAGCCCGAAGTACTAGTTTCATGCCTCATACCCCACTTGTCGTGACGTTAAATTCCACATACCACATGCTACACTTTTAAGAGCGTTAACTCTTACTACTTACGTTTGTCAAGGACGCGCCTGTCTGCAATGAAAGTCAAATTGACCAAAACAATTGCCACGTGACCACACTATATCACATACCAACAGTGGGCGCGTTACGCCTCAGTTGATACCTATAGATTCGATCCGTTATACAGGGTGTTTCACCTAAGACTACACATTTTCTAAAGAGGCTTTTTGAGTCACAAGACCGCTTTTTTCGGCATAGTATCAGTGGTGCAGTACATAAGAATACAGCCAAGGCGTGCTTACTGGTTTAATAGGCTAGAACGTTAGGCCAGTTGGTGTAGCGACATATTTAAAAACTGCGCAGAAAAACACAGGACGGGAAGGAGAAACACGCACACACACAGGAGCGCAAACACGTACACGCACACATTGCGCTCGTGTGTGTGTGAGTGTTTCTCCCTCCCGTCCTGTGCAAACTGAAAAACTGATTAACTAATAGTGAATAACTAACTTTTCAAATATTACTTTCAGGCTCCTTAATTACTGAGATTTGTATAGCCCACCGTAAGTAATATCAATATCAGTTCTTAGAATACCGAAAATGCAGTTAGCCTCGGTGCTATGGCCTAACAAATTCTGGCTGCATCCCGCCCAAATCCATGCTGTTTCGAAAAGCTTGCAGGCAAAGCATCCTCTCCAATGCACGTGACTCGTCGAAATAGCCAAAATTTGTTGCGCCGCAGAGCCGAGGATAACTGCGTTTTCAAAATTCTAAACACTGATTTATATATTACTTACGGTGGCCTACACAACTCTCAATAATTAAGGAAACGAACTGTACTAGTTAAAAGTTAACCTTTTAATATTAGTTAACCAGCCTGCTAGTTAGCACTTCTTAGCTGTATTCTGATGTATTATACCCCTGATAATGTTATGCCGAAAGAAGCTCTCCTCTAACTAAAAAAGACGATTTTTAAGAATTGTGGTAAGTGTTAGATGAAACGCCGTGTATATTTGCCAGTACAGCGGTAATCGAAGTGGGACCCCACCTCTCCCCCCCCCCCCCCCCCCCCACGGGACAACCATTTTAATAAAATTTGGGGGCCACCTGTTTTACGCAGAGCGCTCGAAGTGGTGTAAAACGACATGGAATTTTCAAGAGGATAAAATTACTGATAGAGATGAAACCCATAGTATGTGTAGGATTCGCACCGACGACCTTTCAGCCCTCAAACCGTGCATTCCGACTGCGTTCACACGGCCGTTACTGCCGAATCATTTGTCGCAGCGGATTCCGGATGGTGCCTAACGATTGGTCGCGTAGTGATGCATGCGTTTATAAAATTTATTAACTGATATTGTTACATGGTTAGTTCAGCAGCAGGGACGATAGGCTGCACAAAGAAGACACACCAAAAACCAAGTCACTGAAGCCCTAGCTCCAGCGTCCTCGTCGTCAACTGCCCAGCGACAGAACAATGTCCTCTTCGCTTCGCGACGGTGTACCGTAACACTACCCCTCCCCCTCCGCCCCACGGGGGAAGACACAGTCCCTGGGCGGCCTAAGGGGGTGGGTGCGAGGGGTAGGGTTTAAAACGGGCGACGTGCACAAGCCGTGTGCAGAGGGCAGCGGGAGGAGAGTTGAGGTGCAGCGGCGTGAGTTCGTAGGTCACACTGCTCAGTTGCCGCAGGACGCGGTAAGGACCGACGTAACGAGGCAGGAGCCTCTCACACACTCCCACACGGCGTGCAGGGAGCCAGAGGGGCACCAGGGAGCCGGGAGGGTAGTGGACGTCACGGTGATAAAGGTAGGAACGACGTTTTTGAGCGGTCTGAGAAGCGCGGAGACGATCCCTAGCGATTTGGCGGGCGGCGTCAGCACGGGCAATGGCGTCACAAGCATAACTGCTAGTAGAAGGGTCAGAAGACAGTAAGCTGTCAAAGGGTAACAAAGGGTTGCGGACAAAGAGCAGGTAGAAGGGGAGTATGCAGTGGTATCATTGCGTGAGGAATTGTAGGCGAACGTCACGAAGGGTAAACTAACGTCCCTGTCACGATGGTGGTTGGAGACATACATGGACAGCATGTCTGTCAGGGTGTGGTTAAGGCGCTCAGTAAGGCCGTTTGTTTGGGAATGGTAGGCTCTCGTGAGCTTGTGACGGGTGGAGCAGGAGCAGAGAAGGTCGTGGACCGCTTCAGAAAGAAAGCAGAAAGAAAACAGAAAGCCTCGATTTTTAAGCAGTTGACGAGGAGCGCCATGAAACAGGACGACGTCATGGAGGAGAAAGTCAGCGACATCGGAGGCACAGCTGGTCGGGATATCGCGCGTGATAGCGTACCGGGTAGTGTAATCGGTCGCAACGGCAATCCACTTTTTTCTGGAAGTTGATGTGAGAAAAGGCCCAAGCAGATCGAGACCAACAGAGAAAAATGGCTCAGTCGGAATGCCAATGGACTGAAGCTGGCCACTAGGAGGGAGCGGTGGCGTTTTCCGGCGCTGACATTGATCGCAGGCAGCAACGTAACCGCGGAAAGAGTGGTAAAGGCCAGGCCAGAAGAACCGCCGGCGCACGCTGTCGTACGAGCGGGACACGCCGAGGTGTCCTGCTGTAGGAGCGTTCTGAAGCTGAGCAAGTACTGTGGAGCGGAGATGCGTCGGGATGACGATCAAGAGGTCGGCGCCATCAGAATGCATATTGCCACGGTGCAGAATACCGTGATGCAGCACGAACAAGCTCAGAGCAGTATCGGAAGGGCCGCTTCGGGGGCGGTCGATTATGGGGCGCAGAGATGGATCACGGCGCTGCTCGTCGCCGATGTGTAGAAAGTCCGAGACGGACAAAACGCAATCGTCGGTATCATGGTTGTGGGAATCAGGAGGACCGACAGGATAGCGGGACAAACAGTCAGCGTCTTGTTGCAACTGGCCAGACTTGTAGACAACAGTGAATGTGTATTCCTGCAAGCGCAAAGACCAGCGACCCAGTCGGCCTGTGAGGTCTTTAAGAGAGGAGAGCCAACACCAGGCATGGTTCGAGGGTGGAGTTTCGTTAACGCCCAAACAAGCGCTAGGCACTCTCGCTCAGTAATGGAATAGTTACGTTCAAAGGGAGATAGCAGGCGGCTGGCGTAGGCAATGGCCTGATAGTGGTCGTGCTGGCACTGCGCAAGAATGGCGCCAATACGATGGCCCCTGGAGTCGGTGCGAAGTTCCGTATGCGCAGAAGAGCTGAAATGGACCAGCACAGGTGGAGCAGTGAGGGCCGCAACAAGTGCGGTGAAGGCGCGAGGTTGGTCAAGGCCCTAAGAGAAAGGCACATCTTTCTTCAGGAGGGTGATAAGGGGACGGGCCGTGTCGGTGAATTTCGGGATAAGCCGGCGGAAATACGAGCAGAGCCCGAGGAAACTGCACATATCGCTTGAGGAACGGAAAGCTGGGAACTCGAGAACGGCATGAACTTTGTCAGGGTCGGGCTTGACACCAGAAGCATCAAACAAGTGGCCGAGGACCTTAATTTGGCGCTGGCCGAAGCTGCACTTCTTGGAGTTGAGTTGGCGACCGACGCCTCGGAAGACAAGGATACTATAAAGACGGTGTAGGTGTCTTTCGAAAGTTGGGGAGAAAACGAGAACGATATCTAGGTAGCACAAGGACGTCGTCCATTTGAAGCCACGCAGGAGCGAGTCAATCATACGCTCGAAGGTTGCAGGAGCGTTGCAGAGGCCGAAAGGCATGACTTTGAATTGGTACAGGACATCGGGGGGTGACAAAGGCAGTCTTCTCGCGATCCTGTTCGTCAGCAGTAATTTCCGAGTAGCGTGAACGGACATCAATAGAAGGAAAAATTGGCGGTGGTCTAGTTCTGGTTAAATCTGGAGTGACGCGATAGCTACAGCTCGCCGAGTGGAACTTGCTCAGTCGAATTGCAAAGTCGGTCTTTCGCCGCGCCGTTTCGCTGGGCGTTCCTCCATCTTCGTCCCACTTGACACGGCGCATGCGCACAGCTGTGGCAGCTCGGTTTCGCCGGCGCGCAGCGCCGCCGGCAGCAGCAGCTGCTACACACCACGTGACCAACACGTGGATGTTCACGTGACAAGCCACGGCGCCGCGCAGCCGGCAGCTGCTCCGCACCACGTGACCAGCCACGTGACTTTGGCGAAGCCGCCACGCTGAAGACTCGAAATGCTACCTTAATGTAACTATCGCTACGAAATAACTGGCACCCTGTAGGCAGTCGAGGGCGTCATCGATTCTCGAGAGAAAATATACGTCTTTGGTATTTGATTAAGATTGCGATTTTCGACATAGAAGCGCCAACTACCATCTTTCTTTTTGACCAACACCACAGTGGACACCCACCGACTACTAGAAGTGTTGATAATGTTATTCGCCAGCATCTTGTCCACCTCCATCTGGATGACATGGCACTCAAGAAGCGAGGCACGATAGGGCCTCCTGTGTATGGGGCTGGCATCACATAAGTTTATGCGAGGGGTCAGGACAGTAATTTGGCCGAGAGGACGATTCCCAAAATCGAAGACGCCGCTGTAGGAAACTAAAAGGGCGGAGAGCGCGCTGGCGTGGTCCATGTGAGAACTCAGCACGGGTAGACACCTGGCGTGGTCCGCAGTCGGCACGACGATCGTAATCAGAGCGAGGTCCGTTGTCGGCACGACGATCATAATTAGAGCTATGTCCGTAGTCCATACGACGATCATAATTACAGCTAGCTTGAGGCGGCGAAAACCAACGGCTGTGGCAGTGGCGGGAAATGTGGCCGACACACGAGCAGGTGAAGCAGATAGGCCGGTCGTCTGAGGTTCTCCAGTCCGCAGGATTCCGGTAGCGATAACCCGGCGGGAATGGCCAGAGTCAGTAAAGCAGCAGCAACCAACGGAGTGATGGTTGGTGTACAGGACGACGCAGATGGCAGGCCAGAATTGAGACCCACTTTCGCGAAATCCTGGCGAACAGCGGGCTGGATCAGACCAATCGTAGCTTCAGGCGGCTGAGGGGCGAAGGCAACGGGAGTCATAGCCTCCAGTTCTCTCCGTACAATTCGGGTAAAATTGGCAGGATGGGATGGTTGTTTCGGTGTTGGTAGGTCTTCGCAGGAGGTTGTCGCCGTCGTGTTCGGAAGGCGGTCGAAACGGGGAGCAATGCGGCGGTGTTTGTCTTGCTCAAACTGCCGGCATACCTGGAGGACGGAGTCGACCGTTGCGCAGTCTTTGCATAGGAGCAGATTAAAAGCGTCATCAGCGATCGCCTTGAGGATGTGGCCCACCTTGCCGGTCTCTGACGTGGCGCTGTCTACGTTACGACAAAGAGCGAGGAAGCAAGGTCTTTTTTAGCGCCGAGCTTGCGTCCAATTTGCTTGCCAAATAAGTCGCGGAGCTTCTGCTTACAGGTGTTCCAAGAGGTAAGGTCCTCCTCATCCGTCTCGAAACAGACGCGCCGTGCCCGCCAAGTAGAAGATCACGTTAGCAAGCACGAGGGTCGCGTCCCAGCGGTTGTGCTTAGTCACACGCTCATGCATGGCTAGCCAATCTTCAACATCGACATCATCGGTGCCACAAAAGGTGCCCGGGTCGCAAGGCTGGGCCACGACAACGGTCGGCGCTGGGGTTGACGCTGCGGCCGGAGGTGTGTTGGACGGCATAGTGATGGATACAATTTGGCGACCGCTGCAGAGGTCCAGGGCGTGGTACTAAAACCTCCACCAAATGTTACGTGGTTAGTTCAGCAGCAGGAACGATAGGCCGCACACAGAAGACACCTCAAAAACCAAGTCACTCAAGCACTAGCTGCAGCGTCCTCGTCGTTGTCAACTTCCCAGCGACAGAACAACGTGCTCTTCGCTTTCTGGACTGGGTACCGTAACGATATAACGAGGAAAAATACCGAATATAGCGAAGGTAGCTGTAAATCGCAAAACTAGTCCAAAATCAATGAGATAGATGGAGCTGCTTGCGTCTCCAAGGGGAAAGGAAACATCCGCGGATGTTTAGATTTGCTCTTCTCCGCGTTTGCTGAGCACACCGATGTCAGAACTTGAAGCTCCCGTAGCTAGCGCTTTTAAGTCGAACAGTGAGGTAGTGTTGGCGGAGAATTTTGGGAGACTGTTTGCAGACACTTTCGCCTGCTTCTTCTCACCCATCGTGACAATTTGGTTTGGTTTATGGGGGTTTAACGTACCAAAGCGACTCATGCTGTGAGGGACCCCGCAGTGAAAGGCTCCGGAAATTTCGACCACCCGGTGTTCTTTAACGTGCGCTGACATCGCACAGCACACGGGCCTCAAGCATTTCGCCTCCGTCGGAATGCGACCGCCGCGGCCGGAATCGAACCCGCATCCTCCGGGTCAGCAGCCGAGCGCCACAACAATGGATGGATGAATGAATGGATAAGGCTGAACCCTTTAAATCGGGCGGTTGTTCAAGCCACCTAGCCATGACTTGTGAAATTTTACTCTTGTCTTGATTTTAGCCACCAATCAGATAACCTTCGCTTGGTTACTTCTACCCGCTTAATATCTACCTTCCCTTCACTGTCCTTAAACCCCAATGCCTTGGATAAATCAGCCCCGCTGCTTTCCACTGTAGGGTGGAGCCCTTTACAGAGCCCTTCACTGAGCCGCCGCGGCGGCCCGCTCATGGCATTGTTTAGGAAGTTTTATAAGGGTGCATCACCATGTCAAATGCCACTCGGTGATAGCCTGCTCTAACTTGTGTTTCACCTCTGCGACATATATTTGAATATTTTCTGTAGCCCTTGTGGCAGTAGAACATAGACTCTTTGCAGAGAAAGCTCAATGTCGAAGGTCACTCTCAAAGGTGAGAACCGATATTTTCAGCCCCGATAGGAGCAGTCGTGTTTCTTCGCTGAATCGCAGGAGAAAGTAATGTGCTTAATTTCATTTCATTTATTGAACCCTCAAGGCCAGAGGCATTAAAGAGGGGAGTGCTCACAAAACAAAAAATACATAAACAGATGCAATGCATGTTTGAAAAAAAGTATTATCATCCTCCTTTTGTACAATGTTAGCTAGTGCAGAACGAAAAATCCATCACATTGTGTATCTGTGCCGAAGCAATACAACGTGAGACGCCAATTCATGTCCTGTATTCATGACAAGTACATTGCAATAACTGGAAAGACCCTTGACGACGAAGCGGCTACACTGAAGGCGTCGCTCAGAAAAGAGCAGGAATTCGTCCAAACCCCTCCCGAAACGGCAGAAGAAATGGTGAGAACGAGCTTCATTATTTTCCATCTAACTGCAAAATCTGAAAAACCTTTCACCGATTGGTGATTTGTGAAAAACTGTTTGCTTCAAGTCGAAGGTGCTGTCTCTCCCAGGAAGAAAAAAGAATAAGGAAAATAATTTTTTACCCCATACTGTGGCGGAGAAAATTACCCAGATGAGCCACGGCAGAACAAAGATACTAGCATTTGGGAAGGCAAATTATTTAGCCATTATGACATATCTTGTTCATGAATATTGCAGCTTTTTTGAAATGTGATGGGAGGAATCATCAACCATTGATCAATTATGAATGCAGTTTAAGGCTGATGTCAGACATTGCATTGGTAACTGTATCCCTATCGTAGCAAAACACACCAAGAAACAGGATCCATGGATTACACGTGTTGTCATTCCCCTAAGACGTAAAATAAAACGATTAAGGAAATCGCGCAAAACGAACTCAATTCCGGACTATCGCTCTCGTCTGCAGGCTCTAACCCAGTCGTTACAAAGTAATATAAAGGCTACTACACAACACTACTGCAGTACCACGCTTAGTGGGTTCATTAGAACCTCGCCCCAAAAGTCCTGGATATATATATATATATATATATATATATATATATATATATATATATATATATATATATATATATATATATATATATATATATATTCGCAACGCTCTAGCGGCAAGAACAAATACTCTGAAGAAATAGAGGCCGACACCTTTAACAGACAATTCAAGTCAGTGTGTACACACGACAATGGCTCTACTAACATCACCACAGCAAGTGGATGCAAAAACCTGTTGAAAGATTCTCCAACAAAATCCCAAGCGGGAGTGTTTACGATCTTGCTAAAAATTAATGGTAAGAAATATTACGGACCAGATGAAATTCCCAACCGATTTCTTAAATGGTATGCCGAGCGTATCAGTAAATATATGTACCTAATATATCAAAAATCAATCGACGAATGACGCCTTGATACTGAGAAGAAAGTCGCAAAAGTTAATACAGTGCATAAGTCACACAATATTTCATGTGCTGCAAATTATCGGCGCATTTCCTTCACGTGTACATGTTCAATTTACTGGAGCATATCATTTTAGAATTTATGAAAAATGTTCCTTGAAGCCAATAACCGACTCCATAGAAACCAACGCGTATTTCTTAGCACCCTGTCGCCAACTACACAACTAGCATTAATTATTCATGAGTTTGCACAATGTGTCAATATGGAGTACCATATTGATGTCATTTTCTTAGATGTATCTATGGCCTTTGATCGCGTCTGTCACGTAAAACTCCACTTTAAGCTCATATATTTGGCGATGGACCACTGGTACAGTGGACAAGCAATTACCACTATAATCGTGCAAAGACGCAAATCAGACGCACAAGAAATGTGGACAGGCAAAATCTTTGTCGACACAGCGTAGCTCCAAGCCAAGAGTTCGAGAGCGTCAGCTTCGTCTTCCGCTTTCTCTATTTCGGCGGCACTGGCCGCTGGAGCAGCAAACCCCAATTGTATGCCTTACAATACCCCCGGGGTGAAAAGGCGCCATCCTGGCGCCCTAAGGGCACGAGAGGATAGCGGGGTCGTAGTAGGGTTTCAGGCGGTCGAAGTGGACGATTTCGCGGCCGCAGCGTCGATGATCAGGCGAAGGCGTGAGGGGCTCGACGAGGTAGTTAACTGGGGATGTCTGCTGAACTACGCAATAGGGGCCGTGGTATTTGCTTAGCAGTTTTGTCGACAGGCCCGGGCTGGAGGAAGGCACCAAAAGCCAAACTAAGGAGTCAGGAAGGTAAGCCGGCGGTAGACAGGCAGAAGTGGCGTGGGCACTTTTCTGACGGTACTGATCGTGGGCAGTAATTGAACGGGTGAGTTGACGGCATTCTTCGGCAAGCGCAGCGGCTTGAGAGACGGTTGTAAATTCGGAGGAATCTGGGCGTTAAGGGAGTATGGTGTCCATAATTGCTCCCGGCCGTAAAGAAGAAAATACGGGGAAAAACCAGTAGTTGCTTGCATAGCATAATTGTAAGCATAGTTAACGAATGGTAGAATGCGGTCCCAGTTGGAGTGATCGGATGAAATGTACTTCGCCATCATTTCGCCGAGGGTGCGGTTAAAGTGCTCGGTCATGCCGTTCGTCTGTGGATGGTAAGAAGAAGTTGTACGGTGGACGATGTGACACTCCCGAAGAAGGGTTTCCAGGACGCCGGACAAGAAGACGCGACCTCGGTCACTGAGCAATTCCTGAGGCGCGCTGTGGCGAAGAATGATGTTTTGAAGTATGAAACCGGCGACGTCGGAGGCTGTTGCAGCTGGTAACGGGGAAGTTTCCGCATAGCGCGTGAGGTGATCTATGGCGACAATGATCCAACGGTGCCCAGCAGAAGTGCTAGAAAGAGGGTTATAAAGGTCGATTCCAACACGGTAGAAAGGGCGGGCCGGACAAGGTAAAGGTTGCAGAGGAGCCGGTGAGTGCTGTGGTGGATCGTTGCGCCGCTGACATTCGAAGCAAGAGCGGACGTACTGACGGACAGAACTGTACATGCCTCGCCAATAATACCGAAGACGTAGGCGGGTAAAAGTTTTCAGCAGACCGGCATGAGCGCATTGCGGGTCGTCATGATAACTGGCACAAATAGCGGAGCGGAGATGCCGGGGAATCACGAGCAGCCATTTGCGACCATTTGGTAGGTAGCTGCGACGGTACAGCACCTGGTCACGCACGACAAAGTGACGGGCTTGACGACGGAGAGTGCTCTAGAAGGGGGCTGGCAGAGCGGTTGGCTAAGATATCGAGAATAGAAGCTATCTAAGGATCCTTGCGCTGCTCAGAAGCCATATCAATGGTATTGAAAGGAGGCGTGAGACTGGAAATAGAGGGTTGGTCGAGTTCAGAGGACACAGGGGAGCGTAAGAGGGCACCAGGATCGGAGTGTTTGCGTCCGGAGCGGTAAATGACCTGAATGTCGTAGTCTTGTAATCGGAGAGCCCAACGAGCGAGGCGGCCGGAAGGATCCTTGAGTGACGACAGCCAGCAAAGGGCATGGTGATCTATGATGACAGCGAACTGGCGCCCATATAAGTAAGGGCGAAATTTTGTGATCGCCCAAATAATTGCCAAACATTCTTTTTCCGTGACGGAATAATTAGTCTCCGCTTTTGTGAGTGCACGGCTTGCATAAGCAACGACGTACTCATTGAAGCCAGGTTTCCACTGAGCAAGAATGGCACCCAGACCGATGCCGCTGGCGTCCGTGTGGAGTTCCGTAGGGGCGGAAGGGTCGAAATGGCGCAAGATCGGAGGGAGGTGAGAAGATGGCGCAGCATGGCAAAAGCTTACCAGGCCGGTAAGTCGTGGCCGCCAGCGAGAAGTTGTGTCAGTGGGGCGATAATTGCAGCAAAATTCTTGACGAACCGACGAAAGTACTAGCAAAGTCCAATAAAGCTTCTAAGTTCTTTCAGGGAGGTGGGCTTCGGGAAATCAGCAACTGCTCGTAGCTGTAAGACATACAATTGGGGTTTGCTGCTCCAGCGGCCAGTGCCGCCGAAGGAGAGAAAGCTGAAGAAGGGTCGACTGATCGTGAGCAGGACCGCCGACAGCCAAGCACGAAAGGGTGTCGTCCGGGCATATGGTACGGCGGGTGACAAGATGCTCCGGAGCTCGTCCGTCGTTTCCGGAGCTCGTCATAGCTCTGACACAAAGAAACGACGTCGGAGATGGTTTGAGGATTTTGGACACTAACATCTGAAATGCGTCGTCCTCAATCCCTTTAAGAATGTGATTTTGTCCGCGTCGCTCATGGATGGATTCAGACGCTTGCATAAATCAACGACATCCTCGATATAGCTTGTGAAATTCTCGCCGCTCTGCTGGCCCCGACTGCGCAACCGTTGTTCGGCACGAAGTTTTCGGACAGCGGGACGGCCGAAGACGTCGGTAAGGCTGGTTTTGAGGGCCGCCCAGGTAGAAAAATCGGCTTCGTGGCTGCGAAACCACAAGTTGGCGACGTCGGTCAGATAAAAGATGACGTTTGTCAGCTTGACGCTGTCGTCCCACTTGTTATACGCGCTTACGCGTCCATAGGAGGCGAGCCAGTCTTCGACGTCGGTGTCGTCCGTGCCGCTGAAGATCGCAGGGTCGCGCTGACGCACGGGACCGGAACAGACGATGGCGGCGGAAACAGTGGAGCCAGGCTGGGGTTGGGTGTCAGTCATCTTGGTAGAGGCTGGTATGGGGTGTAGATCTTCAGGTCCGTAGATCCGTAAGGTCTGTAGCTCCAGGGTGGGAACAGGCAGCACCTCCACCAAATGCAAAAACGCAAATCAGACGCACAAGAAATGTGGACAGGCAAAATGTTTGTCCACAGAGCGTAGCTCCAAGCCAAGAGTTCGAGAGCGTCAGCTTCGTCTTCTTCGCAAACTGAACTGCGTAAGCTTCGTCTTCTTCAGCTTTCTCTCCTTCGACGGCACTGGCCGCTGGAGCAGCAAACCCCAATTGTATGTCTTACAATCGATATAAATTGGTGCAATATGATCACCATTCCTCTAAATTTGTTCTTGTTCATGCAGGAGTCTCTCAAGGTACAGCTTTAACTCCGCTGTTCCTACTCTTCATAATTGACACACCAAACGAAACTAAACTGAAAATACGGGTCTTCGCCGACGATTGTGTGCTTTACCGTAAAATAAAGGACGCTAATGACCAGGTAAAACTAAAAAACACATTAGGAAAAATCGTAGAATGGTGCAAAAAATTGCAAATGACAATTAATTAAAATAAACTGTTTCTCTTTTGATTACAAAGAAAACTTCTAATTAGATTATGCGTACTCGGTGAATAATGCGAATATTTAATGTGTGACTGAATATCGGTGCTTGGGTGTTCTGATCCCTTCTGACTTAAATTGGACTGCATGCGCATGTTCAAAGAACTGCCAGTAAAGCAATGACCAAGTCGTTCTTCCTTAAAAGGGCCCTGCTGCATTCCACAAGTGATACAAAACTTCTAGCTTATGTCACGCTTATACCACCAGTCTGGGAATGGGCGAACATAGCCTGGTTTCCTTACACCAAAGATTAAAGAAGGGTTTTCTGGCGGGCTAGTTGGTGCTTCTCGTTCATGATTAAACTGCGCGAAAGAACGGGGACAGAGACAAGAAACACGCACACGCGTTTGTGTACGCGTTTCTTGTCTCTGTCCTCGTTCTTTCGCGTAGTTTAATCATGAACCAAAGATTACATTAGAACACTCGAAATGGTGCAAATAAAAGCCGTGCGTTTTATCTTCAACTGCTATCGTCGCACACATTCGTCTACAGAACTCTTACAATCATCAGTCCTACACACGCTGCCCAGCGTGCAAAATTACATCGTCTCAAATTTTTGTACATACCCATTAAATATGTCCTCTATCGACTTTGTTCATGTTAAGCATTCAAGAGCTTCTCCACACAAGCATGTACTCACTCCTGAAGAATTTTGTTGTTCCAATAATACCTTCTGATATTCATTTTTTCCTAACGTACTCCGAGATTGGAACCAGTTGCACCGAGCGATTACAACTCAGCCTACCATGGACAAATTTATCAAGATAGCTGAGAGCTCTTTTCTTACATTTACGTCGACATGCATCTGTATTATTTTTTTTTCATTTTTACTGCTGTGCTTTCTTCCAATGTACTCATGATATGCAAGTGTCATTCTTTTTTTATGACTTCGTTCTTTCTTCGTCTATGCCACATGAGTTCCCTGTGTATCATCCTATTGTTAAGCTTCAAACTTTAGTCAGTGAAACAGTATTTGTATACCATATGTACTTGTCCATTCCTGTAAAATGCCCAAAAGGGATTTACAGTATTCAGAAATAAAATAAAATAAAGTAAATAAAGCATCTAGTTGCACAGATGTTTGCACTTCAAAGCCATATTTCCGATACCAAAGACAAAAACACTGAAATTACAGATAACGCCCTGTGTGCCATTTTTCATACGGGCGTAGACAAAAATCTCAGCGAGACAGAAGAACCACTGTACTTGGAACCGATGAAAGGTGCCACTATACAAGAGTGGACATCATTTCGATGCTTGAAGGAGTTAACAATATTAGCAAATCATGTTCATTTTTGCTACCGGCTCAACGGCAATTCCTTGAGCTAGTCGGTGCTTGTTCATCGGGTACCGGCTTGCAGATGGGAGTGGATAGTGCAGGGCGCGGAGTCACCGACTATAGTCGAGCCTGGATATATCGAACCCGGATATGTAAAATTATTGGCTATATTGTCACGGTGTTGGTGACAAGACAGGGACCTGGCAAGAAGGAGTTCGGCAGCACGTTTTCGGTGGGGGAAACGGCGGCCTTCAACGTCCTTCAATCCGAGCGCCACCAGCATCACCGTCGTTTTGCCTCAGCGCCACCTGGAATTCCTCCCCTCTTTAAAAAACGCGCGCAGAAGAGCACTCGAACAAAAGCACACTCAAGCACACAAGAAAGGTTTGAAGAATCTGGGGTTCACCGTGTAAAATACGGCATCATGCGTAAAACATGGACGATCTCTGGACGGGGAAGTCGAAGGCTTCTCTGCTGTGAGAGTGCCGCGTCTGGTAGTACCTCGTAATAAACGTCGCTGACGCGCCGCAAGACTTTATAAGGACCGAAATAGCGGCAAATGAGTTTTTCGGACAAGCCTCGCCGTCGAACAGGTATCCATACGCAAACCCGGCCGCCGGGATTGTAGAAGACTTGTCTGTGCCGGAGGTTGTATCGGCGCGAGTCTTTATATTGTTGCTGTGTGATGCGAATTCGTGCTAGCTGACAGGCCTGCTCGGCTTCGTGGGCAAACTTCTCAGCGTCAGCAGAAAGTTGGTCATCAGTTGCTCAAGGGAGCATTGCGTCGAGCATCGCCTGAACCTCCCTGCCGTAGAGGAGGCGGAACGGTGTGACGCGAGTCGTCGCTTGATCTGCTGCGTGATAGGCGAATGTCAGGTACGGTATGATCACGTCCCAAGTCCTGTGTTGGACATCGACGTACATCGCCAGCATGTGCGCCATGGTCTTATTAAGCCGCTCTGTCAGCCCATTTGCCTGCAGGTGGTAAGCAGTAGCTTTATGGCAGGTCGTACAGCTCAGCTGAAAAATTTCGGCCATCATCTGGGAAGTAAAGAAGGTCCCTCGGTCGGGGTAATGACGTAGGTAGGGGCGCCGTGCCGAAGTGCGATCTGATTCATGAAGAAATCCGCAACCTCGGACGCTGTGCCACGAGTATCGAGTGAGGCCTCGGCGTATCGAGTGAGGTAGTCTGTGGCAATGATGATGTGCCGGTTGCCACCCGAGTACATAGGGAAAGGGCCGATAAGCTCCATGCTGACCTGATCGAACGGGGCACGTGGTGGTGCAATAGGTTGGAGGAGCCCCAGAGGCTTGGCGGCCGGGGCCTTACGGCGCCGACATTGCCGACAGCTCTGCACATAGCGTTTAACAACAGTGACAAGTTTGGGCCAGTAAAACAGCTGGCGTATTCTGAGGTTGGTTCGTCGTGGCACGCAGAAAGTATTTCCTCTTGAAGTGTTTTCGGCACGAGGAGCAGGTACGCTCGCGAACTGGGACCAGGGTTCTTCTTATAGAGCACGACTCATTGCAGGGAAAACGACGTCAGGTGTCGAGAAAAACATAAGGAACGGTGGCTGGTTGGCCTTCCAAATAATCGATGAGGAGTCGTAACACTGGATCGGCGCGCTTCTGGGTTGACAAATCAGAAGAATGGATAGCCAGAAGGAAACTGATGTCGTCGTCCGTATCGGGGGTTGCCAGATCGACAGGCGCACGAGAGAGGGTGTCGGCGTCTTCATGCTTATGTCCGGACTAATGTCCGACTTATGCTTATGTCCGGACACCTGCAGGCGAAGGCTCCATCGTGCCAGGCGTCCAGACGGGTCACGCAGGTTGGCCAACCAACACAAGGAGTGGTGGTCAGTGACCACTTTGAAAGGGCGACCATAAAGACAGGGGCGAAATTTCGCAGCGGCCCAAATAATGGCGAGGCACTCTTTTTCTGTCGTGGAATAGTGGAATCTCTGCGCGCGACAGAGCGCGGCTGGCATAAGCGATGACTCGTTCAACGCCATCCTGGCGTTGCACGAGAACTGCGCCGAGGCCGACGTTGCTGGCGTCGGTGTGTATTTCAGTGCCACCCCGCTCACCAAAATAGGCAAGAACGGGCGACCTTTGAAGACGCAGGCGGAGCTCGGCGAAAGCCACGTCTTGCTCGTGGGACCAAACAAAAGGTGTGGCGTCGCGGGTGAGGCGAGTCAGCGGTTCTGCGAGGTCAGCGAAATTTTCGATAAAACGCCGATAGTAACTGCAGAGCCCTAGAAAGCGCCGAACAGCTATTTTGTCACGTGGAGGTGGAAATTCCGCAACCGCTGCAAGCTTGTCGGGGTCGAGCTTCACGCCGGCGGCGCTGACGACATGGCCGAGAAATTTCAGCTCCTGGTAACCGAAGTGGCATTTTTGTGGCTTCAGTGTCAGGTTAGCTGAACAAAGGGCTTCGAGGACCGTCCGCAGGCGTTCAATATGTTGACTAAACGAGTCGGCGAAAACCACCACGTCGTCGAGATAGACTAGGCAACACTGCCCTTTAAGACCGGCAAGGGCAGTGTCCATCATCCGCTGAAAGGTGGCAGGCGCAGAACAAAGACTGAAAGGTAGAACTTGAAATTCATAATGGCCGTCGGGAGTGACAAAGGCCGTCTTTTCATGATCCCGCTCATGGACCTCAATTTGCCGGTAGCCGCTTTTTAGGTCCATGGACAAAAAATACCGAGCGCGCCGCAGGCGGTCGAGAGAGTCGTCAATACGTGGCAGTGGGTAAACATCCTTCTTCGTGACTGCGTTCAGCTTCCTTTAATCGACGAAAAAACGCAGAGTGCCGGCTTTCTTTTTAACGAGGACGACCGGCGAGGACCATGGGCAGTTGGAAGGCTGGATAACGTCATAAGGACATCTTGGAGCATCTCCTAACGTGGGACTTAATGACTTCGCGCCCTGTGGGCGATACGCGATAGAGGTGTTGACGGATTGGGTGTACAGAGTCGATCACACTTGTCTAGAGCGCTCGGACGGTGTGCTTCAGAGCAAATTAAGTGAAATCTTTTCGCACCTGTGTTGCTAGCAGCAAGGCGCTGGTGTCTGTGCGGTTCACGTGTCTATTCTGCTGCTCTCCAGCGCAACCGTTACCAGTGAAAGTCAATACCTGCTTTAGAATTCCGTTTTACTTTCCCCGGATGGCACCTCTAGAGCACTCTAGACAAGTGTGATCGACTCTGTACGTCATCGTACGTCACGATGTGGTGCTTGGCTATGGTAGTTTGATGCACTTTCGACGAGGAGACGACACACTCTCTGACTTCGAGCAACAGTGCACACAGCTATTCCCGTTTGCTGGTTGACAGCGCGGAGTTGACGTAGAGGCTCTCGAGGGAGAAGGGAGGCTGCACTGGTTCTGAGGAGAAGCACTCGGAAACATCGGAGATGCGTTTGACAAAGGCTACGGAAGTGCCGCGACAAAGATGCCGATGCTCGTGCGTAAAATTGGTAGCAAGTAACTGTGACTGGCCACTATTAAGATGGTTCAGACTGCGGGCCACGCACATGCCTGTGTCAGCAGTAATGAAAGGTTGGTTTCGGCGATGGCGTCACCGTCCTGAAATGCTTCGCACTCAACAGTAATGAAGGCGCTGGTTCGACGCGCCAGGGTGATAGTGTCCGTAGAAACTCGAAGCGTCTGGCTTGGTCGCGGTGCACTGCTGAGGGCGACAGCATTAGCAGTTGAAAACATTACCTTGTTATCGCGTAGGTCAATAATGGCCCCATATTCACGCCGAAAATCGACACCCAAGATGAGGTCGCGTGAGCAGTTATTCAGAACAAGACGGCGGACGACAAATGTGAACTCCCGGATTTGAATTCAGGCGGTGCACATGCCGAGAGGTGCAATCAGATGACCGCCCGCCGTGCGACGTGTGTGCCAGCCAATGGCGTGAGAACCTTTTTTTAGAATGGCGGCGAGCTGGCTGCTTAGAATCGAATAATCAGCACCAGTATCTAATAACGCTCGAAAGTGGAAACCATCTAGTATCATAGGTATGTCTCACACATCGATTAACCCATTGAATATCAAGTGTAGAAACGTAGAAAAGTTGAGTAGTATGTCGAACTCCTATTTCGCCGGTCATTCGATATATCAAACTCTTTGCAAGTGGCGCTCCTCGATCAGTTTTCACGCGCGGATACGGGTCGGCTGCGTGGCCATGGGCACCTGCTGTCCACGCTAGTGATGCGCGACGTGAACGTGGCGTGTACCTGAGGGGCACATTGCTGTCATGCGACGAAGACAACTTGACCAAAACCTAGCTGCGGCAATCGCCTGCTCGCTTCGCTGCTGAAGTCTTTGTGGAAAACAACTACACCTTAATTTCATAATAGGCGATTATACTAGTTCTTTAGTTTTTGTTCTTATTATACTAGTTATAAAGTACAGGTAATAGGCATAAACATCATATGGTAGGCAGTGGCTGGTTCCAAAGCACCAAGTAGCGCCCAGCGTGCAGTGGTCTGCCACATTGAAAAAATTTCGTTTTCCGCGGGCCAGGAACCGGAAAATAACAAAAAGAGGGAGAGGGGGTCAACATTTGTTTTTCTGTATAGTGTGTAACTTGCGATGTGTTAAATAGAAGAGACAGAGAAGATAATTAGCCTGATCAAGAAGAGATTTTATCTTGAATCGCAGGAATTAGCCTTCAGTTATAAGCATGCTGCTGGCTTGGTGCAATGCATTCTTGCTCTTAGGTTACAGACAAGCTTATATGTTGCCATCTTTTAAATATCGAACTATTTCGCAGCCCCTTCAAGTTCGATATATCCGGATTTGATTACAGTTTGTACTGGCGCGCTGCATCTTGGCCAAACAAGCACTATGCAGCAAGACATTGAACACGAAATCTGTCATGGACACTGTGTACGGGCAAGAACTTCATTCGTTCAAGAGCGTTCAACCGCCGTCAGTTCACCTCTCAGTTTTAAGCGGTAAAATGCATATCATAAGGCGCGTGTTGGTTGAGCCACGGAAAGTGCTGGGGAGATTTTTTTACCTGACACAGAAAATCTAGAGCTCCTTGAGGGAGAAAATTAACTGCTGAGCTGTCAGTTCAGAAGTGAGCTCGTTTTCTTGGATTTATGAAGGGTATATGTGATCACCTGAGCATTTTGAACGCAAAAATTCAGGGCAAACAAAAAGTGATAACAAAAATAAGCGAGAATGTTCATGCATTTCAGGTCAACTTCAAACTCAGCATCAGCGCCAGATCAGAGCGAATAAGGTGCGCAACATTCCAGCTCTCAAGTCACTGTATCGCCCGTTGCCCAAGAACCATGCAATATTTTCGCATATTTGCTGCGCAATTAGAAATTCGGTTTCAAGAAATCCGCAGCCTCTGCAAACAATTCCATATCATCTCTTTACCCTTTGTTGTGCCAGTCGACGATATTGAGCCCGAGCTCCAAATAGAGAGCTTATTGAACTTCAAGCAAGCAGCACATTACAAGGCAAGTTTGAAGATGTAGGTGTCCCGGAGTTTTACAATTTTTATAACTGTGCTGCACCAAACCACAAGAATCATTGCCATGTTCGGAAGCACATACTTGAGCGAGCACGTACTCTCTTTACAGACTGTAAACAAGTCTGCTCTGCATTCGAGATTAACAGACGACCACCTCAGCGCCACCATACGAATAATCATTGCAGATGATCTAACACCTGTCATTGCTTCCTTTGTAACTGCTATAAGCGTTTTCAAAAACCTCAAGCCAGCAGCATGCTTATAACTGAAGGCTAATTCCTGCGATTCACGATAAAATCTCTTCATCAGGCTAATTATCTTCCCTGCCTCTTCTATTTAACACACCGCAAGTTACACACTATATAGAAAAAACATTGACCCCCTCTCCCTCTTTATGTTATTTTCCGGTTCGTGGCCCGCGGAAGACGAAATTTTCTCAATGTGACCCGTTGAAAAATATGAGTTCGATACCCCTGCTATACTGATAGCTACACTGCTAGCGCTTTTTTTATTGTTCTATACTTTTCCTTGCGCCTGTGATTACGCGACAACCTGCATTCTTTCCAGTATGATGTATACATTCCTTACAGCATGATCTGTAAGACGCGTTCGCAGGCTTAGGCGTTCCAAAAAACGTCATAATCATCATCAGCCTGACTACGCCCGCTGCAGGGCAAACGCCTCTCCCATGTTTCTCCACTTAACTCTGTCCTTTGCCTGCTATGCCCACCCTATGCCTGCAAGCTTCATAATCTCATCCGCCCACCTAACTTTCTGCCGCCCCCTGCTACGTTTGCCTTCTCTTGGAATCCACTCCGTTACCCTCAAGGACCAGCGGTTATCTTTCCTTCGCAATTCGTGCCCTGCCCAAGCCCACTTCTTCCTCTTGATTACGACTAGAATAGCATTAACGCGTGTTTGATCCCTCATCCGCTCTGCTCACTTGCGGTCTCTTAGCGTTGCAGCTGTCATTTTTCTTTCCAAAGCTCGCTGCGTTGTCCTTAACTTAAGCTGAGCCCTTTCCGTTAGCCTCCACAATTTTGTCCCGTAGGTGAGTACCGGCAAGATACAAGTGTTGTACACTTCTCTCTTGAGGGATATTGGTAAACTGCCTTTCATTATCTGAAAGAACCTGCCAAGTGCGCTCCACCCCATTCTTATTTTTCTAGTGTTTTCGCTCTCGTTATGATCCTACAACCTTAGAAAGATATATCAAGGCCAAGAATTAACTTAATCTTAAAGTGCGATCAGCCCAAGATTTCTTTTTTCATGTTCGTCAACGTGATCTGTTAAAAACTAGCCTCGGGAAATTTTGGTCTAGTGACACTTGATCCACTTCGTTTAAAACAGTAAATGGCGTCGCTAGCGACCCGGCAACAGTCTCATATGCTTTAGATATGCTTTTTCAGTCCATATTTGGTTCCTCTAACAGCTTCATCCCGCCACTTACCGATGCAGTTCCTTCTGAAGCGATAAGTGCCATCGAGATAAGTAGATCTGGAATTACGCTTAACTTGGACACAAAGAAACGCACTAGTCAGGACGTATTCATAACGCGTTTCTGGTTCGCTGCTCAATGTGGTCATCGAAATATCTATGTGTCATATAAAAAAAATTAACATTTGCGACAGTTCCCTCTTCAAGGATGTTACCCAAAGTGCTCCCTCTTCAGATATGTGGTGATAAACAGCTTTTGTCGAACTACAGGCCGATATCACTGACATCATAATCATGCGAAATGCCGGAACGCATAATTCGTAAGCACATCGGGCTTTTCTCGGTGTCTAATCATTTACTGTTAAACATTCAGCACCGATTCAGTTCAGGAACACAGTTGGCTGAAGTCACACATATTTAACTTAGCCTTGGTCTTGGTAAACAGGTTGATGCCACATTTATTGACTTCTCGAAGTAATTCGACACCGTATTGCATTCTAAAGTTCTTGATAAGCTTAATACTATACTAAATAATTCTCAACTAGTAAACTGGATTTGCAGCTTCCTGTCCGATCACTTCTAATTCGCTTCTTACGCCTCTACTGGCTCTGCTTCAATTAATGTTACATCAGGGGTTCCGCAAGGCTCCGCCCTCAGGCCATTACTTTCTTTAATACATAAATGATGTCCTAACAACATTCTTTCTGAGGTTGGTCTTTACGCTGATGACTGCGCTTTATACGAAGTTATTAATTGCTCTAATTATCACTTTTGCCTACAAGAGTCGCTTCCTAGGTGTTGTAATTGTTGCAATACACGGCAGATGAGCATTAACTTAGATAAACTGTCCTGATTTCCTCGTCTAATAAAGAATCTCCTTCGATTTTTAGTTATTCATTCAAAAACCGTACCTTAAGCAGTGTGTGCGAGTATATATTGGTGTCATTTTCACACAGAACTTGTCTTGGACTAATTATATTGATTGCATCTGTAATAAAGCTGTTAAGAATTATGCTTTCTGCGGCGAACATTAACTAACCCACCAGTAGACAAGCTAATAATGTTTAAATCACTAATACATCAAGTTTCAGATTATGCTTCTGTAGTTAGGAATTCATGTGCACAATAACAGATTGGAGGCAGGTTTGGAGGCAGTCCAAAAAGAAGTTTTCAGTTTTATTTCCTGCCGTTATAACCGCTATTTCTTAGTATTTTAGGCACCTCCTTCCGAGCAACTAACAACGCTTTCTGCTGGTCGCCTCATGGGATCATCAGAACCCTTGCAATGCATAATCCATTCCGCAGCCGCGCTCTCGTCCAATCACTGCACTTTTGCTCCAGAAACATCAACCAGAAGACATCATGAACTTCGCCTGACACCTTTCTACGCACGTACTAACACGCTCAAATTCAGTTTTTTAAGACGAAATCCTTTCTTTCCTCATCAGTGGGTGCAAGAACTGTCCGCAGGAAACGTGTAAAGAAGTGTCCACTACGCCTGATAATCAAACCAAGTGTCATCTAAGGTCATCAATAGTCATCAATAACTGACATAATTAATCGTTATTTATGTCAGGTAATCACTATACTATAATTACACCAGATGTATTAATTGTATTAAACGACCAAAACTTATTAATGTTAATTAATATGTTCATAATTAATCAATTAAATTGGTTTCAAGGGAGGTCTAGAGAGATCAACAGGACGGCACAAAGGCTTTCTCCTTGATGCACGTAAGGTGACTTAAGTGCTCCCCTGAATTTTTTTTTTCACGTGCCATTGAATCTTGGAATGCATTACGTAGAAACATACGCTGCTTTGATTTTGAAAATTTTGTAACTGCCATTGAAGGCACATAATCATCTGTGCTCTTGCCTCAATCCAAACGAAATCGTGTAATCCGCTCTTTTTGTTCCCTGCACATCATTAGTTGATTCATTTTGCAGATGATGTTTGTATTTTGTTTGTCTTTTTAGCAGATTACAATGTTGAACGCCGCACTGAATGTTTTCAGATATGTATAGTCTTACTCAGCCACTCCTGTCATTGCGCTGCTGTATATATAAATAAATAAATGGTGTACAACCTTTCTCAAATTTTACAGCCTAAGGCATTTGCTTCTGGGCCATGCTCTATGGCTTATTATGAATCGGCAGTATTCTAAATTTCTTGGAGGTATACGACGAATTCTGAGCCTCACATTTCCTAAAGTTAGGACTTCTAGAAATGCTACGAAAACCTTGCCACGCGGCTTAGGAGCAAACCCCTTCGGCTCTTTACTTTTGACAAAGGCTGTGCCTTGTCAACCCTCCATATTTTTTTAATGCGCGTTTTGTTAGGTTTGCATCTTGCGTTTATTACGAATGTCAGCCTCACTAGTCCAATGTCCTCTCGTATGTGTAACGTGTAATAAAAAAAATTGATATTTTTGTACAGTCGGGGACAAAAGTCTCTGGACCACGTGTTCATTAAACCAAGCCGATAGCGCTACTATTAGGCGGCGGCTGGAAACCACACTTGCGGGGGTGAAAGAACAAAAATTTGGCTTTCACCTCAACAAGTGACGTCTCCAGTCGCCGGCTGATAACAGAGCTACAGACATCGTTTGAGGAACACGTGGTGCAGAGACTTTTGTCCCCGACTGTACGTTATAGTGCCGTGTTCCTCGCTCTGCGAAAGCAATGTGCCCAGCACGACCTCTTAGACGGATTAGATGCTATACCTCGCACGAGAGGTGCTGCATTATTCAGCTGCTTCAAAGCGCATTCGGACTAAAAATGAAGAGCACCAAACGCGTCTTGAATTTTACGCGTCGCCGCCCTCAGGTCACGTCGAACGGCTCGCTGTAGCAAAAATCATGGCTGGATGCTGCCGTCGACGCGCGAGCGCTCCAATGGAGCGATGTAGGACGAGCGCATGCTTTCGCCGCGCGAGCCACACGTCGCAGTTTGACAAGTGGCCGCCCGATAGACGCTGGGAGAATGCCAGCGACGCCCTTCAAGTATGTCCCCGCTCAGTGCGGTGGGGACAGGGCCTACTAGACGGCAGAGCAAACGCGCACCTTGTGGCACCCACAGTGAGAGAATAACGGGCTGTCCATGTGCAGCATTCGTCAAAAGTACACAGCCCAAGAGGTTTGTTTCTAAGCCGTGCGGTGGGCTTTTGTAGCATCCGTTGAAGTCCTATACTTTGAGTGGGAAGGGAGGTTCCTTTCAGCTTCAGTAGATACGAAACGCTGGCGAATGCATAGCAAGCCACACAGCACGGCCCAGAAGCAGGCCCCTTGGGCTCAGTACTTCTGACAAAAGCTGTACGTAAGCTTCAGCGTGTCCCAGCCTGCTTAGTCCGGGGCCGCCTGGGTCGGGCCCCGCTGCATGACTGATCAAGGTGGACGTGGCTTCGCCCCGCTTGGCGTACCTTTGCCCGATGATGGCGCCCGCTTCCCATTTCCATATACAATGTGTGTTCTTTTTCCTTCTTGTAAAATGAGGTTTGGTTCTAGGGGTTCAACGTCCCCAAGCGACTCAGATGCCAACCGCCGCGTCTTTATAAGCAACAGCCGAACATCATAACCATTGAGCCACCACGGCGGCTTTTCTGGGGAATAAGGATTCAGTTGATAGTTGCGCTACGTCCACTTGTCTCGTTTTTTTCGTACTCCTTCTGTCTACGCTCAGCGTATTCAAGGAACGAACTTTTGCCAATTCCAGCCTCTTAGAGAGTGCATGGAAGCCAGTTTAGCGTTTGTTCCTTCATGGTGTTTGGGAATGCATGTAACGCAACAAAGACAAGAGACGCAGATGGGCGGGACAAGCAATGCCAGCTTCATGGCCTCGTCTTTTTCTCATGCATACGAGCAGCATGACATATAATCGAACCGGCAGCAGAAATGCAGCAATCAACTAAAGCCGCGCAAAGCTTTGTTGAAATCATACAAGCCGCTCTGAATTCTTACAAATTATCGAATGATGCACCATGCGGCGCTTTGTAATGACACGTTGCATTTGCCGACCAGCTACGTAGATACTGCGCGTCATTCGTCTTTTAATAAATTCACACGGCTGGGCAAGCCAACGCATCGCTAGGATGAAACGAGCCATTGATAAGAGTGGATGCCTGCATGCATAATGGGCAAGGCTTTTCCAAACATCCGCTTTTTTCTTTATTTTTGCGCACTTTGATAACACAAAGAAGTGAGGCGGCTCTGCAAAGACTGCTGACGGGCCATCCCTACGACCCTGAAAAACGCGCATTGAAGTGTAATAAATGCTCTCAGTAGCAACATTGAAAACACGTGAAAAAGTTACTGTGCTTTAACAGCTCAGCAGGAGATCTTTTTAGAAAACTTCTTTCAGCAGTTACAAGATTTAGCCTAATTTGCGAAACAAGGCTCTGATTTCCTTGCAAATTCCTGTTTAAAGGCCTGAAGTCTCTCGGTGACGTCACATTTCACCGTCATACATTTTCAAAAGAAGGCCCGTCATTAAAACTCGGAATTAATACCGGTCTTCCTTTTACTTTTCTTTCCGGAGATCAATGTCTGCGGCGGCGTTTTTGGCTCCACAGGTGGCATGCGCAAAATGACTGCGCGGCCAGGGACTCGAGAGCGAGACCTCCGCCCACGCCTGCGTAGCTGCACGCGCGCGGCGTCTGCCGGTCAGAAAGCGACCCCTCGGCATAGTACTACCACCAGCGTGGCCTCCCCGACTAATGGCCACTCACCTGCGTACGCGCCGTCAACAAAGCTGCTTTCGAAGGTCGCCCTAATGACCGGTCAGCCCTGCGCGGAAGGAAGGCCCCACCCCTCCCAGCGGCAGAAGAAAGAATGCGGGTTGCTTCCGCGAGGAGCCGCTGGCGTCGGCGCCCTCTCGCCACCGCGGCCGTGCGTGCCATGCCGAACGGGGCCCCGGCGTGGCACAGCTCGGTGCGACCTGCTAGGGCGACGCAGCTGTTGACCTCGGATGCGCGGCGAACGGTGAGTCTGTGCTCTCCGCTCCTCTTCCTGGCGACGCCGCCGCCGCCCTCGGTCCGTCACGGCTCGTGTTCCCCGAGTGAACTGGATTTTTCTGACGTCATCCAGGTTCATGTCCGGTTAATTACTTTGCTTCGACCACGTTTCGTTTGTGATCTATTAGGGCTGCGATTTGGACAAGTTCGTACTGATTGATGGTTCGGCAGTTTGGGAAGAGGCGACGGCACTAAGAACGTACTGTTAACAAAGCCGCGCTTTTGTGTGTTCGCGTCCTCCGCGCTGTTGAACTATGGGAACTGGGACGTATGTATTGCAGCAGAGTGTTCTCGCTTCTAACAAGAGCCGGATGCGATATATAACAAGAGTGGCAATTTGAAACGGGTGTATTGTCTGAAAGGCACAATATATAGCGCCCACAGAATAACGTTTCAAAAGCAGCGGGACTACACTTAAGAGCACCCTGGGAATAGCATCCTACTCTCAACTCGGTATGCAAGTGTCGCTTGCTGGCATCAACTCTTCTGAGCTTCCTTGTGCATCGACTTGTAAAGAATTTCCCTAGGTGCAACAGTGGATTTTCAATCGGGAGAAATGAGGTGTTGGACAGCATTCTACTGTCGTGCGTCGCAATGGTGCTGTGGCCAACGTATTGCACCGTTGTGCGTCCTCCATGAAGGAGACCCCACAGGCTGTTCAAACGTCCTCTAGCGCCAGCCAGCCGCGTTGCCCCTTTCAAAGGGCAACTTGATGACACAGGAAATTTCAGTACACACGGACTGTGTGCACGGCCAACAGGTATCAACTTTCGGCGCCTCTTCTTCCTGGTTTCGAATGACCCGACTCTCTGGGGCGCGCAAGACCGTCCCGCGGAATACTCTCGGGCAAAAGCAAATATATGAGGCGACGACCAGCGGGCTTTTCGGCGAACTGCGCGCGCCTTGCCCCCGGAGCGGCAGCAGTGACGCGTGAGGAGGGGGAGTTTTCCTCGTCCCGCGGACGGCGCGGCCGCGAATTCGGTCACGGGGCCACGGAGCGCCGTGGCCCGCAATCCAGCCGAGTGACGCAACCGGCCGGACCCCGCGAGCAACGCGCCGACGGACCAGGCCGCCAGTAGCGCAGACAGCGGCGGCCACTTATCTGCGGCACGGATCGGACGAAGGCGGTATCGGGCCGCTGGTAGGCGGGCTCAGTGGGGTCGACGATTGCGCTCAGCTGGAAATTTAATCTCAGCGTGTGCGCTGCGGAGGGCGTCAGCATGGAGTAATGGCACTGCGACCACAGCTCCAGGCAGTGACGGTCTCCCCGAGAGTACACCTGGCCTGCTGAGCCGCACTGCGCTAGCCTTGTGAACGGAACCAAATGCCTTGTCCACCGTTGGCAAGTACCGATCATCGCGCAGTATGTCTCCTGTCGTACTGTCCGCAGTCATTCGCAAACATGTCGATGTAACATCATCAGGCACTGCAGGCTTCCTTTCGAGTTTTATTGCGCCATCTGCAATCGACAAAAGTCTGCCGTTAACGCTTTTCTGTGCGCATGCGTAATGTGGGCTCCAGAATACTGGTGCTGACTGAGCAGCGTCGGGCCCACGATAGCGTTGCGTCGGTGTCCGTGGAAATATCTGAGGTCCAGCAGCGAACCAAGTGAGCGGTGGCGTTGCGCCGAGGCAGTGCGACTGTCGCGGAGCACCCCGCCTGCACTGTGTGACCGTAGGTGTTGACGCATCGTTCCGTTAGCTCTTGCGCGGATTAAAGTTCTCTGATTCAACACTGAGCGCCGCAGTTAGGAACAACGCTGACACCATCGTAGTGTCGCTGGTACATTGGCGAAAATAATGAAGCGCCGACCAAAAGGTGTTGTCAAGATGGAAGGACGTTTCGACTTCCACACGGAAGTCTTGTTCACTGATGGAAAAATTTCGCACACAAAGCTTAAGTACGTTGTGCTAATCGTCGCAGGCATCTAGCGTACGAGGGCGGTAGATTGCCGATGTTACTGTTGAGCGTCTGATCTGTTGTCTGGATAAACAGACTCCAGATATTGGCGAGACATCCAGTTTTTCTCACGGCCGATAATTGCCGCTTCTTCCCAAGCGATATCATGCTTCGTGTTTTCAACGTGTTCAGCCAGTGCGTTGGAACAAGCCTTCTTTTTCTTGACATCATTCTTGTGCTCATTCAGCCGTCTTTCAAAGTTTCCGCTTTCACCTATGTAGGAGTGATCGCAGTCTGAGCAGGGGATTTTATAAATTACTCCGGGAAACTTTTCCTTTTTTAGCTTGTCCTTTACGGACACCAACTCGTGACGAAGCTTGCACGCAGGCACGTGAGCTATATGCACATCGTAGGTGCGAAAAATGCGGGCCAATGACTCGCTCACGCCTGGCACATAGGGTATTGCAGCTCGGGCATGGCAAGGTAGGCGAACGGGCTGAGCTGGTCTCGTTGTCTGCTGTATTACAGCGTTCACGAAGTGCTGTGGGTAGCCACAATTGTTGAGCCACAATTGTTGGGCGCACACACAAAGAGAAGCTAATCAGACTGCTACCTGGCCGTAAAGGGAGTCCGGCCAACAGACCTACCCCCACCGTCCGCAATCTGTCTTCGTATAGGCCTACTCGAACAGAGCTCGCCGTTCTGGAGCTTGGTTTGAACTTCAATACGAGAGCGGCTCCGGACGCAAGAAAAATCATCTGTGCCGTGGAACAGGCTGTGGGACGTGTGGAAAACAATCGCCGAGAAGAAGCTCGTACCCGTGCGATCAGCATACTCGCCAAGCTGCCACATCGGCACCCCACCCCACTCCTTGCTCAGGAGCGTGATGCAGTCAGGAGCCTGCGGAGCAATACGGATATCGTAATCCTACCTGCTGACAAGGACAACGCCACCGTCATCCTAAACCACAGCGACTACGTTGAGAAAATGACGAAGCTTCTGGAGGATGATGGCACGTACATGCGACTCAAGCGGGACCCTACACTCAATGTAGAGCGAGAGTTGCAAAGGCTTTTGACAGACGTCTTCCAGTTTGTTCCACCACAGCACAGGTCGTTATACTTCACGCTCCTCTGCCACAATGGATCTGCCCCTGCTTTATATGGCCTCCCGAAGATCCACAAGCCAGGCGTTCCAATGCGACCAATAGTGGATTTTACCCGCTCTCCCTTGTACCGGCTTTCAGGCTACTTGCACAAAGTTTTTTCGCCACTCGTTGGCAAGAGACCGACTTTCGTACGCAACTCCTTTGATTTTACTGAAAAAAATACGCGAAATCACGATTGACAGCGACGAGATAATGGTGTCATTTGACGTCAGATCACTGTTTACCAGCGTCCCCGTGGATCTGGCGGTGGAGGTATGCCGTTCAGCGCTTCGAGACGACGACGGACTGAGTGCTAGGACACCCATCGATCCATCGGACCTGTTGAAGCTTCTGCAGTTTTGCTTGAAGAACACGTACTTCATCTTTCGGGGCACTGTCTACAAGCAGGCTCATGGCACTGCCATGGGAGCATCTACCTCGGTCACAACCGCAAACCTCACAATGGAAGCACTGGAAAGCCGCGCTTTGGCTTCGTTTGAGCCGCGCCCGAAGGTCTTCCTGCGGTACATTGATGACTGCTTTTGCATAATCAAAAAGAATGCCTTGGCTGCTTTCACGAACCATTTGAACAGCATGGAAGATTCCATCCAGTTTACCGTCGAGGAGGAGATTTCTGGCCGTCTTCCTTTTCTGGACGTCATGGTGGAGCGACGTGATGACCGCCTATCATTCAAGGTGTACAGAAAGAACACGCACACAGGCCAATACCTTCACTTTAATTCAGTCCATCCTACGTGTCATAAGCGCTCCGTCGTTTCTACCCTCGTCCGTCGTGCGGAAAGAATATGCTCGAAACCCGAAGAAAAGGCCTCTGACATACGCCAAGTGCGGCGCGAGCTCAACAATTGTGGCTACCCACAGCACTTCGTGAACGCTGTAATACAGCAGACAACGAGACCAGCTCAACCCGTTCGCCTACCTTGCCATGCCCGAGCTGCAATACCCTATGTGCCAGGCGTGAGCGAGTCATTGGCCCGCATTTTTCGCACCTACGATGTGCATATAGCTCACGTGCCTGCGTGCAAGCTTCGTCACGAGTTGGTGTCCGTAAAGGACAAGCTAAAAAAGGAAAAGTTTCCCGGAGTAATTTATAAAATCCCCTGCTCAGACTGCGATCACTCCTACATAGGTGAAAGCGGAAACTTTGAAAGACGGCTGAATGAGCACAAGAATGATGTCAAGAAAAAGAAGGCTTGTTCCAACGCACTGGCTGAACACGTTGAAAACACGAAGCATGATATCGCTTGGGAAGAAGCGGCAATTATCGGCCGTGAGAAAAACTGGATGTCACGCCAATATCTGGAGTCTCTGTTTATCCAGACAACAGATCAGACGCTCAACCGTAACATCGGCAATCTACCGCCCTCGTACGCTAGATGCCTGCGACGATTAGCACAACGTACTTAAGCTTTGTGTGCGAAATTTTTCCATCAGTGAACAAGACTTCCGTGTGGAAGTCGAAACGTCCTTCCATATTGACAACACCTTTTGGTCGGCGCTTCATTATTTTCGCCAATGTATTCACCCGACCAGACGAGATTTCGTCGAACCTTAGATTTCTGTCGCTGGTACGTTTCAAAGTTTGTACAACGTGTGCCTTAAAGTCCACCATCATTCGAATCTTTCGGACTGGCCAGTGATCGTATGAGGCTCTTTTGAATGTCGCGGTTGACTGAGCACCTCTAGTTGGAACGTCGGGTGGCCAAGTGAACTTGCTGGAAGCAGTCACACATCGAAAGGCCCACCGGTGCTACTGATTTGCGCACCTGTAAACTAGCAGCAAAGAGGGTGAAATGCGTGGGTCTTGCTTTCGTCTATAAGACATCGGGCAGCTGTTATGTAACAACAATTTTCATAATGTGCGGTTTAATTCTGCTATATAAAGCACAAACAACGCACGCGACAGTAAGCAGTGAAATTATCTCACGAGATCGTTCTGCACGTCAGACGCCTTAGTTGATAACTTTTTTTATTGCTGGTTCGCCGGCTCCACGATGCAGATTGATGGCATGTGGGTGTGATGCGAGCATAGACGTGATACTTAACTGCGAAACGGCGACATGTTTCCGTAACACGCCGCACTGCATCAGTGTCGAATACCAGAGTGTCTCCGGTGCTCGCTTAAAATCTGAGCGCAACGCCAGCAGTGCGCAAAAATATGACTCTCAGACGAGGTGAATTCGCTTGCGTACCAGCGTCGATGGGCGTCGCCAAAGCCTGGCCGCTGATTCTCAGAAATTCTGGAGCTTTCCATAAATTTCTGCTGCGTTGCAACACGAATCATGCCGCTCACGTAAACTCGCATCTGCACTTGAGCACGTCGTGGGTCGCCAAGTGAAATATTCCGTCTCGTTTCCTTCCACGCTCTCCTTGCGGAGTACCGCGCACGCAGCGAAGAAGATGAACTGAACCCGAGGTCCCAGTGGAAAAACGTCATTGTGCTGTGCGACGTTGACGCGCGTTAAAGAGCCCCTCGTAGTCTGAATTAAGTCTGAGCCCTTCACTATACTGCGTAGCCCAGGTTTCGCATCAAGACGTAGCACGCCACAATTTTCAATGTTTTCTTTAGCGTTCTTGAACATAATGGGGTGAATTTCTGTCTTTTCGCATAACAAACCCCTTTGCAACTTCCTTTCGAGTTATAGATCCGCCTCCGTCATTATTTGAGCCTATTTTCAGAAATGGGAAGCCGAGTTACGAAACATATATACACCTGCACCGTTCTCCTAAGACATTCGCGCAAGGACATAATTACGACAAAAGAAATGCGAAATAAGCGCCTCTGTGTCAGCTTTTTTTTTTTAGTGTGTTTTCGTGTACAGCGGTAGAACGCAGAGCCACGTGTTTCTTTTGTTACGCGGGGCGCCGGCAATGTGATCCTTTTCGCACCCGAAATCAGGTGCGCGATAACAGGAAATCCTTGATGTAACCCCGCAAGTTGCGTTCGTGCGCCGATGTTTAGTGCTGGAGGGCGCGTGAGGCTGTCTGCGTGTTTAAGCGGGGCCCAAGGCCGCCGTTGCCAATCTCCGTGTCCGCGAGAGAGCGGGGCTGCCGGGATACTACACGTGCAGCTGGGTAAATGTTTTCTTTGTCTGCGTCCCCGCTCTTCACCATATGCAGCTATACAAACGAACCGAGTTTCTTGCCGTGGTGGATCAGTGGGAGTGGCACTCTGCTAGTGATAGTGTCCGCGAAATCAGAACCTGCGCGACTGCCGCATCTCGGCCCTTCCTGACACACTACACGTGCGTCAAGATCCCTCCTTCCTTCCTTGTCCTCTCCCTGCATGCCCTCTCCTTCCAGGTTGCCTTTTAAACGCACATTGTCCCAGAATGTCCTTACAAGTGAAAGAAACGGCAGAAAGTACGAAGAATCTGTAATGAATAAAGCTAGTAGGAAAGCAGCTGTATTGAAAAATAGGGCACGGTGGAATTGCAATAGGCATTAAGTGGTAAGAGGGATCTGGAAAGGAGTGATGGTTCCTAGCCTGAACTTCGACCATGCGGTCCTGTGCATGAGACCTGATGTTCGAGCAAGGTTAGAAATCAAACAACCCGGTGTAGGGAGGCTAGCTTTGGGAGCACATGGCAATACACCAAATCAGGGGGTACAGGGTGATATGGGATGGGCGTCGTTCGACAGCATAGAAGCTAGCAGTAAGATAGCATTTGAGGAGCGATTGAGAAAAATGGGGGAAACGCGGTGGGCTAGGGAAGTTTTCAGATACCTGTACATAAGGAATGTTGACACGAAATGAAGAAAGCGAACTAGAAAATTGACAAGCAAATATCTGGACAGCAGCAGTGGGGCAAATCAGCAATTATCGGTTAATAAAAAGGTTAAAGAAACAGAGCTCTGTGGAAAACAGGGCTGCTGACGATATCGGCACTGGGAACATACAGGATATTTAAGCTGGAAATTGTCAAAGAAAATATCTATGATAATTGTAGGGGAAGCTCTTTGTTGTTCGAGGCCAGGACGGGAGTTTTGCGGACTAAGACATATAGAGTCAGGTACCACGAGATAGACACGTTGTGCGTTGCGGGCGGAGAGGATGAGGAAACGGCTGAACTCTTGATGCTTTTCTGTAAAGGGCTCCACGCTACAATGGAAAGCAGCGGGGCTGATTTATCCAAGGCATTGGGGTCTAAGGACAGTGAAGGGAAAGTAGATTTTAAGCGGGTAGAAGTAACCAAGCGAAGGTTATCTGATTGGTGGCTAAAATCAAGACAAGAGTAAAATTTCATAAGTCATGGCTAGGTGGCTTGAGCCACCGCCCGATTTAAAGGGTTCAGCCATATCCACCCATCTATCGGTACATGTTTGCATGCACAAAGGTAATGAAAATCTCCAGGGGCTGCTTAGATGGCTCTTTTCAAATTCCTCTGTCCGCATATAACACACTAAAGCTCTGACAAGACTATCTTCAGTCAAATAAAACGCGCCCTAAAGATCGTCACTCCAGTCTTTGGGTGGTTACAACAGTAACTGGTTTGAAAGTTTGGTAAACTAAGCGAAATCCTCATTCCGTTTTTTTTTCGCAAATGCTGCCTCAGATTTTGCATTTGAGTGGTCCCGCCAGTTTAATTCTAGTTTGTCAACTCTTAAAGCAGAGCGAGACGCTCACTTTTCAGTGCTATCGACTATTGTTTTGGCGCTTCAAATCAGCACGCGTTGTAATGGCATTTTGTCAACATGCGAACAGGTCTGAGCGCTGCAGTCAGCTGAGATGCTGCATTCTGCCATTCACAACCATCGCTAGCTTCGAGGTGTCACGCTTCCTCTGTCGTGGCGAATAGCGCTACTGCATTTCCCGCTACGACGAACTGTTTGCTTTCTTCTTACGCAGTGCTTGCCCGCTGCCAATGTGTGCGCAAGTAGCGAGTTAGAACATAGGCAAAAATATCCCGGTGGGTGTGACGCAGGGTAGCGTTGTATGGCAGCAAGTTCTTCGTTGTGCGTACCGAAAAGCTGCTCGTCATTTCAAAGCGCACCTCTTGCGACGAGAACGGAACACGAGTGCGCTGCAGCAGAACAGACTTTCCTCTCGAAGGGCGAAGCGTCGTCACGGCGCCTTTGTTCGTCCCGGGCATTGTTATCCCGAGCAGCATCATGTCGGCTAACTAGACCGGGCCTACGTGTCCGCCATTGCGTCACCGTGCCACTTTTTCTGCTGGCCGAGAAACCCGCCGGGAACAGGGCCGCGCCGGACGCAATCTTCGCTGAGGGCAGACAGACGCACAGCTGCGCAGTCCGTAAAGGGCACACACAGCTCGCGGAGTGCGCTTTGCTGCGTTCCATTCGGTGACTCAAAACTGCTTTTGTCCGCCGCTTGGGCCGCTGCAAACGCGAGAACACATACCGCGCGATTAGATACCCGCGTTTGGCTGACAGCATTCATTGCCTAGCTTCTCTCGGCGTAGCCCAGATAGCTTACGCACGGCACGTGCGCCTTCGATAGAGCGCGGAGGCTCACGCCAATAAGCGCCTGAAGGTGGCGCGGAAAAGTACTAAGGGTACTACCCAGAACTGCTTGCTCTTCTAGCTACGCAGTGTGTTATGGCGCTGCAATCGGCACCGCAAATTTCAGCGCAAGTTCCCCATCCTGGCACGGGCAGGGAAAATATCTTTGAACCATTTGGGGGCATCTCACCGTGGCCTCCGGTCCATGCGATGCGGTGAGAGATTGCAAATATAGAACCCGCTGCGGTTTTCGGGGATGCGTCGCTCGCGATGTCATTCTGCACGAATGTGCTCACTGTATTGTCCCAGCTCAGATTTGCCGAGAGAGAATCGCCATGCCGTGCACCGGACCGTCTTTATCCCCCTGCTAACTGAGATTGTCGAACGATGGCCGCAGCCATCGCCGGGTCTGAAGGCGTCTGACAGCTTAATCCGCCAATCTGACAGCTTAATTTGAAACTTGGGCAATTTTGCCCGACTGACGCAGGACGACGGACTTCACCGGGGTTTCAGCAGAACGAGCTCCTTGCGCTATAGCGCCTAAAAGACAACCAGTTCTGGCCACGTGCAAAGGCAGACAGAGATCATAGAGGCGAACTTTATCTCCAGAGAGAGAGAGAATTTTATCCGAGTCTTTGAAGCGGAAGGCTCCCTTCTGGCGCAGGTGGGCTGCTGTCGCTTGGTGGCCTTGATCTCTCGGGTCTCAGCGACCTGGTCAGCTCTGTCTGTGAGCAACTTTTGTTGCCACAAGTCCGAGCTGCGCAGCGTAGTCTCCCAGTGGCTATTTGGCTTAAAGGGTTCTTACCGCAGGCCCACGTGATGTGGTTGAGTTTCGCACGCTCTCCGCAGCTTTTGCATTCTGCGGAGCATATCTCTGGGTGCATTTTGGCTAGTATTGCTGGGCATGTGTGTGTGTGTGTGTGTGTGTGTGTGTGTGTGTGTGTGTGTGTGTGTGTGTGTGTGTGTGTGTGTGTGTGTGTGTGTGTGTGTGTGTGTGTGTGTGCGCGTGTGTGTGTGTGCGCGTGTGTGTGCGCGCGCGCGTGTGTGTGTGTGTGTGTGTGTGTGTGTGTGTGTGTGTGTGTGTGTGTGTGTGTGTGTGTGCGCGTGTGTGTGTGCGTGTGCGTGCGTGTGTGTGTGTGTGTGTGTGTGTGTGTGTGTGTGCGTGTGTGTGCGTGCGTGTGCGTGCGTGTGCGTGTGTGTGCGTGTGTGCGTGTGTGTGTGCGTGTGTGCGTGCGTGTGCGTGCGTGTGCGTGTGTGTGCGCGTGCGTGTGTGTGTGTGCGCGCGCGTGTGTGTGTGTGCGTGTGCGCGCGCGTGTGTGTGTGCGTGTGCGCGTGTGTGTGTGTGTGCGTGTGCGCGTGTGTGTGTGCGTGTGCGTGCGTGTGTGTGTGTGCGTGTGCGCGCGTGTGTGTGTGCGCGCGTGTGCGCGCGTGTGTGTGTGCGTGTGCGCGCGCGCGGGGGGGGGGGGGGCTGCCTGGGAGGAGCTGCTTGCTCTTGCGTGAGCGTGGGGCTGGGAGGCGGTATTCCCTTCTGCTCGTCTGGTAGAAAGTCGCGATAATTCTTTAAGGTCAGGAGATGGTCGCTCCCAGATCTGGCCCCGTGGTTTGGGAACGCGCCTGGTCCTTCCTGGATATAGTTAGTCCTCGGGATATATTGTTGATCTGTTCGTTTCCTGGAAGGCCCGACTGTACGGGCGTCCATATTAGTTTGATTCGAGTTTCTAAAGGGTAACTGTTAATCAGTTTTGCAGCGGCGTGGTGTACTGTGCGTTTGATGAAGTTATTTTTCGCAGTTCTTGAGCCGCCTGTTATGCTCTTTCGCTCCGATACTCCGTTATGAACATTGCGTATGATATTGCTGCTTCTTATAATTCTTCCGCACTTTTCACTGGTATGGTCGCAGCTGCTATGCGTTCTCCTGTGTGGGCAGCTATAGCCACAACATGTGCCTGTTTTCGGCGACGTTAACGTACAGCACTGACTTGTCGTCTTTAAGTTTATTGTGTATATTTGCAGCGCGGGCTTTCCTTCTGATGATGTCGTGCGAGCGTACATGTTTTTTTGGGAGTGGTGGTATTATGATACATCAACTCCATGATTTGATCCATTATTTGAATCGAGTTTTGCCTGCATTTTACGTTGGCACTTTCTGGAACTTTTCAGCCTGCCGCAGTTTTGGCGGTTCGTGTTACCTGGCCTGTCAAGTGCGCCTCAATGAGTTCTTCGGCTGTATTTATTACCCCTAGATAGATGAGCCTAGCTGATGGGATGTTCGGTGGTAGTCTGTCATTTTGTATGCCCTGCGTAATAGAGCGTGTATCCAGTTTCTTTCCTTTCGCGTGAGTCTAAGATGTGGGAGTGCGTAGCATATGCGGCTGAGCGCAAAGACTTGCACTAGCCTTATTATTTCCTTTTCTTTTAGTCGTTTGTTCTTGCTGGCGACTCTCTTGGTGAGCCTAGCTGTTTGGTCTATGTAGTTAGTCATATTCTTGATGAAGGTAGAGTTTTGCCTATTGTTCTGCAGTCGCATTCCCAAGGTCATCACTTCTTTGGGTGTTGGAAACTCAAGATTGTCTATCCCGAGTTTGATTTTGTTTTGATGAGTTTCCCTGCGCCGGGGGGGGGGGGGGGGGGGGGGGGGGATGATGAGCACTTCGGATTTCAGTTAGCTTGTTGGCACCTGCTTGTAACGCTTCTGATATTTCTGCGTCGCTGCCTGTCATTATCCATAGCGTAAAATCGTCTGCATACATGCTGTGGTATTCAATTCAATTCGTTTATTTTCAGAGTAGTTACAGACACAACTGTGAAGGTCCCCTGCTAAAAATTGCACTCAGCAACTTGACGAGTCCTAAGGGCCACAGTACAAAACAGCAGCCAACGCAGGTCGTTAAACGCATAAAAAATTCACGCTCATCGAAGTTGAAAGAACATGTACAAAGATAATAGTACCAACGACACGCATCATGAAAAGGAATCTATTGTATAAAACAGAAGCATACAAACACAATACAACTGAATTCGTTTAGCAAATCAAAATAAAAAATCACAAACTAATAAGAGCTTTCAGCATATCAGGGTGACGCGTAACGTTTCAGCTCAGGTACAAAAAATTTTTTAATTCTTTCTTAGGTTAAAGACTCTTTCGGGTATTTGTTTAGAAGTTATGGTAGGTTATGTTTTAATGACTTAAACTTGTATTGGGTGCGGAAATCCGGAACTGACCAGACCAATATGGAAGGTTTCTAATGCACAAATTTGTTGTTCGTTGCTGTAATGATGCCACAGGTTTAGGAAAGTTTGCAGATTATACGGAAGAGAAATAGCCACTGTTTAACAACTGATGTTTATAATTGTGCATGAATCTAATGATGCCGTATTTCGGGAATAGGTTCTTTTTTGTTGTCTGTATGTCAACGTGCGCTAAATAACGGTAAAGAAATTTTCTGAAGCACATTGATTTTACCGATATTTCGTTTTGTTCTGTGGCTCCAAATAAGACTACAGTAATTTACGTGAGGTGCGAATATTGTATGGCATAACTGAAGTTTAATTTGTTCAGGTAAGATATTTCTGCTGCAGCACAGAGTGCCTGCTACCGCAGAGAGCTTCTTGCACACATTGTTGATGTAGTGATCTCTGCTTAAGTGAGACAGAGTAACACGAAGAACTTTACGTTCATCTATTATTGCGATATGTTCATTAATATCACGGATCAAATTTTGTACTGTAAATATTTTATTTCTTGCTCCAAACAGTAAAGCTTTGTGGGATTAATTATAATGCGGTTAGACTGGGACCATCATTCCAGTTTTTCTAGTGTTCTGTTGCACTGAAGGACCAGGTCATTTGGATCTTTACCGCTAAAAAGGAGGCTACTGCCATCGGCATAGATGAACCATTTGGCTGACTTATTAATATATATAATATCATTAATATATAGGCTGAATAATAGTGGGCGTAGGACACTACCCTGTTGGGTAGTAAAGATGATTCAACAATATTTATACGGACGCAATGGACTCTGCCTTTCAGGTATGACACAATTAAATTCAGGGGCCCGCCAATTACTCTATATTGTGGTTGCTTACCTATTAAAATGCTGTGGTTTAGGGAGTCGAAGGCATGCTAAAGTCAATGAACAGACCTAGAGTAAAAAGACCAGCATCTATGTTTTGAGCTATCTGTTCTTTAAATAGAAGTAGGGCCGTTTCTGTCGACCGTCCTTTCCTAAACCCATATTGGCAATCAGTTATTATGTTATTTTTCTCAAAGCACTTATTAAATCTATGAAAGAAAAGCTTTTCGAGTTCTTTCGAAAACAACAATGAGATCGATATTTGCCTGTGATTAATCACCACATTTTTATCGCCTCCTTTGAGCTCTACAGTAATCCTAGCCTTTTTGATACCATCGGGAAAATTGCTTCATTCAAGAGATAATTTAGAAATGTAGATTAAACAGGTGCAATGTATTCTAATAGAATACATTCACTGGCATCATTTGTATGTTATTGGGATGTAAACCTTTACTATTATTCATGTTAACGAATCTATGGTAAACTTCCTTGGTGTCAGCAGGCTCAAGAAACAAACTGTGAATGAGACTGTAGTTAAGTGGGCTTATGTTTGGTGGGCCTAAATTAGCTGCCGCGGCCATATTAGCAAAGTGTCGATTGAAGTGATCAGCAAGTTGTACACTACACAACTCTTCGCCGTTATTAACTATTGTTTTTGCGCTATACTCTCCCGTTTTCCAAGAATTTCATTTGCAATATTCCATACGGCAGATGGGTTTTTAGCTATAGTTTCAGCGAAAAGGTTTTTGTAGTAAAAACGTTTTGCCAGTTTAAGTGTCGCATTTAGTTTATTTCGCATAGTCTTAAATTCCTTAAGCTGTTCTTCACATCGCGGGCGTAAAAAAGCGTGACAAATGTTGTTCTTTTCATTGATACATTTCAGAAGTTCTGATGTCACCCAGTGTTTCTTAATTTTCCGAGATCGCTTCCCATCGTGGACTACAGTCGTTCCCCACTCCACGGCTTATCTGGTTACCTTTATCGCATTATCTCGCCTATTGTGGGTTGTGGCTCGACACACGTACGGAATTCGACTCACTTCATCGAGAAGGTAAGCGACATATCACCGGACGACAACGAGCTGCTAGTCTCGTTTGTCGCTTTTCACTTGCGTCCCTGTTGACCTTGCCGTGCAAGCCTGCTCTTCTGCCCTCGAGTCTGACAGATCCTTACCTGAAAGGACCCTTATTTACGTTCCTGACCTCTGCAGACTGCCTCAGCAACACGTATTTTGTGTTCCAAGGCCTGTTTTACCGTCAATGGAGTCTGTCGAACGCCGGGCCCTTGCAACATTTGCTCACCCGCCAAAAGTTTTCCTCAGATATGTTGACGACTGTTTCTGCATGATTCAAAAAGACGCTTTGTCTTTTTCATCACATTTGAGCTCCATAGAGGACGCCATTGAGTTCACAACAGAGGTCGAGGTGAACGGTGCATTGCCCTTTCTAGACGCCTTGGTAAAGCGCGATAGTGGCAAACTATCTATTTATTTATTTATTCAAAATACCCCCAAAGGCCCTCATTTGAGGGTATTACATGGGGGGGGGGGGGGGAGTAAGATACAAAGCATTGTTATAAGGTTAAAGATATTGCACTAAAAATAAAATATAAATCACAAAATATTAATCATAAATAGGCATTCACAGAAAGGGTCGCAACAATGCACATAACAGCAAAATTTGAGCATAAATAACAGCACCGCTAGAAAAAGAAAAAGACAACACTGGAAAAGGTGCGCTGAAGTACAAAAAAAATATAAAATAAAAAGAAGACAAGGCGGAAGAAAAGAACGCTCAAAAAATACCTTTTTAGTTGTTGAAACATGAGTGCATAAGATGTTGGAATTTATTTAGATCAGATTCAGATCATTAAGCGTTTTTATGACACCCACCCACACGGGACGTTATCTCAACTTTAGATCCGTCCACCCAGCCTCACATAAGAGATCAATTGCTGCCACCTTATTAAAATAAAAAGGAGCCAATGCATTTGCAGTTCTCCCGAAGAGAGGGCAAACGACTTTGATATGGTGCGGCAAGGACTTTCACGCAATGACTACCCAACATCTTTCGTGGCATCGGTCGAAAAACAGCTGTGTCGACCAGAACGTGAAACTGCTGTCTTCTTTCCTGAAATGTGCCGCTGTTCCCTATACCCCTGGAGTCAGCGAGGCGTTGGCATGCATTATGCGCACCTTCAATGTTGACATTGCCCACATTCCGACCAGAAAACTGTGACATGCTTCGGTCAACGTAAAGGACGTTCTTCTGAAAGAAAAAATATCCCGGCGTGGTTTACACATTCCCTGCTCCGACTGCGACTGCGTCTACATTGGCGAAACTGGCAACTTCGAAAGGCGCCTAAAAGATCACAAAAACGACGTTAAAAGAGAAGTGGATTCCAGTGCTATCGCCGAACACTGTACATCTAAACAGCACATTATCGACTGGGGCAAGGCACAAGTTCTTGCGGCAGAAAAGAGGAAATTCCCTCGCCTTCACCTGGAATCTTTGATTATACAAACGACCTGTCACACCTTGAAACGAAACTGCCTAAATCTGACAACTGCTTAAGCACGCTCCCTGCGCCCCCTTTTCAAGCATACTTATGCTCGCGCACCCGCTTCTCGTTTTTTACTGTGAAAAAGGCTCCCGTATGGGGGCCGAAACGTCTTTTGTATGTTCTTTTCTTTGTTGTGGTCGGCGTCTTCAATGTCACTTTTAATGATTCAACCCGACTAGACGAGTCCTTGTCCAACTCTTGATTTCGGTAGCATTTTGCTTGACTATGCGTAACGTCCACTCGAATCACGCGCACCGTTCTGCAAGTCCGTTGCCCTCGATGCCCCCCGTTGCTTCATTCGCCTATCCTCGCAACGTGGCGGGCATCCCGTTCGGTAAGGCGGCATCCGTGGCGCCGCTTGAGCAATAAGCGTGTTGAATGCAGCCTCGCTCCACCACGTGGGCCGCATTAATAGTGTCCAATTGCGCAATGCGCTGTTAGTGGCAAGGACCGCTCTCTGCTGTCGTTGCTCCGCTGCCTACACCGAGGAGGCGCGCATTTGGTCGAATTTTATTACGGGTGCAGAGCAAAACTCGGATCGCGTCGTCGCGACAGGTGTACGTTGAGTCCTTTGACGCCCTGCATCGCCGCTTTCATCACGGCGCGCCGCGGTGGCCTTGATGCGACTACGGCGCGGAGGTGGAAACCCGCCCTTGTCTTCATTCCTGCTCAAGGACAGGGGAGAAAGTGTCGCTGGAAACAAAGAGCACGGCTTCCCGTTGCTCAACAATCGCCCGTCTTTTGTCCACTGCCTTATATTGTTATCGGTGACACCAGCTTCTCGCCGCCGGTGACTGTGATCGGGTAGCATGCGCGCCAATTTTGTCGCGAGGCTGGCGTTTTCAACTCTCCAGCAACCGTCGTTCCGCACCTCCGCAGGAGAATCCCGTCTGCGAGGCGTGGTTCTGCGCTCACCTGCTGGGAGTCGTATATTGCTGACGGTTGAAATAGTCCAGCGCGCGACTTCCTACAGCGCTTATGCCAGCTTGAGCTCGCACCGCGTAAAGTGCACCGTTTGAGTGTTTTATTTGCGGCGCATTTAACGACAGAGGGACACAGCCGTGCAGGGCGAATGCTGAACGTAACAGAACATTTTCTCACAGGACCAACGTCCCTCACTTTTTTACCGGGGTTTCATGAGTCCAGTCCTGGAGATAAGACAGATTATAGAAGCCAGCATTCTATGGATTGATTCTGATCGTTGAAAATGTGCTCGTAGCAAGCGACGCGGTAACGTTGATCCCTACTGGCTGAACTTACGAAATATGACGCGTTTCGCCACTGCTCCAGTTCCACCTTATCTACCAATTAGCCGCCTGCATAAAGTACAATTCTGGGGGGAGGGGGGGGGGCAGTAAAGACCACGAGTCCTGACGACTGCAAGCAAAGAGATTCTTGAGGACAACTCCGCTCCCATAGTTGCTTCACTGACGCCTACATCCCACCTTCATCCCCACAGGGTCTACTTTATGACGATTCTGGCAGTCTTGATACCGTGGGTAGCATAAGAGGGCTGTAGCACAGCTTCAGCTCTCACCTTTTCCATCACGTTTCACGCGGCACTCGCGAAAATGCAGGACGCACTACGTCCGCCGCTATGCAAGAGGGTTAGGTTAGGTTAGGTTACACCATTCATAAACACCTCTGAATGCAGAAGATTGGGCAGCCGTCGCCGCAGCTCAGTTGATGAAGCACAGGGCGTGAAATTCCGAGGTTGTGGGTTCGTATCCCAAGAGCGGAATGTGGTTGTTCTTGTTCTTATTTCTAATCAGTCTTCTTCAAATTAACTACCCCTTTTCTCTAATTGATGAACACTAACTAATAAAGAAAAAATAATTCCCTATGCCCCTTGGTTCCGGTGGCTGTTGACTTCTGTGATGTATGACTGTTTGAATTACTGCTGACGTGAGTGGCATTTTCTCTCTAGAACACGCCAGAATTCAAATCAAATCAAATCAAATTTATTCAACATCATTGACGCTGGAGGGCACAGTCGAAAAGCGAGTTAGTGCCTTGACAGGGACTTTGCCCCCTGTACAAGGCAACGGTAGCACGCACACTTTAGCACAGCGCTGTTTGTCACGAAGTGAAAAGTAGATTTAATATAGAATTTCGCACTTCACAAGAATAATAAGTGTACAAAAAATTGCAAGTGCAGCACAGTTTAACGCAGTTTTCAGCAAATCTGCAGACCTGCCTTCTAAAAATAAGCAGAACATGTATACAAAGCTATCACAATATATTTTATGAAGTAAGGTAGTGAAACACAAATAAGATGCCGTGTTCGCAAGTTCACGCGGGCAGCCGGTGCTCGAAATTTTGTTGGGGCTGTTCTTGACTGTCAGACTGAAAGTGAGCTATGTGAACGCAGATGCTTGTACAAAAAATTACAGGAATGCACTTAAGTCTGCTTAAGAGTGAAAATGCGGGTCTTTCCCTTTCTTCTTGATCTCCCTACATTTTGGATTTTTTAAATCTTTTTCTATTTTTAACATTGTTATTTTTATTTTATTTTTATTTTTATACTTAGTATGCCTTCTCACGCATTTACGACGTTTTCGTCGAATCGGTCAGACAAAACCTGCTTTAAACACAGCATTTATTTTCATTAATGAAGTATATTTAGTTAACTAATTAGAATTCATTAACCAAACTTTTCCTATTTCAAGATCTAGTCACGCACTGCTTAACATAATCGAGCTTTTGAACATTATCTCAACAGAACGACATAATCGTGCGGACAAAATTTGCGTACAGTTTTTGCTGACGCGGAATAACCATATAATGCTTTCGCATTAATAATCAAGCCATACCGGCCCATGCCAGCTCCCCTCCACTGAATACGTGCCTGACCCGAGGGATCACTGAATAACTTGTGAAGATGCACACTACATTAGACACTGAGCAAGAACAGTCCGTGCGATCACTGGCGGCAAAATCTGTCGGCATAAAAATGGGGAAAGACGTGCCAGCTCACTGTTTTGTGAAGTGTTATTTACTGCGTTTGCAATAATGTACAGAAAAAAGGAACTTTTTGCGACAAGAAGGATGCCAAATTCAACTGAAATCGTAACATCACTGTTAGGTGCAGCACGCTCTCAGAGAAAGCGGCGACTCTGCGGTGTACACAATTGCGAACAAAGCGCCTGCAGTAGTTAAGCTCTCCTCGCTTTGTCCGCATCGCTTTTCTTTTTTTGCTAGGCCCGGATCACTGTATATGCTCAGTTCAGTTTATTTATTTCTTGCTACAGAGAGCAGTGGGCCCCGGGAAAAAAAGCCGTAGCTTGACAAGCTCCCGAGGCCCACAACATCCAGCAACAGTGGCGCCATTGGTCACGTGCAAACAAGATGGGCATACATCAACCTAAGGCATGATTCACAATCTGTGAATGAACAGCGGAAGCACAAACTAAGCGCGCAATATAACATAAAGAACAAGTTATATACAAAATTCAAAGCATGCACTGAAAGCATTATTTAAACATTCTATATGCGCAGAGATTATAGCACTTAATTTCACACCAGTGAACACATTGACAACGCATAAAAGAACAATTTTCAACATATATGAATGAAGACAGCATGATATTGGCGTGCTGACGGGTTACGATAAGCATTCAACGAGCCTGCATATTTCTACCGTATACGTAAGAACCACAAACCATAAAAAAAGAGAATTATTTAGTGAAAGAACGCCCGGAGGTCAGCATTGCTGCATTTATTAATGTCAATGCCTGCATCAAAGAGACGATTGAGTAGTGCAGGAAGATAATATCTAAGCATCTGTAGCCGTAGTTAGTTCGTGGCGTGTTAAGGGTGTAGTGCCGCAGACGGCGTAGCGGGTATGTAGGCACAAGGAGCTCAAGGTTAGCAATTTGAGATATTGTTGAAATTTTGCCCCGTGTTTCCTGTTTGTAGCGCAAGGACAGACGTATATCATAGAGACTAAATATTCTCGGCACGTTACTATTGTGAAAAAGGGCTGCGGAAGGATAATCGTAAGGTTGGTTTAAAATAATTCTTAAGGCCTTCTTTTGAAGGAGGTAAATATTTTGAAGAGTGGTCTTTGTAGCAGCTCCCCAAACTAGGTTGCAGTAATGCAAATGTGACATGAATAGGGCTTTAAACAGAAGCAGTTTAATTGAGGTAGAGAAAAAATGGCGATAACGTGATAGTACGCCAACTACACGAGCAACCTTAAGGCATATATGATCAATATGTCTATCCCAGAGCAGTTTTTCCGTAAACCAGATTCCTAATGTTTTAAAGGTGTTAACAATTTCTATACTACTCGAGGCACAGCAGAGTTGTCTTGAGAAACTTAATATTTTTCCTTTCGGACGAAAGAACATTGCTTTCGTTTTCGAAACATTTATCTGTAGAGCATTAGAGTTTACCCAGTGGACAAGCGCTGAAAGCGTCCTATTTGCAAGGATAATGAGATCATCGGGGTTGTAACTACTGAAGAATATGCTCGTGTCGTACGCGTATATTACAAAGTATGCATTCGTACTAATAGTGGTAATATCATTGATGTATAAATTAAACGGAAGTGGACCTAAGATACTCCCTTGCGGGACGCCAGTTTTGATTTGAGGCATGCGCGAGGAGCATCCATTGATGTCGACATATTATCTGTGCGAAAGATAAGAACGAATTAGCTCTAGCACATGGCCCCTGATACCATATCTCTGAATTTTCGCAAGAAGGGTGTCATGACTAATGCTGTCGAAGGCTTTTTTAAAGTCTATGAAAACCCCAAGTGTAATCTTTTTTTCTTCAGTTTTCTAAGATAAATTCTTTTTGGGCCACCAATGCAGCTTCAGTAGAAAATCCTTTCTGAAAACCGTGTTTGCTCCACAAGTTTTTCCATAGTTCTCTAAATCAACCACCCTACATTACTCATCCGAACCGCATATCTCACCGCACTACCCATCCGTTTCAGATCGCCCGCCCTGTGTCGCGTACTGCAACTTTTTCAGGTTCATTTTTTCTCCGAACTGTTGTGGACTGGAATGGCCTCCCCACCGATATCACTGCCATCACACACCTGTCTGCATTTTCAGATACGCTAAGCAATTATTTCAAAGAAATGGCTTGTACTTGTTGATCAACATATTAACCCACCCCTTATGTAATACCCCCTGAAGGGGGTCTTTAAGGTGAATAAAGTGAAGTAAAGAGATCGGGTAATAATAGTGTGGCGATCCAAAAATTGGTGCAGGCGTTTAGCGACCACTTTTTCAAGACCTTTAGAAAACACTGGTAGAAGGAATATTGGTCTATAGTTGGCGGTATTATTGCGATCACCTTTTTTAAATACAGGCAGTACTCTAGCAACTTGCATCTCCGTGGGAAATGTACCAGTGCTAAGACATAGATTAAAGATATGAGTCAGTGAGGGTGAAATAATGTCTATAACATACTTAACAGGAGAAATTTGAAGTCCGTCCGCATCACGCGATGGGCTATTGTGTAGTTCCCTGAAGATTGACTGAACTTCTTCGTTGTCAACTGCAGTAAGAAAAACCCTCTGCGAGTTGTTAGTCTCTAGAAATTCGATCGCTTCCGGGTTATGTTGGGACCGCGAGTTATCAAGGAAGTAATCATTAAACGCATTAGCCAAGTCGAACCTACCCATTTCAACACCATTAACTGTTAAAATATCAGGAGCCTTGGTAATACTTGAAGGGTTAATGATGTTGGAAAGCTGTTTCCACAATATATCCGTACGACCACCACTACTCTCAAAGATGTCACTGTAGTAACAGTCCTTAGCAGTTCTAATATCACGGTTTAATTGCTTGCGATAAGCTTTGTACTGTTTCCAGTCATTAGGCTCTCTCGTTTTGATAAATTTCCAGTAAAGTTTGTTTTTTACCTCGATGCGATGCAACAACGGCGATGAAATCCATGGCTTCCTAATTCTTCTTCGTTTTGTTACCTTCGTAAGGGGGAAATTATTTTGATACAGAACGATAAACTTGCGTAGAAAAGTGTGGTATGCGTTATTAGGACACATTATTGAACAAATGTCATGCCATGTCTCATTTTCTACTTCTCTGCGGAAGGCGTTCAGTCTATGCTCAGAGATTATTTGGCGGTAATAAGGCTGATGACACAGCCTCTTTGTACGATGTTTTTCTTTACAGATATAAATTCCCATGTGGTCACTAATGTCGCAGCAGATTACACCACTCTTAATAAGGGCTATATCAAAATTAGTAATAAAAAGATCAAGCAACGTTGCCGTGTTGGAAGTAATGCGAGTGGGTTCTCTTATTATGTTTGAGCAGCCATTTGAAGAAAGAAGAATTTCAAAATTGTTCTGAATAGTATTATTACACAACATATCAATGTTAAAATCACCGCCTCATACAATGTTATACTTATCATCAATGAAATGAAAGAGGGAGTTTAGACGTTCCAGGAAAGCATTCTCATCGCCACTGGGAGGGCGGTAAAAAACTGAAAAAACAGTACAGTTGCTGAGAACTGTGAGAACTTCGCAACACTCAGTTATGAAGCTTAGCTGTGGGAGCAGTTCACACTTCATGGATTGATTCACCAGCAGGGACACACCACCGCCTTTCCGTCCATTTTGGCGATTTAGGAAAAAAGTTTCGTATGAGGGAAGCGTGAACACATAATCATTTACATACCACGTCTCAGATATCATGAGTACATAAAAATCGAAACCAAAACTTGCCAGTAGCATGTAAAAGTCATCAAATTTGTTGCAAAGAGACCGGGCATTAATATGAAGGCATTTCAGTGGAGCGTCGAAAAGATAGTCAATTCCAAGGTGGGTTTTTAAATCTTTAGGAAGGACTGGGACAGGCATTTTGGTGCTGTGCGCATGCGCATATCAGTATGCACTCGGGCAGGGACCTGCTCGCACACGACGGCCCCGTTTCGCCGTGAGCGCCAGTCTGCAACTGTGTCGAGTGTGTCGCCGCCGGCTGACGAATCTCCGCCGTGCGGGCAGCGAAGAGCGCGCAAGTTTTCCGCCACGAGGATTGGTCGTGCACTTTGGCTCCGCCGCGTTTGCTGTGCGCAGAGAAAGGCTGCTGCTCACACGGAAAAAGAGCCCGCCGAGCACACGCCGGCAGGAGCGGAGGAAAGCGAGTCAAAGGGAACGGTGCCGACACAGGCTTGCTTTGCCGCATACGCCACTCTAAGTATATATAGCGAACACGAAGATGGCTTCAAATTTGCGGCCACCCTGCTGGCACGGACGCCGTAACGAAACGGAGACGTCACTCGCCTGCAGTGAGCTACGCCTTTCGAAAGGATAAGTCCGCGTGTAGCAGTAGGTACGTAGAAAGTTCTGTAAGCCAGACGGAGGATCCACTCCAATAGAGCGCCCGCTACGAGCTTTGTAGCTATGTGTGCGCCTGCATTGCACCCCGCTCCGTAGCAACAACACGTTCCCGGGCTGTTATGTCTGCTACCAGAAGGGTCTGACGAGAACAAAGGGGGGCAGACCAGCCTCTGGCCATTGAAAAAAAAGAAGAGAACACTTAAACGCCGACGAAGCCGCCTTATGTAGTTAACGCACATTCTCAAGATGCCAACCACTTTACCGCTCTTCGCAGCAATGCCGAGCTGCTACCGGCGTCGCATGCTTTTCCTCTCGCGCGCCGACCGCAGCACCGTGCTGGCGCAGTGGTCAAAACAAAGCACTGTCGCGCCAGGTAGGTAGCCACAGATGACCAAACGAAGGTGCCTTAAGATTAGAATTTTAATAATAATGATAGTCATGGGTTTGTTGCCCATAAATTCCCAGCAAAATCGCTACCGCACCTAAGCATGCAGTGCTTATACGCGGGTGCCAGGTCAATGTAGCCGGACTGAGGTAAACGTTTGCACTTCGCGGAATTAACAAAGTTGTTACCAGTTAACTAATGCGTGATTTAAGCACGAAATGACAAGTAACGTGCACCTAGACTAATTTCTCATATTTGCTTCGCCTCTCAGCGGATGACTGATGAGCGAGAGAAGTAAACAAAAAGCAAGCAGGTATCAGCCGCCGAACAACTTAATATTATCGGTGATTTAACTGCTGTTGAACCTGGTTAGAGAGCGAAACCTCGGGTGTATCGGGCAACTAGACGCGGCTTGGCGTCTTTAACGCTGAGCACCGCTGCTCGTCGAAGCGACGGCGTCTTCATTCCCTTCCATGTCGCCGCCGCCTGTGGCCAGGGCAGCCTAGGTTAACGCCTTTTCAACCCGCCGATTGACGTCATGCTGTCACGTTACCTATATTGGGTTACACCGTATATGACGTCATCCATTCACCCCTAGTTATTCTTACATTCAGCTGAATTCTTTTCCAAGGTCAAGCTGAAGGTGACGTGATGTGTTTAGCACTTGTAGTTATCGGTTGCTATAGCAACATACATATACACTGATTAATAAAGGTAATTAGTCAGTCTAATCAAGCACTAAAACTGCCATATTCAGATGATGGGGGCATTCGAACAACACATGGAACAGCAATAAACGCAACAAAAACACGCACACACTGCCGTACATTGAATTATGCATTGTTAGGATAACATCAGTTTGTGAGTAAATGCATGAAACGCTTCCACAGATTTACAGTCAACCATGTTTTTCGGCAGTTTTCTCCACGCAGATATGACATGTGAAATGAACAGAGATAGTTCGTGCCTGTCGCACCAACTTGCCAAACCTTTTACGCTGTTCAATTACGTTACTTGCTGTAAAATTGCCGCGCAAATGAATCTTAATTACCTGGCGTTGCGTCGTTGCTATTTTTGATGACGTGCGAAAGGATGCGGCAGCTGCTTTCGGAAGAACAACCATCACGATCTCTAGGTGCGACAGGCAACGACCCTCATTGCCTCCTACAGAACGCCTGCTTTGGTGGGGTTTACCTTGTTCCAGAGCACTATAGGCGAGTAAAATGAATTTCGCACACTTTTTAAGCGGGTCGTTCACACTAAACTGGCAGTGCGTTGCGTATAAATCCGCTTTCCTTTGAATGAGCAGCTCAGTTGCGTTAACAAAGCCTACCTCAGCGTGACATGCGTGAGCGGCAGTTTTTTCCGCGCAGGCAGTGCAGGACGTCACCACGCACGCGTCGAGTGACGTAACCTGTTGGTGCCAGAAACTATCGCCTAACTTGTCAGGTGCAAAGCTTTTCACACATGACTGCAATGAGCGCCATTAATTCGAATGCTCCGTGTGAAGCTGTTAATCACCTAGAGAGATGAATAACGGCTTCTGAAAGCCGAGTAGGACAATGCTTAATCAAGGGCAAAGTCTTCTGGCGAAACATGACAGCATGACGGCCTCCGCCAGCTGACCTTTTGCGTCAGGGGACCCTCCTATGCGCGTCGAAATAATTCTAGGAGCGAGATATCACAATGGGCGGCTTCCAGGAAAGGTGCCCGCTATGTCGCACAAGGCCAGGAATTCCCCACTTTTCCGCCAACTCCGACGACATTTCTTTAATTCTCCCGTCAGGTCGTGCGCGGTACCAGAGGTGGAGTGGTCGCCGCACGGAGAGCCACTTGTGCCTGCGTTCGAAAGGGACGAGCCAGTGCAGTGTCGTGCCGCGATCTGTGCCTCTGAAAAGACGATAGGCGTCGGCGTAGTTCTTCGTGTCTGATTTCGCTACCGGCACTATCATCGAAGGGGATCCTAGCCCCACCACCTGTTGCCCTGCCCACTCCTTTCCCACTGAAGCCACGTTGCCTATCGAGACTTTCTCTGCCAAGTTCGTTTTCCATCATAGAGGCTCCTCTCAAAAGCTGTTCCACTGGTAAGTGAATATGCAGTCACGCCCGTTCGCGAGGAACGGTGTACTAGTGCACGACTGAGTCGTCATGTTCGCATGCAGTGGACGAACACGCAGGCCAATGTCGTTCGGCGTTTGAGCGAAGGACTTGGCATCAGCCATTGCGGTTTGTGAATGTAGCGCTTTGAGTGCGCCTTTTCTAGCTAAATTTTCTTATGTGCCTCCCTTCGCTATACCGCGTTTTGTTCTTAGTGCTGGCAACAATAGGATGTGCGGCTGTCCCACACTTCACCTGATGCCTTCAGAAATGGAGAGCCGCCTACGCATTTTTCATTCGAGTTTTTGAGCTTTATAAACACATCCAGTATCGCCTTTTTGTTCGACGCGCTGTGGCGAGAGTTGCCGCGACGCCGCTAGAGCCCAGCTGCTCCTGCTGTTACTACGTAGAGAGACGTGGTATTGTTTTAAACGCCAGGGCGCAATATCTACGCGTACACCGGCAGCGCAGACGTAGGAAACGCGGCAGACTTGTGTGTTCCCTCACGCAGCTGAGTAACGAAACACACTACCTTAAGGTCAAGTTCTTTCTGAGCCGGCACTATACGGTTGTCTTACGCATCAGCTCCAGCACTGTCCTTCTCATGAAAGAAAGTACATTCCATTCAATATGATCGGAGAGGCTGAGTCAGGTAGGTGCAAGACGTGCTGGGCCGATCGGAGATCATTCAGAGGACGCAAACTGCATGATGTTGATAACGAATATGCACGCGCATTATTTATATCCCTTCTGATTCCAAGTACGGTGCATATGTAATGATGGTCTAACCCAAGAAACATTACACCTTCTCGCAAGTCGGCGTGTACGGAAATTCAACGTGGTGCAGTGTCTGGTTCTCCTAGTCATGTATTCGTGTTGCCTGTGAAAAAACACCATCAGAGTCGTTCACGGAGTCCGCTGATTCACGCATCCCACATATCTCGCGAACCACACATACCGCATACGCTCGCAAAGCGATCTTCTCTCGACTCACTACGAAACCCGCCCGAAGCCGCGCTGGGAGTTCGCAGGCCCCTTGGCGAGCATGTCGGGATTCTTTGGCCGTTTTCTCTGCCTCTGCACAAACTGATGTCTTCACCCTTCGCCTCTCGAGCGAGTGGACTCTGCTCTGTCGCCCTTCCGGCAGAGCGCCATCGCTTTGCATTTCAGACCGGCTGTCGACGCTACGCCTTCCGAGCGTGACTCCGTTGTTGATGTTCAGCAGCAGCCTCGCCAGCACGCCACGCTAGTTCTTCTGCCGCCCATCTGCTGCTCGGCGGCCTCACCTCGTGCAGGGTAGCTGCAAATGACGGTTCTCGTATCGACATATTTGTCTGGCACGCATTTAGCGTTTGCTACAACCTTCGATAAAAAGTGTCCGTTCTTCAACACAGCATTTCACGCGATGCACCCGCCACACGCAGACTATCGTCATAGTCACTGTTGCCACATCTCAGTATATTTCCACAGTCCCAATCAATCCAGTGGCGCCATACCTCGGCCGAACTGTTTTAGATGGGACTTGCCATGCCTTGCGCTCTCGAGGGGCTAGAGGTTTTCGTCTTCTTCCTCGCTCGAACTCCCTGCTGTCCTGGACGCCTAGCACGTCTAATTAAACCTCGTTTTGAGTGCTTCGACCGTTTATCGGTGACAATATTGTGCGTTCGAGGGGCTGTAGATTGAGGCTGATAAAAGGTAACCTCAGTCGCACCGCGGGTAGCGCGTTCGAGAGTGCGATTTTATGTATGCTTACTGAAGAGGCGCTGTGTTTCCTCGATTTGAAGGTTCTGCTACGTACTTACTTTTTTTTTCGCCTTCAAAGCCGGTTGATCTAAGGTGTGCACTGGCTTGTATATCATGAGGACTGGTTGAGGAAATTTATTTGTTTATTTGGGCACACCATGGCCACTTTTGTGCAATATCGGCTTCTCGACGCTTTGAGTTCTTATTACCTGAAGCTCCCCTATGGCAGACGGTAGCATAATGTGCAAAGGAATATGTATATTCCAGGCGTTTCAGGGAAGGTGATCACTCGTATTTAAAAATAGGGTTTTTGAGGTAAACAGACGCTTTTTCCGGCATAGTAATTCCAGCGTTGGCGGATGTCAAAAAACAGGCGAATCATCTTAACTAGCTAAGTGATCAATTAAATTCTAAAATTTAACTTTTTAACTATTACCAATAGGCACCTGACTGCAATTAGAGATTTGCAGCCGGCCGTTAATAATAGCCATAGCAGTTTTTAGAATTTCGAAAACGCCATTACTCTCGCCGCTGTAGCACGACAAAATTTGGCTACATCGTGCTGAAATCCATGCACTTTCGAAAAGTATGCTGGCAAAGCAACCCCTCCAGTGGTCGTAACTAGTTGAAGTAGCCAAATTTTGTCGTACCACAGCAGCGAGAGTAAGGGTGTTTTCGAAATTCTAAAAACTCATACAGATCTCTAATTGCAATCAGGTGCCTATTGGTAATAGTTAAAAAGTTAACTATTAGAATTAGTTAATCACGTAGCTAGTTAGGATGATTCGCCTGTTTTTTGATGTCCGCCAACACTCGCATTACTATGCCGCAAATTGCTTCTCGTTCCCTCAAAAACCTTATTTTGAAAAATGTGTGATCACCATCCCTGCAACACCTGGTGTGTGTTTGTGTGTATCGGCGCGCCAGTCAAACCCGAGGTGTTGCGCGACACAATTGTCGACGGTCTGCGGGCGCTGGCCTGGAGGCGCGCACACGCCAGACTGCGTGGAGCAAAAGCTGCCTTCTGAACCTTCTGCCGCGAATTATAAACTGTCGTCGCTTCGAACGTCACACCGTTTGTCTCCTGTGGAGTTCTTTGAATTGGTTCAAGTGCCAGATACAAGCATGTAATAATAATAATAATAATAATTGGTTTTTCTTGGAATGGAAATGGCGCAGTATCTGTCTCATATATCGTTGGGCACCTGAACCGCGCCGTAAGGGAAGGGATAAAGGAGGGAGTGAAAGAAGATAGGAACGAATAGGTCCATAGTGGAGGGCTCCGGCATAATTTCGACCACCTGGGGATCTTTAACGTGCACTGACATCGCACAGCACACGGGCGCCTTAGCGTTTTTCCTCCATAAAAACGCAGCCGCCGCGGTCGGGTTCGAACCCAGGAACTCCGGATTAGTAGTCGAGCGCCCTAACCACTGAGCCACCACGGCGCAATGTTGTTTTCAGTGCACGCATTAAGTTTGCCTGAGCTTCACGTGCCGGCAAAGAAGGCTATAACGCGATAGTGTCAAGGAGCTCGTGTCGCAAAAAATCTGACGTCGGCGTCGCCGGGGTCGTTGACCAAGAGCTAAAAATCCCCAGAGAATCTAGGAGGTGGACGGGTAACCTAGGTCACATGACACTGCGGCGTCGTCACAACCTACACACATGATTGTTAGAAAACTGCCCACCTTGTCAGGTGGCAGTTAAATTAATGATTGGCCGCTCGGGAACGGCAACATGGGTCTCACAAGTCCCACCGGTGGCAGCACCTGCCATCGCAGGGCAGTGCACCATCGCTTAACTGCTTAAGTGTCCCCTCCAGTTTTTCTGACAAATTTTGTTCACAACAGCGCACGTGCTAAAAAGCTCCTAAGCTTTTCCGCCAGCTTCGAGTGCATTTGACGTCTTTGCGTAAGGTGCAAAATCTGTGTGAGCTTCGCTGTGACCGTAAACGCCGTGGTTTGGAGGAAAAGCAAGTGCAACTTCCGGCTTGCACAGTTTTCCGTTCCAGCTCGTCTTTCTCCTCAGTGACTACGTTTTCGGCTTGTTTCTTCACTGCAGTCTTTATTGTTCACTTTTTCACTACTGACAGTTGAGACAAGCACTCTCGTGACGCGTTACAGCACTGGCGCTGCAAGACCACCCGAAGCGATTGTCTAGTCCTTCTTAGAGCGGATGATCCGCTTAGGGGCCAAATAGATTGTGACAAATCTGTGCTCAAGCTTGTTGCGGCACAGGCCACAGAGGCAAGAATTTTCGCCTTTGTTTCTTCTTCCAGCGTGCTCTTCCCCTACCGCAAGTCTATGAAAAAAAGTGATTATCGCCACCCTGTTACATGGGACGAATAGGGCAAATGCGAAGAATAGAGCAATGTTTCCAAAGAGATAGTTTCGGATTGAAAACTGCTGCTAAGACGCCGTGACTGCTGTTTGACAAATGCGCTTTCTGATTAGAAGTCGAGTGGCCGTCTGTTTTTGTCGGGCACAGTCCCATGGATTTGTCATAGCTTTGTCTGAAGGCCTCGTTTCTTTCAAATTTCGTTCGCAAGTATAGAAAACTAGGCTCCATATTGTATGGATGGCAGCTTGGACAATGTGATAAATGTTCCACGCCTGATGCTTACTAAGCATTCATCTTTCTCTCAACATGGCGTATCGCTGCAGCCGTGCCAGCATTGAATTTCGCATGCGCCATACATATTGCCGCGAATCTCTGGAGTGTTTGCTCATTCCTGAAATCTGCCGACACGCCACTTTATCGCTTTGTTTGCTATGCAAGACGCGACTATAATTATCTCGATTGATCGTAGCCAGGCAGAGCTGATCCTACGTTGTTCCGGAACGTTCTAGTAACTTAAAACGCCTTATCTCGAAAGTTCGCTATCAGCTTTAAATTGAGCACGGCCGACAGCGGCGGGGATTCTGTTCGACGACCGCCGAGAGATTCAGCCCATTGTGGGCGCAAGTCAGCCCAAATAAAAAGTTTCGTTTAGACAACATTTTCGCAGCCTTTCTGCTCTCCGCAATGCAGTCACCACTTGGTGAGAATATAAAGAACAGCTGCTCGAGGTCTTTACTGTGCTCTATACACGCCATACTAAGTTGAGGTAAGTGTTCGGTGCAGTATTCGAAATGACTGCGCATTGTAAAGCAAGGTTTCGGTGTCAACACTATCCTTTTGTTTGGTTTCTGCATTAGTCAAAAAAGGATTTGAGCTTCGAATGCATTTTACGTCCACACCTTCGCTCCTCTTCGCACGCTTTGTCCATCCATGGAAGCGCTTCGCTGTGACGGCCGAGCAAGAAAAAGCACGGCGCAGCGTGCATGCATTCCTAGAGTGCAGGGCATAGGCGTAGCAGGGATTGGCCTGCAATTTTTCTTTTGTTTCACCTATCGCATCTCGAGCTACAGCTGCATAGCTGAGTCTGCCGGGCAGTTGTGCATACGCAGCAGACAGGCGTTGCTCGTCCAATCTGCCGTGCACGGTTTCTGTTGCTTCAGCCGCGGCCACAGCGAGCTTGCGCTGCAGCGGCGGAGCCGACGAGTTGAAGGCAGAGGGTGGACGGCGTCTTTTTTTCCCCGTCCTCGCAGGTCCGAGGAGCCCTGATGAACGGCGTGACGAGCAAGCGGGGGGCCGGCCACTCGCCCATCGAGCACTTCTTCCGCGACAGGGCTGTCTTCATCACCGGCGGCACTGGCTTCCTGGGCAAGGTGAGTCGCCGGTGCTGGGCGCGTGCCATGTGCGAAACGGTGAGCCTATTGTGCTCCGAGAGGGCTTTTTTGGCATGAAGTGACGGGAACAGCACAAAGTGCTTACCACCAGATGGATGTTCTGCATACAGTCATAGCGTATTGCGATGGTGGCGAAAAGTGAATTTAACACTGCTCTTTTGTACCTTTATTTTTCGTGGTGAAATACGAATGTTGAATATTTCGTTTAGCGAGGACACAGCGAAGTCGCCACAGTGCTACTCTTCACATTAGACTATGTCTGAAGGACGGTCGGCCTCGAAACAACTAGTGCCTAGGCAGTTGGCGTCTTGCTACAACACATGCGCGTAGCACACTACGTTGCGTACAAAGGCGAGGCTTCAATCTGTCCCCTTGCCACATTTAATTTGGAACGAAGTAATATTCTTAGATGTCACCAGCGTTAAGTCTTGCAAGAACAAGCGAGCAGGCATACCTTCCCGGGTTCCTCTTCGCGTTGCGCTCGATGAAGATGCGCTTCTTTTTCCTTCATTGGAGTTGTAGTGCGCAAGAGTAGCTGAATTACTTCTCGGCAGCGTCAGAAAACAAGGTCGCACTGGTCGGCACTTCTGAGAACCGGCATTGCCTACGCGACAGACTTGTAATTCTAAAACTGGAGCTATTTCCTTCCAAACTTGAAACCCGCCCGCCTCCTCACAAGCGCGCTCAAACATAAGCTCCAAAAGGCGCCCTGTTAGGTGTAGCTCCTCCTGTCTCTTGTGGCGTTTCGACCGAGCGGTGAACGGACTGCAAATTCATTGGAGTTGCGTTAACCAAGGCACTGTGCTTCTGTTTAGCTGGTTCTCTTAGCGTCTCGACGAACGCGCCAGGAGACGTAACGTCGTCTTTTCACGCCTACGGTTGTCGCTCTTATGGCTGCTGGGATAAGTCATCCCCTCGGTAGCGGTATGCTCGTCAGAGAAGAGTGACGCGGATATGGATATGGTAGCAGGCAGGACTCGTGTCTGTGGCATCACCGTGGGCGGTTACGCTGGTGTCACGATTGCATTTAACGCATAAGGCGAGTACTGGCATGTTTCGTGCCAATACGAAAACCGAACTATGCTTTGTCATTGCTATTGTATTAAACCCAGTGTCGCACTGGAAGTTACGGCGTCACGTGGTTTCTCGTCGCTGTTTTTTATGTAAAACTGCCACTACCTTAAAACAAAGGTAGCCGGCGCGTTTTGCGCGATATCAGAGCACATAGTTTACCTCAGCGAGAACTTAATTAGAAAGTACAGCATTCAAATTTAATGGCCATTTCTCGTTAATTCGAAGCTTTGAGAGACGCCTACATTAGCGTCTTATGGTGTTAGATTTCTCACGATCGTTCTGGCATCCAGCCGTTCACAAAACTGCCAACCGTACCGCTCATGAAAAAGGTGCATGTTTGTAACCAGCCACATTACTGAGAACCATTCATGCGCTGTATCATGCTGAAAAGAGCCGCAATAAATCGGTCATCAGCCTAGACCTCCGCAAGGCATGCTTTAGTACAAGTTAGCGCTAAACGACAAAGTTTGTTCCGCGCATTGATATTCCTGGAGCTTCATCTGCAACCTTAACAAATTACATTCTGTCTATCTGCTTCCATACAGATCCTGATCGAGAAGTTGCTACGGTCGTGCGTTGGCCTCAAGAATGTGTATGTCCTTATGCGCGCCAAAGATGGCGTTCAACCTAGCCAGAGACTCAGGGAGATGCTGGACTGTCCGGTAAGCTATTTGCCAAGCTTCTCCTTTAGTGTGGCGCTCCAGAGCTACCGAGGCTAAAACTGTCGGGAATATACATGTCTAACTCAAACGCTTTCTTTTGTTCCGGGTTTCCGTGCATTGTGCACGTGAATGAATTGACCTGTTTTTGTAAATTGTGGGGGGGGCTTCGTATTGCGCCAATCGCGCCTCAGTACATCGCAGCATTGATTTCTGTGTACGTTCGGTGTATAATTAATCGATTTACGTGCTACTAGAGCTTTTGCTGACTGAAAAAGTCCATGTGGACTTAAGGGTGGTCTACGGCCCTGCATCCTCAAAGACCGAATTTCTTAGTCGCAAATCAATGAGCTCTGCTTGCTGCACTGAAAAAAAAAATAAAGATGGTGGTGGGGGGAGGGGGCCAAAATAATTTTCATACGTGCTCTCGTTGTCTCGTTTTTTTGGTGAAATCTCAGGCGGCTCCAAGACCAGTGGCCGCCGCCACTGAATTCTGCCGCATTGCCGTGATAAATGCCTTTGCATTGAATAACGTTACGCAGCATAATAGTAAATGTGGCGAACACCTCGCATGGCATGCAACTTCATGTAAAGCGTAGGAACAACTGGACATCGAGTGGTGAAAAAAAAATTGGCGGTAGTTTAGCTCTGGTTAAACCTGGAGTGACGCGATAGCTACAGCTGGCCGAGTGGAACTTGCTCAGTTGAATTACAAAGTCAGTCTTTCGCCGCTCCGTTTTGCTGGGCGTTCCATCAGCTTCGTCCCACTTGACACGGCGCATGCGCACAGCTGTGGCAGCTCGGTTTCGCCGGCGCGCCGCGCCACCGGCAGCAGCAGCTGCTCCGCACCACGTGGCTTGTCATGTGACCAACCGCGTGACGAACCACGTGATCAGTCACGGCGCCGCGACGCCGGCAGCTGCTCCGCACCACGTGACCAACCACGTGACAGCGTGGCGGCACTGCCGCGCCGACGGCTCGAAATGCTACCGTAATGTAGCTGTCGCTACAAAACGCCCCCACTAGAACTCTCACTCCAACCGTTCCCCTTTGTCCACCGACATTCTGACCGCGTGTTTGTAGGTCTTCGGCAAGGTTAAAGAGGAGAACCCTTCGGCTCTCAGTAAGGTGGTTCCAGTGATCGGAGACATCTTGGAGCCGGGGCTGGGACTCAGTGAGGAAGACCTCGGCACTCTCGTCGAAAACGTCACTATCGTCTACCACTCCGCAGCATCCGTTCGCTTCGACGAACCACTGAGGTGAGGATTCCTCGATCAGCATGTTTAGTGCTGTTCGTGACTGTGCAAGTTAGGGCTTGCAGGACTGTATCTTCGACAATCCACAGACACTGATCTGGAAAAGTAACCGGAGAATTTGCATATATATTGACAACCTGTGCAGTTCGCATGCACAAAACAAACACAAGGCAAAAAAGAATGTTTATTGTACCGGAAAAGCAATAATCACCTTCAGTTGTCTACTCAACAACTTTATGTTAATGTTCACTCTATTGTAGATATTCGCGCCACCTTGAGGACGCCATCGTTATCAAGAAACTAAGTCACTTTGACGATCTCCACGATATTACCCAATCGGCATTCATGCCTTGCTCATAACTAACGCAAGGAAGCAAAGAATCGAAAAATAAATCTGATGCTGTACAATTTGCACTTCAAGAATAAAAGAACAAAATGCACTCCGGCATACTAAACAAACATTTAGCACATAAATTCTGACGTGAAATGGGTACAGTGTAAAATGTTCAGCAAATGCGTGCATTTGGATCCACAAAAAAAAAAGATCTTGAAACAGTCAGCGATAATTTGAGCGGTTAAATCCAACTTGAGGTCAGTCAAGCTGCCCCTTAGCAGCCTTTTCCCCTTGTATCGCCCACAACCATTCTATCTGCTTGTTTGTGGAAATAAATACAAACTCAACACTATTGTTCCTATAATGTTTCCAGGTGACTTGTTAGGGGCCGGTGGTTGCCTTCTTTTCAACTGAACGCTGACGTCGTTTTTCTCGTCTCAACGTTTTTCTTGCAGGAAAGCCATAGACATAAATGTCCTGGGCACAAGAAGAGTCGTGGAGCTGTGCCATAAGCTCAAGAACATAGCCGTAAGTACTGGACGCATGGCTTTACGTTCCCCACGCTGAAGTGGTGCGCTTAACGCGAGCTGTCGACATCCTTTTAATTTTTTCTAATCACATAGCTCTGATACATATTGTTAACAGATGCATGTCCCTCGGAGGTAAGAGCGTTTCTAGGGTGGTATTAAAAAAGCAAAAGTGTCAATTGTTCGGCGCATGCCATAGTGTGGCTTGTTCGAAACTGCGTTGCTAGCAAAGGCATATACAGCGCATTAAGAGCCCATATTCGCGAATTCTCCAATCCCTGCGGCGCTTAGCGGAGCTGGCAAGAGACGGAGAATGGAGGTCCAATAGCAGACGTTCGTCGCCAGCCTGATGGAAACGCGTCAGCATAGCGCTCATAGAGCCGCAATAACCGAAAACAGCTAACGGGAAACCATATCTGCACTGTTGCGCAGTCCGGGTCGACGCATTGACACATCATTTTATAAATCAACTTCATGCTGAAACGATCGGCGCCGCAGCATTGTCCGTATTGAGGTTCTCCTGTGATCTGGAAAAAGTCCCACTGACAGTGCGGTTTTCGTCAGTTCTTCTCCTAAGGTTGCTAAGGTGCGAAGCTCCTGCGCAGTTGTGCTCATGCTCGCCTTTGCTATCGCAACGGCGGCACGCACAAACTGCAACAGCTGGGATCAGAGCGCACTTCAAGCTCGTGCTTTTACTTCAAGCTTTCAGGGTAGCATACTGGGCGCTGCCTAGTTAACCTCCCTGCCTTTCAGTGTTTCTTTATCTCTACGCTAAATGCGTGTATGGAAGCAATTCGTGGTTGTCGCTTTTTTCGCCCCATCTTTTTTCAGCGGGTCAGTGGCACCGGGCTCAATATTGGACCGCGCGCGTTACTGCGAGTTGTATGATCGTTCGCGTATTTGGCGCCGCTCGCCGCACTGTAAACTTATGCCCCCGTATTTGTATTGCGTGGACTGCGAGGGAGCGACGACCGGCCGTTACACACGTGCCTTTATTCCGAATAAGGTCCGAGAAAAGCGCGCGCTTAGGAGAGAAGTCCACACATACAGCGGGGAGACGCGCGCTGGAAGTTATGTGCTGCTCGCTCGCAAGGAGGTGCCGTTGGCATGGAAGAGCTCCTTCTCGATTTGGTGTGCGTCCGCATGTATCGTCCACATGCATATGAGTTTTAACATTCATACCCAGCCGAACTTGGTGTTAAAACCTGCTAAGCACTGAATAATAAGCCACACAGGCTCAGCAGCAAGTTAGCCGAGAAACCTGTCAGGGATTCCTTTCAGTAGAATTGCACATTGTTGTGTCCTCATGATAGGAACTTTCCGTACATAATTATGTGCCTGCGTCCAACATACTTCTCTTGATATTGCTTCGCTCACTAGTCTCACTTATTTAGTATACCCCTTCCAAGCCATAGTAGGCAACAGCCGCAAATGCGGCAACGTTCGAGTTGTGCAGAATAATAAAATGGTATCATCAGGGAAAAATATATATACGGGACGTGCGGAATAACTCACAAGCATGTGTTATGGCTTGCCCTACAGTGGAGCTTACATCAAATACTAAACTGTGCTGTGCTGCTAAGCCAGGTTAGACTCAACATCTTCGTCCGTCGCCGAAATCGTGGCGGAGGAAGAAACAGCAGCGGCTGCTTCCAAAGCTCTTCGCCGCCGCCGCCCTTCGGCATTCTTCAACCGCCGTTGAGGCAGTCGACGCTCCCGTTCTTCGTCGGCCTCTGCTGCTAGCTTGGCACGTTTAACTTCCCTACCTCTAGCCGAACGCTTGGCAACGTCAGCCGGATGATCAGAGTCAGCCCTTCGTGTACGAGACAGTCCCAGTGGTGTAGACGGTCCCGGCCGACTCGCTTCATCCACAGCGAGAAACTGCGCGGCGGCAGTGCATACGTATGCACGCGAGAGCGGTGCCGCCTTCCTTTCAAGCGAACGGCGAGTCACGTGGTCAGTCACGTGACACAGCTGGCGAGGCGGCGGTCAGCGCAGTCACGTGGTAAGTCAAGTAGCTGACATGCCTCTACTTATCACACCTCCACTTATCCGGCCCTCCCGCACCCTCACCTCGAAAAATTTGCTGGCACTCCCCCGCCCTCGCCCCCACATCGACGATCCTCCCTCACCCTTACTAATAGTCGTTTTAAAACTCGAGGTATTTTTTTTTCAGCCGGCAACTTGTGGCGATATTGCTGGTTATAAACATATAACACAACACTCAAGGCACTATTAGACGAGAGCCTAGGAGCTTATATTGTTGTGCGTGTGTGTTGTTCGAGCTAATACGTGAGACAAAACCGAGACAGTTACGAGTTGGGCCCTAAAATATCACTCTGGCTTCACTTCTGGTACGCACTGCATGCATACATGTGCCCTGCAGTTATAACATTTAATTGTTATTTATATATATTTTGCTTATACAGCAATCTTTACTGGGGATTTTAGCAGGGTGGGATACCGATAAGTAAACACAACGTAATACCACAGGCAATGAACACAAGAACTAAGTAGAATAACGTAGCTTGAAAATTTTGTAAAATAAGCATGCACAACAGATTTTTGAACAATACTGGAAAGAAATGTCGACATAGATGATTTCGAAACGTGGTCATTGGTTTAGAGATTCCCTTCAATTACTCTTCGTGGAAAGAATACTTAAAACAGCTATTACGCATGGTAAATGGCGTTACTGTGCGGCTGTCTTTGCTGCTAGTGGCGTAAAAAGATGAAAAAATTATTCTCATGAGATTTGTCTTATAGTGGCCGTTAATAGATTTAAAGACGAATCTTAGTCGTGACACACGGTTTCTTTGCGTTAATGGGGGCAATTCCGCTTTGGTTAACAGTTGTGTCATGTACGTCCAAATCGATTTTAAATGAAGCGAGCTGCTTTTCGTTGCACCATTTCTATCTTATTAGTGTAAGTTTTAGTGAAAGTTTCCCAAACAACGCATGCATAGTCTACTATCGGCAAAATTGGTTTTTTATGCGCGCAGTCGGACAGAAGGAGGAGGAAGTCTCAAAGCTCTCCTCAGAAAGAACTTGCTCTTAGCATTATTAATTATGTACTCAACGTGCTTAGTCCAAGTGAAGTCATTAGTGATCAAGAGACCGAGATACTTATGTCTCGACGAAAGCTAGAGAGAAGTTTCGATAGGATGAATGTTTACGTTTCTCATCTAAAGTGGCGTCTGCAGTAGTGAGCAGTACAACTTTGAGGTCCGATAGTCTATCTTCTATCTGGCTAATTGTTTTGGCAGTAATTGATCTGCTAACAAAAATAGAGGTCGAGCATTGATTGAGAATTGCCCTGAAATATGGTATTTTCTTCTACAATCTGCAATAAGTCGAAGCCAAAAGCAATGCCCAACATATCTTCACCTTGGGGGTCGTGCTTTTTAACTGAAAAATTTGACCAGCCTACTTCAGGCAAATTAAAATATCCTGACAGTATAATACGGCTATCGGGTTTAACCTTCGTGCACAAATATTGTTTCAGTTCCTATAATACGCCAACTTGGGGGGCCGTATTATATTGGGGGGCCTGTACATTGCTCCAATAATATATGTAACGTTTCCATGGTACGCTGTGCGAAAAATGCACTCTACGTTGGGTACATCAGGCATTGTTAAAATTCACAGGGATGATTTAAACCGAATGTTGACATCTCCACCACCATCATCACGATCCTTTCGGTACGATCTGTAGCCAGTGGTAACGAACTTACTGTCAAACACTGTAATGTTAAGCCAAGTTTCTGTCAGAACCGTAATCTCAGGGTCGTGCAAAATCAGAAGGGCCTCCAAATCAGTTGTCATGTTTATGACACTTCTGCAATCAACATTTAGTATTTTCATGGTCTGAAGTCTCATAGTCCGGAGTTTGATTTCTTTATAAGCCTAAAGCGAGGAGCTGTTGTTCCACCCCCAACCATACAGTACGCTATTAACGCTTAGCGTGTCATAGATTAGCTTTAAAGCTTGGCGCCCTCTTTCCCCTCTTCTTCACAGCTTTTTCACTGCTGTTTCCGTATTTCCCTAACTCGTTTACAAAATTTTCAGCTTTTCTGGTGTTTGGATTTTGAGCTGATTTTGGTGTTTTTGAGTTAATAGCATCATCGTATTAATAAATTTTTTTCACTGAAGTCGAAGAGTTTTAAAACGACTGGTTGCGCCTTATTTAATTCTTTTTTACCCACCCTGTGGCATCTTTCGACACGACTTAGTGTTAAACCTTGTTCCAGAAAAAAAACATCATCAATTACTTCTTTTCCCAGTTCCTCGCTAGTCTCCTCGCTAAGCTGCTTTATTCTGCAAATGATCAGGTTATTTCTGCCTCTGTTTCCCAAGTCGTCTATCTGGTTCCTCACTGTACTAAGCTGCTCCTGAAGTTCCGATATTGCCGATTCTATGTCTTTTACCTTCGTGGCTAAGACATTAGGCCCGACAACTGTTTCTCAGTGCCATCAATTCGCTGAGTTAAACCGGAAAGTTTATTCTCAGTTATGTTTTGAGATGCCTGAAGGCCTCCCATTGTTGAATTAACCTTGCTCAGGTTTTCTAGAAACTCTGACATCATCTGGTTTTCAACCGGGCCAGGATTTGTCTTAACGCCAACACAAGACACAAGACAACACAACAGGCCGCCATTGGAATCTGAACCTGGCAACGTTTAACGCTAGAACTTTAGCTAGTGAGGCTAGCCTAGCAGTGCTGTTCGAGGAACTAGCGGGAATTAAATGGGATGTGATAGGGCTTAGCGAAGTTAGGAGGACAGGTGAGGCGTATACAGTACTAAAGGACGGACACATACTGTGCTATCGCGGGTTAAAGGATAGACGAGAACTAGGTGTTGGTTTCCTCATTAATAAGGATATAGCTGGCAACGTAGAGGAGTTCTACAGTATTATCGAGAGGGTAGCAGCAATAGTAATTAGGCTGAATAGGAGGTACAAGCTGAAAGTGGTGCAGGCCTACGCGCCCACATCCAGCCATGATGACCAGACCGTTGAAAGCTTCTATGAGGACGTAAAATCAGCAATGAATAGAGTAAAATCGCAGTACACTGTACTGATGGGCAACTTCATTGCGAAGGTGGGCAAGAAGCAGGCTGACGACCACGCGGTAGGTGACTATGGGATAGGCTCTAGAAATAGCAGGGGAGAGTTATTAGTCGAATTCGCGGATAGAAATAATTTACGGATCGTGAATACCTTCTTCCGCAAGCGAGAAAACAGGAAGTGGACCTGGAAGAGCCCCAATGGTGAGATTAAAAATGAAATCGACTTCATACTATGCGCTAAACCTGGCATCATTCAGGATGTGGCCGTCCTCGGAAGGGTGCGTTGCAGCGACCATAGAATGGTAAGGTCTAGAATTAGCTTAGACTTGAAGAGGGAACGGAAGAAGCTAGCGAAGAAGAAGACCATTAACGAGTTAGCCGTAAGAGGGAAAGCACAGGAGTTTAGGATAGCGCTGCAAAACAGATACTCGGCTTTAACTGAGGAAGATGATCTTGATGTTCATTCAATGCACGATAACCTGACATCAATAATTACGGAGTGCGCAGTAGAAGTAGGCGGTAGGACAGTTCGAAAAGATACCGGGAAGCTATCTCAGGTGACGAAAGATCTGATTAAGAAGCGCCAAAACATGAAGGCATCTAACACTACCGATAGAATAGAACTAACGGAGCTATCAAAGTTAATAAATAAGCGCAAGGTAGCCGACATAAGGAAGTTTAATATGGAGAGAATCGAGCATGCTATAAAGAACGGAGGTAGCCTAAAGACAGTGAAGAGGAAACTAGGCATAGGTAAAAACCAGATGTATGCATTAAGAGACAAGCAGGGCAATGTCATTAGCAATATGGATAAGATAGTTAACGTAGCCGAAGAGTTCTACACTGAGCTGTACAGTAGCCAATGTAATCAGAGCGCCAATGAGAAAGACAGCAGTGCACAGCAATGCGTCATCCCGCCAGTAACGAAAGATGAAGTAAAGAAAGCCTTAGAAGCAATGAAAAGGGGAAAAGCAGCTGGGGAGGATCAGGTAACAGCAGATCTGTTGAAGGATGGAGGGGACATCGTGCTAGAAAAACTAGCCACCCTGTATACGCAATGCCTTATGACCTCGACTGTACCAGAAGCTTGGAAGAATGCAAACATTATCTTAATTCATAAGAAGGGAGACGCCAAGGACTTGAAAAATTACAGGCCGATCAGCTTACTATCCGTTGCCTACAAAGTATTTACTAAGGTAATCGCTAATAGAGTCAGGGCAACGTTAGACTTTAATCAACCAAATGATCAGGCAGGCTTTCGTAAAGGATATTCCACAATAGATCATATTCACACTATCAATCAGGTGATAGAGAAATGCGCAGAATATAACCAACCTCTATATATAGCTTTCATTGATTACGAGAAAGCATTCGACTCAGTGGAAACCTCAGCAGTCATACAGGCATTGCGTAATCAGGGGGTAGAAGAGCCTTATGTCAAAATACTGGAAGATATATATAGCAACTGCACAGCTACTATAGTCCTCCATAAAGTCAGCAATAAAATTCCAATAAGGAAGGGCGTTAGGCAAGGAGACACGATATCGCCAATGCTGTTCACCGCATGTTTGCAGGAGGTATTTCGAGGCCTGAATTGGGAACAGTTGGGAATAAGAATAAATGGAGAATACCTAAATAATCTGAGATTTGCTGATGACATTGCCTTGCTGAGTCACTCAGGAGGTGAACTGCAAATCATGATCAACGAGTTAGACAGGCAGAGCAGATCGATGGGTCTAAAAATTAACATGCAGAAAACCAAGGTAATGTTCAACAGTCTAGCAAGGGAACAACAGTTCACAATTGGCAGCGAGAGCCTAGAAATTGTGCCGGAATACGTCTACTTAGGGCAGGTAGTGACAGCTGATCCGGATCATGAGAGGGAGATAACTAGAAGGATAAGAATAGGGTGGAGCGCATATGGCAAATTCTCGCAGATCATGAGTGGCAGTTTACCAATTTCCCTCAAGAGGAAAGTGTACAACAGCATAATCTTACCGGTACTCACCTACGGGGCAGAAACGTGGAGGCTAACGAAAAGAGTTCAGCTTAAGTTAAGGACAACGCAGTGAGCCATGGAAAGAAAAATGATAGGTGTAACGTTAAGAGATCGGAAGCGGGCAGAGTGGGTGAGGGAACAAACACGGGTTAATGACATCCTAGTCGAAATCAAGAGAAAGAAATGGGCTTGGGCAGGGCATGTGATCCGAAGGCAAGATAACCGCTGGTCTTTAATGATAACGGAGTGGGTTCCAAGAGAAAGTAAGCGTAGCAGGGGGCGGCAGAAGGTTAGATGGGCGGATGAGATTAAGAAGTTTGCAGGCAAAGGGTGGATGCAGCTGGCAAAGGATAGGGTTAATTGGAGAGACATGGGAGAGGCCTTTGCCCTGCAGTGGGTGTAGTAAGGCTGATGATGATGATGATGATGAACACAAGACCACAGATCGTTTGATAGTGCCTCCGACGGACCTCGCAAACTTACGACCTATCTCCTTAACTCCTACGCTGTGCAAGCTGGCGGAGAAAATGCTAGCCACACGATTGTCATGGTGGCTAGAGCAGCACGGTTTTATCACCCCACACAAATCGGCTTTAGTCCATATATTGGTGCAGAGGACGGGTTGGCTGTCTTGGCATCTGCAGTTTTGTCATCTACCCGCAGCCGCAATGTGCGTACCGTTTTAGCAATGGACGTTGAAAAATCATATGACAGCATCAGTCATGCAGCCATTCTGAACTCCACTGACCTGCTTCATCTCCCTCTGAGAGTGCGCGTAGTTTTGTCGAATTATTTTTGGAAGGCAGAAAATTTGCAATACGCCTCAGCAGCGAATCGGTCGGATCATTTGTTCCTCTCTGCAGCGTGCCCCAGGGATCAGTATTGCCGCCAACGTTATTTAATATTGCTTTCATCCCGCTGGCTTGAAGCTTATATGACATCCGTGACAAAATTTCTGCAGTACGCTGATGACATCACGGTGCGGAGTACTCACCACGATCTCCGTACTCAGGAGGCTGCCCTTCAATCTGCCTTGGATGTTACCTCTTAACTGCGCATCATCCATCGGACTTCAGCTATCCGGGCATAAAACAACATACACGTCGGTCGCCAAATGTTGGGGACGCCGTAAACTTGCTGCAAGTCCAATCTGTCTTTGTCTATCAGGCGCCCCACAGGAAAGTCGTAGTGTAAAAATCCTTGGCTTAATGATTCACCAATCAGGATCAGCGAATGCATGGCTTTCTCAGGCAAAAAGACAAGCTATTAAGATTTTGGGTTTGATTAGAAGTGCTCCTAAAACGGGTGGCGCAGGCTCGTTCGTTGCACGGCAATTGGCGAGGGCAGTTCTGCAGCCACGTATTGTTTATCAAGCCCAGTTTCAACATCTTACAAGAGCCCAACGGGATCGCCTTGAAGCCGTGAACCGAGAGGCTATGAGGACCATTACGTGTCTTCCACGCATCACACCGGTCATAGCTTTACAAGAAAATGCGCAGCTCAGTACCATTGATGAGCTGGTGCAGCAGCGCCGCGATGCGCGTAGCCTTATGGCCAGTCTATCGCACTCCACGCATGCACTGAGCACTTATGCAACGTCACACTTCATTCTTCAGCCGCCAACGCCAGTTCTTCCCCCATGGAAGTTTGTACAGCTCAGCAACAACAAGCCAACAGATAATCGCCGACCAACATCTGCTAATTCGGCATCGTTGCTTCGCCAGAAATTTGAGGAACAATATGCTTGCCTGTCTGAAGGATCCATTGTTGTCTACGTAGACGCAAGCATACAAGCCTGTGAAGCAACAACAGCAATCTACTGCCCGTGCAGACCTGTCCTGAATCAAACCTCTAGGTTTCAGCTTACGGGACCCCCTTCGTCCTTCTGTGCGGAGCTCGTTGCAGTTCAAGAAGCACTCTGCTCCGTGGCCGCCACAACTATGCTCCCTGCTGCCCGCGTTGTCATCCACACTGCCACCCTTCAAGTTGTCCGATTGCTACGACGTGTTAGCCGCTGTCCAACGATTTGTCAGGACATCCACCGGCTTGTGGCACGCATCGCGCAGCCAGTACGTATTGAGTGGGTCCCACGGGATCTGCTGACCTCTCAAAGCCAGGCAGATTTAGCGACCCGCCTTGCGAATCCGGACTCATTATTGCCTCGGCTCCTTCATTTGGACAACTTTACACTCCTTTCCTCAAGAAAGGAACTCCTCCGGCGCCGCACATGTGCTCTCATTCCTCCGTGTGCGGTAATCCTCCCCTGCGGTGTTACCCGTGCAGAGGAGGTTGCGCTTAGGAGGATCCGGATCGGGGTCTTCCTCACACCTGCCGTCACTCGGAAGTGGCCTCAGTACCGAGATTTGTTTCCTCGGCCTGGGTGTCCAATATGTAAACACGAGGACATCGATGCCGACATTCATCACTTACTGTGGGACTGCCCAGCTCTCAAGCCTACAAGGATCCGGCACCTGAATGTAGCGGGTCTTTCACTAAGCAACCCTGCTTATACATTACCTGGACGCAGGGACCGTACCATCGTTCTCTACTGGACTTCATCAAATCAGCTAGCCTTTTTCCATTCATTTAATCACTACTAAATCTTTCATCACACCTTCACCCATCATTGATGCCCTGGGGCAATAAATTTCGCTTCAAAAAAAAAGAAAGGAAACGTGAACACAGTGGGCAGGGCACCAGCTCTAGAAAGCGATCGTCACTCCTGTAGCAATGTGCAGATTTGGAATCACTAACCTGGTTGGAAAAGCAAAAAAAAAGGTTTTATGGTTTATGGGGGGATTTAACGTCCCAAAGCGACTCAGGCTATGAGGGACGCCGTAGTGAAGGGCTCCGGAAATTTCGACCACCTGGGGTTCTTTTACGTGCACCGACATCGCACAGCACAAGGGCCTCTAGAATTTCGCCTCCATTGAAATTCGACCACCGCGGCCGGGATCGAACCCGCGTCTTTCGGGCCGGCAGCCGAGCGCCATAACCACTCAGCCACCGCGGCGGCTGCAAAAAAAAAAAAGGATTGCTTAGCATGCTGTCTCGTTTACTGCTGCCATGCCCAGGGGCGTAGCCAGAGGGAGGGGGAGGCTTATGGGGCTTCAGCCCCCCCCCCCCCCCCCTTGAATTTATTTCGAAATGTCACGCACCGCTGATCAAAACAACCACCGGCGCCGGAAGTCATTCTGGATTTTGTCACCTACAGTACCTTTTTCAGAGTAGAAAAGACATCTTGGCGCGAACATTGCTTTGTGCAGCAGGGCATGCGAGATTCCTAGATTTAAAAAAAAGAAAAAGTTGCAAGAACTAGAACAGGACACGTACATCTCTGAAAACCTGACTAAGCACTCTATGGCCATCCTTACGGCTGCGAAAACTTTGGAAAAAGAGGCGGGCTATGATTTTGTATGGCACACTAATGCTAAAGTGCTAGTCCGCAGAAAGACTGTAGAAACAGCAGCTGTAATCAGGAGCCTGAGTGATTTCTCAGCTTTGAGCGGATAAACTATTCTATTGTGTGCAAGAGTAGCCCCAGCATGGCTCATCTAGGGCAGATTACAGTAACAGAATTGCTTAAATCCTTTCACATCAAAAACGGTTTTCTTCGCTGTTTTCATTTAAATGTTCAGTTCATACGAAACAAGGTCGAGGAACTTGAAAGTTTGTTTAGTGAGTTAAGAAACTCTTTTGATGTAGTATTGTTTACTGAAACATGGCATGCCCCCGCAGGGGGGCGTCTGCAGCTTGCAGGCGTTGGTGAGTGGTGACACCACGGGTTCCCGAGCATCCGCAGGGACATCCCCGCAGAGGGATGATGGTGAACAGTGCATCACCACGGACCCGAGCACCCGCGCTTCGCCGTGCGTGGCACCGCCGTGTCCGGGGAAAAGGGGATCATGGTGGTTGAGCCGATGCCGAGCGTTTGGACCTTTAAGGCCCTTCGGCGGAGGCAACACACCACTTTGGCCCCAGATTCCTGTAGACGGCACCTCCGGCCTGACCCTACCGGGGGAAATCGGCAGTCGCCTTTTCCTATCCTCCGCTCTATCTTTCACTTTCCTACCCCTTTCTCACAACGATCCTGTCTCCTACTCACTTCTTCGTTTTTCCCTTTTTCCTGCCGGCGAGGGCTAACCTTGTGTGGCCAACCACCCTGAGTTGCGTCATATTTGGTTACAGTTAAGGTGTACAGCTGGCGTGGGAGGCCTTCCTTGCAAGTTTCTGTCCCGTCCTCTAGTTGGGCTCCATGGTGGGTGGCTGGCACCATGACCGAAAAACTTAATTTTTTATGGCTCCCCCACTTTCAAAACCAGATCGCTCTCTCAAAAGAGGGCGTAACGAGGCAGATGACTTCTTTCAAAAAAGAAAAGTAACTTTCTCAAAATATCACGTGATCCAGAGTGAAGAACAAGATAAGCAGGCAAGAATAATATCCCCCTTCCTTGTGTCAAAGTGCTTGACAGAAACCTTAGGCATTGGCTATAAGCTCTAAAAAATTGCCAGCGGCGATTTATTGCTCGAACTGTGCGACAATGTCCAACACTCTAAGCTCTCCAACCTAACGTCCATAGGGGAAATCCCTTTCTGCGTGACTTCCCATCGATCACTTAACACTGTCCGAGGCGTAATATCCGAAAATGACTTTGTTCACATCACGGAAAAAGAAATGGTCGAAGGGCTCACCGACCAGGACGTCATAGATGTCCATCGAATCAAAATCCGGAAGGACAATAATGAAATAGACACCAAACACTCGATCCTTACATTCAACACCAGCACATTGCCCGACACGATCGACGTGGGATATTTGAGAGTTAATGTAAGACCATACATACCCAACCCTCGCAAATGTTTCAATTGTCAAAGGTTCGGCCACGGCTCAGAGTTGCCGCGGTCGCAAAACTTGCGCAAAATGTGCTTCGAATAATAACCAGTCTGATGGATGTGACGCAGCCCCGCACTGTGCAAACTGTGAAAGAGACCATGCTGCATACTCCAGGGCGTGTCCGTCCTGGAAGAAAGAAAAAGAGATGATCACCATAAAGACAAAGGAAAACATTTGATTTCAAGAAGCGAGAAGGCGTTTTGCACTTACAAACACATTCTCCTTCACAGCAAAACAAATCTTCGCTGATGTGGTGCGCAGGGGCGTAGCACCACACAGCACTCCGGCACCTGCCAAGGCCGCTTTCACACAGCCTATGGCAGGGCCATCCACGCCCCAGGTAGGGTCAGCGAAAGCTGCCCTGTCATTGCCAAAGCAAGGAGCGCCGGTCCATGGGTCGGCATCCCGCAGGACCTCCCCCGTCGGAATAGGCCTGAAACTAACACAACCGCGGCGGCGTGGTCCTCCAGCACCTCTGGCGAGGTGATGAATATAATCCCCAGTCCGCCCGCTTTACAGCGGCGGAACAGCTCTCTTGAGCGAAAAAAAGACAGGCCCCTCATAACGGGCTCACCGCATAAGTAAATCCCTTTTCATTTCCTCTCAAAAACATGAACATGGCTTTTTTTAATTCAGTGGAATTGCAGAGGACTTATGCGGAGTTACAGTGACATAACACATTTTTACGATCAATGTTACCCATAGTTTTATGTCTTCAGGAGACCAATCTTGGTCCACAACATGTGCCTATCCTGAAAGATAATAAAACTTTTAGACGCAATCGAGAGCAGGCAAATTGACTCTCGGGAGGCGTCGTGATTGTCGTTCAAAGCAGCGTCCCTGCGCAAGAAATTAAGCTCAATACAGAACTTGAGGCGGTTGCAGTCAGCATCGTCAGCTACAAAATACTAACAATCTGTTCCGTATACATTCTTCCACACTTTACATTAAGAGTCCATGACCTACAAGAACTGATAGATGAACTTCCAGGGCCATATCTGGTAGTTGGGGATTTTAATGCTCACTCCCCTTTTTGGGGAAGCGAGCGCTGCGACTCTAGGGGGCAAAAAATGAATATTTTATTCTCACAAACAATATATGTCTTAAACGCGGAAAAGGCCACATACTGCTCTCCAACCTAGGGCAATATGAGCTGTTTAGATTTGTCGTTTAGTTAACCATCCGTTTTTAACGATTCTAAATGGGATGTTATCGACAACCCATATGGCAGTGATCACCTTCCTGTGTTAATAAGTTTGACATTCGCACCAGAAATCATCCCAACTAAACCGCGAAGTTGGAAGCTGTATTTAGCAGACTGGAAAATTTTTAGCTCACAAGCCAATTTAGAAGATATAGTTTAGAAAAGATCAGCATCGATGAGATAAACGAAATGTTCACAAATTGTATAATTACTGCCGCACACTTAGCTATTCCTCAGTCTCCAGGAGTGGTGAGGCAAAAACACAAAGTGTGGTGGACAAAGTAATGCAAGGAAGCAAAAAAAAAAACAACAAAATAAAGCTTGGGGCAAATTTTGCAGGTATCCTAAACATGAGAACCTCGTACGCTTTAAAAAGGCAAAAGCAAAAGCTCGGTACGTCCGTCGCAGTGCCGAGAAAGCGTCATAGCAGAGTTACATTTCATCTATGAGCTGTCAAATAAAATTTAAAAAATGTGGGAACAGGTTTGGAAACTGAATGGAAACTTCTCACCGTTCACGATTCCTCTTTTCGCAACACCTGGCATACAAACAAGCATAAGTGAACGGGCAGACATTTTGACAGAACACTTCGCTGCAGTTTCTAGTTCATCTCACTATACGCAGTCTATCCTGAAATACAAAAGTATTGCCGAAAAACAGACTTCCAACAAGTGGAGGTGCAAACCAACAATGCAACAATTTAATCACTCTCAAGAAATCAATGCTGTACTGTCTGCCGGCAACAAAACTGCTCCAGGACCCGACCAGATACATTATCAAATGCTTGCCCATCTTTCCCGGCCTGCCATAGAGGCACTCCTGAATTTCTTTAACAAAATATTCACAGAAGGAAAAATACCTAAGGAGTGGAAGAAAACCGTTATAGTGACATTCCTGAAACATGGAAAACCACCGACTGCCCCAAGTAGCTATAGGCCGATAGCCCTCACAAGCTGTCTCGCGAAATCTTTTGAAATTGTCATTAATATAATATTAACATTTGTCCTTGAATCCCGCGAACTTCTTGATGTCCCTCAATGCGGTTATAAAAAGGGATGCTCAACCACAGACCATTTAGTTCGCCTCGAATATACAATAAAAGAAGCTTTTATACACAAACAGCACTGTCTTGCAGTTTTCTTCGATATGAAGAAAGCGTATGATACAACCTGGAGGTTTGGGATCCTCCGCGACCGGGCGACCTAGGTATCCGCGGTAGGATGTTAAACTGCCTCAATGACTTTCTTCCCGGCCGCTCATTTCAAGTACGCCTGGTATCAACCTTGTCCAGGAGCTTCGTTCAAGAGAACGGGGTTCCCCAGGGGTGTATTTTATGCACGACACTTTTTATTGTAAAGGTGAATTCCATAAGTAAAATAATCCCGAAGTCCATCCTGTATTCAGTGTACGTTGATGATCTTCAAATAACCTGCACATCCTCAAACGTAGCAACATGCGAGAAACAAATACAGTTGGCCATGAACAAATTAGTGACATGGGCAGATCAGAAAGGTTTCCAGTTTTCCACACTGAAAACAGTCGCCATCCTTTTCTCGCTGAAACGAAGCATACTAGCCGACCCATTCATACACCTGAACGGAACACAGATACCCGTCAAAAATCAGCACAAATTTCTAGAGATAACTTTTGACAAAAAAAACTCAATTTCCTGCCTCATATAAACACACTGAAAAAGAAAGCCTCCGGATACCTAAATACGCTCAAAGTACTGTCACGTGAACGTTAGGGTGCTGACAGGACATGTCTTTTACAAATTTATCGGTCCGTTGAACGCTCTACCTTAGACTGCGGATGTATAGTTTATGGGTCAGCGAGACCTTCGTACCCGAAACGACTACATCCAGTACATAATTTAGGTTTGCGTCTTTCCTCTGGTGCTTACAGGACTTCGCCCATAAATAGTCTTTATGTAGAAATCAACGAACCGTCACTTACATATAGAAGAACGGTGCTCACATGCTCATACATTTTAAAAATCCGTTCACTGCCCAAACACCTATGTTACCCTATAGTCACAAAGTGCCCATCTAGAACATTGTTTAACAATAAACCGCTCGCTATCAGGCTATCAGGCCACACCTCCTGCGTTATGAAGAGATGTGCCATGACGTCGGCGTACTAGATGCATTACCTGACATTGCTCGGAGACGAGATCCACTACCTCCATGGCACAATTTTCCTGCAATCTGTGATCTCACTCTTACACTGTTTCATAAAAAAACTCCGCAACAACATATAGTACAAGAATTCATTGTACTCGAAGAAAAATACGGTAGTTTTACTCAGTTTTACACAGATGTTTCAAAAACGGATGTTTACGCAGGATGCGCAGTGGTCCGAGGGAAGTCGGAGAAAACAGTATGACTTCCACAGTGCTCATCCATCTTCACTGCAGAATGTTACGCAGTCAGTGTGGTCGTAGAAAAAAAAACGAAAACCTATCCAACAGTATTATTTACAAATTCCCTCAGTATACTTACAGCTCTGCACTCTAGAAATGCAGTCACTCCGATTCTTGGTGACATCATACACAAGGTAGTAACAGCCACAGATCGAGGACAAAACATAAAGTTCTGCTGGGTTTACAGTCATGTCGGAATAAGAGGCAATGAGAGGGCAGATTTCTGCGCTGCTAAAGCTCGTGGCAAGGAAATAAAAAATAAGTATACCTTTTAATGATTGCATAAACTTAGTACAGCGTAAATTAAGAGAAAAATGGCAGTCGGCACGGAACGGCGAAGTGAATAATAAACTACACTTGCTAAAACCTGTTTTTGTTGAATTTAAATCAAGTGTTCACCAGAAACGTTTTAAGGAAGTGATTTTATGCCGTCTCCGGATTGGCCACACGCACCTTACGCACAACTTCCTGCTAACAAAACAAGACAAACCTGTTTGCAAATGCGGAGATGATCTTACTGTTAATCACATTTTATTTTCATGTGTTAAACTTGAAACACTAAGAAAAAGTATTTTGCTAAATTTTATAATGAATGCGTTCCTTTCCAGCCAGCACTGCTCTTAGATGATAATGCCATTGTTAACATACCTTCCGTTTTTAGCTTCTTAAAAGAAGCAGGTGTACTTGAAAAACAGTAAATTTTGAACCACTGGTTCGCTTTAATACATGATACACCTCACCACTTTCTCATTCCCGAGAAGAAGGCTGAGGCTTTTTATTTGATTGGTTGGGAGCCTCAGGATCCTTGCCTAGACAAGGATAGCCGCTGAGGCTACCTTACCTTCTCTTGAGCTTTTACCATTAGCTATTTCTAGATTTCCTCTTCTCTGTTTTTTACTAGGCAGTTCAATATTTTTAGGCCATCTACACCATCGACGATTTTTCATATCCCTAAACATTCTACAGAAAACCAATTCTATACCTTGAGCTTGGCGCATGATGGCCTTAGCTGCCTATGTGCCATAAACCCAACACAACACAGCACACAAAACAGACAGTGTTGCAAAATTGAAAAAAAAAACTCAAGTGGTCAATAATTAAGTCCGATATGACTATAGCCAATGTACAATGCGCCCGAAGGGGCGTCTCCAACATGCAGATTTTGGAGAGTTGCAACACCACGGGTTCCCGAGCATCCGCAGGGCCATATCCCGCAGGGGGATGATGGTGAACAGTGCATCACCACGGACCCGAGCACACGCGCTTCGCCGTGCGTGGCATCGCCGTGTCCGGGGAATAGGGGATCCTGGTGGTTGAGCCGATGCCGAGCGTTTGGACCTTTAAGGCCCCTCGGCGGAGGCAACACACCACTTTGGCCCCAGCTTCCTGTAGACGGCGCCTCCGGCAGTCGCCTTTTCCTATTCTCCCCTTCTTCTTTTGGTTTCCTGTCCCTCTCTCACAACTCTCCTGTCTTGTCTTCGTTTCTTGGTTTTTCTCTTCATGGCGGTGAGGGTTAACCTTGTGTGGCCAACTACGCTGAGTTGCGTCATATTTAGAGTTTGGGTGTACAGCTGGCGTAGGCAGGACTTGCCCGCACCAACGCCGCCAACAGGCTTTGACCTGACTGTGGAATTTCGCAAAACCATTTTTTTTTCGCTGCAGCCGATTCTGTGGAGGCTCACTGAGCTTAAATCCATCTTCGTTCCGGCAAAGAAGGCCTAGAACTTGGGAATTGAACGGCCTTACTAAGTTTAATTTCTATGAGTTTTACTCTACACTCTGATCAGTCGACTGACTCGGGGCTGATTAAGAAAATGTTGACTGCGGAAACCATGGTTCCTGTTGGACTGGCAGCCACCCGCACGGCCCCGCCAGTGGCCCCTTGTGTATCACACTATACAGGGTGTTTCACCGAATACTTTACACAATCTTTAAAAAAAGGTTTTTGAGTTAGAAGAGCCCTTCTTTCGGCGGTGTAGTACATTACGATGACGTAGAAGATGTGCTGCACCCGCGTTTCGTGTTCACCTCCAGAGTGCAGAAACTACGTCTTCCCCGGGATCTTCACCCTAAGAAGTAGTGCTTTAAAATGGGAATTCATAACGGGCGGCACAGGCAAAAGCGTTAGCCCGGAGTGCGGTTCGGACCACCACCCTCACTCTCACCGGATAATATCTACCCTCCCTCACCCTCACCTCATCATGTCTTCCCTCCCTCGCCCTCACTTCACCATGCCTTTCCGCCCTCACCCTTGTCTTCACGTTTTTTCATCCGCCCATTCTCCCTCACCCTCACCTCACCGAGTGAAATCCTCATGAGGTGAGGGTGAGGACGCCCTCATGAGGGTTCGCCCTCATGGGGATGCCCACCTCTGTTCAGTACATATGATGCCATTCCCACCAAACACCAGATCGAGTAGTCGAAGAAACGACACTAAAGTTTACGGCAAGTACGAAGTGGCTTTTATTGTTGAAAAATGAGACTGCTGTCTTATGGCACAAAGCTGTCTCAGCCATTCCAACCACTACATCACAATCACACAGATTCACTTGCAAAACATTATCACCCCTTATTAAAACCCATTGTAGAAAATTCATACCAGTCTCCACCAGCAGTATCCACACAACACCGGTGAACATCCATGCACAGTGAAACCTCAAGTGAATGAATTGCATAGCAGCAACACAAAAAAGTGCTCTTGTGAATCGTTGCAGATCTCTAGCTACAGATTACACACAGCAACTGGTTTGAAAACAACCTTAATATGCAAATTAGATGTAAAATGTGGTCAGCAATAATGTAATCTGGGCTTTCATAAAGCCGCATGAAGCCTGCTTTACAGCATAAGTCATTCTTAAGATATGAAACCTAAACAAAGCCCACCAGATAAAATGTGTGGTGGACATTTGTTTGTTTATTATTTAATACACAGACCTGCAGCGCCCGAAGGTATTATTGCAGGGAGGAAACACAATATCTTCTGCTCGTTTGGCCGAAAGTACCACAAGTTAACAAAAATAGAGTGACACAACTAATAATGGATGAGTAAAAGCATGCACTGAAGGAGGACAACCGCGTACAATCACACTAATGAAATTAAAGACACGCCCAAGAGAACTGCGCGCCACGTCACACATCAGATAAGAATGTGCGGAATTGATCTTCCGTGCAGCACTCAGTGACGCCGGCTGGCTGCCTGTTCCACTCATTGATCGTCCTTGGAAAGAACGAGGTTTTGTAAATATCTGTGCTAAATTTAATCTCCAGGTTCCAGACAATGTTTAACTGCTAAACAGGCATTCATTCTGGAGATATTTCACTGTTTAATGTGCAAATTTATCTCTTAGGTGAAGTGTAATCCTAATTTACAATTTTTGCACACCAGGGCAACTTTATGTAGGTGAATACGTAAGCATCTTTGAAGATGAATGCGTAAGCGTTGCCTCAATAGCTCTGTCTGATAAAGAACTTCGTTTCCTTGATGAGAATAGAAAAACGTGCTCAGCTGGTCTTGTGCCACTGTAGACCTGTGCTCAGGAATTGTCATTATCGTCAATATGTTTTGTGTATGTCTTTTCATTTGAGATTGGTTGCCACTGTATTTAAGTAGTGGGAATCGCCTCAATAAACCAGTTGTAAGTTCAGCGCCGTGTCTGTGCACTTGTCTCGTCCTTTGTCCCCTGCGCTCCTGAAAAACAATGCCACACCAACTTGCCCAAGCTTCCACACTATCTTTGCTGAAGTTGTAGAAATGCACAATGAAGTTCTGCAAATAGTGTCGACGAAGCTGTCTTTTCGTAAGTTTACGCTTACATGCACAGCGCAAAGACGAACACGGACACGAGAGGAGACTCCACCACGGCGCTTTGTGGTGTCTCCTCTTGTGTTTGTGTTCGTCTTTGCGCTGTGAATGTAAGCATGAAATACCAACTCGCCCAGCAACTGACTTTAAGCAAGCTGATTTTTTCGAAGGTTTTCCGATGCTGCCTGCATAGCGTGGTTAGCGTCGTCGGCACCGAGCAGTGAATTTAATAACTTCATTTCCTTGTAATTTGTTTTTGTTTACTGAAAGCATTCTTATGTCTTTAAGGGAAAACATTCTGATAGAATTCGCGCCTAGGTACGCAGTCTTCCTTCTAAAGCTTTTCGAAACAGAACGGAGCGCGTGGGTCTCGGCGCTTGTAATTTTGAGCTAATTCTATATACTGACAATCTGTAACTTAGCGTCGACACTGTTGACTGCTTTCCTAGTTTAAAAATCTACGCCACAAGCGTTTGTCCGGCCCGCCTCAAGCGCCGCCTCTTTTTCCGGCAGGCTTTCGTCCACGTGTCCACAGCCTACTGCTTCTGCAACAGAAACCATGTCGACGAGATCATTTATCCCGAAGAAGTGCCCTACCAGAAAGTCATCGACGTTTCCGAGTAAGCATTCTGGTGTCAAACACGTCTACTTTCGGGCTTTTTGCAGTCCTATTATTTACATTTTGACTGGCATCCTCATGTACGCCTTTTCCTCGGGTATATTTAAGTGTAGTTGCATGATAATAGCCCCCACGAATATTTTGTTTTGCTATTTATCAGTTGATGACATTTGATAATTCACATTGAGTTTGTCTGCATAAAGTCGCCTGTGCTTTGATTGACAAAAACCGAACACCTCCAGCAGTAACCTGGCAATGCAACTTCGTTATAATTTTTTAACACCTTCGCTGACACTGCGGGAACTTCCACGAATTAATTTTCTAGGCTTGTTTTAAATCTAATGCTTCTCTTGTAACACCATGCGCACGAGCCGAAGTATCGCCAAAGCAATTTATGATCGTCTGAGTGGTCCGCAGCACACAGCAGCATTAGGCATGTTTCCTGTGAATTTATTTTTATCCAAAATGTTCATGTCGCCTATTGACTGCACTAGCATAGTGAAAGAATTCTATGTCTTGCTATTAACTGTAGGAAGGTGGAGGTAGGAATTCGTAGCTGGTGAATAGAGTATTGCCTGATTATTTAAGGATGGCCACGCTATGATCGTACTATGTCATTTTAAAAGGGTTCCTGTAATCTCTTGTTCACCCACTTCTGCGTTTCTTTCGATCCTTCGCCCGCTTCGATCGGCAGGGCTGGTCCTTCGAGATGGTAGGGAAATTGGGCTTGAGGGGGTTGCGAGCGTTGCAGACTCACTCGGAGTGCTGAGCGCTTGTCCGAGAGGCTCGCTCATTGCTATTTTACCGGTGGGCACCCGGAGACACCCACAACAGGTGTGTCCCGTGGTCGTGGCGGACGCTCCACGATGATGCCGTCCATGTTGGGAAAGGGGCGCCCTGTATCCTCTTTGGCAGCCGTACTCGGAGCCACTATAGGCCCGCTGTCGAGACGTGATTTCCTCAGAAGGCCGAGAAACAAGCCAGGGGACGTCTCGACCCATTAGAAAAATCAATGGGTTCCCGGCGGCAGTGGTGATCAAACCGAGCACCTCCCGAATGCCACGCGGATGCTCTACCACAAGGCCACCGTTTCGGTTGATTGCCTCGCATCTTTATTCTTGTGTCCGTGGTAGAGGGAGAGCAAGGAGACAACACAAATTGAACATTGGAGGGTAGAGACTTAGGGTGCTTAGCGAGTGTGTTTAGACTAACAGGCAACATTTTCACGTGTGAGAAAGTACACAAGAGACTCGGCACTGTAACGAGTAAGTGGCCGTGAAAGGCTGGTCTACTCTTCCCCCTTTCAGCACGCAGTGCCGACAAAGAGTGATGCATGTGCCGTGGCTGCACACTGGCAGACGCATCGGAAGTGAAGCGATGGCTGCTCCTCCTAGAGTCGGCACAGACACAACACGACACACGAGAGTTTGAATAACGGCCACACTGCTGACGCCTTCCTTAGACAAGACGGCTGTTTATCGCCTGCGCATTACATTTACAGCTTGGCCCTGCTTAACAATTGCCACTCGACGCGAAATTGTGCGAGATACAATTCTTGGCTGAAAGCAGTATTCTAGGGGAGGGCCAATAACAGTTTACATATGCCTTCAGGAGTCGTGCCGAAACAGGGGCGAGTTGGTTCTGCATCTTGATTACTGCGCGCTACTGCACAACGTTATTGGCGATACGAGAAACAGACATGGACAAACGAAGTGCGCACTGACGTCTGTTTATTATGCACATAAATCTTGATTTTTACACATTTTTTGCATATGCTATGCCTGGTGTTGATGATGATTATGCACTTGTGACCGTATCTCTATATATAACTTCATTCATTTTGTGTACTTTTGTTGCCGCTTACGTCAATGCAGAGCAAGGGTCGCTAACACTGTTTTCCGGGCCTGCTTCGAAAACTGCATTAGCGATTCCTTCCTCTCCGTTGACAAACTAAAATACAACTGATCAGAAACTAAAGAAACATATACATGTTTGGCTACACGTGCTTCATCATGATCTAAACCAAACATAGCATGTGCTAGAAAAATGCATAAAAAGCTATATATATGTCTAGTAAGCAGTTGTGAGTTCGCGCTTTATTTTGTGCGTGTCTGTTTAATGTACCGTCAGTAGTGTCGTGCAGTAGAACGCGATAACCAAAAAGATTCAGGATCCCACATGTAACTGTGTCAAGTTTGTGTGTTCCCGTGCACAACATGTAGAAACGCTTGATTGCATAAAACTGTGTCACAAGCTCTGAAACCTCCGCTGAAGAAACTACCCGCCACCGAACTGGGCAGGGGCACATGGATGACCTCGGCGGTTCTCATTTAAACGGCGCATCTGTAGCGAGTGGTCCGCTTTGAAGCACACAATGGACTATCCGTGCTCAATGTATTACACGTTCAATTTCGCGGGGGGCCGCCGCGGTGGCTAAGTGGTTATGGCGCTAGGCTGATGGCCCGAAAGACGCGGGTTCGATCCCGGCCGCGGCGGTCGAATTGCGATGAGGGCGAAATTCTAGAGGCCCGTGTACTGTGCGATGTCAGTGCACGTTAAAGAACCTCGGGTAGTCCAAATTTCTGGAGCCCTTCACTACGGCGTCCCTCATAGCCTTAGTTGCTTTGGGACTTAAACGCCCATAAATCGAATAAAATTAATTTCGCGCAAAAGAGAGCGCAGTTTAAAGCATCGGTTTGCCACCGGAAAATGTCCTCTAGTTAATCTCTGCCATAGCTGCATCTTATGCAAAGGCATTGGTCTGCTTCCATGGCAGCGTTAATGATCAAATCGCGTGTGGCGAGCACGCACGCCACCATCGCGCTGAAATGTGGTTGTCCGCTGCTTCTTAATTGTTTCGTGCGGCCTTTATAAGCGGCCTGCGCCGACGTCATGGCGGATGCTATTCTAAAAAAAAAAAGAATGAACGGCGAATAGCTGCCCGTTGTTCTCGTTCGACTATCATCACTAGCGCCTTAGGACCAAAGGGCTAAATTTCAATTACGGCTTCCGTGACGTCATGTGCAGCTCATCTGACTGAGGCAGCGGATTCCCACACAGAAGGGCATCCCCATGTTTCCGCGGAAGGTATAGCTATTCCGCGCCACGGACACGTGAACGTGTGCAATATTTTTGCTGCGCCATAAGCCTCACTTGTCGTCGGCGCAGGTGGCTGGAGGACGAGCTTCAGGAGAAGATCCTGGGACAGGTGATGGGCGGCCGGCCCACCACCTACCACTACACCAAGGCGCTGGCCGAAAGCATGCTCGTTAACGAGGCCGCAGACCTGCCTGTCGTCATTCTGCGCCCCTCCATCGTCACGTGCGCCGTCAGGGAGCCCTTCCCGGTGAGTGTTGGGCGCGGCCTAGGAAGCAACTGGTATGAGCTTCAGCTACGGGCTTCTCTGGGAAAGTTCTAAAAGCTTGAAATGCTGTGTACGCGTTTAATTAAAAGGTTAGGCTCGAGCAGCAAAGTAAAAAATAATTATATACGTAAAAAATAGCATTCAGCTCAACCAGGTGTACAAGAGCGCGCAGCGCTAACACAAAACAGCTTTGTGCTTTTAGAACCGGGCACCCGAAGCATTAACACATCACTTGTGTACTTGCTGCATGTACTCCGTATGTGAACCTTCCGAAGCGCAACTCTTTGCGTCGGTTTTACCTCGCGTGTTTGTGCTCGATTCTGACGGCTCCCTGTTTTACCTTAAACGACGAAAACAGGAAGTTCGACCTGCTTACGTCTGTAAACGCACGTGCAGCCCACTGGGCCATTACGTTCGGTTCTCTTAAATCGCATCGTCATGTTCTTCGCAGGGTTGGGTTGACAACTTCAACGGACCAGCTGGTTTTATCATCGCCGTAAGTACTTTCATCCTTTCTATGACAATAAAAACAGCAAGCAGTGGGAGTATTGATGATGATGAAAAGCAACAAGAAGTTGTTTTTGGCAATAAAAACAAGAAATTCTGAAATCTAGTAATTTTGACCTCTACACATTTCTAGGCCGAAGTCAGCTGTAGCGAGTTCTACTCAGGCGTGAAAATCAGCGAGCTGAAGAATGTCCAAAATTAAAAAAACTAGCGGTCATCGCGAATACGAATGGTTGCTTGACACTGGATTCGCCAGCAAACGTTCATACGAACTACCATTGCATGTTTTCTTGCACCAGTTCGCTGTGAACTATTATCGTTAGCTTTTTGCCAGGTCTTCTATGAGCATTGCCTTGAAATCCGGGGAAATATGCTGACTACGAACCTGTCAACCACCAGGGAGCTGCGGTGAGAAGTGTGCTTACTCTAGTGGCGCTTCCGCGCAGACGGGCAAGGGTGTCCTGCGCACCATGTACCTGCGGCCGAACAACTCGGCCGACATCTACCCCGTCGATATGGTGGCCAACATGATGCTCACCGCCACGTGGCACGTCTACAAGGAGAAGCCGCCCACCCCGTTCGTCATCAACTGCACCTCGGGGGCCATGCGGCGCCTGACGTGGCAGCAGATCTTCGACTACTCCAAGCCGCTGGTGCTCAAGTACCCGAGCAGCGAGGTATTCCGCTATCCGGGCGGCAGCTTCAAGACCACGCGCTTCTGGCACTCCATCGCCGTGCAGCTTGACCACAACCTGCCCGCCTTCATCGCCGACACAGTGGCCCGCCTAGGCGGATACAAGCCCATGTGAGCTTGTTCATTGCCTGCTATGAATAGACTTTTTGTATGATGCGCCTGCAGTGCGCAAGCCTGCTAGTGACAATCTAAAGCGTAGTATTAAATTATCTCGCTGTGTTGAAATTAAACCTAGTTCCCTCGCCCGCACACAGTTATGTCGATTTTTTATGCATTTGGCTTCGCATGCAGAGCTTTCGACGACGTGTGGTTGGGACAGGCACAATATATTCCATTTTTCTTAATGTGACTACAGCTGTTCCGATTATGTCTCGACAGATAGGCTTCATTGAGTGGATGTAGAATTTTTGAAAAACAAAACGGTAAGGGTTTTAACGTATTTAAACTAAGTATACGTACGAAAGCATGTGCTTAGCCTGGTTGGCTCTTGGTTTGCTTTGCTGTGCGACCTCTGGCGACGACTAGACTCAGGTTAAGGTATAATCGAGGTTAAGCTGATCCGAGCGGTTCGCGCCGCAGGTGGAAGTTGATAAAGACAACGATGTGCAGTGCACAACGCGGGAGTGTGTTGCATTTTAACACGAGGCATGATCGGCTGCGAAGATAGCATAGTGCTCTCGTGCAGTGGGCAGCGAAGCTGATCTGTTCGCGCCGCCGCGAGTTCGAAACACGGTCGCGGCAATATATATTTTCTTAATTATTTAGTTCAAGCTTGAGCCATGAAACGGCTTTTGTAGCTTTGATCGTGAAGTAGAGCTTTCGTTTGGAAAAAAATGCATGCTAAGAGACAAAGCACGAAGAAGAAATGACAGACACCACAACCGCTGACTCGCAACTACGCGTTTAATCGCGAAACGCAGAAAATGTACAGGATTACAGGCGGTATACCAATATCCCTCAAGAGAAAAGTATATACAACAGCTCTATCTATACCGGTACTCACCTACGGGGCAGAAACGTGGAGGCTAACGAAAATGGTTCAGCCTAAGTTGAGGACAACGCAGGGAGCTATGCAAAGAAAAATGGTAGGTGTAACGTAAAAGACCGGAAGCGTGCATATTGGGTGAGGGAACACATGCGGGTTAATGACATTCTAGTCGAAATCAAGAGGAAGAAATGGGCTTGGGCAGGGCATGTAATGCGAAGGCAAGATTACAGCTGGTCCTTAAGGGTAACGGAATGGATTCCAAGAGAAAGTAAGCGTAGCAGGGAGTGGCAGAAAGTTAGGTGGGCGGATGAGATTAGGAGGTTTGCGGGGTTGCAGTGGCCGCAGCTGGCAAATGGCGTAGTCAGGCTGATGATGACCCACACCTAAGGTGAACACCCGAGTGTGTGGCCACGCTCTTCGGAGCGCCAGTGCGTCCATCCTGGCCGCACATCAGAAAGAAGTAGCGGACGACTCAAAGCACCACCTCCAGATCCTTCTGCGCATGCGCCACTTTGCTTCGATGAGCGGCCGTGCCAAACCCATGTGCGTTCCGCAAAGCGTGGCCACACACTCCCGTGTTCACTGGATCACCGTGTGCATTACTTCGGTAAAAATGAGAGCCATAGGTATGGTATCGAAGTGTTATTTTCGGCCCTGAGAAAAGTTGGGAGAATCTGTGATATACAGTCGAGAAACGATCCAATAGTGTTTTACGTAACAAGACGAAGGGGCGTTTTATGAACCATGAAATTCAGTGCGTCACATATGAAAAAACGGTCTTCTACAAAATTTCGCTACTGCGTATATCGAACGGCCAGCGCTTATTGTACTCTTACAGGAGCATGAGCGATCGCTGGGCAAACCGCCTTCTTAAAATGTAGCAAAACACTTTGGCGAAATCCTCGAGTGTGAGCTTTTTCTTGATCAAACAACTTTGTATCGGCATCCTAATCAGTTGACTTGGCAGATGCCCGAGGTCCACCATTAAGAACGAGCACACGTGCGTTACTGACCCATCAGCTACATGACGAAAGTCAAGTCACCCAAACCAAGGTGCATAGGGGATGTTTTTTTCGTAATTTGCAGTGTTCATCAGGGTGTTCATCATCGCATCCTACAAACTTTTGTGCATGATTGCACGTATTCTGCGTTTTGTCATTAAAACCCTCTGTTGCTAGTCAGCGCTTGTAGTGTCTGTTGTTCCTTCGCCTCTCTCGCGGTTTTTTTTTTTTCTAGGACACAAACTAGCTGGATCGCCTGTATTGCGCGTAAAATTTGTGAATGAAATGAATGAGACAGACGCCTAACTACGGTGACTGTGTTCTGTCAGTTTGTGCGACATCTACAAGAGGATCCACCGCGCCATGGGCATCCTGGAGTTTTTCGTCACCCACGAGTGGACCTTCGGCGTGGACAACCTCCGTCTTCTCATGGCGCGGCTGGAAGGGCCTGACCGCGAGGTAGGCGGCGCGTTCCCGTCTTATTTCTTAACTGGACCGCATTTTGGTACTGTAGATATTCTACAGTAATACGCTAATATTCTCGGCGCATATTTTGTTCTGGGCGCGCGTCACCTGCCGGCACCAGAATTTTTCGATTCAATAAATGATTTTGGCAGGGCATGTACTGCGAAGGCAAGATAACCGTTGGTCCTTAAGGGTAACAGAGTGAATTCCAAGAAAAGGCAAGTGTAGCAGGGGTAGTAGAAAGTTAGATGGGCCGAAGACATTAAGAAATTTGTGGGCATACGGTGGGCACAGCTGGCAAACGACACGGTTAATTGGAGACTTGAGAGATGCCTTTGACATGCTGTGGGCGTAGTCAGGCTGGTGATGATGATGATGAATGATTTTGTCCCAAGTACTTTTTCGGGTTCTCTCACACTTTCAAGAAAGAGGCTGCCGCATCAAGGAGACAAATGAGTATGTTGGTACAAGCCTGCAGTTGTCTACCTGCGAGCCTGCAGGTGTCTACCAGCGCTCTTTCAAATTTCAGTGCCTTTATTGGCAGATAGCGGAACAACTGCGCGAGTTTTAAGAGGGCTTAGCATTTGTAACGGCAATAAGGGTCGCGTTCAGTCTGACACTTAGAATGAAGGAGTTTGATGGCCGTAACCACTATGAGGTGACACTGACTCTTTTCCTTGACGTCACAAATTCGCCTGTGCTTTGGTCTGAGACTAACAAAACTAGTTTTTTTTGTACAGTTTTGTGGAAGTTACACACCAAGTAAACGGGCTCGAGCTTTTGATTTTTTACCGTATAATTCAACTGCTTCCCGCACGCATGCTGGGCCATCTCACCACGAAGCCATATTGACCAATTTCACTAGAGCGAGACTGCAATTTCTTGTGGTGCGCGTTTGAGGCCAATGTAAGGATTCGTTGACAGAAAAGTATTTAAGAAGTCCGAATTCTCTGACCACTTCTGCGCGATTTTATATAGCAGCCAGGGTAAATACAGTTTTACGGGGAAAAAACTGTCAGGCTGTGAAAGGGCGGGAGGTGTCGGAGTCAAATTAAATAAGTGAGTACTGGCGCTGACACGACGTGCTTTTTCGGGCGTGTTTTAGAGGCGAACTTCCAGTGCAAACTTCGTTCAGAAACAAAGTATCGAGAACTAAACAGGATTACAAATTTTTTTTTGTACTTCAGACATTCGATTTCGATATCCGCTCCATCGACTGGGTGGATTATATGGAGCAGTACATACTGGGAGTGCGAAGGTACGTGTTGAAGGAGGACCCTTCAACGATCCCAGCCGCCCGAAGAAACCTCAACAGGTACGTAACGCTTTACTTTGGCACTGAACACATGCCGGGAAAACATTTTTTTTTATTTCTTGCGACAAGGTGAAGCTTCACGCCCTGCACACTTCGCACAGGTTTTGAAAGCTTTTGCATGCACGTAGTACGGCAAACAACTTGAAGGGTTTAAAGTACCGTCGATAGGTGCTGGCATAAATACCTTGGAATGACAGGAGCGTGAATTCATTTTTCTCTTTTCTGGCCTACCCATAACCATTTGTGCGAAACGGCGCGGATTTGGGTATGCACTCTATGCCGCATTGCACGCACAGAGCATCACTTTCTCTGATCGGGGGCTTGCCGGGCGAGCACAAACTGTCAGGGGGGCAGGCTAAGGTGGCTCAGACATTTTCTCGCAAGCCTAAACATGGCATGTCGAACCCCCCTCTCCTTAACAGCCACAATGATGGAATCGCTCAGACAAAACCAACCTCGTGGACCGCCTTGTGTAACAGCGCCTCTGAGCCGGCCCAAAGGTGAGCTTGCCAAGAAACTGTGCCGGCCACCCAGCTTGCATGCCACGCGCCCCAGCTTCATAGCACGTCGCACTGCTTGCGCTTCGGCTTGGCACTGCTCGCTCGTCTGTGGCTGTTGCGGGCCTTCTCTGCGTGCTGTGTGGCCTGCCGTTGCGCTGCTTTCGCATCCATGGCCTCCTGTTACAGGATCTACTACATCACAATGCTCGCCCAGCTTCTCTTCGTGGCCGGCCTCATCAGGCTGTTGGTGAAGCACACGCGGACATTTAATGACCTCTGGTGGAACCTCGTCTCGAACGCTCTTCAGCTGGCGGTGCGGATCTCCCTGGCGCTGCAGTCGCTTTCATCGCGTCACTGAAGGCGGCCTCCACCACGTCGACGGCTGTACATTTTGCGCTGGCTATAAATGCGGCTTTCTTATTTTTTATTAAAACTTGCGAATAAACCACTGGCTCGTTCTTCTATTCGCCGTGCCTGAGAACTGGGCATGCGATTGCGGAAAGACACCAGCCTCGCTGCTGAAGAACTGGGCGCAAGAGAAGCGCCTAAGTCAAGGAATGAAAAAAAAAATCGTGGGGGAACTCCGAGGCAAGCCTGCTTCATCCGGATCTGACCGAAACCTCTTGCTTATTTTTCTTTTGTCCTACCAATATACTGTCCCGACCTCAATGTAAAACCTAACGTCATGAACTTTCTGAAGTTCGCACCTCTTACCGCATATCTTTCCAAGTTTCACCGCACGCCTTAAAGATAATGTACTCGTCCTCGAAGGAAGCAAACTAAAAGCGAAGTTGCACTGCATGCTCTAGCAGCAGTAGGGAAAGGTGCTGGACCCGTTCACGACGGAGACGTGCTGAAAGATACCGCTTCCCTTCTATTCTTTATACCTGCCTCTCCTTGATTTTTCTAATCCATCTCCGCAACGCTCCACTTCCTCCGAGGGCCCTCATTCCAGGCGTCTGTATAGCCGACGGGGCTGGATTCTATTTTATTCTGTGGCTTGTCTTACAAACGTCTTCTGTATTCATTTCTGCATTGCTTACTGATGGCTGCGTAAGGACAGGTGAAGACATTTCGACCCTGATAGTCTTCTGACCGAAGTGGGCTTCCTGGCTCACCATATGGGGCCTTGCAATGATGTCTCGCTTTAAAGCTAATTCACTTGTGAGTAGTAATAGAAGTAGCATTCGGTTCAGGTACCTTTTTCTCGTTCCCGTGTTGTGCAGTACTCTTGCGGTAATCTGTCGCTAACGTTTAGCCGGTAGCCCAAAGCTGCCACAATGCGTCGCTAGTGTCTACGTGCCAGTCCATAGTAACTGTATCGATGGGCTATTTCCTTGACGATTGCCGACCGCAGCATTATGAGAAGTATCTAAAAGATGGGCAAAACAAGAGCCAGGTAAGTACGCAATCCTTTGAGGTGCAACAGAGCAAAACTGAAGCACAAGAATTGTTTGGAGGATACGCGCTGCGCCGTTCTATTTTTGGAATGCCATAAATTTTATCTGGAGGTATAAGAGAATGCAAAATTCACCCGGAGCCGCGGATTTCTGTGCACTGCCTGAATTGAGAAACGTACCGCTGCTATTCAGTTAATGCGAAGTTAGGGCCGTATTATAACCGTTCAGAAGGTAGCATATGCAATGCAGCTTTCCGTTTATACTACGGATGTTGCAACAAACGGGCCATAAAGGGGTCGCAGGAAAATATACTACACAACTACCAGTAACCGTGTTTACATGAATGCGAGAGCAGCGCATTGTATCAACTTTATGGCGTATGCAAACGGACAATGCTCCAGTAGAGGGCGTCACGCTAATCCGCCAGGCAGAGCAAGTCTGCATCCGTAGAGTGGAGAGCTGGGCGAGTTGGTACATATTTCGAACAAATAAAACCGGTGGAAGGACGCAGACACAAGAAATTAGATTATTAAGTATTTTAGAGCACCCATAGGTAACCATAGAAAGAGTGATGTGACTGGCATCTTTCCCTGTGTTCACGTATTTTTATGTTTTCATGTGGGCATGTCCGGTTTCATTGCTGAAGCGTATATATGTGTGATCACTTAAATAAATTCAGCTGATCGTCCAGCGTCGTCCTGTACGCCTCTCTCTCTGTCTGCGTCCTTCGGCTGGTTTCATTTGATCGAAGGTCTACTTGCGCCGTGAATGGAAACAGGTTTGGCCGCGTACGCTAGACGAGGGGCCACCGTCCCGCCGCACTTGGTGTGGTATATACATGCAAACAGTGGCGCGCTGCTCCGCAAGATGGGTTGTATTGCCACACTACAGTGAATATTGGGTAGTGTGCTCACTCCGCGGCGGCTCACTGGGGAGCGGTGGCCCCGCGAATGTCGAGATGCTTCTGCTTCGCGGCGCCGACACGAGGTGGCGCCACAGTAGACTTCACGGTAGGATTTGCCGTCGCTGTCGTTGCGCCGCGTGCGAACTGGCGGGTTCGTTGTTGTAAATTAAATGAAATTGATTTTTTTTTTGGGGGGGGGGGGTGAGGAAATGGCGCACAATCATTGTCACATATCGGCGGACACCTGAACCGCGTTGAAAAGCGAGGGTTAAAGGAGGGACTGAAAGAAGAAAGGAAGATGTGCCGTAGTGGAGGGCTCCGGAATAATTGCGACCACCTCGGGATCTTTAACGTGCAGTGACATAACGCACAGCACACCGGCGCCTTTTGCGTTTCGCCTCCATCGAAACGCAGCCGCCGTGGTCGGGTTCGAACCCGGGTACTCCGGATCGGTAGCCGAGCGCCCTAACCACTGAGCCACCGCGGCGGGTGCCGTTGTTGTTCTGTTGTGCGGTTTTGCGCAGGTTTGCGCGCTTCTCGGAGCACTTCACGTTTTTGTTCACGTATGGTGACGTTCACGTATGAAAACATTTTTAACATTCCTTGACAATTGGGAGAGGCTTGTAAAAAGTTGTCGTGGCTTTCTGAGCGCCTCAACAGCCGTTGTTCTTCGTTTAAATATTTTCAGCGCACTGCAACTGTTGGCATACCTGACAGAAAAGCCGAAGTATAGATATCTCATGACTTCAAAGCTGTGATGACCCCCATAATGCGCAGGTCCACACGGGACGGAGAGGCAAAGAGACACCGTATGGCTCAGTTTAAACAAACAGGTATATTCAATAATTACACATGATTAAGATTATACATCAGAGGCTGGGGCGTCCGAGCTTACGTGCCGACGACTTCATGGGGGCGATGGAGTGGCTCCGGAGTTGGGCTCGAGCGGTTGCTGGCAGAAGCTGCACGCCGACGGGCTTCGGCGCTGAAGGCCCTCTTGGCGAACGATGTCGTCCTGAGCGTGCTTGCAGTAGAATTTCAATAGTCGTCCGTTTCTTCGAGGATGGTTCACAAACCCTTCCTCTAGTGTCGTTCGGCTTGGAAGATGAACAGGAGGCGAGCTTGTAGATGATGACAGCAGAGCATAATTTTACAACATACATATACAGAGAGTTAAACTGGAAAAAGCAGAACTGAATTTTACAAAAGAACAAACTTTGCACTACTTTACTCATCGACCGGGCAGGTTAGTGCCTAAGTAGCATCACATTACATGCTAAGCATGGAGCCCCAGCTCAGACTGGACTGCATCCGTTTACATGCGCTTTTAAGCACTTGATTAACAAAGGACTAAGGGCGGTCATTTCCAGTGGCCCGCCCAAAGCATCAATTCTCCAATCCAAAATAACATGCGAGATGGGGACCACCCCTTGGGTTGGGCTTAGCCTCGAACCCAGAGTCTGTTAACAATACAAACTAAATAAACAACAAAAACGCCACCACTCGCTCTCAAGTGAGAGTATACACAGGCTCTCTCTTCGGAGCTAATTCACTAGCGCCTGTCTTTCCACATTCTTGGCGAGTACTGCCTGTCTGTCTGACAGGTGTCCGTCACGGCCCTTCTGGGAAGCTGTGGGTGCCTTCCCGGCGATAGCCCACGACAAAGGGGGGGAGGGAAAGAATGTTGTCTTCGCGGTAGCGCATAGCGTCGGCTGTGGTACGGCGCGCTCTGGCCCGCTGACAGCTCCCTTGTCCTGGAATGTGCCCGGAAATTGGGGAGCATAAAGCCTGTTGCCCCGGGGCGGCGGCGGGTCCGGTTGTTCTGGTCGTCACTCAAAGAGCATGGCTGGGTAATTGATGATGCCGCTGTCACGGGTCTCCGTCTACGCCGCGCCGTCGAACGTGGATCCTCGTAGCACACACGGAATGTCACACTCGCTCACCCTCCAGAAGAATGTTCTCCGAACATTTGAGTCCACGCAGCTCCCCTTGTCTTTCTGAATCGCCTCGCACAGTGCGTCCGACAAAACACTTTTCGCTGCACTCAACACCACTGCACAACACCATATGCCTCCGTTGTCAATACTGGCGTCTCCAGGGGCAGCACTGATCTTCTTTTACAGATAAACATGAAACTCAGCACCCAAGCCTCTCTTTTCTAGTCCAAACTGGACGAAATAAATTTACCACAGTTATAAAGGAGCTCCCACTTCTAGCACGATCACGGCACAGACAAAAATATAGATAACGAAAGGAAGTAGGGCAGGTTCTGCATGCGCTCCGCATGCTCTCCTGTGAAGGTGTTACTTAATGACAAAAAGGTTTAACTACCAACTCTGATAACTTAACACATAAGCACATAGCAATGTTATGAGCTGTGGCATTACACAATTCTAACCAGTTCAAAACTCCGCTCTGTTTACGCCATTAGTCCGACTTAGCTTTCCGATTTCGCAGCGGATATCGGCCTTCATGAGTCATACTAAGTAAGTATGTGCCCCTTTGTCTGCTTTGGGACTCGCGAGGGCTCGTGGCAGGAGCCTCTCCTGGCGTTATCTGCGCGGCAACCTCGCGCGCTTCTTCTTCTAGCAATGCATGAAGTAAATCCGGTGGCATTCCGGCCGTCACCTCGGGCGCCTGCCGAACAAATGCAGGAGAGGGCGTTTCTTGCGAACTATCTGCGCGCTCCGCTTCACTTCTGTCCCCATCAAAATCCGCGCTTTCCCTTTCCTCATTTCGTGAATACTGAACCGGTGCCGACTTGAGGCGATTTGCGTGTATCCTTATCAAACGCCGGTTCACGTCTCGGACTCTGAAGTTTACCGGAGAAAGCTATCGACAACCTCGCACGGTCCTCTCCACTTCGTCTGGAACTTACGAGCTAGCCCAATCTGCCTTTGGCAGTTTTCAATGTACACGCTGTCCCCCACATCAAACGGCGCGTCTCTAGCACTGCGATCGTGCACCTCCTTCCTGCGCTTCGCCGCTTTCTTTAAGGACTCCTTTGCGATGTCCCTCGCCACTTGCAAGCGCGATTCTAGCTCAACCTTATAGTCGTCCAGTGAAGCGTATGGGACACGACGGGGGCCCTCTGGCACTTCACTAGGCTGGTCCGGGTCTCGGCCGTAGAGAAGAAAGAATGGCGATTCGCCCGTGCTCTCGTGTGCTGCGGAATTGTAGGCAAACATTGCATACGGGAGCCACAAGTCCCAGTCCCGCTGGTCGCGCGAAACAAAATGCGACAGGAACCCGGCCACGGTTTGGTTCAGTCGCTCCACCGCGCCGTTGCAAGCCGGATGGTACGGTGTTGTCTGCTTCTTAGCGATCTTAAGCAGCTCGCAAACTCTCCTCATTAGCTGCGACACGAAGTTCGTTCCCCGATCTGTCAAGAGTTGCCTCGGGGGTCCATGTCGGAGCACGATCTGTCCGACAAATGCTCTTGCAACCGTGTCTGCCTTCTGATCTGGGAGTGCTACCGCTTCCGCGTATTTTGAAAGGTGATCGACAAATACTAAAATGTACTTGTTTCCGGAAGTGGTCGTGGGCAATGGGCCCATTATGTCCATACCTGTCCGCTCGAAGGGAGCCGAAACCTCAGAGAACGGCTGAATTGGAGCTGGTCTTCGTCCCTTGGGTGTTTTTCTTTCGAGACAGGAATGACACTTCGCACAGTAGTCTCTAACATCCTGTCGCATGCCACTCCAAAAGTACAAACGCTCCACACGCCTGCGTGTCTTTGCTACGCCAAAATGACCGGCGCATGGCGCATCGTGAAACTCGCGAAGAACCCTTTCTGTCCACGACCGAGGTATGACGACTCTCTCCCAAGCGGTTTTCTCTGGTCTCCCTTTCCTGGTTGGCCTCGTGCGCCGACACAGGGTGCCGTCTTTGTCAATGAAATAACCTAGCTGTTCGGGGTGAGACGGTGCGCCCTCTAAGCTTTCGATTATTCGCTTCAGGTCAGGATCTTTGCACTGCTCTGTGCGTAATTCGGCGGGGTCGACTACGGGGACAAACTCTTCTATAGCTGCCACGGCAGCTGTGCGGCTGAGTGCATCAGCATTCAGATGCGTCTTTCCTGACTTGTGCTCAACTTCAAAGCAGTATTCCTGCAGGTGTAGATTCCATCAAGCGAGTCGCGAGCTAGGGTCCCTGACACTCATCACCCATTTCAGAGGATGGCAGTCTGTGACTAGCTTGAATTTGCGGCCGTAAAGGTAGCATCTGAAGTGCTTTACAGCCCAGACAACGGCGAGGCACTCCCTTTCCGTAGCTCCGTACTTTTGCTCTGTGGGGCTCAGCTGTCGGCTAGCAAAAGCAACGGGATGTTCTCTGCCCTCGATAACCTGAGATAGCACGGCACCAACTGCGAACTTTGACGCATCTGTGGCCATAACGAAGGGCAAACTAAAATCCGGGTGGCGCAACAGCGGTGCACTCATTAGCTTCCTTTTCAGGGCCCCAAAAGCATTCTCCGCGTTTTCGTCCCAGCGAAAGGCGACATTTTTGGCTGTTAAGGCGGTGAGCGGCTTAGCGAGCTTGGCGAACTCCTCTATGTGCCTTCGGTAGTAACCGATCAGGCCGAGAAACTGCCGGACCTGGCGGACGCTAGTCGGGGATGGAAAATCCGAGACACACCTTAGTTTCTCAGGGTCCGGTCGCACGCCGTCAGCTGAAACAACGTGCCCGAGGTATTTCACCTCGTTTTTGAGGAATTGGCACTTAGAGGGCTTCAGCTTGAGACCCGCTGCTCTTAGTCGCACCAAAACCTGCTCAATATCGCGCAAATGGTTATCAAAACTGTCACTGTATATGATGATGTCATCCATATACACGAAGCACAGCCTCCCCAGAAGACCTGCCAGGATAACATCAGCGGTTCTCTGCCAGACAGCAGGGCTGTTGGCCACACCCATCGGCATTCTTTTCCATTCATAGTGCCCTGAGGGCGTGTTGAATGCCGTTTTCTCGGCATCTGCCGGATCCATTGCTATCTGCCAGAATCCCGCCGCCATGTCCACTACCGTGAAGTACCTGGCAGAGCCCAGCTGAGAAAGCGTCTCCTGTATATTGGGGATGGGGTATGGATCGATGCGAGTTACGGCATTTAGTTTGCGGTAGTCCACTACCAATCGATACGAGCCATCTGGCTTTTCCACCAATAGTGCTGGTGCTCCCCAGGGTGACTTTGAGTTTTCGACAATGCCGCGATCAATCAGGTCCTGCACCTGCCGCTCCATCTCCTCACGTTGGGAGTAAGGAATCCTGTACGCACGCTGGTAAACGGGCGATGAAGTGCCGGTTTCTATCCTGTGCTTTATAACGCCACAGCAGCCCAAATCCAGGTTGGACGCGGCGAATACCTCCGAGTAGTCGTTCAGCAAACCAGCCAGAGCCTCCCTCTCCCTGGATTTTACGTGAGAAAGATCGAACGACACCTTTGGAGCAGCCGAAGGACTAGCATGCTCTACAGTTGCGAGTACCGTATCGGTGGGCTCACGTTGCTCTATCGCAGAGGTGAAGAAAGCCAATGTTTTGTTCTTGGGAAGGCTCAGTGGCTGCTGGCTACAGTTAACCACCCGTAGGGGCACTCTGTGGGCGTCATTAACTGTCACGAGGCACGCGGCTGCCTTCAGGCCATTGCTGAGAGAGTCGACCGGCTCAAGCACTCCCACGGCGCCGCTCTCTACATCTGAAGGCACAAACGCGTACAAAATGTGCTCCGACCAAGGAAGGACGACCGCCTCCTCGACCAGCCGGACGGCAACCCGCGAATATACCTTCTCCAATGATCCCACTGTTTGACGGGTGTCAATATCGGTAATGCGAATCTCAGCCCCTCTCTTGTTCAAAAACGGAACTTTTGATCCGCCCGCATTAACCTCTTCCTCAGAGAATGAGACTACTACCTTCCCTTTTCTCAAAAAATCCTGCCCTAATATACCTGACACTCCGTTTGGCAGAGACACCGTGTCCGGGCATACGTAGCAGGGGTGCTCCAATGCAATTCCGCCGAGAGAGAAGTGTAACCGGTAGAGTCCACTTATGCCAAGAGGATCCCCCGTTATGCCTACAAATTTGGTTGCCATACCACCAGACGCTTCCAACACCTCGCGGTCCCCCTTCCTTCGAAGCGTGTTAAAACTGCTCTCCTTAAGCACTGTCACCTTTGACCCCGTATCTATCAACAATTCCATGCAACAACCATTTAACTTGCAACGCACAACAGGGCATGCCTCGTCGGCCGCACAAACTACCACCACCTCATCATCCACTGCTCCCTCCCCACGCTCCTCAGGCTGGGGAGGACTAACTAGTTTTTTGACTCGGTATCTGGAGCCCCGCTGTAGGCTTGCTTAGGGCGTGTCTCGCCTGCTTCTCTTTGTGGCTCCCCATGGCGCACGTTTTGGCAGAACCTGGCGATGTGTCCGCGACCCTGGCAAGCGAAGCATACGATTTCTTCAAAATCTCGCATACCGCGCCTGTAGCTTTGTGGCGGTCTCCGGTTTCCAGCGAATGGGCGCTGTTGAGCGCGCGCTTCAACCTGGCATTCTACCTGCTGAGATAGCAGCTGTTCTAAGCGATCTAACCGCTCTGTCAAGAGAGCAACCTCAGGGTTGAGCACCGCTCTCTCTATGACGCGTACTCTCGCTGCGGCTGTCGTTAACGCCTCATTTTGTTCCTCATCCAATGCGGCCTTCACGGCTTGGTCGAAATTGCTCGGCTTGCGCGAGAGCACGAACCGGCGCACGGGGTCTTGCAGACCAGCCACGAACAAAGCGGTCATTTCCTCTTTAAGTAGATCCTCCGCGTATTTCTTCCTTAGCTGGTCTCCTTCCTCCTCCCTGCTTAACGTATCGCGTGCTAGGCGCTGAAGCCGCGACGCAAATGTTCGCACGTCCTCCCCTACCATCTGTCCGGCGTCACGGAACCTCTGTACCCGCACGTGACGTGGTTCAGTGTCGAAATGCTCCAACGCGAGCTTCTTAAATTCCGCAAATAATTTTGTGGATTTTACTTTTTCGTCTCGCCAGGCAAAATCATGAGCAGCTCCTGCCATCTTACACCTCGCCATTCCCAGCATTTGAGCATCGGACCATCCCCCCATTTTCCCAATCTCTTCTAGCATGGAAAAGAAATCGCAGATTGGAACCCCTGTCTTATCTCCCGTAAACGTCGGAATGACGCTTCCTAATGCCAGCATGCTTGCTCCGAGCGACGGCTGTGGAGTGGGAGCTCCCTCAGATACAGTCATTTTTTTTTTTCAAGCCCTCCAGTGCCTCAAGCCTCTCAAATGGGGGTAAAAGTCCCACAATCAGTCCCGTGATTCCCTTTTGATTACAATTTTGAAGTCATGAATGTCACCGCATTCAGAGGACATTTGCTTTTGAGACCCCACTTCTGACACCAGTGTGATGACCCCCATAATGCGCAGGTCCACACGGGACGGAGAGGCAAAGAGACACCGTATGGCTCAGTTTAAACAAACAGGTATATTCAATAATTACACATGATTAAGATTATACATCAGAGGCTGGGGCGTCCGAGCTTACGTGCCGACGACTTCATGGGGGCGATGTAGTGGCTCCGGAGTTGGGCTCGAGCTGTTGCTGGCAGAAGCTGCACGCCGACGGGCTTCGGCGCTGAAGGCCCTCTTGGCGAACGATGTCGTCCTGAGCGTGCTTGCAGTAGAATTTCAATAGTCGTCCGTTTCTTCGAGGATGGTTCACAAACCCTTCCTCTAGTGTCGTTCGGCTTGGAAGATGAACAGGAGGCGAGCTTGTAGATGATGACAGCAGAGCATAATTTTACAACATACATATACAGAGAGTTAAACTGGAAAAAGCAGAACTGAATTTTACAAAAGAACAAACTTTGCACTACTTTACTCATCGACCGGGCAGGTTAGTGCCTAAGTAGCATCACATTACATGCTAAGCATGGAGCCCCAGCTCAGACTGGACTGCATCCGTTTACATGCGCTTTTAAGCACTTGATTAACAAAGGACTAAGGGCGGTCATTTCCAGTGGCCCGCCCAAAGCATCAATTCTCCAATCCAAAATAACATGCGAGATGGGGACCACCCCTTGGGTTGGGCTTAGCCTCGAACCCAGAGTCTGTTAACAATACAAACTAAATAAACAACAAAAACGCCACCACTCTCTCTCAAGTGAGAGTATACACAGGCTCTCTCTTCGGAGCTAATTCACTAGCGCCTGTCTTTCGACATTCTTGGCGAGTACTGCCTGTCTGTCTGACAGGTGTCCGTCACGGCCCTTCTGGGAAGCTGTGGGTGCCTTCCCGGCGATAGCCCACGACAAAGGGGGGGGAGGGAAAGAATGTTGTCTTCGCGGTAGCGCATAGCGTCGGCTGTGGTACGGCGCGCTCTGGCCCGCTGACAGCTCCCTTGTACTGGAATGTGCCCGGAAATTGGGGAGGATAAAGCCTGTTTCCCCAGGGCGGCGGCGGGTCCGGTTGTTCTGGTCGTCACTCAAAGAGCATGGCTGGGTAATTGATGATGCCGCTGTCACGGGTCTCCGTCTACGCCGCGCCGTCGAACGTGGATCCTCGTAGCACACACGGAATGTCACAAAGCTTAGCCAAGATACTCTTGAGAATCTGTTCGGAATCATAAGGCAGTCTTCAGGATTCAACCAGCACCATACACTGACCCAATTTTTAATCCTAGGCAATTGCTTTCATTTTATGGGCTCATAAAATGAGTATCGCAAGGTAATCATCCTAGATTCTCCTAGGTAATCATCCTAGACGGAGGACTACGCTGTATCCATCGGCGCAGCTTTATTGCTTTGTGTTGAAACTTGGATACTTCTTCACAGAATGGCTTAAATGGAATGAATTGCACTCCGAAACTATTCTTGATGTGTTGGAAGTGGTTAGCAGTAGACTGCAGAAAGAACTTGGTTGCCCCGTTCACGCAGAAGACCTCCCTGATCGAAAAAGTCCTAAGGTTTTATTTTGTAACTAGACTACAGTTCTACGTGAAAGGGGTCAATTAAAAAAAGGCCGAGAGAGAGAGAGAAAAAAACTTTATTGGTGCCAAAAATTGGTCGATTCAGTGGGACCCGGTTGTCTTCATGTTGAAGTTACGAGTCTTCCAGGGGTGGTGCCCTTATTCCAGGGCCCCACTGAGTCTTGCTACCTCGTACGCATGCTGGACCAGTCCTTTTTGGACCGCCAGCACGCTGCTGGTGAGCAGGCTCTCCCACTGTTCCGCATTGGGCTCTTTTAGTTTATGGAATGAATAATTATTTTTACATTCCCATGTAATATGATATAAAGTGGGGGTGGCTCCCCACCACTTGCATGTGTCCGCGTACTGGTTCGGAAACATTTTGTGAAGTATGTGTAAGTTATGAAAGCTTCCTGTTTGCAGTCTACTCCAACCGACTGCCTCATGTTGCGTTAATAGATGGTGTGGTGGAGGATACGCTATCCTCTGTCCTATGTAGTGATTTAGGATTTGCGCGTACGATGATTCCACCGTTGTGGTGGGCTCAGGGTCACTTGATGTATCTGCTCGGTTGGTAAGCTCGCGAGCTAGATCGTCGGCCCTCTGATTCCCAGTCACCCCGGTGTGCCCCGGCACCTAGAAAATTTTGTGCTGAATTTCTTTGTTCGGGGGTCCCGCCAGGAGGATGATGCGTAGCGCGACCTTGCTGATCCTACCATTAGTGTAGTGCCTGCATGCTTCTTTGGAGTCAGTGATCATTGTGAGCGATTTATTTCTGCGGTATCCTTCAGCTACTGCTAGCGCAACAGCAGCTTCTTCCCCATAAGATACTCTGCAGCCGCTCTGTGATATACTGGTGACTAGGTCTCCTTGATGGTTCACCACCACCGATACTACTCTGTGTTCCTTCGTGTTTCTGTTCCATCGATCCAAAGCAACATCTGTGTATACAACATTTGTTTTTTCAGCTAAGTGCCTTTCTACATACTATGCTCTCGCAGCCCTTCTCCCTGCGTGCAGATTAGGGTCCATGTTGCGAGAGATTGGGCACATCCTGAGTGTTTGGCGAATGTTATCAGGTATGCCTGCAACCCTATCTTCCACTTCTTCACTTAAGTAGCCCAGCCTTCGGAGCAGCGCTCGGCCGGTGGTTGACTGCTGGAGCCTGTACATTTGGGCCCCTATTTGAGCTTCCAACCCGAACGCGTCATTGCTGAGCCGTTGCTAACGCTGCTCTCAAGTGCTAGAACAAATAAGTTGAAGGGAAAAGAGGCGAAATGAGGAAATGAGCGAGCATATATATATATATATATATATATATATATATATATATATATATATATATATATATATATATATATATATATATATATATATATATACTCTCAAGGTTCGCTTACACCCAGTAAACATAAATACCCACGAAACCAGCAGATTGGACAGCCGTCGCCGTAGCTCAGTTGGTAAGAGTACCGGACGCGATATTCGGAGGTCGTGGGTTCGGATCCCACCGGCGGCATGGTTGTTTTTTCTGCTTTATAAGTTATTTTCTTTAAACCGATTGACTGGCACTAAAAATTAAAAAAAATTAAAAGCATTCCCCTATGCACCTTGGTTTCGGTGACTGTTGGCTTCCTTAATATGTTTGTCAAACGAGCCCCTCATTTCCTTTACCTTGTCTGCTAATAGCTTAACGGGGGTCTCGGTTCTGGCAGTCTTGTTGCCATAGGTAGCATAAGAGGGCTCTCGCGCAGTTTCCGCCCTCGCCATTAGATGACGTTCTACGTCACACTCGCGGTATTACAGGACGTGCTACGTCCACCGCGGTGGTCGAGGGTGGCGCTGGTGAACACTCTCAAGGTTCGCTTACACCCAGTAAACATAAATATTCACGAAAGCAGCAGATTGGACAGCCGTCGCCGTAGCTCAGTTGGTAAGAGCACCGAACGCGATATTCGGAGGTCGTGGGTTCGGATCCCACCGGCGGCATGGTTGGTTTTTCTGCTGCTTTATAAGTTATTTTCTTTAAAACCGATTGACTGGCACTAAAAATTAAAAAAAAATTAAAAGCATTCCCCTATGCACCTTGGTTTCGGTGACTGTTGGCTTCCTTAACATACATACATACATACATACATACATACATACATACATACATACATACATACATACATACATACATACATACATACATACATACATACATACATACATACATACATACATACATACATACATACATACATACGTGTGTGTGTGTGTGTGTGTGTGTGTGTGTGTGTGTGTGTGTGTGTGTGTGTGTGTGTGTGTGTGTGTGTGTGTGTGTGTGTGTGTGTGTGTGTGTGTGTGTGTGTGTGTGTGTGTGTGTGTGTGTGTGTGTGTGTGTGTGTGTGTGTGTGTGTGTGTGTGTGTGTGTGTGTGTGTTTGCAGTGGTGACAATAATTAAATCTGCCTCATTTGTTTCAAACAGCAGTGGCTGCCCAAATAAATAAGAAATCACAGTTACTGTTCTGTCTAAACGGCTTGCGGATATGTGTTTACGTGCCTAATTCCTTCTACCTATCGTTTTCCTGCCCCTCTGTTTTCTGTCAATATCGGTTCCTAGCGAATGAAAATAGTTGTTGCCGCCGTCAATAATTCCGCGTTTGTCCCTGGCAAGAATCAAATGCCGCTACACCGCATGCTACTACTATTGACGTTAAGTATTAATAGAAGAACCTGTACAACCCGTGTGCAGTGGATTTTAATCTCCAGCAATACTCCCTCATGCAAAGTCCCTTGCGAACCTTTGAGGAATGAATAAACATGTGCACAGGCCAGAAATAAAGTTCCATTTAATGTCCGCTTAGCCATTTCGGCGACACCCACGGGAATCCCGCGATAATAATTCAACTCGTCGGCGTGGCTACCACGCCTATACTTCGACGCCTGCCGAAATCGCCACTCGTTTTTATCAGCGAAGCCGTGTGCAGCGCCACCACACGCCGCCGCTCCCTGTCGACACCGGCGGGGTCACCCCGAACCGTGCCTGTGAGCACACTACCCAATATTCTAGTTCACTATAGCCACACTGCTCCCATTCTGCGGACGCCGCCATGCGACCCTGCGGCATGGCTTGGCTCGTGACGGAGCGAGGAAGACGACGCTTACGCTCGGGTGCGTGCTGCTGTTCTGCTTGGCCGTTCGATTAAAAAATGTCTGTGGTTTAGCATTGGTTATCCTGGAGCGACGCGATAGCTACAGCTGGCCGAGTGGAACTCGCTCAGTCGTATTGCAAAGTCAGTCTTTCGGCGATGCGTTTCGCTGGGCTATAGTGAACTAGCTGGGCGTTCCTTCCTCAACTTCTTCCACGGATGCGCGAATATCCGGACCCCTTGGGGTATCTGTTACGGGTCCAATTGGACTTATTTTTGGAAATGTGACGGAGAGTTTGAAGGATGCTTCATTCCCGCCATCGGTTGGCCCGGTATTGCACTACCTCCGGGATCGGCCTTGTCTTTAGCGCGTCTTTACTATCCTGTCTTTCTATCCCATCTTTCAACTCTCCTACTATCTGCACATGGTAGCGATTGTGGGTCGGCTAGAGCCAGTCAGCAGGCCTGTGCACTTTCCTTTTCTTTCTTCCTGGCAACAACAGACAGACTCATCTTCGTCCTTGGACGTGAATTCACTCTCTCCCTCTCTCCACTCCCCCCACTCGGTTTCGCCGGCGCGCCGCGCCGCCGTCAGCTGCTCCGCACCACGTTGCCCAAAGGGCCAACATACGTCGGGACCAGTATCCCCCTCGCCCCCTTCATAGCAACAACCACCACCACGTGACCAGCAACGGCGCCGCCACGAAGCTCGAGGGGTGCCACTCTGAAGGCTCGAAATGCTAGTGTAATGTAGCTGTCGCTACAAAAGCCCCTTTTTGAGTCGCGCTACGTTTGTCGGCGACATTTTGGTGGAGCCGCTGGGTATCCTCCTATGAACGCTCACCCCGAAGACAATTTTGATGCTGATCCCCAAAGCTTGGAAGCAACACCCGTCCGCAAGGTGAAAGCCGCCGCGGTGGCTCAGTGGTTATGGCGTCCGGCTGCTGACCCGAAAGACGCGGGTTCGATCCCGGCCGTGGCGGTCAAATTTCGATGGAGGCGAAATTCCAGTGGCCCATGTACTGTGCGGTGTCAGTGCGCGTTAAATGACCCCAGGTGGCCGAAATTTGCGGAGCCCCTCTCTACGACGTCCCTCATACCTGAGTCGCTTTGGGACGTTAAACCCCCATAAACGATAAACCACAGGATGAGCCGTCGCCTGCGAGGCCTGAAACATGAATTTCAGCCATTGACGACGTCGGTGTGTACCATGACCACAGACACTACTGGCAGACAGACAGGGCAACTTTCCGGCACTGTCCCGCCGGTTGTACTCCTTGCACCTCGCTCGAGGCCATCCTTGCACGGCGATCGGCTCGAGGATGTCGAGGACTGGTTGGCCAGCTTTGACCGTGTGGCCGCTTTTAACCAGTGGTACGACGACCGAGAAGTACGAAACGTGTATATCGCGCTCCAAGACACGGCGAAGACATGGCTCGAGAACCCTGAGGCATCCCTTACCAGCTGGGAAGCGTTCCGTGAGTTGCTCACATCCTTCAAAACAAAGGAACGTAAAGAAAACGCCGTAATCGCCCTTCGCTCCAGGTCACAGCAGTCGAACGGAAGCGCCGCCATGTTTATAGAAGATGCGACACGTCTCTTCAATCGGGCTGACTTTGCAATGCCCGAGGAAACGAAGGTACGCCACCTCATTCGTGGTGTGAAGGAGCAGCTATTCGCTGGCCTCATACGCGACCCTCCAAGAACCGTCGCTTACTTCGCCAAAGAAGCCACAGGTATGGAACGTTCCTTGCAGGAACGCAGTGCGGATTACGGTTGTCAGGGAAGTGTTGCAGTCACCATCTACTGTGCGTCACTGCCAGTCGCCGGGGACGAGGCACTTCGGGAGCTTGTGCAGAGTGTGGTCCGCGAATAACTGCGCAACCTCCGCTTAGATGCTCCACCCGCCAGTGTTGCAGCTGTAGCCGATGCCGTCAGTGACGAAATTCGGCGAGCGGTGCAGCCACCACCGGCACCACAGACGGAGCCATACATCATGAGCTACAGCGAAGTCCTACGGAGACCTGCGCCGGTGCCGCATGCATTCCGTCCTGCTGCCGAACCAACGCAGTGGTACCTTCCCCCCGTCCAGCTGCGTGACCCCGCGCCCTGTTCTACGAAAACCGGAAATGTATCGCACACCCAACAATCGTCCGCTCTGCTACCACTGCGGGGAGCCACGTCATGTCCTCCGCAACTGCCCCCACCGGAGGATAGGCTTAAGAGGATTTCCACCGGGCGCATCTCTACATCGCTATGGTGAGAGACCGCGGCACATTGAACAGTACCTGGCCAATCACGTGCTGTCGTCGACGCAGCCACGACGTCGGTGTAGGTCGCCGTCTCCAAGACGGGGTAGTTAGCCCAGTCGCGCATCATCCTCTGGCCAATTGAGAGGCATGTCTCCCGGCCGGAAAAACTGAAGATGGCGTCTTTCGGGGGTAGTACCACCGCTGCCTCCATCGGACGATTTGATGCGATGACCTGAACGAGGAAGACCTCACCCGCTGACCTCAAAGACGACGTCATCGGCGACCCCACCGACGACCACATCGACGACCTCAGACGACGGCCTCATCGACGAGTTATAAAAGAATAGTTTCCTCCGCCGAAAGCTGTGATGTGAAAGCAGTCGTGGATACCGGAGGCGACTTTTCTGTCGTGAGCACCCAGCTAGCCACGACCTTCAGAAAGGTTCTAACATCTTGGTCTTGGCAGCAGATACGCAGATCTGGTCGACATGCGGTAACGCCGATTGCCGTCTTCACCTGCCGCATACGGATCCGCGATGCCACTTTCATTGGCTCCTATGCCGTGCTACGAGAGTGCTCGAATGAACTGATTCTCTGCATCGACTTCCTTAAAAATATGGGGCGGCCATCTGCAGGAGCAGTCGGTATCGCTTTCAACAGAGCTAGCCGTTGACACCGACCCCGAGCCGCACAAAGCAGCACTACGCGTCTCTGACGACCACATAACAATACCGCCGTGAGCAAGCAAGTTTGTCATGGTGCACCCAAAGGGAGATTACTATGCTGCGTAACGGCAAAAAATTCACATGATTACCAGCTACGCATGTGCATCAGTAAGCAGAATGGTCATGGTTACGCTGCGGGACTCCCAGCCGAGCTTCGAAAACACTTGTTCGGTGATCTTGTTTTCTTTTCCTTTTTCGAAGACTTAATTTTTTCCTCTGTCATATTTGCTATTAGTGTCGTGCGCTTCTGTGTTGTCTTCTATTCTCCTCTTATGCTTTTATCAAGTTTTTGTCACGTGTTCTTGTTTTCTTTCTTCCACTGGAATGGAGTCAAGACTCAATTGGCAGATTGTGCTTAACCGTTCGTGTGGTCTTTAACTCTGTTCTTGTCAATCTCAACAGCGCACGTCTTGCATATGATCATGTTCCAACTAGCCCATCCTCAAGCACTTCTCCGAATAGAGTAGCTTGCAGAAGCGCTGCCTGTGGCGTGTGGTTCTTTGCATGAACACCCGGAATAAACTTCTTCACCTTTAGAGAAGAGTGTAGAGAAAAGTCAAGAGTGTCTAGGGGGAAAGGAGGGGGGAAGAAGTTTGTTTTGGTTTATGGGAGTTTGCGTCGCAAAGCGACTCAGGCTATGAGGGATGCCGTGGTAAGGGCTCCGGAAATTTCGACCACCTGGTGTTGTTTAACGTGCACTGACATCGCACAGTACACGGGCCTCCAGAATTTCGCCTCTATCAAAATTCTACCGCCGCGGCCGGGATCGAACCCGCGCCTTTCCGGTCAGCAGCCGAGCGCCATAACCACTGAGCCACCGCGGCGGCTTAGAGGTAGTAGTTTCTCAGGCTGATTAATGGTAGGGAGGGACAGGAGCTGCACACCTTGACCAAAGCCAGGGTTGCAGTGTGTTAGGTGGACACATTGTAGGAAGTGCCTCTTCACTTGAATGACATGGCGGAGGTCGGTACGCATAGTTTCCTGGGCGGCAATCACATCTAGAGGCAGACAGCCTGCTTCCGCTACTGTTCCTGATGCAGAGGTACCCTTTGGGAGGCCAAGGCATATCCGCAAGCAGTTCCGCGCTGCTTCAAGAATCTTCTTGCTTGTTGGAGATAATCTTTGAAGCACAGGCAGACAGTAGCGCAAGGTTCCTTCAGCGTATACGCTTTTTCCATCAGAACCATTGAACGAACAGCAATGCTCTTGTTGCCAGTAGTTCGCGATATCTGCAAATTAAATAAATAATTTGCGACAGTTTGCTGCAATAAAATAGATATGGTCATCCCAAGTAATTTTTTCATTGAATACAACGCCCAGTGCTTTAAATGTAGGTACTATATCTAAATCAGCATTATTGAAGCAAATGTCCTTTACGAGTGTAACTTTCTTATTTTTTGCTCTAAATATAACTGCTTTTGTTTTCGCGACATTTACCTGTAAACTACTTTTTGCGTCCATTCATATAAATTAGAGAGGACAGAATTCACTCTATCTGCAAAAGTATCTGCTTGAGTTCCCGAAAAAAATATACTCGTATCGTCATCATATATTATATATTTCGCAGGGGCAATGTGCACAATATCATTAATAAAAATATTAAAAAGAAAAGGACCCAGTATGCTTCCTTGAGGAACACCGCGGTGAAGTGATTCTATTTCCGATATGTACCCATTATTACTCACCGCTTTTCTGCGATTACTCAAGTAAGATTGTACAAGAGATCCTGCGTGACCTGGGAAACCGTAGCGGTCGAGCTTGCGGATTAGTAATGCATGGTTCAACAAATCAAACCCTTTTGTTAAATCTATGAAAATGCCGATGGCTAATTTATTTTGATCAAGATGTTTTAATATGTACTCTTTTTGAGCTAGTAATGCGTGCTCTGTAGAGAGGTGCTTACGAAATCCATACTGTGAGTCAGTTATTATATTTTGTTTCTCCTCGAAATTTGCGAAACGTTTGTGAAATAGCTTTTCAAGTGGTTTAGAAAATACTGGTAGCACAGAGATGGGTCTATAATTGCCGAAGTCATTTTTGTTGCCTTTTTTGCATAAGACAGAGAGACGTGCAATCTGCATTTCAGATGGAAAGATAGGATTAGCAATGCACAGATTAAAAATATGTGTGAGGCATGGAAGCAGGACATCAAGGACAAACTTAATGGGTTTTAATTGCATCCCGTCAATGTCTATACTTGTGGTATTGTTAAACTCCTGGATAACATGCAGTGCTTCATGTTCTTCAACAGCGTCGAGAAATATTGTTTTACTGCTCAAAGGGATGTTGCAAAGGTCGTTATGCACGCATAGCGGGATTGAAAGATTAACGACATGCTGGTTGACTTTGTTTACTAATTGTGGTCCCGATATCTCAACCCCATTTCGCCTGATAACATTAATCTCATTGCGACTATTACTAAAAGAGAAAAGAATGCTTATTTTTTCCTCATTATCTCCGCCATACCTCCAGCAGAACCAAACTTGTTAGCGTAGTAAGTGTTTTCTGCTCGCTCAAGTTCTTTGTTCAGGCGGTTTCGGTATATATTGAAAGTCTTCAGTTCACTGATCTCTTCTGATTTGATAAATTTGTGATAGAGTTCATGCTTCTTATTAATTTTATTTATCAGGTCAGGTGTGATCTATGGTTTACGGGAGCGATGATTGCGCTCTGTCGTTCTGACAGGAAAGCTTTCTTGGTAAACACTCCTAACGATGTCTAAAAAATGTTCGTACGCTTTGTTCGAGTCAGTCTCGTGAAGTACACTAGTCCAATCCACATTTGTCAACGTGCCTCTGAATTAAAGAGTGAGACGCGACAGCGTGTCGCAGCGTTGCCGAGGAGTACACGGAACGCCATCGCCCGTTCGGCGCGACGCGTGGCCCGTTGGACAATTTAAGGAAAGGACGCCTGTCTCACATATCTCGGCGGACACACGAACCGGGCCGTAAGGGAAGAAAAATGAAATGAACAATTGCTTTTAAGGAAAGTAAATGACGAATGTCTCACATTTTTCTCACATCATTTGTCTCACATCAATCAATCAACCAATCAATCAATCGATCAATTAGTCAGTCAGTCAGTCAGTCAATCTATCTATCAATCAACGCTGTAGCGTTAAAATCACTTCCTTTACGGCGCGGTTCAGGTGTCCACCGAGATGCGCCATTTTTCGCTCACGGCCGAAGACGCCGACGACACCGGCTTTTCTGCGACACGAGTTCCTTAACGCTGTCGCGTTAAAAGAGACAAGCGGTAGTAAGAGCGGAGAGGAACACAGAGAGACGCCGGTGGACTCCCGTCAACAGCCTGAAGAACTTGGCAGCAGCAGGAAAAACGTAGCCAGCTCCCGTCGACGGCGCCACGAAACGCCGCAGGCTTAAAGCAGGCTATCCGAGAGTGCCTTTCGGCAGTACGGACCCTTAGTCCATCCACTGCCACTTCCACGCTTGCAAAAAACGCAGGAGGCTTGCGTCGGTGATCCAAGGGAGGTCCACGGCAGCACGGACCCAACGTCCGACGGCTGCCGCCTCCACGCTTGAATCACCTGATCTCCGCTGCTCTGTCTCCTTTACCACCTCGGTTTTCTGACACGTCAGCTCTCCGCTCCTCGTGCTCGCCACGCTTTGTCGCCGTCGCCTCGCACACACCCTTCGCACGCGCGCGCGCGCGCGCGCAACACTGGCTGGCAAGCGCGGCGCTCCACTGTCCGACGCACCACTGTCGACGCAAGGCGTGCAAAAATCCTCCGAAGATTCGTTGTGCACCTCACATATGCCACCCCACCCCCCCCCCCCTAGGAAAAGTATTTTAGCATAGAAAAAACTGTCGTTGGTGCACACAACACTTATGTTCATGTGGTAAACGGACAAGTTAGACACCGCCGAAGTCACCGAAGGCACTTTGCACAGTGACACATGTAAGCACATGGAAACGCACACAGAGGGAACATGTCAAACCTTATACACAGAGGGTCAAACCTTATACATGTGGCAAAATATAAAATAAGAACAGTGCAAAATATGACAAACTTTCAACCTGTCTGTACCATGAAGGTGAATATGTGCACACTGACCAACCCATGACCGGAGAACAAAGAGAAATAAACAACTCGTAGATACTCCTAGACTACATTTGCACTGGAAACCATTGAAAACACACCGGATATCAGCACTGTACATTGGGCATTACCCTCCGGTAATTTATAAACCACTCTTGCAATCAGCACCTACGTTTTCTGATCCTGTCAACTTCTTTGATTTCGAGAAAAGACGGTCCCTTGAGAGACGAACGCTCTTCGTACCGCTTGGGCATATTGATGTGGAATAGCTTCTTAGTGTGGCCCAAGTGGATCCGATAATTCACGTCGTTCTTTTTGCCAACAACCACGAATGGACCTTCCCAATGCATTGAGTTTATTGTGGCTACTCGGAAAAAAAATGAGGGCACGATTTCCATCCCTTAACTGCCGCTTCTTTTCCTGTCATAGTATCTCTTCTGAGACTGTTGGGCACGCAACAAATTTTGATGTGCCGCTCTCACAGTTTGCTCGAGACGTTCCCTTAGGTCAGGAACGTAATCATAGGTCGTCTTCGAGTCTTCTCCCAAATCTTCTCTTGTCCAAAGCTTTTTGAGGACTGCGAATGGTCCTCGCACATGTCGTCCAAATATCAACTCAAACGGAGAAAACCCCAGACTTGCCTGTATGCGAACAGAAGCGAAGCGATATAATGATCCCAAAATTTGGGCTGCTCCTGACTGAGCTTCCGCAGCATCTGCTTGAGTGTGCCGTTAAAATTCTCCACCACCCCATTGCACGTTGGATGGTAAGGGATCGCGCTGAGATGTTTCACTGCCAAGAGATCATTAAGCTCTCTCATCATTTCGGAAGTGAAACAGGAGCCCTGGTCACAAAGGATCTCTCTCGAAAAACCTATTCGCGAAAACATCTCCACCAAGCCCTCTGCCTGAATCTATCTTTGGCAGAGTCACGGCGACGATAGTGAGAATATATCTATTCCCTTTCACCGATGTGAGCGGCCGCGGACCGACAATATCGACGGAGACCCGATCAAATGGAGTGCCGATAAGAGACATGCGTCCCAACGGAGGTTTCCCTGCTTTACCTTTCGGGCACGTCCTTTGACAGGAGTCGCATGACCTGACATACCTCGTAATCTCCTCCTGCACTCCCGGCCAGTATAATTCTTCCAGAGCTCGATCTGTAGTATTCTTAATGCCCTGATGCCCCGCCAATGGGCTATCGCGGGCAAGCCTTAACGCCTGTGATCGGCAAGACATGGGAAGTACTACCTGTCGAACCTCTCTGTCAGAGGCGAGATGATAGAGGAGGTACAGCAAACCCTTTTCAACAGAATACGATTGCGAAGTGCCATGCTTTCCATGGAACACCTTCCCTTCTTTCACCCAACACGCCTTCAATGAATCATCGTCTCTTTGTTCTTTTTCTAGCATTTCCTTGATGAACCTCATGGGACCAACGCTTAAAGCAGCACTTTCCCTTCTTCGTCCAGAAACTTCCTTTCCAGCCGACAAAACTTTTGGGCCCTCGCCCTCACCATTTTCACTGGTGACCTCGTCATTGACTATGTCCGGACATAATTTAACAACGCCCTCCGATTTCTTCTAATTAATATCTGGAATTGATGGCTCACTGGCCTCTGGTATACTTCCAATTATGACATCGTACAATGGTGTCCCCATGCACTTCACCAGCGCCATGCCAGTGAAATAAGGGGAAGCGATATAAACTTCTGCCTCGGGAACTTCCAGACTACTGCCATCAACCAGGAACACCGTAGATCTCGAACCGGTGAGAGCTGAGTCAGGAACTAGGGCCCTCCGCACAACCGCTGTATTGCTCCCCGTGTCCCGTTAAAACACGTACGGGTAGACTTCGGAGCTCGTCCTCTAGTACAGGCGTGTGTTGGGCGTCTGCAGGCTTTTCCCGGACAAGTCCGACCACCACCTTATCCTCAGCTGGTTCAAGCTTACCTGCTGTTGTGGACACAGTTTCAGGCGCAACACTCTCTGGCTGAACACAACAGGACGATTGCTTCTGATTTTCATGCTTTCTTGAGCAGGAACTTACATCATGCCCTGTTTCTCGACAATAAACGCAATAAAGCTGTTTTGGTTTAGAGCCACCGTCGGCAGCCTTATGTCCAGGTCGGTTACAAATGAGACACCGTCCTGACTGTCTACTTGATGGTACATCCTTCTCTTTCCGAAAGCCCACCTCGAACGATTCTTTGTACGAAGACAAGTTTCTTTGCCGCTGGGCCTCTAGAAAGTTGTCTGCTGCCTCAGCCATTTCGTCCAGTGTCTCGCACTCTCTTTCTCAAAGAAAAATCTCCAGACGACTATGACAGTTCCACATGAACTGTTCGGCCACCATCAAGTCACGTAAATCATTGTACGTTGTGGCCGTTCCCGACATCTCGATCCATCGATAAAAAGACTGAGCAAGTGTGCTGCGTATTGCTTGCCTGTTTCTTTATCAAGCGGCTTACTTTCACGAAACTTTTCGCGATAGCCTTCTGCTGTATACCGAAAATGTTGGAGCAGGGCTAGTTTTGCCTTGTCATAATCCGTTTAATCTGCTGGGGACAGTCGACCGAACACACCGAAAGCCTCCCCAGTCAAAGACATACTAAGTGCCGTAGCCCATTTTTCATTGGGCCAGATGTGCCATTCTGCAATACGCTCAAAGCGTTTGAGGTATGCGTCCAAATCATCCCTGCGAGTGTCGAAAGGTGGGATCGATTTCTGTGGGCTAGCCGCTGCTGAGGGCCCCGATGCGGGTTCACGATTACCCCCACCAGCTTCTGCGAGCCTTAACAGGAGCTACAATCTACGCTAAGTTCGGCCTCTGCTTCGGCCTTGGCGTGGTCGCATTCGGCTTCTGCTTGCGCCTTGACATTCTCGCGTTCGGCTGCACGTGTAGCGCGTTCTTTCTCTTGCTCGGCAGCCACCCACGTGTGCAGCTCGGCGTCTTTCAACCCTAACTCTTCCCATAACTCAATTACCTCTTTAGCGTGGTCATCATCATCCGCCTTACTACACCCACTGCAGGGCAAAGGCCTCTCCCATGTCTCTCCAATTAACCCTATCCTTTACCAGCTGCATCCACCCTTTGCCTGCAAACTTCTTAATCTCATCCGCCCACCTAACCTTCTGCCGCCCCCTGCTACGCTTACTTTCTCTTGGAATCCACTCCGTTACCCTTAAGGACCAGCGGTTATCTTGCCTTCGCATTACATGCCCTGCCCAAGCCCATTTCTTTCTCTTGATTTCGACTAGGATGTCATTAACCCGTGTTCGTTCCCTCACCCACTCTGCTCGCTTCCGATCTCTTAACGTTACACCTATCATTTTTCTTTCCATGGCTCGCTGCGTTGTCCTTAACTTAAGCTGAACTCTTTTCGTTAGCCTCCACGTTTCTGCCCCGTAGGTGAGTACCGGTAAGACTATGCTGTTGTACACTTTCCTCTTGAGGGAAATTGGTAAACTGCCACTCATGATCTGCGAGAATTTGCCATATGCGCTCCACCCCATTCTTATCCTTCTAGTTATCTCCCTCTCATGATCCGGATCAGCTGTCACTACCTGCCCTAAGTAGACGTATTCCGTCACTATTTCTAGGCTCTCGCTGCCAATTGTAAACTGTTGTTCCCTTGCTAAGCTGTTGAACATTACCTTGGTTTTCTGCATGTTAATTTTTAGACCCATCGATCTGCTCTGCCTGTCTAACTCATTGATCATGATTTGCAGTTCACCTCCTGAGCGACTCAGCAAGGCAATGTCGTCAGCAAATCGCAGATTATTTAGGTATTCTCCATTTATTCTTATTCCCAATTGTTCCCAATTCAGGCCTCGAAATACCTCCTGTAAACATGCGGTGAACAGCATTGGCGAGATCGTGTCTCCTTGCCTAACGCCCTTCCTTATTGGAATTTTATTGCTAACTTTATGGAGGACTATAGTAGCTGTGCAGTTGCTATATATATCTTCCAGTATTTTGACATAAGACTCTTCTACCCCCTGATTACGCAATGCCTGTATGACTGCTGAGGTTTCCACTGAGTCGAATGCTTTCTCGTAATCAATGAAAGCTATATATAGAGGTTGGTTATTTTCTGCGCATTTCTCTATCATCTGATTCATAGTGTGAATATGATCTATTGTGGAATATCCTTTACAAAAGCCTGCCTGATCATTTGGTTGATTAAAGTCTAACGTTGCCCTGACTCTTTCAGCGATTACCTTAGTAAATACTTTGTAGGCAACGGATAGTAAGCTGATCGGCCTGTAATTTTTCAAGTCCTTGGCGTCTCCCTTCTTATAAATTAAGATAATGTTTGCATTCTTCCAAGCTTCTGGTACAGTCGAGGTCATAAGGCATTGCGTACACAGGGTGGCTAGTTTTTCAAGCACGATGTCCCCTCCATCCTTCAACAGATCTGCTGTTACCTGATCTTCCCCAGCTGCTTTTCCCCTTTCATTGCTTCTAAGGCTTTCTTTACTTCATCTTTCGTTACTGGCGGGATGACGCATTGCTGTGCACTGCTGTCTTTCTCATTAGCGCTCTGATTACATTGGCTACTGTACAGGTCTGTGTAGAACTCTTCGGCTACGTTAACTATCTTATCCATATTGTTAATGACATTGCCCTGCTTGTCCCTTAATGCATACATCTGGTTTTTACCTATGCCTAGTTTCCTCTTCGCTGTTTTTAGGCTACCTCCGTTCTTTATAGCATGCTCGATTCTCTCCATATTAATCTTCCTTATGTCGGCTACCTTACGCTTATTTATTAACTTTGATATCTCCGTTAGTTCTATTCTATCGGTAGGGTTAGATGCCCTCATGTTTTGGCGCTTCTTAATCAGATCTTTCGTCACCTGAGATAGCTTCCCGGTATCCTTTCGAACTGTCCTACCGCCTACTTCTACTGCGTACTCCTTAATTATTGATGTCAACACGTTTTGGCGGGCTAGTTCGTTAAGCATCTTGAACAAACAGCGCGAACAAAGACGAGCACAAAAGACAAGAAAGCGAACGACACGGTGTCGTTCGCTTTCTTGTCTTTTGTGCTCGTCTTTGTTCGCGCTGTTTGTTCAAGATTGATGTCAGATTATCGTGCATTGAATGAACATCAAGATCATCTTCCTCAGTTAAAGCCGAATATCGGTTTTGCAGCGCTATCCTAAACTCCTGTGCTTTCCCTCTTACGGCTAACTCGTTAATGGTCTTCCTCTTCACTAGCTTCTTCCGTTCCCTCTTCAAGTCTAAGCTAATTCTAGACCCTTCCATTCTGTGGTCGCTACAACGCACCTTTCCGAGGACGGCCACATCCTGAATGATGCCAGGTTTAGCGCATAGTATGAAGTCGATTTCATTTTTAATCTCACCATTGGGGCTCTTCCAGGTCCACTTCCTGTTTTCTCATTTGCGGAAGAAGGTATTCATGATCCGTAAATTATTTCTATCCGCGAATTCGACTAATAACTCTCCCCTGCTATTTCTAGAGCCTATCCCATAGTCACCTACCGCGTGGTCGTCAGCCTGCTTCTTGCCCACATTCGCATTGAAGTCGCCCATCAGTACAGTGTACTGCGATTTTACCTTATTCATTGCCGATTCTACGTCCTCATCGAAACTTTTAACGGTCTGGTCATCATGGCTGGATGTGGGTGCGTAGGCCTGCACCACTTTCAGCTTGTACCTCCTATTCAGCCTAATTACTATAGCTGCTACCCTCTCGTTAATACTGTAGAACTCCTCTACGTTGCCAGCTATATCCTTATTAATGAGGAATCCCACACCTAGTTCTCGTCTATCCTCTAACCCGCGATAGCACACTATGTGTCCGTCCCTTAGTACTGTATACGCCTCACCTGTCCTCCTAACTTCGCTAAGCCATATCAAATCCCATTTAATTCCCGCTAGTTCCTCAAACAGCACTGCTAGGCTAGCCTCACTAGATAAAGTTCTAGCGTTAAACGCTGCCAGGTTCAGATTCCAATGGCGGCCTGTCCGGAGCCAGAGATTCTTAGCACCCTCCGCTGCGTCACAGGTCTGACCGCCGCCGTGGTCAGTTGCTCCGCAGCCGCTGGGGACTGAGGGCCGAGGGTTAATTGGTTTGATTACAGAAGGTTGTGGCCAAGTACTACACCAGGGTGGCCAAACCCTGCTCTGGTGAGAGAGTGCGTTGTCGGTTCTGGTCACCGAGATCAGGCCGCACTCCAGGCCTGGTTATGCAATTCCATCGACACGCGGATTTTTTTTTAACCCGGTGGAGAATTGCGCGGCACCAGGATTTGAACCCCGGTCCTCTTGCACGCGAGGCGGATGTTCTACCTCTACGCCATCGCTGCATCATAGTTTGCATCGTTAGCGTGCTCATCGTTTCGTTATTCTTAAAAAAAGCCCTCAGTATAAGCTAAACGGTTTCGTCCTGTCGCGCGGACGCCAATTGTCGCGTATATATATAATGGTTGTGCGTTACCGACTTTCCGAAGGGGAAAGCCACGAGTGCAGGTTCGCACAAGAGAAGATCAAACAAAACAAAACGAAGACGTATTTACAATTTGAAGTAAAACAGCCAATAAGAAAGGAAAACACCAAGAAAATCACACACTCAACACGCGTACAACACTACAAAATAAAGGAAAGTTCACCAGGTACTGAGCGTCCCAGGTGAATCGGGGATGTCTTGCAGACAGGGCGAACGCTGGTTGATGAACTGCGACTTGTCGCTGGCGTTGCGTCGACGGAAGCGGCGGAAGGGAGCGAAGTGCTAGTAGGAGCGGAGAGGAACACAGAGCGACGCCGGTGGTCTCCCGTCAACAGCATGAAAAACTTCGAAGCAGCAGGAAAAGCGAATCCAGGTCCCGTCGACGGCGTCACGAAACGCCGGAGGCTTAAAGCAGGCTATCCGAGAGTGTCTTTCGGCAGCACGCTCTTAGTCCATCGGCTGCCACCTCTACGCTTGCAAGGAACGCAGGAGACTTGTGTCGGTGACAACGCTGGATTAAGGGCGGGGGGGGGGGGGGGGGGGGGTCTAAGGGGACTGCAGCCTAGGGCCTCACCTCGGACCAAGGAGGAAGGAAAACTCAGGAGGAGCCCTTCCCGTACAACAACATTGAAGAAAAGTGTGGAGGAAATGACGTGGTTTTCTCGATCGGGAGGCCATCTAGTTCGGCAGCTTGTTTACAAACTGGGCGGCAGCAGCGGGCCGCGGCGTGCCATTACAGGTTCGGCGTAGGCGTAACTGCTCGAGTTCCTGTTTTTGGTGGTGCTCACAGGCTGACGTTGACGGCGTTCGCCCATATCTCAAGGTGGAATTGAGCACAAAAATTTTTTTGCGTGCCCGGATTTGAACGCGCTCGGCGACAATGGCAGCACGGGCATTTCTTGTAGTGCGACACTGCTCGGAGCCGTCGGGAGACCGCCGCTCTTCACTGAGGAGCATTCGCGCTGTTCGTTCACCATAGGTTCAGTACGGCGTGCGCTGCAGAGTGCTCGTGGGCGTATTGGCGAACGTTTCGTGTCTTGTGCGTGCAGTGTGGTTGTGCTATTCGCGCTACCGTTTCCATCGGCAGTGAAACCTCGTTGCTACTTGTACGTGTTCTTGCAACGCTCCAGTGATTGCAACTGGTGTTGATTATAATACAACTGCCAATTTTGTTTTTCAGAAATTGCGCTTGTGTTAGCGGCGGGGGCCATAACATGGGCGTAGAGTTCTATTGTAAAGGAAGCAGCTGCGCTAGCTTTGTGCTTAGTATTCAGAAACTTAGTTGCATGCCCGTTTGAAGCGTATAAATTCTGAAGCGTCTGGGAGCTATTTGCCTCTGTGGCGTGCCGGGCTCAAGTGCATTCATATCGAGGTCAAGACTGTATTTCTGATCGCGTGCTATTTTTAGACCAGTTTCCTATCGCAGGTGTTGCAATTGCTTTTCTGACTGAGGCCATGGTCAAGAAGTGCGAAAACGGCGACGCTCTAACTGAATTTGGAGGCCTTTTCTCATACGTGTTTATTGTGCCCATGTTCTGTGGTAGTGTTATGTGTGGTAAAAAGCAATTAGTGAAATGAGGATCCACATGTGCATTGAATTTCAATGATGCCTGTGGTTATGTTAAAAAAAGAATTCCAGGGGGTTCATTATGTACATTAAATTCACTTTCATTGTTTGTATTGTTGATGACAGTTAAAGTGTGCTACTATGCAGTAACATTACAAGCTAGTATTTCATCAAGTAGCGGAAATTGGTGTGTACAGCTGCAGCTCTGCCCGTTAAACATGAAATACAACATTGAAATAATGCACAACACTCGGAAACATACTGCAGCCACTGGGTTATTCTAAACTCCTAGAAGCAGTCTGAAAAGCTGCGATCATATATATTATGCTCCAAACTAGATCTGTGGATGTGAAACATGCTGTGTTGCAGTGCTACAATGCGTTGTTTATGGATTATTCTTAGAGAGGGCCAGTCCTATATGAAACATGTATTTCTTGGACTATTTTTGTTGAGAAAGAGGGGTTCAGCATGGTTTTCCTAAGTATAAATTCTGGCTTTGGGAGGGGGGTGACACCCTACCGCCATATATCCTCCCCTGCCGTGCTACTATAGGCACTTCGGCCCTGTCTGTTTCTATCACCTTTACGAGTGGCTCTTGTAGTTGTGATTAAAACTCGATGTTAGCACGGCCACCTTTATGAACATGTTGTGATACTACATTTTGCATTCAGGGTCAAGAACTCTTAAGTTGTTAGGATATTTGCCCATTCTCACTGCTGCATGAGAAAGCATTCCTGGTATGGGCAGCCACACAAAAACATGTTATGAAGATGAATACAGTATTCAACATCAAAAACAAAATACTGCAGGATTTTTCTCGTCCTCACTGCTGTAGCAAAAGGCCCTGTTGACACAGCTGCGCAAATATGCGTAATGGAGACAGGTTGCAGCATTCAAAAACAAGAGCAGCATTAAAAGGCAGGCTGAAGACTAAGCTGAGGTATGGCCATGCATGGCAGCATTATTCACGACTCAGTCAAAAGCAGACACGTGCACGCTCATTCAGCATAAAACTGAGAGGGTTGTGCTATCCACCAGAGAGCGTGATTAAAGTGTGGCCAGTATGTGGGCCACTGTTATGTGAGCATAGCATGCAAACAACCCGACATCAAGAACCTTGCTTAGGGATGTCATGCACGAAGCTCTAAATTCATTCAGCAAAGAAAGATTTTTTTTACTACCACATGAGCACATTTGACAGCTCTCCACTGAAATATCATTATGCTCTCAAATACAAACTGTTGCAGAGGGCCAATAAATATAAGCCCCGTGCCAGCAAGCTGGACACAGAAACCTTCCAGGGAGAGCCATGTACTAAAAAATTTCGTGGAGCTTTAGTTTAGAGGCAGTACTTTACACTGCAATTACCTGGCATTGCTCGAAGACGAGATCCACTGCCTCCATGGTATCAGTTTCCTACAATCTGTGATTTCACTCTTACACAGTTCCGTAAAAAACAAACTCAACAGCAACACTTATAACACAAGAATTTTCTGCACTTGAGGAAAAATGCAGTACTTTCACTCCTTCTTATACAGATGGCTCAAAAACAGATATTCACTTTGGAACCGCAGTGATAACAGGGAATTGGAATCAAATAGGCTTCCACAGTGCGCATCAATTTTCACTGGCGACTGTTACGCCGTCTGCATAGCCATTGAACAAATAGTATAGCAGAACCTCACAAAGAGTAGTATTTATACAGACTCTTTAAGTTTACTTACTGCTCTCCACTCTAGAAATGCAATCACTCCTATGATTGGTGACATCATATACAACATTGTAACAGCCACAGCTCTAGGACAAAACATAAAGCTGTGCTGGGGCCCGAGTCACATCATAATAAAAGGCAACGGGAGAGCAGATTTGTGTGCTGCTCAATCTCGTGGCAAGGAAATAAAAAAACTAAATATGTCCTTTAAGGATTGCATTAAATTAGTACAAAGTAAATTAAACAAAAAAGGACAGACAGCTTGGAACAATCAAGTAAACAACAGACTGCACTTGGTAAAGTTAGTTCTATGTGAATAGAAGTCATGTTTGCACCGGGAGCGTTTCATTGATGTTATTTTATGTCGTCTCCGTATAGGCCAAATGCGGATCACGCACAAATTTCCGTTGACAAGTGAAAACAAGCAAATATGTGAAAAATGTGGAGATGACCCAACAGTTAATCATATTTAAAACTCAGGCACAAAACTTGAAAAACTTAGGAAGAAATGTTTTACTTAGTTTTGTAATGAACACATTCCTTTACACCCAATGTTTCTTTCGAGTGAAGAGGCAGTTATTGACACGACGTGTTTTTAGCTTTTTAAGAGAAGCAGGTTTCCTCAGCAAATTCTCAGCTTTTAACCACTGATTCGCTTCATTTTTTTGTACACCTCAGCCACCTTCTCATTTCCGAGAAGGCTGCGGTTTTGTTTTACTGGCTGGGAGGCTCAACTACCTTACCCAGCCAAGGATGCCTGCTGACTACCCGACCTTCTTTAAAGCTGTTAATATTAGCCATTCATAAAATTTTTCTTTCTTCATCATTAGGTAATATAAAACAACGTTTTACGCCCTCTACACCACCGATAAATAATATTTCTAAAAAGGTCTGCAGAAAACAATTTTCCTTGCCTTGAGTTTGGCGCATGATGGCCTTAGTTGCCTGTGTGCCATAAAACACAACACGACACTGTACTTTACACTGCATTAAGGTGGGGTAGTTGGTCCGGAAGCATGAAATACACAGCGCGATCCAAGGTGCACTGCATAAAAAAAGGAACGAAAGATGATACACGACACAAAGTAACAAGTTCTATTTCAGTGGCACCATGGGTAACAGTTTATATCAGAAAAAAAGAGAAAACACAAACAAGCATGCTCTTCAAAGTGAATGCGAGATTAGGTTTTCATTTCTTCTGCTACATTTTGCAGCGGCTGTGTATTTATACACAATTTCAATGAACTAAAATTTTGTGCCCTTCACCTCATCTGGTGAAATTAACCTTCTATCCCTGCGATTAACACGCGACTAGGATGAAGTGGATGTAAGTATACCAGTATATTTCGCAAAGTGCAGCCTCCAAGCAACCCAGGGATACATACGTTCGCCGTCGCAAAACTACGCAGGCAAAAGCGGCGAAAGACACTGCGTATCATGGTGGGCCACCGTAATAAGTTCCTTCGCTTGCCACAGTTGCGATAAGTGCCTTCGCCGAATGCTACTTGATTATGGCCATGCAAGCCGGAATGTTTCGTTCGAACGAGAGAGCGCGGACGGCGCGGAGACGACGCAGCAAAGACCAATAACTGGAAGCAGCAGAATGTCTCGCACGAACGCTTCCGATGTCTCCCGTACATAAACAACGGCCAGAAACCAAGCGCCACTCGCACTGGAGTCTCTTTAGGCTGGCTCCTTCGCGTGGTATGAAACGCGCGCGCGGAGAAACGTAAACAAGATCGCGGATAAAAATAAACAAAAGCGCACCCGGACAGTATGGCGCCTAGCTCGTTTCAGGCCTCAAAAAATGTCACGTGATGGCCTCTCCTTTTTTATCCCTTCCTCCATGCCTCGGACAGTAGTAGAAGGGGGCCCATTTATTCTAACCTGCTTAGTATATGGAACCTTGGGTAAAGTGTACTAGAAGAGGGCAGTGGGCTCACTGACCATCGTTCCCTGATGCCGTTCATGTCAAGCACGAAAGGTGGCGCCACCAGCAACTTCAGTGTAGCTTCGTGCTGGTCTGCGCTGCTCGGTCGCTCACATATATGTAGGCGCTGCTTTAATTCCTGAACCTACTTTTATGGGGGAAACGGCTGACGGACGCTCCGTACATGATCTGCAAAGGAATTCATTAGTTAGCGTTTTTATGCCGAAAGGCCGCGGCGCGGCGCTGATGTCAACTTCACTGTAGCGGGCCGTGTCGACTGTGTTGGAGCACGTGCGTGAAGCAAAAATCGTTGACATTTCCGGCGCGCCCGCCAGTGGGAGCTTGGCTGGAGAGTAAGCCCACTGCCCCCTTCTAGTACACTTTACCTTGGGCAACGGAACTTCGAGCGACATATATGAAGCGAGAAAACCAGAACGAGCAGACGGGGCCCCCCACCTAATGTAACAGCATGTGTTTAGCCTGATCATTTGGGGAGAGCTTGTCGAGCTGCAAAAACAGGAATCCCCCCCCCCCTCCCCACGGCGGGGCCCTATTTCTTACGAAGTGAGGTGCGTTTGCTTGGAAGAGTTTTCGTGGTTTCCTGTCAGTCCGTCTGTCCAGTGCTGTCTGGAGAGGAGGGGGAAGGGGGAAACATCCAAAACATGTAAGGTGGAATGAGGGCCTAAATCTCCCTTGCACCTCGTCACCACCACGCCACCCTCCACCTCTCAAATAGTTCCTCTGCTGCCCTTCTAACGAAAAGGATGTGCTGCAGCGCCCAACAGTGCCTCCCATTCGACTTTTCTTTACCGTGATGGTAATTTGGGCGGGGGAGGATGAGTCTGATACCAGATGATGAGTCTGATGACAGAGTCTAGGCAACAAAGGAAAGAAGACGTCACACGTGCTTCTGTCCGCGTGCCGTGGGGCATGGAATGTTCACTTTTCGGGCTAGGGTTGTGGAAGAGTGAAGGGAGAATTTGTAGAGCTGGACACAAAGGCCTGTCACCAGGGCCCATTCCTGCCTAGTGGCTGCTCACCCTTGCGCGCGCTCGACGGAATAAGTAGGTCAGACTGCCGCCGAGCTTTCCAGAAAGATGTAGTAAAAGATGACTCAGGGGCGACGGAGGGCGCGTAACTTCGCCCGCGCTAGGAGTCGCCCTCTCCCCTTCGTTCTCGCGCTCGGCGTCGACGGGGCGAAAGAAAAATCGAGAACCTCCCAGAACAGACGATTGCTCCTAGCCAATAGGAAGGCGAGACCGGAACGGGAGGAGTGAGTTTGTACGGAGAAGGAGGGAATTTGTACAAGGAACTCTACGCGTATGTGAACGCCTGCTTTGGCGCTAGTGACAGACGCGGCGCGCCTCTATGAAAGGAAGTTGATCGCGGGCTGCGATTCAGCAAAGCTTGCATAAGCCCGCCCGCTGAGGAGCTCCCGGGGGACGCACCACTCGGCCAGCCACGGACCATCCAGGCAGCGTGCGCCAGTCATCGGTACGGCCACCGTTGGACGCCTGCGGTCGCGTCGGACTGACGAAGTGCCCGGTGCGCTGAACAATTAGCATCCATTCATGCGAAAATGCTCGGTCGGAAGCATCAAAGTGGTGCGCCTAAACGAAAGGCGAAGTTAGAAAGAGAAGAGCGTGAAAAAAAGCTACCAAAGATGCCAAAGTACCTACTGAATGCAGCTTCCGCGGAGGAGAATGATCGCTCTACCCAGAGTCCGTGTCAAACTCCCAATAGTACCGACTGTGCTTCTGTGGAGGACTTGCCAACTATATCACCATGGTTTCCTGGCAAGAAGCAAGGTTTGACTCTTCTTGATTGTCTGAAACCTGTGAAAACGGTGCCAACCTCGGTCGTCCATATTTCTGAGCCACCGACGTTAACCGAGCCCTGTCCTGTTCCTGAGTCAGCAACGTCTATGCTACTCGGCCGGGCCGCTGCCACAGAGCTTCAGGTGTCCGGTCCGCCACGCCCGATTTCTAGTACTGCCGGTCAACAGGTGCCAAACGTCCCCAATGAGCCTCCTTCTACTGACGAGCGTAAACAACACTCCAAGAACCGACTCACTTGTTTCCTGTTAGTTTGGCTTCAAATAATCATGTTCCCACCCACAAAGTGTGCCTCGAGAGGATGAATGAGACGGCTTCTCGTTGCGGCATCAGAGAAGTACAGACCGCCAAGAGAAGTCAAGACCGCAGCAAGTGGTACATTGCGAGATTCTCCGAAGTGACCCTGCTAAGTGGCCGGACGTTATTACTGACAGCTTTCGGAGTGTGCGCCTTGAGAAAGGGACATTATATTTTCAAAATCGGGCAGAAAATTTTCCGTCTTCCGAAAGGCAATACAAAACTCAGAAACTCTATATGTCACCTCCTCTTTTCGTGCAAAAGGCTGTAAATGGGGAGGCGTACGAGCGACACCTGTTAATGTACTCGGAATTTAAAGGTTCCGTTTACTATTTTATGTGCAAACCATTTTCGATTTCCAGCAACCCCAGGGCTTTCACCATGCACGGCTTTTCTGTTTGGAAAAGAGCCGAAGAAAAGGTTTGGGCACATGAAAATAGAATCGAGCACCGGAACTGCGTGGCAGCATGGCTCGCCCGCTCTAACTCGAGCAGCACAATTGACAAGGAGCTGGTTAAGCATCTTGTCGCTGAGACCGCTTACTAGACAAAGGTGTTGAAGACGTAGTCGTTGTAGTTAAGCTTCTAGCTGAGCGCAACCTCGCGTTTAGGGGCAGTGAGGAGATTTTTGGTTCACCGAGAAATGGCAATTATATGGGAGTGCTTGAGGCCACTGCCAAGTTTGATCCCTTTCTAGAGCAGCACATCAAACGCTACGCGAACAAAGGAAAAAGTCACCCATCGTATGTCAAAAACCATTTGTGATAAATTTATCGAGCATATGGCAAGAGCTGTCAAGGAACGTCTCGTTGACGAAGTGAAACGCGCAAAATTCTTCTCTTTAATTGTTGATTCCACTCCAGAGCTCACTCACGTTGATCAGCTGTCAATTGTTTTACGATACTATATAAATGGGAAAGTGTACGAACGCTTTCCTGGATTTGTTTCAATCGAATTGCATGCCGGCTTGTATCTTTTCGATACCGTGATGTTCCTCTTGACGACCAATGGCATCTCAATTGATGATTGTAGGGGCCAAGCTTATCATAATGCGAGTAATATGTCAGGAAAATACAAATGACTGCAAGTTCAAATCAAACACCTGAACGAATTTGCAGTCTACGTCCCGTGTGCTGGTCATTCACTAAATTTAGTTTAGCGTGTAGCGTTGACAGTTGCCTTGAGGCAGTCAAAACTTTCACTCTGATTCAGAGGCTGTATGTGTTGTTTGCTGCCTCACCTAAGCGATTAAGGTATCTTTTGGACAGCATGGGCGGAACTGGCCAGCAGCTTGTTTTGAAAAGTCTCTCTGAGACCAGGTGGTCAAGACATGCTGAATCATGTAAGGCCATTCTGAAAAATTTCAAATAAGTCTTGTGTTGGCTAGAAGCTATATCAAAGAACGAGGAAGAAAACGGTGACACTAGGAACGAAGCTCACTCGCTCTTCAAGAAAATGACAAAACTAGAGACTGCATTCATGGCGATTTTCTGGAGTAAAATCTTGGAGCGCTTTGACAAAACGAGCGTAGCACTTCAGAAACCAGGCCTAGACATTTCAACTGCTGTAGACCTGCTGAGCTCTCTAGAAGGCTTTGTTAATTCTTTGCGACCTCTCTTTGATACCTTCGAAGAGAGAGCACGCACGCTAATTACCAATCAATGTTATCAGGATGAGGGCAAACGCATCGTTTTGAGTAAGCACCCGGACGGAAAAAGCGATAGTGCGCTACAAGGTAGAAAAAAGTTTATCGTAGAGACCTACAATGTTGTACTTGACAGTTTAGGCTCTGCTTTGCGAGGGCGAAAGGCTGCCTAAACTGAACTCTGTGAAAGGTTCGGATTCTTAAAATTGCTGAATGAAATTGGAGCGGGGCCTCTCTGGCACAGCAGGCTGAGAAGTTGGTGAAAACCTACAAAAATTATTTGGAGCCAGAATTTTCCTCTGAAATCGTTCAGTTTGCGAACTTCCTGCACAACTCTGTGTGCCAGGACACGAGTCCCCTGGGAATAATGAAGTTGCTGCACGAAAGAAAGTTTATTGATGTGTTTCTGAACCTTTCTATTGCTTTGCGAAGGTACTTAAGCATACCCGTGGCAAATTCTGGGATCGAACGGACGTTTTCCAAGTTGTCGCTGATAAAAAATCGCATTCGTTCGAGCCTCCTTGACTGCAAAGCGAACTCGCTTGCTATCATGTCAATTGAAAGTGACCTCCTCCGCTATCTATCCTTCGAACTGACTATATCTGATTTCGGCAAAGCGAAGGCGCGAAAGATGCCATTTTAAAATAGGATTGTTTGCGCTATAAATGAATAGTTCCAATAATTTCGTTGTGTCGCCTCCAAGCCTCAACGTTGCCAATGAAACGCTGAGCAGTGTCATTCAAGATATGCAAATCTTCGTTGTTCGTCTCTTGCTTGTTCTTCCTGTGATATTTAGCATGCTTATAAATAACTGTATTTTTGTTGTTTTTGATAGTGCCACGTTCACTCGGTGTCATCCTTGCTTGTCTTACCTTTAACGAAAATATTTTCAAACAATGTTTTGTGATTACATTTGGTAATTTTAAGCTGTATTCTAGTTCACTTTTATGGTGTTTATATTGCGTTAAGTATTGTATATATCTATTGTATATTTATAGAGTAACGTGTATAACGATTACTACAGTCTGGTGCTTGTATTTTAATAAAGAATGTTTTGAATACAACTATGCGTCTCCTCATGGGATTAAACTTAGTGATGGAAACAAAGCCTAGCTTCAGAAGGATCGACATTTGAGCTGTGTTGTCTTTTCTACGTTCTTGTTCGTCTTGAGTGCACTAAACTTTTCCTTAACGCCTAGCTTTTGCTGAAAACAGAATGCGGATCATTCACAAAGTGAACATTTGTGTTCGTCTTTAAAACAGCACGCGCTTGAAGCAGGTTTTGTTGTTTTCCTTATAATATTAACAATAATAATAATCCCGTTGATCGCACTTCGTTCCCTTTAATTTGGTGAAAATAAAATGAAACATGGCACATTTCCAGTAGCGTAGCAGGCGACCGTGGGGGTCAGTATAGGGGAAGGGTTCCTGCATGCGCATTAGCCCAGGGCCCCTATTTTTCTTAATCCGGCTCTGGTCGGTGATCCAACGGGTTCCACGGCAGCACGGAACCAGCCTCCGACGGCTGCCACCTCCACGCTTGAATGACCCGACCTCCGCTGCGCTGCCTCCCTTCCCACCTCGGTTTTCTCACACGTCAGCTCTCCGCTCTCCGTGCTCGCCACGCTCTTTGTCGCCGTCGCCTCGCACACACCGTTCGCATGCGCACGCGCGCACCGCTGGGCTTTCACGCGCAGCGCTACGCTGTCCGACGCACCACTGTCGACGCACCGCGTTCAAAAATCCCCCGACGATTTGTTGTGCACCTCACAAATAGGTACTTAGCTCGCAGCATTGCAGCAACCTTATTTCTGACAGACCTGAACGCAACCCTTGAGCCTGAATTGTTAAATAGCTCTCCCTTCTAGCCGACAGAACAGTTATTCATTAGTTTCGATCGCAAAGAAGGAAAACGCTGGCCCAGAACGAAAAGACATCCGCTTCGCCGCTCGCTGCACTCTTGCAAGGCGGAGTGCCATACGCAACAGCTGCGTCACACGAGGGAGGTGCTTCACGTCGAGAGCCGCTGTCTCGCATTCGTAATTAGACGAACTTGGGCGAAATTTTAGACGTGCGCATATCAGGACACTGGCGCGTTACTAAAATTGTACAAAACTGAATAGCCCTCAGAAGCAACTAATGTTCTCAATATAAATATGCACGCTAAGTTCAGCCAATAAAAAGTTAATTAGTGAATTTTAGTTAATTAGTGAATTTTAGTTCAGATCCAGTTCTGTGCTACGACGGAATCCCTTTGGCGCTTTTCGACGGGAGTGCGCCGGCGTCAAGTGACAAATGCTCCGACGGCCCATGGAATGCTTTCATGACGCAGCTGGTAACCGGTTCTCAAGATTTTTGCCACCGATCGGCATCGACGTCAGCCATCGCAGAAGATATAAATGGGCTGCACCATCGCCACCCTTTCAGTGGGCATGGGAGCAGCGATGCGGTGTGGTTCACCAACTTCTTTCGTTTTTTTCATCCTTCAGGTTAGTCCAGTCTCATCCAAGCGTTCAAATGATGTCTGCCTCATTATGCTTCCTTGCCCACAAGTGTTGTTAGAAAATGTATGCCAGTGTTATTATGTGCTCAAATTGCTCTTGTCCGGAGATGTTGAATTAAACCCTGGGCCTGGCCATAAAACCCGTAACAACCCTCAAAACCCGACGCCCGAATCTGACAGCGGTGCCATACTCGCCCTTCTGGAGGATCTAAGAATTCGCTCAACAAACATTGAACAAGGGCAGGTCGAAATATTGAACTCAATTCAGTCTATTACATGCAATCAAGGGGAACTAGACGTGAAGGTTACTGATATTTCAAACCGGCTTATAAATGTTGAGACAAAACTTGCGGGTTTTAAATCCGTCCGGTAGGATCTTAAGGCTCTCAAGTCAACTGCTGAACGCCTAGCCAAAGAAAATTATTCTTTAAGGGTCCGAATGAACGACCTTGAAGATAGATCCCGTAGAGATAACCTTTTATTTTTCGGTATATCTGAAGACACTTAAGGCCCCTAGACATGGTTGCAGTCAGAGGAAAAAATTGTGAATATAATAGAGCAACAAATGTCAATTACCCTTTCCAGTACTGATATCGCCCGGGCCCACCGAATCGGCATTGCAGACCACACCAAAACGCGGCTAATAATGGTGAAATTTTCTAATTACAAAACAAAGCAAATGCTATTAAATGCTCAAAAAATTCAGATGATTCTATGTCTGAAGATTTTAGCCCATCTACAAGACATGCTAGAAAAAAACTGGTGGAATTTGCGAAGGAGACTGCACCCAACACGCGCTTCAAACTGAGGCACGTAAGGTTATTCTTAAACAAGAAATGCTATACCTATTGTGCTGAAAGTGATAGCGTTCGTGAACAACTAGAGTGTATGCTACTACTTCACGTATTGATCCCAGTGCCGCGGGTGGTTCTGATGATTCGGGATAGCTGGCTGGGCGCTTTCGTCCGCGTGCGCAGCTGGTCTCTGGAATTTCAGTGCTGTTCACAAATGTACGCAGTGTTGTTCGCAATCGCGATGACCTTTCCTGTGCCGCCGATACCACATCGGCCGACATTATTGTCCTAACGGAAACATGGCTGAATGATTCTGTTCTAAGCACGGAAATCCTCGCTACCCAAAAGCGGTACTCCATATTTCGCTGTGATCGCGCAGTCGCACGTGGTGGCAGTGTTCTTGTCGCGGTCTCTGATCATCTTGATAGTCTTCACATTGATATTCCTACGACACTAGAGTTTTTATGTGTGCAGATCACGACTGAATATCAAAAACTTCTATTGTGTGCATGCTACCGTTCGCCCTCTACTGGGATTGGTTTTTGCAGCAAACTTCATGACGCGCTAAGCGCTGTGTGTGCCAGGTTTCCAAATCTTCCTATTTTTTTATTTGGCGATATTAATTTCCCTAATATTACCTGGTCTAGCGTTTCGTATACCACTATCAACTCTTCATCGGAATCCTCTAATTTTGTAAATCTTTGTTCCGACTTTTGTTTAACTCAGGTAATAACGCAGCCTACGAGGGTAACATCTTCAACACCTAGTGTATTAGACTTGTTGCTAACAACAGCCCCTGATGCTGTTTGCAATATTACCTATTTACCAGGGATAAGCGATCATTGTTTATTACACGTCATGTTGAACTTCCCTGCTCGAACATCACATAACAATCTAAAAGTAATATATGATTATGCTAAAGGAAATTACACAGCAATCAATAAAGCGCTTGAAGTCTTCTTTGACGAATTTCTGGAAAACTTCAACGAAAGATCCGTAAATGCCAACTGGCAGCTTTTCAGAAGCGAGCTTGCAAGTTGGTTGACTTGTATATTCCTCGAAAAAAGCTTTTAACTAACTGCCACTACCCATGGTACAACCGCTCATTAAAACGTCTGGCAAACAAAGGAGGCTTTTCCGAAAAGCTAAGTCTTCTGGAAAGCGTGAGCACTGGTCAGCGCTCCAAAAAACCCTTAACAGTTACAAGAAGTCTTTGAAGGAATCGAAGCACTACTACTTTAATGTGACGTTGGAAACGCTTCTAGCGAGCAATCCAAAGAAATTTTGGTGTAGTGTCAATAAACAAAACCAGTCACTTATATCCCTCGTTGACCCTCAGTCAAACCCTATTTCAAGCGCTAACGTCGCTGACATCCTTAACGAGACCTTTAGTGCAGCTTTTTCAAGTACCGTAACTGACATTACTGATGTTAGAGACTATGTATGCATGTAACATAAGTTTTCCAATGGACCTTGTTAGGTTTGGTTATGACGGAATTATTAACATAATTAACAGTTTGAAAATCTCCCCTTTTGATTTGATTTATTTGTTTCTGATGCAGAAAGAGGAGCAAGAGCAAAAGGCGAGACGCTTGACGATGGCTCTTGCCCCGTATACAGTTTGGCGCAAACGTTAAACATAGCTTTAAAAAGTTTCACACCAAAAATCTTCTGGGGGAAATAAGAAGGGAAAAGAGTAAATAAATCATGTAACGAAAAAATAACAGTATACAACGAAATAATTTGTACATGCCGACACAAAATACTTGTTACAAAGATTGCAAATATAACAAAATTCTGAACATGGTTGTTGCAAGCTTTGGAACAATAAAATTGCAACATCATAATAAAAAACAACAGCAGTATACAAAATGATAATGCGCTCCTAAAAAATAGCAATTAGGGACAGAAACATGGCAGATTATGTCAGTTATAAGTTATTTTCCAGCAGCAGAGCTCTAAGCGTGTTTTTCCAGACATTAGCACTCAGATCTGTTAATTATTGTATTTTATTTAGAAGGTTAGCTGTTTGGTATTTAATATGTTGTAGTCCATAATTCGTTCTTATTTTTGGCGGTCGTAAAGTTTCCTTACGGAGTGTGTATGCTGGAGCTGCATTGAATTTTTGTACAGTGTAAAGCTTCGCTTTCTTTGTGTACTGAAGCAATTTGTAGTAATAAATTTGATTGGCCTTTAGCATTTTGTATTTCAGGAAAAGCGGCCTTGTCCGCAGTAGTTCCGGTGGGCCGTGATATTGCTCAAATATTCTTAACACTTTTTTTCCAGGCTAATTAATCTTTTGTAACTATGACCTTGGAGTAAAAGAGTGAGTAATAAAATACAGTTCGTAACCATTGAGGGATGAGTGGGCTTTAAGCCAATTGTTTTACCTAGGTCAGCTATGAGGCTGTTGACATGAGAATTCCACGATAAGCTTTCTTCAAACCACACGCCTAAAAATTTTTGGGCCTTGACTTGAGCTATTTCTATGCCATCAAACAAAATTTTTATGGGAGATTTCTTGGGCTTGTTTCGCGGTGCAAACAATATGTATTTCGTTTTCTCAATGTTCAAGCATAATTTATTTGTGTTTAACCAAGTAGACAGGTGGAACAAATAGTTATTGACAGCATGTTCAATATCCGGGAGTGAATGGCTAGAGAAAAATACGTTTGTGTCATCTACATACATGATTAGTTTCGGGGTATTAGGAATAGAGCATAAATCATTTACGTAGGATATGAACAGCAAAGGCCCGAGAAAAGATCCCTGTGGAACGCCTTTTTAACTGGCAGAACTGGAGATGAATATTTATTAAAACTGACATATTGATAGCGGTTTGACAGATAGCTTTTAATTCTAGTGGTATTCCGGGGATCCCATACCTATTCAGTTTAACTAGGAGGTCATCGTGACACACAGAATCAAATGCTTTACGCAGATCTAGAAATAGTCCATGCGTATATTGTCTTTGTTCAAAATTTGTTATTATCTCATTTTTTATGTTAAGCAGGGCTGATTATGTAGATTTGTTTTTTGGAAATCCGTACTGCATATTACTGATTACATGATATTTATCGAAAAAGTTTTGTATCCTGACGTTGATGGCATGTTAAAAAAGCTTGGACAGGATCGTCAGTACTGAAATTGGTCGGTAGTTAGTCAAAGCATAGCTGTTCCCACCCTTAAAAATCGGGTGTACGCGTGCTATCTTTAAGCGGTCTGGAAACACCGATCTCGAACATAGAATTCATGATATGAGCCAGAGGAATAGATATTAAATCAGCGACATATTTTATCGGTCCACATGAAATGTCATCATAGCCAGCAGCTGTATTGTTTTTAACGTATTAATTATTCGTTTCACTTCGGAAGGTGTCACGGGAGTTAACATGATCGAATTTTCAAAGTCAGCACTACTAGTAGCAGAGTTATTTTTTTGTTTTGTGTTAAGGTCGGTACATTCAGAGCCAGAAACAAAGTAGTTATTCATGGCGATTGTAGCTGCACAGCCAGACAAGACGCCATTCGGCGTTGTAATATGCAAGTCTACACATGGTTTCTGTTGATTGGTTAGGCTTCTAACTTCATTCCATATTTTTCGGGGATTCCTTCTTATTTTTGAAAATAGCTGCTAATCATACTGAGTTTTCGCTTGTTTTACCAGCGAGTTCACCATATTTCTACACTTCTTGTATTCAGTAAACTCTGTCGGGTCACGACATTTAACAAAGGCGTGGTACATCTTGTTCTTTCTATTTATCATCTTCAATACAGCTTTGCTGATCCATGTTTTTCTTATTTTTTTACAGTGCCGCTTCTGCGTTTTTATTTGAAAAGACTGATCGTAGCACCATATACTTTTATCGAAAAACACATCATACGACTTGTTCTGGTCTTTTTCACTTAGAACAGATTGCCAGTCAGTGGTACTGATAAAAGAGCGAAAGATTTCCATAGCGCTGTCGTTTATAATGCGTGACTCTTTAATTTCTCTTTATTTATAAAGTGCGCAAGTGGAATGGAACGAAATTTTGGTAGGTGATCGCTTATATATACTGATAATAATCCAGAAATACTGCCGGGCGGATGCATATTATTGATACAGGTATCTAGTAGCCTGGCAGATTCTGCCGTGAGTCGGGCCGCTTTTGTAATAAGGTTCACACATGCAGATGAATTTATCAGTTCGTTCAGTTGCCTCGCCGGTGGGTTGTCAGAAACCATGTCGATATTCACGTCACCCATGATTGCAAAGGGAAGCCCTGAACTACATAGGTAATGAAGAGCTTCAATGTGTTAAAAAAAGTGCAACTTGTTCCCTGCTGATGGCCTATAGACTACTACAATCACAGCTGCATCTAACCGCACAGTGAGGCATTCAACATTATTTGTGACCATTGAAAACTGCGATATGACGTCATGTTTTTGTGACTGCAGCACGTACACGGCCACACCACCTCCCTTATTTTTTGAACGAACTAAGCCATTATACCTGTATTGTTCAAACTGCGGTTGACACTCGCCCACTGAAAGCCAGGTTTCAGAGAGAAGTAGAACATCAATTGAAAATGAAAAAGATGACAACAGATCATGCAGTTTATCTTGCTTATTGCGAATACTGCGAGCATTTATATGCAATACTGTCAGCCGATTTTGCGGGCTGTCTAGAAATGAATTAAGAGTCAAGATTATGGTATTCGCAGTTTATATCTGTGTCCATCTTGAATGCGTGCCATGCAGAAATAGAGGACAGTTTGTCTACTCTTCGTTGGCTGTCATCTTCTCGAGATCATCCATGCAAGTGATCATAACGACCGAAGAGCCCTCGTCTTTTCGCGCGAAAACCTTGCATCCAGCGGTCCAGACAAACTTCCATCGCACCTCCTTCTTCCTCTTAATCGCCGCACCAAGCAACTGTTTACCAAACCTTGTCAGATGCTCATTTATATAGACAGGAGAGGAGGTTTCAAACCCAAGTTTTTTTGCATCCATCCTGAATTTCTTGGCCTTGTTAAGTATTGCGTTCCTCTTAGTTCTGCGGACAAGCACAACATAAATGTTTGATTCATCATGGCGTGCAGTGGGTACACGATTGCATATGTCAATGTCCTGTTCAGTAATTTCCTCTCCAACAATAACACCAATTTTTTGCACAATAGATAACGGTTCACCATCCAGTGGAATGCCCTTGATCTCAAGGTTGTTGGAGCGCTGATACTGCTCGAGCTCATCAAGCCTGCGTGCGAGTTTGTCATTTTCTGCTTTCAGTTCGCAGTTCTCTTTCAGTACTTGCTGAATTTCATCTTTAAGTTCTGTCATTCCTTGTAGGCTATCTTTTATAACTCGAAATTCAGCTCTTAGCTCACGCCGCAGGTCTTCGATTGCTTTTGCAGTATCGCGGTCGTCTTTTCCCATTTTACAGCTTTTTTTTCTCTTTTTTTTTTAAATACACCACATTCAACACATCAGTCAATATAGTTTGGCAGCAGCGCACAATTTCTACATATAACGCCGGCACTGAAGTTAACAAAACTACCTCACCTGCAAAAGGCAGATAAGATACGTGATGTGGTCCCGATGGTAGCTGCTGCCAAACTGCGGGGAGGCGTTGGCCTTGCCGTCCTTTTATAGCTCCGTAGCCGATGCTTGCAGCCCTCTGCCGGGATCCCCCTGGTGTCTACAACTGGCGTTGCTGAAGCGGCACTTCCTTCCGGGATTTATCCTTTCCGCTCCTTTCCAGGCTGCAAAAGGCAGATAAGATACGTGATGTGGTCCCGATGGTACGCTGCTGCCAAACTGCGGGCCTGATAACATTAACTCCAAAGTCCTGAAGTCTACTAAAGTGTACTTGGTTGGTTGGTAACAACTTTATTCAAAAGTCCTTCAGAGCTCCGCAATTTTTTTACTGAAGATATGTGAGCTATCGCTTGAAGCAGGAGATATACCATACGAATGGAAACTGGCTACAGTGATTCCACTCTATAAATCTGGCGACAGGCTTTCACCCTTCAATTATCGTCCCATATCATTAACTTTCATTTCTTGTAAAATCACGGAGCATATAATATTTTCTCAATTATCTGGTTTTCTTGAATCATTTTCGTTTTTCACGCCTACACAACATGGTTTCAGGAAACAGTTTTCCTGTGAAACACAGCTATTATCTTTCAGCAACGAAATTTATTCCATTCTTGATGAAGGTTCAGAGGTCGACGGCATCGTAGATTTTTGCAGGGCTTTCGATAAAGTGTCCCATAGTCTGTTGTTGTATATGCTTGCTCATCTTCATATCGACCCGAATGTTCTAGCATGGATTCGTTGTTTTTTATCTAATCGCTCGCAGTTTGTCCACGTTAACGGTCTTCAATCATATTCAATGCCGGTCACGTCTGGGGTACCACAAGGATCGGCACTAGGACCCTTATTATTCCTTGTGTACATTAATGATCTACCTAACAACATAAATTCTTCTACCAAACTATTTGCAGATGATTGCATACTATAGCGTGAAATTAAAAACCCTAATGATGTCCACTTCTTGCAAGCAGATCTTAACTGTGTTACTGACTGGTGTACTAAATTAAAAATGGTTTTAAACGCATCAAAATGCAAATCCATGCACTTCTCACGTCAAGGCGTCTCCCCACCAGTTTCTTACAGCATCAACAATGCTTCGTTAGCCCCGGTTACCTCGTATAAATACCTCGGTGTACATCTGACATCAAATTTATCCTGGAACCAGCATATCACCTACATTACTGGAAACGCTAACCGTATGCTTGGTTACATAAAAGGAAACTTTTCGAATGCACCCATTTAAGTCAAACTCCTTCTTTATAAAACACTGGTCCGTTCAAAGCTTGAATACGCCGCGTCGATATGGGACCCTCAAGCTAAGTCCCTTATATCTGTTTTGGAAGCTGTTCAGAACCATGCCGCTCGTTTTATCCTCCACAACTATAACCGCACATTAAGTGTCACACTAATGAAAAACACTTTATCACTGCCATTAGTTTCATTGCGCAGAAAAAATTCACGACTGTCTTTTTTTAAAGGTCTACAATCTGAATCCTGTTTTGAAAAACGCCCACCTATGTTTCATCGCGCATTGACCATTCACGCAAAGTGGGCGTTCCACCTTGTCACACTACGGCTCGGTGAAATTCTTTCATCCCAACTACATCATCCGAGCGGAATCACTTGCCAGCAGATGTGGCACGCACCAACGATCTCGAGAATTTCAAGAAAAAGTTAAGCGCCTGCATTTCTTGTTCATGATATGTGTGTCCTTCGGCTCGCAGTCCCACATGAACTCTGTTTTGTTGATTTGTAGTTTTGTGATTTGTTAGTTCTTGTTTCCTTCGTTTTTTTTCTGCAGCTTTCCATGGATGTGCACAATTCCCGAAATATGTACAACTCAGTGCAGTGCAGTGCAGTATGTATGCTGTAACCCATGAACGTATTTTTAATTTCCTGTTATCTGTGTTTCTTGTTCCACTCCCTTAAATAATGCCCGCTGGGCCATGAGGGTATTTGAAATAAATAAATTAATAAATAATTACTGAATTTACAGGGGCAATCATTACTCCGATTTGTGTCCGCCTGGCCGCATTACCAACATGCAAAAACGGCATTAGCATATGGCGTCTCACATTAAAAAAAATCATTAAAGCCTAATTTTTAACACGAGGTATATGTGCCAGTATAGCGGCCATCGAGGGAACGAACACGGGTTAATGACATCCTAGTCGAAATCAAGAGAAAGAAATGGGCTTGGGAAGGGCATGTGATGCGCAGGCAAGACAGCCGCTGGTCCTTAAAGATAACGGAGTATATTCCAAGAGAAGGCAAGCGTAGCAGGGGGCGGCAGAAAGTTAGGTGGGCGGATCAGAAGGTTGCAGGCATACGGTGGGCGCAGGTGTTATTTGGAGAGACATGGAAGTGGCCTTTGCCCTGCAGTGGGCTTTGTCAGGCTGATGATGATGAAACGTTGTAGCGCTGACCTCGCTGTCACGTGACAGAAGACACTAAACGTGAAAAAAGAACTTGAGGGGGGCACTTAAGCTCTGCTAACGGTATGACGTGATAGCTTATCAGTTAACGCCCATATATGCAGAATTCGTCATTCTCTACTTAGCTTCATAGGTGCCTGGAAGTAAAATCGGTTTTTAACGAAAGGAAATGACACAGTAACTGCCTCACATATCTCGCCGGACAGTACCGAGCCACGCCATAAGGAATAGATAAAGGAGGGAGTGAAAGAAGAAAGGATGGAAGAGGTGCCGTAGTGAAGGACTCCGGAATAATTTCGACCGCCTGCATGAGGTGATTCGCAGCAATAAGCTGAGGGCCTCTGAACCTCTCAGGTTCTCGACTTGCAGAAAATTTCGCCCATCGTCCGAGAACGGCTTGCGAAAGTAGCCTACAGAAAAAGGTGTTGCGGGTACATACGTGATTTTTGATCTACTTGGTAGCGTATCTGCATGCGCTGCCGCATGCATGCGCACCAAGCATGGGCTTCAGCAATCAGTAGCATGCTGCTGTCGGATGCACGATAACACACTCGCTCTCTTACATATAGAGTGCGGTATTACTACCTGCGTTTAATAAAGACATTGGTTCACTGTTCCCTTGCTGCGTTCACGTTTCACTTTGGCAAGCCCAGCAATGATACATATTTTGCAAGTAAAGTTTGTTTTTTCGCGTGGTTTAAATGATGAAGCTGCCAACATGCATGTACAATTTACTGGAAGTTTGGCAGGAGCTGTGTAACAGTAAAATAAATATAGGGTGCATTTCTCATTTATTTCATGTCGCAGCATCTCAGACATGTAATTAGGCACCACTGTTCAATGTACTAGTGCAGGTCTAATTATCTCATAACACAAGTTGACTGAACACTGAAGCAGCCACAATCGAGCAACACTGCTGAAAGCACCACTCTGCTGCCAAGTTTCACTTTGTGTGGGTGTACCAGCGGCAGTGGCAGATGTAGACAACGGCTGTCATCACTATGGCACGTCACGAGGAACATCTCTTTATGCGTTACCGTTTCATGTGAGATCAAATGAGCTTTTTTCTGCCGACGCACAACATTTTCTTTTTAATTGATTGCATCTGTTTTGCTCAAATGGGATTTTTTATTTGTACTTTTCTTCTGTTTTTAGGTTATTATTAGAGGATCTTATGTTCCTTAGCCCAACCCCGTACCGTAGTAACATTTCTTTCTCATTTGGGCCAGCGTTTGACTCCATACCAAAGAACATAAAAACAATTAATGACAAAAATTGATATTTTTGACAGTGAGTGAGCAAGGCATCAGGTAAAGAAAAAATATCACTTCTGTAAGCATAAGTAGGGTATAATTTAGAGCTTAGTGCCCAGCCTGCTGCTCCCAAGCCCACTCCAAATTCTGCCTCATATGTAATGCAGTACACACTGCTAAGTGACTACAAAGAGACGTGGCTGATTTCATGATGCGTGTCTTTGAACAAAACACCCACCAGTTGTAAAAGTGCTCCTACCAAACAAGGGCCATGCCTGTGGAACAAGGGTCTCAAGTTGCTGTGGAACCCTTTCTCCAGACTTCATACCTTCCTGATATGGACAAAAAAATCATGCCGACACGGGGGGCAAAAATACCCAAATGCATTTAGAAGCAACAGGATGAATGGTAAAATATTCTGCTATGAGCAATCATAGTATTAATCAGTCACGAAATAAAGTGGGTAAAGGAAGGAATGCAGAGAAAGGAGAGAGACCTCAGGAACCAAAAAAGTTCTCCATGGAGCCCATTTTCCGAACCCTTGCTGTATAAAGAACCTGCGCCTAGCTTGCTTAATATGGTTCACTGTATGCTTATGAATCAAGAGTAGATTTACCGCGGCCTAAACTTGCCTTCATTGCGAAACTGGCAAGAAATTACACAGGCATAATGGTGTTTCCCCAACTACTCTCTCTGTAAATCATGTAGCTGAAAGTGCTCAGAATAATTTTCGAACAGCAGCATACCAGGAAATGCACAGATGCCATAATACACGTTCTACAATAAAATTAAATGCAGGCAAGCTTTTAAAAAATACCAACTGTTTAAACTTAACCAGGGCCAAACTCTGAACCTGCGGAAACAGTGAGAGTATGCATATCGTCATACAAATCCCAGCTCACTGTAGTAAAGGTAGAATCGAGCTGGGAACTAGGACATCAGCCCCAAGAGCTCACTGCCTCTGCACAGGCAAATAAAAAAAGTAGGAAAGAAAGAAGGACACTGCAGATCAGAGTAATGCTACAACTTATGGAACCTGTTTCCCCCCTCCATTTCGACACGGCCTATCTTCATCGTCGGCCGTCAAGACAGCACCGGTTGGGCGAGGAGGGAAGTCTCCCTCATGGGGGAAGGGAACGGCGACGGGAGCGCCACCTCGTAGGTTACGCGGAATTTTGCGGGACCGGAGAGAGTCTCTTCGTGATCCGGCCAGCGTCACGAGCGGTTGCAGCCGCAGGCTCTCGTCACGCTCCGCGGCAGGCGCACGGGGATCCGTTGTGCCTTGCCGCTGGACTTCTGGTACCAGGCAGCGAAGCGCACGCAGCAAACGCGCGTTCTCGGCACCTTCCCCGGCAAATGCTAGGGAATGGCTTTGCCCCAAGAATGCGGCGCGCACAGGAAAACCCGGCCGGCATTGTCGGCACATACAAACGTTCGCCGCCGATACCTCCGAAGTCGCGCCCCTGCCGCAGCCTGTAAGTCGGAAGTCCTTACGTAGCCTCTATTTCCGAGGAATGCCTCGTTGATGTTTTGTAGCTAGCCGGCCCTCTCTGTGTATTATTTGCAAATGTAATAAATAGCATATGAGTGTTAACGCTGTGTCGTCCCCTCCCTTTCTTTCCCTCGCGCACGAACCGCTCAGCGGTTAGCGAGCGGAAACGCTGCATCCGCGTAGTGGGAGTGCGGGGGGGGGGGGGGGGGGGGGGGCGATAGGCTTTGTTCTTACCATATTTCCACAATGGCAGCCCAACGTAGGACAAGCTCTTAGGACGAGGGACGACAGTCAGTTCAGTTCGTGGAATTCCCGCCCGGATTTGGAACAGCGTAACGCCTGACCCGAATTCAGAGATGCTAGCAAGGCTAAGATGCTTTCTTGATAGCGAGACCGAGCCGTCCACGGAGAACAGCAAGCCAGAAGCGAGTGAATGCGGAAGCCTGAAGGGTGGCCCGATTTTTCTTGTATATAGTTGTAAATAGTTGTAAATATTCTCTTTGGCTCTGGGAGCCAAACTGCAGCTAGTTTACAGAGATAAATTCAACAACCTCACTCCCATAATGAGTAAAAAAAAAAGTGAGGGCTCCTGCGCCAGCAGAAAAACAAAGTAACGACATTGGCAGCCACTGGTTAACACACACATGAATATCTAGTGCATTTACAAGACAATTAATCAGCAACAAACAAAAACAGTGCAGTGGATGCATCGATAGAGTAAGTGCCGTATATGTTGCTTGCATGGAACTGTACTGGAAAGTGGTGATGGTAGCAGCTGCCTTGTTGATTGACAGCCATGTGAGGCCCATGAAGCGGCCGCTAGCTCTCCTCGCAATGTGTTATTAATAGATGCATTATTTTTTCTGAAATTCTTTCCCACAGCTTCCTCGAATGCATTGGATCATGCAGAATAAATGTTGAGAAACTGTGGTAGGGACAGGCATCCCAAATGTTAAATAAAGGTGTTTAAACAAGCTAAAAAATTATACCAATGCAGTTATTTCGGTTAAAAAATCACAAATATTTCCATGGACCTCGAATCTGAGGCCAGCTGAGGGCTAATGATGTCAACTAGGTATGCAAGATGACTTCCTTGTGGCGTCCATCGCCTTACAAATCAGTTGCAGTGACAGGCCTGAGCGAGTAAAAACAATGAATGCATTACATACATGTCCTGTGCACAAACTTTACTGCAATCTCATGCTGTACAGAAGGTTCGTGACACTATCAGGTATGCCAGTTTTATTTCACAATGAGCCAACTGATATTTAAACTTTGGCTCCCCGCTGGCCAGCAACCCCTTCTTTCGCCCTTCGGCAGTGCCACAAAGAAGCTGATTTCCTGTTCTGCACCACCGCGTGAAGAATAGACATACGACTGGTCTGCATAGGTGAGATCTACCTGTCGCGAAGCCCGACGGTTTCATAGCGAAAGTCGCGTACCCCATCTGCTCAATCTGCGATTAAGGCAATAAAATCCCACGGTCAGCGCGTTTACGCTGGCACACACAGAAATAACGGCTACGGCCAAAATTTATAAAGAGGCCATGCGCGAAGGAGACGAATCTTTAAAAAGACAAAACTTTCGTTAAAGGCCACCAGCTATCGATCGGTGCACAGTAGCAAACATGCAACAGTAGCTAAGAAACGACCTCATCGACGCCACTCCGCGGTCTCTTCGCGCGCCTTCATCTGGAGGCTGTCGCGAAATCGTTACATCAGAAGGTGCCGCATTAATAATCGAGACCATCGCACACTTGCGCTGTCGTGCAGCAGCTCTGTCAACAGGCTGCTGGGCGATGAGGGAGCGACGAACACTATCTAGGGTTGGCGGGCAAGTACGCAACAACATCGCGTGTGCACAACGAAGTATTCTCACAACACTCACCTCAGTCTGCAGAAGGCTGAAGGCAGGACTGCCTAAACCATGAACTGAAAGCAAAATTCACCGAGCTCGCATAGTGCACACAAACAAGGCGCTGCGCTGGCGCATACAACCGTTCCCTGAAACGCGCGCCATCCACGACCTCGGCATTATTTTCGCGTCTGGGTTTGAGGGGTTTGAGAGTTAATTGTCGCAAAAACACAAACCCGAAAAACTCTCTCGCATCACATCCGGCAGCCAAAAACACTCCCTCCTCCTTATCCTCCTTTCCACCTATGCTCTGGGCGCGCAAGCGCAGTTTTGCAGAGTTTGTTCTCCCAATGTTCAGGTGTCCAACCATGGAGGAAGGAAAAATTAGAGGAGAGACCATCACGTGACATTTTTTGAAGCCGGAAACGAGCTCAGCGCCGTATACTGTCCGGGTGCGCTTTTGTTTATTTTTATCCGCGATCTTGTTTACGTTTCTCCGCGCGCGCGTTTCATACCACGCGAAGGAGCCAGCCTAAAGAGACTCCAGTGCGAGTGGCGCTTGGTTTCTGGCCGTTGTTTATGTACGGGAGACATCGGAAGCGTTCGTGCGAGACATTCTGCTGCTTCCAGTTATTGGTCTTTGCTGCGTCGTCTCCGCGCCATCCCCGCTCTCTCGTTCGAACGAAACATTCCGGCTTGCATGGCCATAATCAAGTAGCATTCAACGAAGGCACTTATCGCAACTGCGGTAAGTGCGGGAAGGAACTTTCACTTATTGCGGTGGCCCATCCATGGTACTCAGTGTCTTTTGCCGTTTTTGCATCGCGTCGTTTTGCGACGGCGGAGGTATGTGTCCCTGGGTTCCGTGCAGGCTGCACTTGGCGAAATATACTGGTATACTTACATACGGTTCATCCTAGTATCGTGTTAATCGCATGGATAGAAGGTTAATTTCACCAGATGAGGTGAAGGGCACAAAATTTTAGCTCATTAAAATTGTGTGTAAATATGCAGCTGCTGCCAAAATATAGCAGAAGAAAACCCTGGCATTCACTTTGAAGGGCATGCTTGTTTGTGTTCTTTCTTTTTTTCTGATATAAATTGTTGCCCATGGTGCCACTGAAATAGAACTTGTTACTTTGTGCCGTGCGTCATCTTTCACTCGTTTTGTTATGCAGTGTGTCTTGGATCGCGCTGTGTATTTCATGATGTTTCCGAACCAACTACCCCACCTTAATGCAGTGTAAAGTAAAGTGTTGTGTTTTATGGTACAAAGGCAACTCAGGCCATCATGCTCCAAACTTAAGGTAAAAATTGTTTTCAGCGAACTTTTTTAGAAATATTAATTATCGATGATGTAGAGGGCGAAAAACTTTGATTTGTATTACCTAATGATGACGGAAGAAAGAAATTTTATGAATGGCTAATATTAAGAGCTTTGAAGAAGGCTGGGTAGTGTCAGCAGGCATCCTTGGCTGGGCAAGGATGTTGAGCCTCCCAACCCGTAAAACAAAACCACAGCCTTCGCAGAAATGAGAAGGTGGCTGAGGTGTATAAAAAAATGAAGCGAATCAGTGGTTAAAAATTTAGTTTGCTGAGAGAAAATCCTGCTTCTCCTAAAAAGCTAAAAACACATGTCGTGTCAACAATTGCATCTTCAATCAAAAGAAACATTGGGTGTAAAGGAATGTGTTCATTACAAAACTGAGTAAAATTTTTTCCCTGTTTTTCAAGTTTTGTGCATGAGTATGAAATGACTTAGATCATCTCCACATTTTTAACAGATTGATTTGTATTCATTTGTCAATAGAAAATTGTGTGTTATGAGCATGTGGTTTATACGAAGACGACATAAAATAACTTCAATGAATCGTTCCTGGTGCAAACATGACTTCCATTCACCTAGAACTGGGTTTACAAAGTGCAGTTTGTTGTTTACATATTTGTTCCAAGCTGTCTCCCATTTTTTCCTAAATTTCCTTTGTACTAATTTAATGCAATCCTTGAACGTCATATTTACCTTTTTAGTTCCTTGCCATGAGAATGAGCAGTGCATAAATTTGCTCTCTCGTTGCCTTTTATTCCGATATGACGTGGGACCCAGATGAGTTTTATGTTTTGTCCTAGAGCTGATGTCACCAATCGTAGGAGTGATTGCATTTCTAGAGTGGAGAGCAGTAAGTAAACTTAAGGAGTCTGTGTGAATAAAACTGTTTGTGAGGTTCTCGTATACTATTTGTTCAATGGCTACAAAGACGGCGTAACATTCGGCAGTGTAAATTTATGCGCACTGTGGAAGCCAACTTCTTTGCGATTCCCTTTTATTACTGCGCTTCCAAAGTAAATATGTTTTTGAGCCATCTGTATAAAAGGTGTGAAAGTACTGCATTTTTCCTGAAATGCAAGAAAATCTTGCGCATTATATGTTGTTGTGGAATTTGTTTTTTACGGAACTGTGTGAGAGTAAAATCGCAGACTGTAGAAAAATGATACCATGGAGGCAGTGGATCTCGTCTTCGAGCAATGCCAGGTAATGGCAGTGTAAAGTACTGCCTTTAAATTAAAACTTCCTGAAAATTTTTAGTACATGGCTCTCCATGGGAGCTTTATGTGCCCAGCTTGCTGGCACGTGTCTTATATTTAAATGGCCCTCTGCAATACTTTGTATTTGAGAGCATAATGATTTTTTAGTGGACAGCTGTCAAATGTGCTCATGAGGTTGTAAAAAAAAATCCTTCTTTGCTAGAATGAATTTAGAGCTTCGTGCATGACATCCATGAGCAAGGTTTTTGATGTCGGGTTGTTTGCATGCTATGCTCACATAACAGTGGCCCACATACTGGCCACACTTTAATCACGCTCTGTGGTGGATAGCACAACCCTCTCAGCTTAATGCTGAATAAGTGTGCACGTGTCTGCTTTTGGCTGAGTCGTGAACAATGCTGCCATGCATGGTTATACCCCAGCTTAGTCTTCAGCCCGCCTTTTAATGCTGCTCTTGTTTTTTAATGCTGCAACCTGTCTCCATTACGTATATTTGCGCAGCTCTGTCAACAGGGCCTTTTGCTACAGCAGTGAGGACGAGAAAAATCCTGCAGTATTTTGTTTTTGATCTTGAACATTGTATTTATCTTCATAACACGTTTTTGTGTGGCTTCCCATGCCAGGAATGCTTTCTCATGCAGCAGTGAGGATAGGCAAATATCCTAACAACTTAAGAGTTCTTGACCCTGAATGCAAAATGTAGTATCACAACATGTTCATAAAGGTGGCCGTGCCAACAATGACTTTTGATTCACAACTCCAAAAGCAACTCAAAGAGGTGACAGAAACAGAGAGGGCCGAAGTGCCTATCGTAGCACGGCAGGGGAGGATATATGGCGGTGGGGGTGTCGCCCCCTCCCAAGCCAGAAATTTTACTTAAGAAAACCATGCTGAATCCCTTTTTCTCAGCGAAAACAGTCCAAGAAATACATGTTTCAAATAGGACTGGCCCTCTTTAAGAATGATCCATAAATCCACCCTTTGTAGCACTGCAACGCAGCATGTTTCACATCTGCAGATTTAGTTTGGTGCATAATACATATGACCGCGGATTTTTCAGACTGCTTCAGTGGCTGCAGTATGTTTCACAGTGCTGTGCATTATTTCAGTGCCGTATTTCATGTTTAACGTGCAAAGCTGCAGCTGTACGCACCAATTTTTGTTACTTGATGAAATACTAGCTTGTAATATGTTACTGCATAGTAGCACACTTTACTTGTGATCAACAATACAGGCAATGAAACTGAATTTATTGTACATAATGAGCACATGGAAATATTTTTCTTCAACCACAGGCATCATTGAAATTCAATGCACAAGTGGATCTTCATTTCACTAATTGCTTTTTACCTCAAATAACACTATAACAGAACACGGGCACAATAAACGCGTGTGAGAAAAGGCCTCCAAATTCAGTTAGAGCTTCGCCGTTTTCGCACTTCTTGACCCTGACCTCAGCCCGAAAAGCAATTGCAATACCTGCTGCAGGAAACTGGTCTGAAAATAGCACGCGATCAAAAATAGACTTGACCTCGATATGAACGAATACACTTGAGCTCGGCACGCCACAGAGGCAAATAGCTGCCTAGACGCTTCAGACGTTAAACGCTTCAGGAACAAAGCGAGCGCAGCTGCTTCCTTTACAATAGCGCTCTCCGTCCATGTTATGGCCCCCGCCGCTAACACAAGCGCAATTTCCGAAAAACAAAACTGGCAGTTGTATTCAACACCAGTTGCAATCGCTGGAGCGTTGCTAGAACACGCATAAATAGCAACGAGGTTTCACTGCCGATGGAAACGGGAGAGCGAATGGCACACGCACACTGCACGCCCAAGACACGAAACGATCGCACAACACGCCGACGAACACTCTGCAGAGCACGCCGTATTTAACCAATGGTGAACGAACAGCGCCAATGCTCCTCAGTGAACAGCGGCGGTCTCCCGACGGCTCCGAGCAGTGTCGCAGCAGACGAAATGCCCGTGCTATCGTTGTCGCCGAGCGCGTTCAAATCCGGTCACGCAAAAAGATTTTTGCGCAGAATTCCACATTGAAATATGGACGAACGCCGTCAACGCCAGCCTGTGAGCACCACCAAAAACTGAAACTCGAGCAGTTACGGCTACGCCGCACATCAAATGGTACGCCGCGGCCCGCTGCTGGCGCCCCGTTTGTAAACAAGCTGCCCGGACAAGATGGCCTCCTAAAAGAGAGAGAGAGAGAGAGAAATACGTCACTTCCTTTACACTTTTTTCTTATGTTGTTGTATGGGAAGGGCCTCCACTGATATTTTCCGTCGTCCATGGGCCGCACAGTTCACTACAGCAGCCGATCGAGGCGAGTGCTGATTTTGACGTCGCCGACAGTACAGCTTGATGTTCTGTCCTTCTGCCACAAATGCTTAAAATATCTTAGAACTACCGTACGCATGCACCTCCTCGCGTTTGGCTGAAAAAGTGCGATTTGTTAAAACGTAGAGGTACCCACGAAACACATAACTTATATAAAAGGTTTTCAAACAACTCCAAACATCTACCAACGTCTAACTCTAGACTGAAACGTGTAAAAATATCTCAGCAATGAAAGTTTATCCACAAACGTTTTAAAAACATACCCAGACAACACAAATACATCCTCAGGACTTCCTGAGGATTAATTTTTGAGGACGTCTTCTATTAATCCTGAATAAGTCCTAACATATTCCTGTCGTACGGCCTCAGTATGTCCTCAGGACCTCCTCAAAATTTCTCTCAAGGACCTTCTTAGTATGTTTTCAGGACGTCTGATGAGGATTTAGCCCCGTGAATTCGGGTCATTATATCGCGTAATTACTGTGGGGAGTGTACACAGAGGCTGTGAAACAGCTTTTTTTGCTTCGTTTGTCTTGAATTCTGGCAAACAAATTATGCAAAAGTTTTGCTTGGTCAAGACCGGTTCATTTGTCGCATTTCTTGGTGCATGCAGATTGTTCTTGTGCAATATTTTCATACAGCGACGACTGTATATTGTCACGTAGTGGTGACGGCAGTCGAAGCAGCGATAAAGACGGACGAAAGGGTCTTCTAAAAGAAAACTGCTTATTGGGCTGACTTACACCCAAAATGGACTAAATCACTCGGCGACGGCGAAGCTACAAGCGTGCTCGGCGGTCGTCGAACAGAATGCCCGCCGCTGTCGGCCGTGCTCAATTTAAAGCTGATAGCGAACTTTCGAGATAAAGCGTGCAAAGTTACTAGAACGTTCCGGAACAATGTAGAATCAGCTCTGCCTGGCTGCGATCAATCGAGATAAATCTGGTCGCGTCTTGCGTCGCAAACAAAGCGATAAAGTGGTGTGGCGGCAGATTTGAAAAACGAACAAACGCTGCAAATATTCGCGGCAATATACTACGCTTTGAAGAGTTGAACTCTGCCCCCTCAGTGCAAAAGCTTGGACTAATGGCCCTAAAATCTAAACAGTTCCACCCCATCAGAAGCATGCAGCACATAACAGGTTTAAAAGCCAAAATACCTTAAAATATCTCTTCAAGGCATATAGTTTTTCAGTCACAATGGTTTGTACACAAGTATCTTTGATTAAACCTGCAATTCAATTTATTAATGAAAGCCGAATGCGAGGGATAAAGCTTGATTTATCTCGGCTCAATGCAACAATATTGTCCAGCGATATGACGCTTGTAGGACATTTTAGAAATTTTAATTCTCGAGTCGTCCTGCAAATTACAAACTGAGGACATTTTCAGAAGACGTTTGGACGTGACGCCCTCAAAAAATTCTCATAATCTTGTTACGAATGAGGACGTTCTGACCATTTGGGGACATCCTTGTTTGTTGTTATCTGGGTTCTGACAAAACAGGTTTATTCACAATTTTTTTAAAGTTCTGTAAATATACGTTTTCCACGCAACGTTTTAAAAATTTCTCTGACGAGTTTTCTCGGGAGCGTTTTTGCGAGGTTTTTTAACGGCAATTTGTTCCGAACGTATATTTGCACGCATGTCCAAGTACTTTTTGGGGGGGGGCGCTGCGAGCGCGCGACGTGAGCAGACGTGTGTCTCTTCGGCTCCGCCGATTTTCGGCTGGGGCCACGTCCCAAATCATTCTACCCCGGCAAAACTGGCGTCAAACGAGCCGGAAAACGAAGCGGAACACCTGGACTCCGAATTCGTCCAGGTAGGCCGATTTTCTCTAAATTTACGGCCGTTTTTCGACCCACCACGTCGGCGCCGTCGTTAAGCCTAACGGCGTCGCCAACGCCTGGCCTGGTGGAATTGGCCCTCCGAGGACAAGATGGCGACTTCCGCGCAAGAAGTGCGCGGCTACGACCCTGAGGCGATGTTGTGGACCTCGGTGCCCACCACCAGAGATTCAAATTCGACGGTTACTCCCAAAATTCGAAGTCAAGCTTTGCTTCAAGCGGCTGCACGCCGCTCCCAAGACAAAGCCCAGATGGCGGCGTTCGGCGCCGCCCCGGCCGCCGGTTCGTCGGTCGGAAACGTGAACGCTCCCGCGACGCGCGCCACGGGAAGCAAGGCCAAGGCGTTCTCGAAGTGGAAGCCGCGTCCAATGCCCAAACCGACACCTGAAGACTACGTCATATTTATAAAGCCCAGAGAAAGCGTTTCTCTTCACGAGGCGTTCACAGAAACCGGCTACGGCACTGCCATTTCAGCGTACCTCGGGTTGAAACGGGGCCGCGCCATCTCCGTTCTACCCTCACGAGAGCAAAACCTCATCATTGTGCATACCCCGGACATCGAGGCGGCCGACCAGCTTATCGGGGACTTTGCAGTAAATTCCGACAATGGGTCGATCCCGCTTCGGGGTTACCTAAGACAAGACGGCGGCAACATGTGCCACGGCGTGATCGTGGTCCGTAACTCGGACACCACGGAAACTCTTAAAGACCGAGTGTGCTGGCGCACCGGCACCATCCTGAAAATCCGGAAGTTCGGGACATCCAACAAAGCACGCATCACTTTCGCGGGTAAGGAGAAGCCCCGTTACGTACATTATGACAACATGGTCGTCTCTGTGAGAAACTACTACAAAACTATCCCGGCGTGCGGTCAGTGTGGGGTCGTCGGGCATCGCGCTGATGCGTGTCCAAACCTGCGATCGAGCACCTGTGGACTCTGCGGATTCCAAGCTCCGCTAGTGGAGGGGGTGCGGGCTCCTCACAACTGTGTTCCCCGGTGTTCTCTGTGCGGTGGCTCCCATGCCACCAACTCTCGTGACTGTGCAGCAAAATTCCGCACACCCAAGACGAAAAAGAAAAAAACGGCGTCCAAGAAGAAAAGCCGCTATCTTGGGCCTCCCGGCGATCAGCATGGTCAGGAAATCTCCAACACCGAGAACCCACCTACCGGAGGTGCTGCAAAACAACCATCCAAGGTGTCGCCACCACACGGCGGACTGGCGAAACAGTCGACAGAAACGCGCGGTGATACCAGGGCCTGGGTCAACGCAGTCAAAAATGGCCACCAGGTGAGCGGTTCGGGTGGGGCTGCTTCTCTCTCCCCCTTTCCACTCCCTTTCCAAGGGCGCATAGCGCCGAGCAAGATCAAATAGCAGCACTCAGGGCCCAAAATGAGATGCTGCTAAAGAAAATTAACGAATTGGAATCTAAAATCCACCAGTCTTCTTCTCCCCCCTCGCCTCCCGCGGCTGAGGTAATGGAGAGTGAGCTCGTGGTACCGAAGGCGGTAACAAGTTTGGAGGCCGCATTCGAGGCCCGCCTCGGGGCCACAGAGGCCCGATTCGCCGCTATAGAAAATCAAATTTCAATGATGGTAAACTCCATCTCCAAATTGCAAGAGACAATCCCCGCGATGATTGCCCAACAAATTGCGAATTCCTTGCACTCCTCGCGCAGGCCCGGCGATCCCTTACCCGGCAGCCCTCACAAAACTTCTAGACGCACCCCGAGGTAGCCGACGACGACAACTGCTCACTCTCTGGTATGGAGGATACCCCCCTTCTTGCGAGTGTTGGCTCCGGAGCAGTGTCAGTACAACCCCTCCTCAATCTAAATGACCATGGCGAGCAGCCCTAAGATCAGGCGCTCCCCAAGAACCAATTCGGCCACCCCCGTCCAAATTGTCCAGTGGAACTGGCGGGGCTTCCGTTCTCGCGCAAAGAGGGTGGATCTCCGACTTTACCTTTCAACTTTCGATTCTCTTCCCGCGGTGTTTGCCCTCCAGGAGCCAGGGAGTGGCGTCACCCTCACAAATTACATCCCCTTTCAGCAGGACCCCTCTTCCTGCGTCTGCGTGCATAAAAATTATACGGCTAATCTAGTTGACTTGGAACTTTACACAGAATATTCCTATGCGATGGTGACACTTCTTCCGCTCAAGAAACAAGATGCACCACTCCTCGTACTCAACATATACTGTTCCCCCAAACTCAAAAATGTAACCTTCGCAGCACTCTTTAGCCGCGCTCTAAAGGCTGCGGGCAGGGACCCCCTGGTGATTGTGGGCGATTTCAACGCCCACAGTACACTATGGGGATACGTGCGTGAAGAGAAGCGGGGACGCAAGCTAGCGGAACTCGCGTCCACGCTGGGCCTGACTCTTCACGCTGACCCTGCATATCCAACGCGGCTGGGTAATTCCGAGACCCGGGACACATGTCCGGATCTCACCTTTACCAAAAACATTGTACACGCAGAATGAATCAACACCGAGGAAACCCTCGGTAGTGACCACTGCCTTATCAATACCACAGTAAGGACTAAACCATTGGCAAGACCCCACGCACAAGCTCGGCTTCCAGACTGGAATAAGTTCCGGCAAAACTACATCAATTCGGCGTCTATCCACGAACAAGGCTACCACGCGTGGGCACAAGGATTGGTTACACACCTTCGTTCGGTGGAAACACAAATTCAGCTCTCGGAGGCCACTCCGGAGGTGGACAACCACCTTCTGCACCTCTGGGAGGCGCGGCACAGCCTCGTCCGCAGATGGCGCCGCCAAAAACGTAACGGAAAGCTCAAAATTCGTATCGCTGAGCTCACCCAGCGAGCGGCAGAGTACGCGGCCCAACTCGCCGACTCGAACTGGGTAGACCGCTGCAACACGGCGGCCAGACAAATGTCGAGCCGGAGCACGTGGCGCCTTTTCCGCGCCCTAATTGACCCGACTCAAACCCGCGCCGAGACACAAAAACATCTCCAACGAGCTATTCATAGCTTCGATGGAAATACATCAAAATTCGCATGCAAACTGCGCGACCAGTATCTTTGCACTAAGCAGGACCCCGGAGGACCCGCGTTCTCGTATGCAGGTTCAGAGAACGCGAATCTGGATCAACCGTTCCAGTTGCATGACCTCAAGGCGGCCCTAGCTAAAATGAAACGAGGAACGGCACCGGGCATGAACAAGATAACTGTGAAAATGCTTGCTAATCTTCCCGATCCCGCCTACGAAACCCTGCTCGCTTTCATCAACTCGATCTGGCTTGGTGAGGCACCTCTACCAATTGAATGGAAGACCGCCCTGGTAACTTTCATTCCGAAAGCCGGCAAAGCCATAAACACAGACAACCTCCGCCCCATCTCCCTCACGTCTTGCGCGGGAAAGCTGATGGAGACCATGGTGCGGGATAGGCTGTCTGGGTTTCTTGAAAATGAACATACATTCCCAGACACCATGTTCGGTTTCCGCCCGCAGAGGTCCGCTCAAGATGTTCTGCTTCAACTCGACCGAGAAATTCTCAACCCTGTCGAATATCCCTTCAACGATAAGGCAGTACTCGCCCTTGACTTGAAGGGGGCTTTCGACAATGTCACACACGAAATCATCCTGCAACATCTCTCCCAAACGAACTGTGGACATAACACGTTTCAGTACATCAAGCAATCTCTCTCGGATCGACGAAGTTTCATCCGAATACAAGACGAAGAACACGGCCCATATAAACTGGGAACGAGAGGAACCCCACAGGGTGCGGTCCTCTCGCCATTACTTTTCAATCTGGCCATGATGAAACTCCCGGCTCAGCTGGCGAAGGTCGAAGGCATCCAGCACGCGCTGTACGCCGACGACATAACCATCTGGGCCAAACACGGATCGGTTGGAGACATTGAGGCCAACCTGCAGCAAGCGGCGGAGATCGTGGACGATTACGCCCGCCGCTGCGGCCTTCAGTGCTCACCGTCCAAATCCGAATTTGTTTCCTTTCTTCTTTCACTCCCTCCTTTATCCCTTCCCTTACGGCGCGGTTCAGGTGTCCAACGATATATGAGACAGATACTGCGCCATTTCCTTTCCCATAAAACCAATTATTATTATTATTATTATTCGCCCGTCGCTTCAGTGCGCCACCAAAATGGAACTATCTCTGGCCAGCGGCCCGATACCCGAACACGATGAGATTAGAGTACTTGGTCTCCTTATCCACAAACATCGACGGGCTGATACCACACTAGCAAAACTGCGCAAGGTGGGGGACCAGGTGGGCCGGATGGTCCGCCGGGTTTCCAACAAACGCGGGGGGTTACGGTGCAGAGACGCTTTGCGGCTGGCGCATGCATTCGTCACCAGTCGAGTCCTCTACTCGACTCCTTACCTCCACCTGCGCAAGTTTGATGAGAACGCCGTCGAAGGGATTCTCAGAAAGATGTACAAGCGTGCCCTCGATCTCCCGATCACCACATCCAACCAGCGTCTCATGGGCCTGGGGAAGGTTAACACATTCGTGGAGCTCCGGGAGGCGCACTTGACAAATCAATACACAAGGCTTTCAAAAACGCTGTCGGGTCGCCGCCTATTAGCCCGACTACACATCCACCACCCAACACTTACGGAAGAGCGCGTACGCATTCCTGAAATCTGGAGATACGCCCTGCACGTACGCCCTCTTCCGGCCAACATGACACGTGACGACCACAGTGGCAGGCGCCTTGCGCGGGCGGAGGCACTGGCCCGTCACTATGGGAACAAACATGGCATCTTCTACGTGGACGCCTCAGGCCCTCACCATGGGGGGTGGTACACGGCCGCAGTCGTCCACCAAAAAATCGTGGTGAATGGCCTAACGTTCCGAGCTCAAGACATAACACATGCGGAAGAAGTTGCCATCGCGTTAGCCGCCGCAGACCAGGAGTCGCGAGTGATCGTCACCGACTCGAGAGGGGCCTGCAGAAATATTAAACAGGGGTACATTCCTCTCTTTGCGCATCGCATCCTTCAAAACAGTAACTACCTCGGGGCCCCCGCGTCTCGAACGATTGTATGGGCTCCAGCTCATATGGGCCTCGAAGGCAATGAAACGGCAGACGCCGCCGCCCGCGCGCTCACTCTCCGGGCAACGCCTTCAGACCCCTTGGATACGGATCCCGAACCCAATCCGGCCCTCACTTTTCGAGAAATTACTGACTTATTCCAATTCGGCCATGCAATGTATCACAAGCCTTGTAGGGCCTCACAAAGGTGGAGGAACGCACACTCCTCCGCCTTTACACCAAAACGCTGCTGTGCCCGGCAGTTTTAAAACACTTTGATCCTGCCTGTACAGGAGAGTGCCCACACTGTGCGGAGAAGTCTTCGGACATCTTTCACATGGTGTGGGCATGCCAGTCAACCCCGAACCTCGCCCCCAAACCCAACCCCACCCGGGAGGACTGGGAGGCAGCCCTGCTCGGCTGCTCGGACCTAGCAAGCCAGAAGGCCCTGGTCCACCGAGCCCGAGTCGCGGCGGTCGCCAATGGGCTCCTGTAATGAGGGGCCCACCTAGAGATTGCGAGAGGTTGCTCCGGCTACCTCAAGCTTCCTCCCTGAAATAAAGTTTTGCACACACACACACCAAGTACTTGACACAAACGGTCGGTAGAGGAGAACGCCTCAGTGAACCTGAGTCCAATCATGAATTGTTATGCATCTTTTATTTCGGTGATTAGTGCACGATTGAGCTATATAGTCATGTACATGACTCAGCTCCAATTAGCATATAGGATAGTTGCGCACGGCCGTTAGGGCAGCAGGAATGTCCATGCAACAAACGTTGCAAATAGCATACTGACTTCTTGAATGGTGTATTGACTTCTTCAAAGTAAATATACAATAAGAGTAATTATAGCAATATAGAGTGCGCGTCCGACGTAATTTACGTAGTGTATCGTCTTCATGTCAACTGGGTTGACCGACGAGACCAGCACGAGCCCAGTGCCACGGCACGAATCCCCCAAGCTTTATTGCGCGCTCGCATTTATACACAGAAAAGGGGCAACGCCCCTTCGGCTTATCATTTTGTCGCTCGAAGCCAGGCGCGATACGATACACGTAGTATCACGTGAGACAATTTCTACGACTATGCCGGTTTCAAGCTCCACACACACCGCTGGCAGAAACTGATGAAACTATATGGCAGAAACTGATGACGCGTGTTTTCTGGCCTCATTTGCATGTGTATTTACGCTGCAAAGGGCAGCTGCCTGCCTTTGCAGTTTGAGCTATACTGCACATATCTGAGCAAACAAAATCTGCAGCTCTAAAAAAAGCATGGCCACTAAACCTAATGAAATCCCACGGGTTGATTTCAGAGGGTTCTAAATATATAACTACTGATATTGAGTCTATATGCTTCATATAAGCAACCTAGAGTCACTAAATAAAGACTTTATTTAGTGACTCTAATGCAACCCTTTCAAAAAAATAAAATTGTCTAAATATGTTCTTAAAGGGGCCCCGAAACACATTTTCAGTGCATTGTTTTGCTTGTTGGTTGCATAGAATGAGTTATAATGATGCTATTAGCATCGGTCGTACCGCGTATTCTACGATTTTTAATATTTTGATTATCTCGCAAAAGCAAATTTGTGGCGCTGAGGGTGTCACCGTACAGTGGCGGTTTTTAGCAGCGGATATGACATCACTTAACTGGTGGCAGCTTGATGACTAGACAAAGAGTAAATATACTGAAAATTGTGTTAATAACTAGAGATGTTTTGTCAAGTTTTTGTGTTTTATATTACATTAACAAAACCAACTTGTTTGCCCTTGATAAAAGCCCTGTGAAGCAAGTAAAACAAAAATACACCACCAGAGGCTCTGCATGGCTACTTTTTGCATCGAAGGACTGCGCCTCTGTAAACATCCTACGACCCAGCTCTCAACACTTATGGCTACTCTCAATGAATCTGAGAGCGGCTTTGCGGAATCGATCCGATCAAGCCATTGCACTTTATAGGCGCTCGTTTCGGTCCCAGGGAAGGATGCGTTCGTTTCACATTTAACAGGCAGTGCGCATCGTCAGCTTGTGGAGGGTCACCGGGCGGCGGCGCCAGATAGCGCCACATTCCCGTCAACAGCGCGCGCTCCTTGCTCGCCGTGACCAACCAGCGCGCTAGGAGCGACGGGCGATGTAAGGCGGTAAGCAGTATCCGTACGCGCTATGCTAAATGTCTGATATCTTGCGCAGGCTGTCACGCCATCGCAGTATCTCGCGCTCGAGTTCGGATCCATAAGTAAGGGAACGTCACTGATCAGTGTTCCCTTCTGAGCCGTCGACGTGACGATGAAGCATCGCTGGGTCAGCTGGGCGTTCACATGGTTGTTGTAACCATGCAAACGGCGCTGCCAGCGTTGGCATGAACGAGTTACAAAGAACAGGCAACCATGGAGTGCAAACTACCGCCACGTGCTCAGATAGGCTGTTTTTGATTGGTTGCACTAAGTGTCGTCATTGGGAGAGTGTAATGGGAATGGGAAGCTGCGCGAAATTAGAGTTGATGGTAGCATTTTGTTTGCTTGTATTTTGAAATTTCTTCATTGAATAACTCCCGTTCCTATGCATCGATTCTCGTAATTCTTTTTGAGTCAGCATCTGTGTGACCTAAATAATCCATCTGAAGTGTAACCGGCATCCGTTCAAGCAGTGTTTCGCAGCCCCTTTAACGAGTTAATTCTTACGAAGAAGTTTTCTAGATATTTTTTTGACGGAGAATTAGCAGGCATGTAACACCTGTTTTTGCCTCATTGTCTACAGAACATCTGAAGATAGATTTCTTCTAGACATTACCGAATACATTTGTAGACGTTTATTACTCGTTGCATAGCCCTTGTGTTTTGTGGGTTGTTTATTTTCTGATGTTTGATCACTACACGGCGTTCTGTAAGTTTTCACAAGGATACTGAAGAAACCTGAGTATATACACATATCAACGTCATATCATTGACAGAAGAGGGAAGAGCACAGCAGGCTAACAAGAGTGATAAGGAAAAAAACGAAAATCGAAAGCGATCAATATGTGCACTTACGACAGCAGCTGTTGCTTCTGTTGGACTGTTGGGAAGGCAAAGCAGGTAATCAGGTAATTTTGCATATAATATTGCAAAGCATTGATCAAAAGGTATCCCAATTGAGGGCGAGCGGCCATCCGGAGCAGACGTCTTGGCGGTTTTGAAGAACCTTAAAAGGGGTTGCGAAACACCGCTTAAACGGATGCCAGTTACACTTCAGATTGATTCTTTATGTCATACAGATGCTGACTCAAAAAGAATTATGAGAATCGATGCATAGGAACGGAAGTTATTCAATGAAGAAATTTCAAAATACAAGCAAACAAAATGCTGCCCTCAACTTGAATTTCGCGCAGCTTCCCATTCCCATTCCACTCTCCCAATTACGACACTTAGTGCGACCAATCAAAACAGCCTATCTCTGCACGTGGCGGAAGTTTGCACTCCATGGTTGCCTGTTCTCTGTAACTCGTTCATGCTAAGGCTGGCAGCGCCGTTTGCATGGTTACAACAACCCCGTGAACGCATAGCTGACCCAGCGATGCTGCATCATCACGTCGACAGCGCAGAAGGGAACACTGATCAGTGACGTTCCCTTATGGATCCGAAATCGAGCGCGAGATACTGCGACGGTGTGACAGCCTGAGCAAGATATCAGACACATTTTGCATAGCGCGTACCGCTACTGCACCATCGCCCGTCGCTCCTAGCGCGCTGGTTGGTCACGGCGAGCAAGGAGCGCGCGCTGTTGACGTGAACGTGGTGGCGCCCGGTGATCCTCCACAAGCTGATGATGCGCACTGTCTGCTAAATGTGAAACGAACGCATCCTTCTTTGGGACCGAAACGAACGCTTATAGAGTGCAATGCCTCGATCGGATCGATTACGCAAAGCCGTTCTCAGATACATAGCGAGTAGCCATAAGTGTCGAGTGCTGGGTCGTAGGATGTTTACAGAGAGGCGCAAAGTCCTTCGATGCAAAAAGTAGTCAGAGCGCCTCATGTCGTGTATTTTTGTTTTACTTGCTTTACAGTGCTTCTATCTAGGGCAAACAAGTTGGTATTGTTAATGTAATATAATGCACAAAAAACTTGACAAAACACATCTCTAGTTATTAACACAATTTGCAGAATAATTGCTCTTTGTCCAATCATCAAGCTGCTCCTAATTAAGTGATGTCATATCCGCTGCTAAAATTAAACCGCCACTGTATGGTGACACTGTCAGCGCCGAGAATTTGTTTTTGCGAGCTAATTAAAATAAAAAAACTGCACTATACGCGGCATGACCGATGCTAATAGCATCACTATAACTCATTCTATGCAACCAACAGGCAGAACAATGCACTGAAAATGTGTTTCGGGGCCCCTTTAATAAGGGAAGTTACTGGGTAGCAAAAGACTACGAAAACGAGCTACGAGGGATGCCCCGTTTTGTTGCCGTATATTCGTAACGTCTCCCACAATATAGGGAAGGCAGCTAGCAAGTACGGGGTTAAGGCGGTTTTTTCAGCTCATAGTAGGCTCATTTGCATGGAATGTGCAAAAAACGTCAACGGAAATGAAAACCACGAAAAGAAACCTGGATGCAACATCAAACACGAAATCACCTATGTGGCGTGTGACGAAGACGTCATTTACAACATTCCGTTTAGCTGTCAACGAACCTGCGCAGGGCAAACGGGCAGGGACTGCCCCAAAAAGAGGCTTAGAGAACACGAAAGATCATGTGAACAAGTTGCAAAATCCGGGAATCTGGCACTTCATTGCCAACACTGTAAGTGCACCCCAATTCTAAAATACACCAAGATAATAGGCCGTGCTAGAACCATAAGGGAACGCGAAATTACCGAGGGTTTCGCTGTGCATATTTTGGTCCAGATGACGAATGCGTCACCTTGCCTTCGGTCATGTTAGGGAGAACGGAACTAGACTTATTCGTGAGGAACAGTAACCGTAGTTGTCGTAATTAAGCACACATGTTGATCGTTTTCTTTTTTTCGTTTTTTTACACGCTGTGCTCTTCCCTCTTGCGCATATGACGTTATGTGCATTTACTCATATTTCTCCGCACTTCGTCGTGTGTGTTTGTCCCTTTCCCTTTCCATATTTTGCTAGCGCTTACCGATATACCCGCTACCGCCGGTAATTTGTGGCCACCGGGAGGTATGGACCTCCTTCACCCCGCGACGTCACGAAGGTGCGGTGGCGCTGATGTTAGCAGCGACTTTCGCATGGTAGGCAAAACAGGTTCCGCTTGCCCGTGCCTACCGCAGCTGCCGCAGCTACCGGCGGCTGCTTCAAGCCTGTGCACTGCAGATGCAGCATGTATTGACCAGCTGCGTCACTGCTGGATCCCCGTAGTAGCATAAAAATATTAAATTAGCCTCGATAGTTTTCTCGCGCATAAATGCCGCATTCGGAAACTGGCTAACAGGCTTTGGGCCACTGTAGTAAAGCGCGAAGTCTGGGAGTCGATAGGCACTGCCACTCAATGCACTTAATAGCATGCAAGTTATTGCGTTCATTCACCTGAACTTCAGGATAGTAGGCTGATAATTGCTCAAGGAAAAAAAAGACATATGCAGCTGCACACGTACTTATCACCTTGAGCCGGAGTGCACGGGGCGCCGACAGGTTCACTCGCCCCCAAGGAATGCGTTCTTTTGTTAATAGCACACCATGTTTTAATGGCGCGTTTTATGACATTTAATATTTACTTGAAACTGTTTCTTGATATGACGACGTAATTATTTCATTCGAGTAGAAAGAAGTCTGGTAAGTTGTGTCAATCTTGCGCGGTCGCGTTGGTGTGCTTAGAATAGCGTACCTTAAGTGTGCTAAACGCCATATGCTTTTTCACTGCATCATGCAGGTGTCATGTTTCATGAGGTAGTACATGATCGCGAAGCTTGTTTGGAAAGAAGCAGCCGCAGGCGTGCTACTAACAGACACGTGGCGAGATAGAGAGGGGACGCGGCAATGAAAAGTGTTTTCGTTATTCATGCATGCGATATGTAACTAAACTTGGTGCAAATATGAAATTCCTACGCTAGTTTCAGTAATTCCTTTTATTTATAGCTATACCTGGTGCAGTTCTCGGTAATTATAATTAACATCGTCGTCAAGTCCCCCCAAGGTCTAAATAATTGAGTAGAGAGTGCGCAGTTTTTTATGCCAGCATGTGCAGTATTGTGCGTTTTTATCGGTGACACTTTCAAAAATTTCCCCGCCTCAACCGCTGGCTCGTTTGCTGTGAAACTGCACACAGAGCTTGCGTATTATGGTAACTTTTGTATCGTAGCAAGTTTGACAATGGTACTTACTTAGTTCAGGCGCACATGATGCGAAAACGTAAGCGTCTACGAGAAATCGGCGAGCCAAAACCCGCAGACGACGCTTTTTGCTTTTTCGCTGAAGGGCGGCAGTGGCACCATCTGTTTGCAGTAGCGCAAAGCGTCACGACAAGGCCGTCGAGGAGAGCGTTGCAAGGAGCGCGGGCCGTTTGAATATCCGTTCCTGTCGTTTCGTCTGCTTCTACTGAAGCGCTTACAACATTTTCGACTAATTAAGCGGAAAAATATCAGAACAAATGATTTAACGAGGCTTTACATTTTAAAGAATATTGTTTGCAATGCACGTGTAGGGAATAAAATCGAGAGATTTATTACGTTCCTCAACGTCTCAGGAATAGTTTGCGACAAATGGAATCATTTTATTTTCATGCGAATTACGAAGGTGAGTGATCCAGTCACAGAAAATGTGAGAGGTCGCAAAACGAACCTTAAAGTTTATTCCCTCGTTTATGGCATCTTCGCTTTCGCTTTGGTCAAAGAAATGCGGCACTGAAATCAAAGAAATTACCTCACAATTTTTGACGACCACACTTCTAAAAAGCGTAATTTATAAATTTGTACTCAATATTTTGCTATAATTTTTCGTCACGAAACTAGACTTCAGGGATATAGGAAAGAAAATAATTCTAGAAATCAACAATTTTCACCAAATCGACCAGCTTAACAAGAGGACAAGTTGGCCTGGCTGGTGCGTGGTCATGCGGCTAAAAACAGCGCTTAGCGAGACAGGAGATCAGGGACACGACGCTGTCCCCACTTTTCGCACAGCGCGACACGTACGTATGTCAGCAGACGATGAGCGCATGTCTGCTCCGACGAAACAAGGCCAGCACTTCCCCTCACTATTGTCCCGAAGTAAAATCATTCCGGCTAGTGCAGAGTGTCAAAACTTGTTTTATTCAATGCCTAGCGCATAAATAAACGGCAGGAACGCTTTCTACACGTTTACTGCTAACCATATGTACAATACAGTGCAAACTATTTCTCTTTATAGACCGCACGTGGCCAACGCGAGCTCGTGTACTTCAACAAGTTACTAAGTTGGAAGGAGCCGCCGCGGTGGCTGAGTGGTTATGGCGCTCGGCTGCCGGCCCGAAAGACGCGGGTTCGATCCCGGCCGCGGCGGTCGAATTTCGATGGAGGCGAAATTCTAGAGGTCCGTGTGCTGTGCGATGTCAGTGCACGTTAAAGAACACCAGGTGGTCGAAATTTCCGGAGCCCTTCACTACGGCGTCCCTCATAGCCCGAGTCGCTTTGGGACGTTAAATCCCCCATAAACCCATAAAACTAAGTTGGAAGCATCGACCATTGCTATGATTCGCAGAAACTGGACACGCGCCTACAAGCCTTGAAAACCCGCGCTCAACACCTATCCGCGACGCCACTCCCCGACCTTTTGCCTACCACGAGCTCGCTAGCGACTGCAACGCCATCTCGTTTGTTTACAAACATGCAGGAGGTTTCACCCTCCTGGCTTGGTTACGTGGCTGGTCAAGCCGCCGTCGCTAGGAGTAGGCGCGAAGCGCAGAAAAACGAAACCGAAACTAAGGGGCGGACTGTTCTCGTAGAGGGAGTACTTCGTTTTTCGTCACTCCTGCCGTCATGCTCACGTTAGAAGTGCCTGAGCATGAAGGAATGTGCCTGCTCGATTCTACGACTTCGAGCTCAAGTTTTAAGGTGGTTTTAAGTAAGGCTATTTTGACGGTCTCTTGCTGCTCCAGTCAAACGCAGATGGTTAATATTAACTGTTGCGAGGCCCGCAGCGTCCGAATTAGCGAGCAACCGATGCACTAAACTTCGATGCGCGATGCGAATTATCCTGAGTACCGAATTACCGTCGAATTAAAGAACTTTCGCCGTATTTGAATGGAAAAATAAGTTCACTGGTATGGGATATGCTAGGCACTGCAGGCAGCTGGAGGTGACTGGGAGAACCACAATTAGCCCAGTTGGTGACGATGAGACTGATGTTAAATGACAGGCAGCAAAAGTTTCGCGACTTATTCTGCTTGACGTACATGATTTGAGAATGCGAAACATTCAAGACACAGCAGACATACAGTGGAGGAAAAAGTGCACGCTTACCCATTTGTGTCGCACTTTTCTTGATTAACCTTAAAACGCACACACCCAATTTTCCAAGGTTCTGGCCTTCTATCTGTTGCTATGCACAAATTGTTGGCTGAATTTCAGAATACTGCAAGCAGCTTAACTGCATGGTTCATGGCATTCCAATTAAAGAGTTTTCCTCAAGAGAGCCAGTGTTCGAAAAAGGAAGGAATGGCCAGTCAGCTTCCAAGTACGTACTCAATCAGTGCTGATCTTTGAAACATGCATGCTTCACTTCAGTGCTCAGGAAAAAATCCATTTATTGCAGCCTTCATGTATGCATACAATGCAAAAGCCACCATAGACCAGAAATGTAACAATCACATTAAAATCCTATCACACTCTGGAAGACTCTGGAATACATCACAAAACACAGAATAATGCTCATGTTCTGCAAAGCCTCCTGTTAAAAAAAAAAAAATCAACAACAGTTGTTTCTAGAACACATTGGGAACTTCCTGGTCCCAGTTGTGTTTCTGAAAACTCTGGTGCACTTCTAAATGCCTAGATGAGGTGCAGTATAATTTCTGCACTATTATGATACAGGTGCTAACAGCAGCAATACCAGAATAACTTGCTAATGTATATATTATGCTCACTGGTATAGCTGCACCAGGCACAAAAATCTGCTTTTCGTGATGCTCTGCACTGAAGGATGGAAATGATATGTACAGAAAGAAAAATGAACACAAAAGTACTGATTTTAGAAGTCATGACAGTTACATAACATTCCGCAAAGTAGCACAACTGACTGGTCATGTGTTAACAGTTGAAGGCAAAAGTGCACAGAGTTAAGCAGCAAACCTATTGAAATGAAACTGAACAAGGATCAACTGCACCGATCCAAGTCACTAGCATGCTCAACTAAATGTATCGGCCAATTAGCCTTTCTGGATTTCTCTGGCTATAATGTTGCCACTGCCTTGAGCACACAATTTATTTTAGGAAAGAGTTCTTTAATTTACTGCATTCCTCGTTACTAACACCTACACAAACTCTTGAACATACTAATTTGGGCCAGTTGGTGCAGCATACTCAATGGGAAATAAAGCAGAAAAGAGAGTGAACGAAGAGGAGAGCACAGAGGCGCAACTGAAAACTAATTTTTTTGCAAGGAATTGTAAATTGCTGAATTGATACTGAAAACACAGGCAATACAGAAGTCGCCCACTTCCTTTTCCAGATCAGTCTTTATTCTCTTCTTTTGATGTGTGCAGTTGATGTTTTTGAAGAGTTGAGACATTTGCTAGTTCCTTGAACACGGTTTTAGAAACAGCAATACTTAGTGACAACATTAGCAGTGTATACAATAAATTTTTAAAGAATTTGTGGTAGCAGGAAGGGCCGAGTTTGCGTTAGTAGCCCTTGGGTGTGTTGCTTATTTAACAATTAAGTTCTGTAGGTTGCCTAGCCCTAATGTTTCTGCAGTGATGAAAGGAAGACAATTAAAAGCTGATTGAGAAGAAAGGAGTGACTTTTGCTTGTTACCTGTGTTGTGTTCATACTGGTTTTAAAAATGAGACGTTAGTAGCACCTCAGCTGTCCTTTCTCTCATCCTGTCTTCTATGTTTTTCTTTTTAATAAAGTAACAGCTGCACTCATGAAGCAGTCCAAAATGCTATGCATGGTCAGCTCTTGAAGACGCAGCACTGAATGCTGTCTTCATTGAGAAATGCCGCACATCAGTAAATAACCAATGCAGTTTCCATTTTTGAAATCCACAGCAAACATCAAGAATAACAAAACTGTGACTCCCTGAATGCAGTATGAAAGTAAATGAGCACCAAAGCGGCAATGCAATTTTGTACAATTTTGTACAAACGATAGAAATTTTGTACATCGATGAGCACACTTGTAGTACAAGGACAGCTGTGAACTTTCTAAAAAAAAATGCATGCACACACACACACACGTGTGCATGCATGCACGCACGTGCACACACACACAGACACAAACAGATTCCCAAAATGTTAGCTGAATTCATCAAGGACATGATTCCTAATAAACTAACATCTGGAAGGTCTGTTGCTTGGTCCCATTAACTGCTCTGGGCTTGAAATTTGGAAACCATTTAAAAATCTAAATAAAATACATGCAAAAAATGTAAGCAAAAGATGAATTTCACTTTCAGTAACTGAAAGTTAAGATAATCACCATTCTTAGATAAATAAGGGTAATTATATCAATACCACACTCTGCATAAGCAGTGTTTGAAGAAATAAAACTGTCATAAATTTCCCGCAAGAAAGGAAGAGGCCATGCAGATGAATTTTAGGGAAGCCTACATTTTCAGCAGCATTTTCACCCAGAGAACATCATGCCCAAGTTTCAAAGTGCACATAGCTGTTATGTATTTAAAATTGCATGCTCAAACAGGTTCAAGGATTATTTAGAGTTTGATTACATTATCATAGGTAAGTATTTCACAGCTGTACATGCCAAACGTAAATTTTGGAGTCAGTGCATCTTCACAAATGCGTAACAAGACTACACTCATTATTAATCATGACACAAATAAAACACAACTACCCGAAATGAGTGTGCACCTGTATGTGTACACATCCTGTAAGTGCATAGCTCGTCATTGTAATGGATGCACAAGATGTTGAAGTATTAGCAACAAGTTTACAAATTCCCTATGGCACCACAACATTCGTTGTAATAATTTCTGATATACAAGACTACACAGCTCTGTTTCTCAAATCTAGCTGCTATAAGATGTACCAACACATAGTCGTTCATTTACAGGTGTGCATGAGGTACAGCCTGGTCCATCATAAAGGGAAAGATATTGCACCGAACACCCGATACTGCCACTGGTTCTGCGCACAATTTGACCTGTGTAAAGAGGCTTGTTCCTCACGAGAAAATTAATGCAGGCATTGACAAGCAAAGTTCTTCGTTACACTTGAAGGGTTAACACCTGGTTAAATACCAGTTAACAGTTATCTTTACATGATACCAGTAAGGCTGAAAACTATTTTCACAATATTAAGTTTGCCTTAAAAAAAAATGCAAAGTTTGGTATCAGTTTGAAGTGTATGGAATTGTGCACAACCTATTGGAACAATGAAACAGCAAAGAACTGTACTACATTTTTAGGAGTGTTTTAAGCAAATAGGAAGTTAATGTCAAACAAATACCCTATTTCTTGATGAGAATAGTGGCAGACAAGGGAATGAAAATTGCAGTACTAAGCAATGCCCAAATTGTGAACAGCCTCCAGGAAACGCTCCACGCGAAAAACATTCTTTAAGCATGTAAAACTTCACTGCAGAAAAAGACAAACAGGAATGAAACTCATAAGTAATGATCGTAAATGTAAATCTATGCATGCTGATGACCAAGTATGTTGGCTTAAGGAACAAGCAACAACGCCACAGATCGGCTTTCCTTAGGTAGAATCCATTCCAAGCATGTTGCATTTAGAATGCAACTTTGAAGTCACGTCGAGTATTAACTGGTGAAAAGTTTTCCAGAAGACGTCCACACTATGACCTGGAAGCTATAAGTGTAAGAAATACAAAGAATGGTTTGAAGCAGAGGGACAATACCATTAAACGTAGCTTCTTTGCTCTTTGTTCCTTTTATTCTAATGCATACCAAAGTGACAGCAGTATTTAAGGCTGCTTTGTCAACGATATAATATCATAGTGGGCAGATCAGCTATACTGTAGACTGGTGCAGTAGTTGTTTTTTAAGGGTAAAACATGCTGCCTCTACAAATAAAGACCTCTTTGCAAACAAAATGTAAAAAGATAGGAGTATTTACAAAATATTGGTAGGCATAAAAAAAAAAAAGTAGCATTTTCTTCTGAAGTGTGTTCTGTAGTGCGTTTTTCAATTTAGTTTTTCAATTTAGTTCTATTTTCTGGTTGGTTGCTTGTTCTTTGTATAACGATGTTAAAATAACCATGTTCTGCTTGCTTCTTTTTCCCACCTTAGTTATGTAACCTCCCTCACATAATACTCGAGTCGGAGCCCGTGAGGTATTTGAATAAAAAAAATAAAAAAATCTTGTAATTCTTAACTGTGCACAGTAGGGGCCCTGAATTCTCTTGTGTTATCAGAAGTGAAATAAATATCAAGTGCCAGGCTGGCCAACATTGAAGGGACACTGAGCTCAGCTGCATTTAATTACTATCCTTTGCTAAAATCGGCCCTCTGGCTCTTTTAAGGTGTGTTGACATTTTTCCGGGAGTCAATCCCCATTTATGGTTGAGAAAATTTTTAAATTTTTACCGCTGCTTGATTCAAGCTGGAGCCGTCAACACCAAGAAGGAGTGGTTGCTGCTGTTTTGGAGTGACTGGAAGTATAGCATAGCCACTGGCATGCGGGAAAAAACTGAAAATGTCGACACATGCATTTACTGGCGAAATTGGCGGGTAATGGCGAAACCTGCATTTCCTTCTTTGGTCTTTTTAACTTATAAAAGCTCCATTTTTAATGAGAGTCATCTCTCCTGTTGTCAGTATGTCATAGGCAAACTTGAATTTGTGCTCGGTGTTCCTTTAAAAGAAAAACGATACGAAGGTCGCAAAAGTTCAAAAAAAATTTCAGACTTGGCTACAAAAGCAACAACGTTGCCCACATAACCAAGCTCTAACGTTGGCAGCTGCATGCTTCAATTTTTTCCATGACATCACTGCCGCGTGATGACAGGTCTCAGGTGCAGCAATTAGCACCTCCTTAAAACTGGCACTAAGCACTAAATTAGTTGAACTTTTTATGAGTACCAGGCTGAACAGTTGTTGCTTATCAGTATCGCCTTTGCTGGTGATCATTCGTGCAGCCATCATGGCCAGGAGCTGCGTAGCAAAGGTTGAAAACGTGAAAGGGGAAGCAGACTGGCAACACACGTAGCCTGCAAAAAGCATGCAAGCCACTAGAGGCAAAAAGTATTGTTGGTACAAACCGAGGATATTGAAAGTGCATGTTCTGCTGTCAGCAATAAATTAAAACAGCACGCGAATCAAAAGTGTACACGAGAAGGGTTCATGCATGACCATTTGCCACCAAGGGATCATCATGCACATAAAACGTTCACAAAGCACAACAAAACTTGGCATGTTTAATCACTGTAAGGAAAATAACAGGTGTATTCAGACATATCAGTTTAACCTCAGTCACTCACTTAACTCTGCTCGGTACATCTTAGGAGACCTGCTGTGATTAGTAACAAGTACATATATTGATGGCCATTTCCCGACCCAAGAAACACATCTAAAAACAAGAAAAAATTGGTAGGGAAAGCTTAAGTAAAAAGAAACTGTATTGTAGCAATAAAATAATGCAAAAGCATCTGTGAATAAAGTGAAACTCCTCACAAAGGTAGGGGACGGCAAATGGAGTAGAAGGTAAACAAAAAGGGAAGCTGTCAAACAGTTTTTAGAGAACCGCATTCCAGTTCAAGTTTTGCTTGAATCCAAGTAAATATTTGATATGTGACTACTTACTGCTCATAAATCGCCCAGACTAAGTGAATGCAGCTCTGAATCTTCTCTCATGACAGCTGTGAGTGCAGTGAATTCCACAGGTAAGGAAAAAATTTGTCATGCTGTCACTTCTTGCCGTAACCACTGGACAACGCAGTCTTTCAAGGTGCAAAAACCATACACAATTCATGGTGATGCGCAAGATTTCACAGCTGTTGTGGATATCATAAGCCTGTAAACAAGAAACAACAGAGAAGAAACAGCATCTTGTATATAGGTGTGAGCTGCCTACAACCGAGAAAAATGGAGTAACTGATCCTTTAGCAGACCCTCCAATAGAAGCAGGGTATGCTGCTGCACAAGCAATGAGGTGGATTTCCATCACAAATAATGCGATAATAAAGTTGACAACAGAAGCACATTCCCATTTGAAAACATGAAGTTCTTGCAGTTACCAAGCTTTTTAACCGAGGTTTTCACCTCCTCTAATGAAAAACCTCAAAAACTCCGGTACCATGTTTAAAAGCCTCCTTTGATTGCTAACTGCATCAAGTGACTATCCATTAAAGTGGAAATATGCCTCTGTCACCAACAGTAAACTTTCCGTACATTTAGTGATCAAAACTTGCCCCGGGACTTGGGCGGCCCACCCCTCCTCTAAAAGGGGGTGTGACACAACTGTTTACACACTTTACACTCACTTATAGGATAATTCATGATTAGAGTGTACTGAGATAGACTGTTTACTTCTCACCAGTTCTAAGGATCCCAATTTAAGATTCCTAGTTGAGTTTATTTTTCCCAACTACAAAAAATCCTTGGCAAAACGACAAAGAAAACTTTTCTAAAAGAGGCTGGCTACTTAAAATGGTCACTAGCTGTGATATGTTTCACGGGAGCAACGCTCTGCATGAAGGTGAACTAGGTGCTGAGGTATATTCAAGTGGGAACCATTGAAAGCAGGGACAAAAATTTCTTTAAAAATAAAAGCCACATTTAAACCCATTTAAAAATATGAAAGCAGAGAATTTTCCTCTGATTTTGGATACAAAAACTAATTGGTTTAAACTAATGAAAAAAAGCAAACATTTCAGTAAGCTAGATAATAACCAATATTTTATGTTTAACATGGTGAAATGGTAAATCCTGCCCTTCCATTACAGCATTTTATTCTTGGCTACATCTTCTAAAATATGCTTTTCTTAAAAAATATGACAATGAAAACATTTATGGAAGCTTTTCTGAGCATTTATATGCATAGTTGGGAAGTGATATGATGGTTTCAGTGCCTATGGGCAAGCTAACTTTTACAGTTTTGCAAAAGAGATGCTCTACAGATAAATGATATGCTGTGCTCTCTTATTCATTAGAAAAAGAAAAGCTCTTTCCTGGCCTCAATAAGCTTAAAAAAAATGGAAGACGTTTCACTTTTTCGAATTTCTAAAGAAGAAGGTCTCGAAGTGAAACGTTGAAGGTCCTAAACAGAAATAAACCATAAAATAAGAAATTTTGAGCACACATAATGCTGACAGACAGAAACTGGATGTGAGTAACGAGTATCTGGTACAAGCAGCTGAATCAATGTACAGAAAAAAAATTCAGTGATCAACTGTGCATGCACATTGAGTAACTTCCTTGAAATACACAAGTTAAAGTTTTTTTTTTCTTTTGGCTTAAACAGCGAAAAATCTCACAGTTCGTAAAATCTCGTAGCCACTGCAATAATGGCAACTGTGGTCACAGATGGTCCAAACCTGTACAGGATGTGTGTTCAATTTGGAACACCTGTACAATGTATTAACAAATTACGTATAAGTCGCCTGGCCTTAACCAAAGCTAGGCGTGTCTTTAATCACCCTTTCAGCCACTCATGTGCAGTGTACATGTGAGTCATCTCAAAAATATACTGGATATGGCCCCTTTGCCATGGTTTAGGCTATTTTACACTGTACAAATTTAAGACAAACCAAAGTGCTTGTCCCATAGACAAGCACTATCTGTGCTTCATTTATCAACATGGTCAACATACTACTTGCTGCATTCACACAAGAAATCTCTTGGATGTTTGTTGAGAGCTAACATTTTCACACATGTAGGCATCCATCAAAAGTAGTTTCCATGACACATTTGAATTTTTCGGTAACCTTATAAACAGAACATGCATACCATGTCTGTGATTATATTCATGAACTATATACAAACTGTGCGAGTATATGTGGATGGATTTCTTAGTATTTTTTTTAAGTCTGCATTATAACAATTATGAAAACTATTATCCTTGCTCCGTGCAGCCAAGAGAGCGCAAGCATTTTTAACTTCTAAACTGTTAACAGCCATCATCATCTAAGTCTACCATCTCAACACTGAAACTGTGGCACACAAACACTGCTATTACGAATAACTCCCTGAAACAATCATTCCCATTCCCCATTCAATCAGAAGCCCAGCTTTGTCACTGTTAGAGATAAAAGGCTGAGAAACCATGCTGCTCTACTGACCAACCATGCTGACTACAGTAAATGCCGCAGCACGTTAGATGCACTAGTGCACCAGTAAACGATACACATCTAACCTCCCCAAGATTAATCATGTAACAAAAAAGGACTGTAGGGATAAGTCTACCACCATCAACAAAAAAATTTAAACCGCGCACTGTAAAATTGCACTTCTCATCCACACGAGCCATTGATAACGGCTCCAGAGAAGGGTGTCCTGTCTTGCTCACAACACTGTTGCACAGACACTTGGCACAAATGACCCTGTTCATAAGTTAGGAAGTATGCAGCCATGGTTCTCGTTACGTGGCTCTGCTGGCAGTTTGTGTGGCTTGCTTCAGCTTTGAAGGTGATGCTGTGGTTGGTTGTGCAGCTGCAGATGCAGAACCTGCGGCTGCTCCTGTTTTCTTCAGGTGCTCTTGATATCTGAAGCGTTAAGAGAGACAGAATCAAGCACACATGAGCTACAGTCTCTAAAAGGAGTATGCCTTGGACATTAAAGGATGCCGGTCCGCAAATATCCTCCAGCAAGAATTTTTTTAACGCGCTTTGTAAAATGTGGGTTATCTGTAGTTAAAATTTGTTCAGCATTATATTTAGATTTATTATGGCCTGCATGTTCCGAGACAGCACATGATATCCTGTGGATGTATGATGAATGTCCACTAACTACTAAAGTAATTACAGTTAAAACCCAATTTAACAAAGTGAAGAGCAGCCACAAATTATTTTGTTAAATGGGAAAAATCATAAAATCAAGGAAGGCATTTTTCTGCCCTTCGAAATCTGAATTAAATGGTAACGTAGCGGCAGCCAAAAGCAATACCGCAGCATCGTATCTGCCGGCAACCCACACTTGCATGTATGAAAAGTCCAAGAAAGCTGCCCAAATTACTTGAGCGTGAAAGCGCCATCTGGTAAAATAGATTCGAAGTCAAGGTGGGAAGCACCGCCAACTGCCGAGTCCTTTGTTCTGTGCAGCAGCGCAGCTTGCAGCCCCATCAAAACAAAAACAAAACCAGGGCCATGTCTTGGCTGCCTAGCTGTTACTATAGGCATGCTGCCAACAAGCTGCGAAACATTGTACCAAAATAAATGAGAAATCATCTTTTTTTACTCAGTTATTCCTGGAAGACTTCATTAAATTGAGTTTAATGGTCGTTCATTTTGTTGTTTCAGGTTATTGAGAACATTGAACTCTATGAGTACTTGCAGGCGAACCAAAATATGTTTGTTAGATTGGAAAGTTCGTAAAATCGGGTTTCGTTATATATTGAGTTTTAACTGTATTATGATAGCTTGCCAAGGTTTGTCCTCAAGCTAGAAAAGTATATAATGACAAAGCTAGAATTGCATGCCCCAAATGCACACATCAGATAGTAGGTTCAATCATAGTTTACCTCCTCCGAGGCTGTTCTTGCATATTTCTAAACTGGTGTTTGCAACAGTCTGTTTCATATAACTCGGTGATAGTCGTGTGTAACAACAACCATTTAGCAAGATATGTGCTGAAAACCACTGCAGGGTGCAGTTGGCTGCAGAAGTTTACAGGCCACAGTAGCTATGAGAAAAACTGAATTTCTAAATTCTGCATCCCAGTCTAAAGCTTCAGCAACCAATTACAGCAGTCAATACAACTCCAGGCTGCATACCTTAGCTTTTTCACAATTGTCACAGCCTTTGCACTTCGGCGGCTCCTGGCAGTAAAGAAAGCCCGCTGTGCGTTCATCAAATGGCCCTTGCGCTCAAGCAGCAATGCCATGTTGTCACTGCGACGTCTGACAGGCCTGTTTGTAATGTGAATGATGTCACAGGCCAACCAAACATATACAGTGGAACCCCGTTCATACGTTTTTCACCGGACCGGGAAAAAAAACGTAACAGCCAGGAAAACGCAACAGTGAGGAAAGCTCCAAAAATGAATGAAAAAGTGCAGTTTCAACTATAGACAATTTATTTCCACAGAGTGCGCTTAGGACTTTAAAAAGTTCAGAATGGTGGCTTGCCGTTTTTGCCACGAGCCTGCATTGCTTTCGGGCCGAAGAGCGCGGCATTTCCCTCTATCTTGGCACGCTTCGAGACGATGCTGTTAAGCGTCGAGGGTGGGAGACCAAGGTCTTTGGCAATGTCAACTCTCTTCCGCGCTGCCTGCCTGCGACTGCGTTTAATGCATCCAGCTTTTCCTCAAGGGAAAGCGCCTTCCGCTTGCGCGACGCCGTCTAAGTACAAGTTCGACGTTCACGAGGCTTAATGCACAATGACGATAGCATGATAGAAGAGGAGTCGACCCGTTCAACAACCATGCGGCGACTGTAAAAGTGAGAGCATTTTTCATGAACAGCCACCTAGTGGTGGCCTCTCGAACTGGCGTGCGGCTTCTTGCAGCCAGTTCTATAGCCAAGCCCGGCCAAAACTCGCCAAAAGTCAAAATGGCGGTCGCACCGCGTTACCTACTTCAGCCCAGGCGTGTTCGGGGTGCTAAGTTGCGACGTATCATGTGGGAACGTTTTCACAGCTACTACGTAACAACGGGGTTCCTTATACATTGGATCCTATGGAAGCTATGCCGGGACTGGATGAAAACGACGTAGCAGACGGGAAAACACAGCAGCGAGGAACGTAACAGCGGGGTTCTACTGTATACGCTGCATGTGCCCCGCATCATTTATACAGAGAGACAGGTGCTGTACTTGGCATTCGACGGATACTGTGGCACTTGTAATACAAGGATAGAACAAAAAGGAAGACATATGTGCTACCTTTCAACCAGTTTTCATTCAATGCATGGCAGGCTTTTATAAACAGCAAATCATAACCTCCCCTATGCATTTATACACATGCTTTTTTCACTGTGCATAAAAACCTGTGAATAGATTGAATCTATTCATTCTGTCCTCTGTTACGAGTGTTACAGCATTCGTCATGAGCAACCAATTCACTAGAACCACCACCCTGATCAACATTTGATTTCCCTAAGAACTGCCTGCTGGCATAGGCACACAAGTTCATGACCAGGGCAATCCTGCTTAGCAACAAATTATCACCTACTATCTTTTCTCTATTCCACTTTTAGTGCGCACTAGCACTAGATGGGTCACTAAAGCCATTATGTCCGGGTGAGTCCTCCACCTGCCTACCATGGAAGGTGGTGTTTAAAGATTTCCCTCCCTTCACCTGCCGATTGAGAGAGGGAAATCCTCCTGGCAGAGGAGAGGATGGAGAGGCTGTACTAAGAATGACTCCAAAAATATAAATATGACTCAGAATGGCTCAGCAAAACTAAATACATCTGAAATTGCTGCAGAGGAGCAGTGACACGCGGCAGTAGTAGGGATATTGGCAAAACGCCATTCAAGATATGAGAGAATGTGCCAAATGCGCGCCACCCCATTCTTATTCTCTTAATTATTTCACTCTCGTGATCCAGATCTGCGGTCACTACAAGGGCAAAAGTGCTAGCACACCTAAGTCGCATTTAGATCAACCAGGTAAATCGGCTGCCAATTTTTTTTACCCCCTCCCCTCTGCATTTCCTTTATGGTTCAGCCTTCTTTCCTGTCTTTTGCCCTTCCCTCTCCATAGATGTAGAGCAGCTCAGCTGGGGACACTAACTTGCGTATGCGGTTGCGCACGATGGCCAGGTGTTTGGCGACATAGCTCTCGCCCGGGGCAAGCTTCAGCGCTCGGAGGAGGCAGGCCTCAGCCTGGTAGAGGGCACCTCGTTCCACCTGCACCACACACAGGTTGTGCAGTGCCTGCACGTGGTCAGGCTGCAGGGACAGGATGCGCTCGTAGCACTGCAAATGCACACAATGCAAGAACATGGGCAATCAGCAATAATCTATAAGACCAGAAGTGCCTGCAAGGAGGAAACACTCACGGCTTTGAACTAAGGACATGTGTTGAAGTTAGACTCCTACGCATACATGGTTACTTCCTCCAATTTTCTATTGCTCCCTACAGTTTCACAGATGGCAACATTTTCAGAGTTCAAACCATGAATTCTAACACAAAAGTTAAAACAAAAATTCTGAGGGCACTTACGTCTGTTTACGTGGAGGAATGTAAAAGCATGAAACTTTCTAGAATGCTGGTTTTTTTCACAATTCCAGTACGCATTCTATTTATTTTTGTCATTTATTTCTATTTTTAATTTTTGTGTTTTTTTATTTTTCATTTATTATTTTTGTTTTATAATTTATTTTAGTTCTGATGACATCATTTGATTGACAGGTGAGACGGACACTTTCTGCGAACAAACACTTCCTGCGGACACTGATAAGGCAAGTAAGGCTTTTGCCTTAAAAGAGCGACAAAGAGTACAAAGAACAAACAAACCAACAGCAGCTTACGCTGTCTATTTCATTTTCAGTGTAGTGCACTGATATTACGCAGCACACAGGCCTCTAGCCTTTCACCTCCATTGAAATGTGTGCGTGCGTGTGTGTTGCAAACCGAGGCAGCCTGGGCCTCACAAGCCCCACCGAAGGAAACACCTGCCATCGCAGGGTAGTGGCACACCACTGCACCGGCACTGGTACGAGGACTCCCAGGAATCTATGAATCTAAAATAGAAAATGATCAATTCTTTGATCATATATGGGCATTAGCCCATCGTCGCTATCTGTACAACTTCTATCCGTGGACAATAGATCCGAACACTGGAACCGAAGTGAAAAACCAAAGTGCACCTAATTCACATATCACCTAACTACACAAATCAAACATAATTTTTTTCTTTTCGGGCCTGGAATGCAGTACAAAGTTCTGTATCTTTCATTTCAGCATACCTACTGACATCCTTCTTAGTTGAATCTTGAATGCCATGCATATATACGTGCATGAAGTGCTGTTTGCAATTGCTTGGCCCACTACTTTGCCCAAAAACTCTCTCATGCCTTACTGTGGCACTGTTATGCACTTACTGAAGCTTTTATCAATGTGCTAGCATTAGAGGAGGGGTCAGAAGTGTAGGTGGTGACTGCTGTCTATCAGCAGCCAGTGGCAGGTGGCAACCTGCCCACCTGACAATGAGCAAACTTAGTACATTACCTATATGAGCTTAACATACTACCTTGGATATAACAAACCGTAGTATATGCCACACAAGCTATAACAAACCTAAGTAATCCACCTCTGATATAACAAACTTTAGTGTCTTAACCTTGGATATACCGAACTTCAGCGTGTTACCACAGATACAATAATTACCTTTCATCTCTGGCCCTTGGATGTAACAAACTTAGTGTGTCAACCTCAAATAAATGAACATTTGGCTGCCAAAGCATTCCCCGAGGATAGCTTAAGAGTTTTTTCTTTTTTTTTTTTCAATGCAGTAATTAAGTGTCGATTCCTGGCTTTAGTGGCACACTGTGTCCTCTCTCTGCAAAAGGTGATGAGGGAAGCGCAGGGAGCAAGCTTTCAAACTGATCCCTCCTATATCTCGTTCAGGCGTGAATTACGGTCTAATGGGGGTGGGGGGGATTTTCAGTGCTTCATATTCTTGTAAGGAATATGCCATGATTGCATTGAACAGAAAAAAATTCCAATCCTCCCCGAAGGTTAATTGTGCAATTCCTGTTGGGTCCTCATATATATCCTCATCATGACTCAACATTACTTTCAAGGTCTCAATTATACTTTTTTTGACTCCTTACCCGACGTAATAAGATATGTAAATAAATTAACACATTTTAGGTAACTCTAGGTGCATTGTGCCATGTAACCATTTTGTGTTTTAACACGAAAGTGTTAAGCAGCCTGTGTCACAGAAAAGCTGTTGTCATTGTCATCAGCATCATTGGCTATGAGTAAAAAGTCCATGAAAAAATCCCCAGAGAAGCAACCTAGGTCACATGACCATGTGGCATCATCACCATGCACCTACCCACTGGATTATGAGAAAACTGACCACCATGGTTGACGGCAATTAAATTGATGATTGGTCATGATAGGTTGCTCAGGAAGAGCAACCTGAGTCACACAAGCCCCATCGGTGGCAGCACCTGCCATCACAGGAAAGTGGCGCACCACTTAACAGTTGCACCACTGTGCCAGGAGTTGTACTGTATGAGGACTCCCAGGGGTCTATGAATGTTAAGTATAGAATGACCAATTCCAACACATGGGCACTGACCCATTAATGCTATCGCATATGTCATACCCTCGAACTAGAGCTTAAGTGTCCCTCCTAATTTTTGAGTAAATTCTATTGGCTTTTGTCATTGATTTCTTTTTAATGTTTTTCACTTCTGGCTGCTCATTTGACAGTTTGCATTGTTCTCTCTTTTAGCTCTTTCTGCTATGTTCTTTACTTACCTGTGAACCTCATAGTGCTTTTAGCTGTTAATGTCGTGTTATATATATATATATATATATATATATATATATATATATATATATATATATATATATATATATATATATATATATATATATATATATATATATATATATATATATATATATATATATATATATATATATATATATATATATATATATATTGCCATGCATTTTTCTTTCCCAAACTTTTTCTGCCTTCCTTTTTGCTGTTTCTACAGTTTTTCACCCTGCTGTTGTTTTAATCATATGTCGGAGATTCTTGCTGGCTCGTTCCATCAAGCTTTTATAAAGGTCTTTATGCTCATTGCATTTTTTTTCTGTTTAGGTATCTCCCACAGCATTGTTTTTTTTTTCACATTCGATTGTTTTTGCTTAGTTGTCTTCGTTGCATGAACCTGATAAGAAACCTTTTCAAATATATGGTCTCCGGTTTTCCTTAAATAAAAGTTGAAAGTTTAGCGCTTTCATCTGTGTTGTCCTCTCTTTGTCTTGTCTATTATTTTCTCCTGTGTTGGTCCATTAAACAATGAAACAGCGTCTGTAATACTGCGTCTGTGAAAAGTAATATGTAAAAATCAAATGCACACCATGCTGTCAAATGCTACCTAGTGAGCACATCAAACGCGACTTCTGCTTTGGTGCACCGATTGTGGTGCCTCTTAAAGGTACTATTTGTAATGGTGTGATGGCACGTGGGCATTGGTCACTATTCAATGCCTTGCTATGTGGTAAAATATGCGACCACTCTGGGTTACGTCATGATGATAATGATGATGGTAGCAACTGTTAGGGATAGCTTTAAAATGCGGCAAAAATTAAATATTTTTGCGCACAAAAGGGCTCTTCTCACCAGTGGTGTCACTATAGGGTGAACGGTGCCCAGTATGGTGACCTTGCATTCACCTACCACTTTCCTCTTTTATTTTATTCATTTATTTATTATTCATTTATTTATCCTAAACGCCCAGAACTGAGCATTACATGGTTACATTGAAGGGGGGGGGGGGGGGGGGGATTTTTCAAAACAAGGAGCAACGCAATAACAAATAGGACAAGTTGTCGGGCTAGTTGGTGGTGATCCATTCTTTTGTTGACAGCGCTTTTTCTTTTTTAAATGACTTGGTAAAAGATATTTTTTGTCTCATCTAATTCTGGCTTTATCCTGCCCTGTTCAATTCTTTGGTTTTGAGCGCTTGTCATTTTACCACTACTTACCATATCATTTCTGTTGCCGCGAGTGCATAAAATTTTCGCCGCTTGTTGGCGCCTGTGTTTTGGGTATATATGCAATGTTTCGGTGTTCTTGAATAAAGTTGAAGTTCAGCAGCTGTGACGTCATCAACAAAAGAACTGTCAACAAAAGAACAATAACAAATGGCAGAGAGATACAATTGGCAAAGCTCAGTTTAGAGTTGAATGCAAGAGAACAATCACAAACTGTGCAAACAGGTCAGCACAAAAAGCAAGCTCTGGCATCATTTAATACAGCATGCATAAGGGAAAACATAACATAAACGAAGCAGAAAGGTGCCAGCAAATATGCAATGACATTTATCACTTGCAGAGGAATCAAGTACTATGACACGCTTTCTGTGCTCAAAAATGTTAGTAAAGCTGCTTGAAAAAATGATTCAATATATGGCTGACGACACTTAGTGTTAGGTTCCATTCATTTTTCGCTAACACCAGTGGTGAGTTGCTGTGCAAGCAAAAGTTGTACGGACTTTATGCGCATGATCCGGGTGAGCTGAGCAGTGAGGAGCACGGAAGATATGACTTCGGGAGAATGGATGGATGCTATGGTACAATGCATGAAAGAATGACAAGTGGCCAAACTTTCTATACATGGCAAGAGGTTGGAAGATATAGAGTGTGCTTCAATGACAATATGCTTTTATGAGGTGAGTAAGATGATGGTATGAATCTGGCTGCTTTATTTTGTACAGTCGTCCACAGGCCTGTCTAGAGCGCTCGAACTCTGTGCCGACTGCGCTCCGCAGAACGCAAAGCGACGTCTAGCGGCAGCGTCTGGCTCAAGATAGCGCATGTCTAATGCTCAGACGACACTCAAATATGCGCAATCTCGAACCTGACACTGCCGCAAGACGTTGCTCTGCGCACTGCGGAGCGCAGACGGCACGGAGTTCGAGCGCTCTAGACAGGTCCCATGAAACACATTATTTCTATAACACGTCTTCAAACAACTCCAAACATCTAGCAACGTCTAACTCTAGATTGAAACGTTTAAAAATCATCTCAGCAATGGAGGTTTATCCACAAACGTTTGAAAAACGTACTGACAAAAGAGGTTTATTCACAAACTTTTTAAAAACATATGACAAAAGAGGTTTACTCACAAACATTTTGAAAAATTTTCTAAATATACGTTTTCCACGCAACGTTTTAAAAATTCTCTGATGAGAAGTTTGCTTGGGAACGTTTTGCAGGTATGAAACTTTTCAGTTTAAGAGAAGTTTGGAAGGTGGCCCCTGCAAAACAAGCATCCTGCTACTTCCAGTTTTAATGCCAAGCCATTTAGTTTTTTTTTATTGCACACTTATATAATAAATTATGGAACAGACTGCTGAAGCGGGTTTTCTCGCCTCATTTTCAGTGTGTATTTATGCTGCAAAGGGCAGCTGCCTGCCCTTTGCAGTTCGACCTATACTGCACATATCTGAGCAAACAAAATGTGCAGCTCCAAAAAAGCATGAGCACTACACCTAATGAAATAGTTCAGTAAATAAAAAACCAATGGGTCCAGTTGAGCATACCATTTGATTCCAATTGGAACCAGTTGGACCCAATTGGTCAGCCAGGTAGGCTCACGAATCCAACTGGGTAGTCCATTTGGTTTCCTTAGTTCCAGTTGGGCATTCCAATTGGTTCTGCGTTTCCAACTGGATTACCCAACTGGTTTGTGAGCTTCCAATTGATTTCGGCACTCCCAGTTGTTTTGCCCAACTGGAACCACTTGAAACCTATTGGGTTTCCCAGTTGGAACCAAGAAAACCAATTGGAAGCTGATCTGCCAACTGGAAGCTCCAGTTGGTTTCAACTGGGCGATCCAATTGAAAAATCTAGGTGTAAGTCAATGATGTCCTTCATTCTGTATATATATTTAGCTGGCTATAAAACAGAACGCTAGGCTAATTAGGTTTTTGTAATAAAGATAGCAGCGGCTTAATCTCTTGAATTCTTTCATCACTTCCACCATCACTGCGGGCGTTCTTAAATTAGACAGCTTCGCTTAATGTTCAGCCGCCACTGCCTCCAGCTAAACGGTATATGTAAGTGACTACAAAAGTGTGCTCTGTGGATATACGTTGAGAACTTGTGTTTGTATACAGTGTGTGTGTGTAATGCACGCTTGTCGGTCTCTCTTGATTTTCATAACGACGTGTATTTATAATTTCAGTTCCCTTGTAGAAATGTTGGCAGCAGTCTCACAGCAGTCATAGAAGAAAGGCCAACTGGTTCCAATACAATTATAATTTTTTTTTTGCTGACCAGTTCAAATCATTTAAGTCAAATAGGTATGCCAACTGAGTTCAATTGGTGGGCCATTTCATCTGGCTGGGTGGCCAATTATTTCTAACTGGAAGCACCAGTCGGCTCAATTGGTCGAACCCAATGGGTGCCGAAAACACATTTGGTTTTTGGCCCATTAGTTTCAAGTGGATATTTTCCAACTGGGGCCATTGTTTTTTTTTTACCGGGATCCCACTGGTTGACTTTAGAGGGTTCTATATATATAGCATACTGATCTTGAGTGTATAGGCTTCATATAAGGAGCCATTTCCAAAAAAAAAAAAATGTCTAAATATGTTCAAAACGAGTTCTTACGAAGAAGTTTTCTAGATCTTTTTTGGCGGAGCATTAGCAGGCACATAACACCTTTTTTTGCCTCATTGTCTACAGAACATCTGAAAATAGATTTCTTCTAGACATTACCGTATACTTTTGCAGACGTTTGTTACACGTTGTGCAGCCCTTCTTGTGTTTCGTGGGGTATGTAGACGACCGTACTGCCTTGACAGCATTTTTAAGATTTCCGTGTAAAGAGTGCCATATAGTAGTATCTGGATTACATGTTTAACTATGAAGCTCGCTCTGTACCTCATCTCAGTATCTCAGTAAACCACCACATAAATACCTGCCCACTGGAAATAACGTGGCCGTGATGATGCACTGAACAAAAGAGACATATGCACATTGAAAGAGAAAGGTGCAGCAGTAGAGCTGGGGAAACGCAGCATGCTACGCGAGACCTTTTCTTCACCTTTGTCTTTTTTCGTGACAAACATCATAATACAGCCCTCTGGTAGCAAAAACCACCTGCAGAAGCTAAGCTGGAACATGTGCACATGGTGTAGTACGACTTGAAAGAGAAAGAATTTAAGCTGGCCTGCGTCGATAGATTATAGCATTCTTAACTTAAAACACAGTGTTTATATGATAGAAACAGTAAAATAAAAACTCTGATGATCCTCAGTGGATTGTCTGAAAGCATAACCATTTTCTGTTGCTGCCAATTTTGTTGCAGCTCCGCCTTCAAATTCGTAGATCGTGAGGAATCCTTATATCACTATCGGCGCAGTGGTGCAGCAATGAAGTGATGCGCACTGTCCCCGCAGGTGGCCGTTTCAAACACAGGCACTGGTGGGGCTAGTAAGGCCCAGGTTGTTCTCCCTGAGCAACCTGTCATGAACAATCATTAATTTAACTGCCGCCTGCCACTGTGGACAGTTTGCTCACAATCCAGTGGGCAGGTTGTGATAACCCAGGTGAAAATTTCCTGCTGGGAATCTGCTGGTTTGTACTGGTCCCAGCAGCAACTTTGCTGGTTTCGGTCTGGGCCTGCTGGTCCCAGCAGCCCACTTGCTGGTTTTGGTCTGAACCTGCTGGTCCCAGCAGCACTACTTGCTGGTTTTGTGTTGGGAACTGGTCCCAGCAGCAACCTTGCTGGTTTTGATGTCTGAGCCTGCTGGTCCCAGCAGCACCACTTGCTGGTTTTGTGTTGGCGGATTGGTCCCAGCAGCAACCTTGCTGGTTTTGTACTCGATCAACTGGTCCCAGCAGTAAACCTGCTGGTTTTGTACTCAGTCAACTGAAACATATTGTTGCTTTTAAAATCAAGTAGCCGGTCGTCAGAAGGGTTCTACTGGTCTCAGTAGAGAAGAAACCGGCTTTATATTGAGATTATTATTTACTTGCCTGGAGAAAAACTGATCAGCTGGGAATTCAACCTGGCGTGTATTGGACCAGATGACCTAGCTAGTTGGAAACCAACTAGACATGACTAGTTTCATTCAGAAGGTGTGTATTAACAGCCATTTGGCAACTGCTTCAGCGCTTGAAACTTGAGTATTTATTGGGAGACAGGTGTAACTAAATAAAAAAACACAGTGACAAGCTTCTGCAACAAGCTTCATGCACGGCTAGCAGTAAAAGTGGAACTTCGCCTTGTGAATTCCAACTCCAACGCTTTTCTTAAAACGATACTTCGTCAATGGAAGATCATGCCTATCAAGAATATATAATATCAGTCTTTGAAGCGCTTTGATTGCCTTCCAAGACAATCCACACTCAATGGCAAAATTCACAGTCAGTGCAAGGAAGTCCTCAACAGTTAAATTACTGCATTGCGTCTGATCTGACGTCTCAGGGTGCTCGGAAAAGTCAGGCAGTTGCGTGTGATTGCTCGACGATGTAGGAGTTTCCGTAGGACCTGACCAATTATAGCTGCTGCCATAATCATCCCCATCATGATGCGTGGCCTGTGGTGATGTCTGCGCTGGTGAAGATGACCGCATAGGTCCTTGCTCTGGCGAAGCTTAGCGTGTAGATCCTTGCGCTGGCGATGGTGGCGGCCGCGGAGATCCTTGCGCTGTTGACGTCGGGTGCGTATCCCCTTGCACTGGTGACGATTACCGCGTAGGCCCTTCAGCTAGAGACGGTGGGTGCGCAGACATCCGAAGATAACTTCTGGTGGAAGTCGGAAGACCAGCATCGCAGCCTGGGTCAAGACAACGCCGGTACCGCTTATTCCTGCGGCCCATTCTTTCAGCTCACTGTGACAATAATACCACGGCCACCATCCGAATAGCACTTGAACGTCGACCGAAGAGAAGCACTAGGCGGGGATTGCTGTTGCTGCTGCAGGATTTGGATATGGGGCTTTCTCTTCGTATCGGGCGGCCCTTACAAAAAAAAAAAAAAAACTCGTGTCCTAGCCTATTTTGCAGGAGGCCCTACAGTTACAGAAAATATACTAGTTCACTGCACTACAGTCGTCGAGTTGAACGAAGCGTCTAGTTGGATTTGGATTGGATTTAGACAACCTGGACTGGTGAAAATGCCGATGTGGCTATCCTTCAAGAGCTCATTGAACTGATTTACGAGTAAATTAGCACATTTAATTACATGAACATGCCACTAAAACTTAATAAGTAACTGTGTATCAATTGTTTTGTTTTAAACCAGTTTTGAAAAACTTGCTTACTGACTACCTTTTTTCTTGTCCGAAGTTTGTCGCATCGATTTTTGGAGATAGCAACATTGGGTACCTGTTTACTTTTCTTTTCCCCTTTTTCCCTGTCTTCTCGGAGTGCACGGACGAGTATCGATCCCCGTCTCTCTGTTCTATCATACTGTGGCGGCTTTTAGCTTTTTAAATTACTTCGCTAATCCGAACTTATTCAGTTAAATAATCTGCGGCTGATCTGCGCTTGCAGAGTTATTAGTGATCCTTGGTGTGCATCACGCTCCACAGACACGTGCGATGTTTGCCGTTGTCAGGTTCGCGCACGATATAGATAAGTTGTACGTGATTCCTGCAAAGGATATTACGAATTTCAACCCGAAAAACAACACAGACTTCAATACGCGGTCTGTGTATACCGCGTTCTGGAGAGATCCGCTGGACGGAAAGGACAGCAGTCACTACAGCACCCAAGTCCTGATGCTAGGAGGTAATGGCTCAGTTTTGTGCACCTTAATTGCATGAGATTTTGCCACGCGAACTGGGTTACTATAATATATGTGAGTGTATGTCTGAATTTCTCACTGCAGAGTCGGAGAAAGAAATCCAGGAAAGGATGAAAACAAAAAGACTTGCGATGCCAAAAATTCTAGATCCGCATGATTCTTCAAGTGAGACATGTGAAGAGGAAACAGCAGCCCAAAAGAAGAAGGTGTGCTTGCATTGTGCAGTGTTATATCTTGTTTCATAGTGCAATCTCGTGAAATTTAACCTGCGATGTGTTGTAGTGTATGCTTGTTGCAGCACATCCTGTGTTTTTAGTTTTTTCGTTCTTTAGAAGCAAAAGCGAACTCTGCTGGCATCCAAAAAAGCAGAGTATGATGAGACCATGCTAAAAAAAAAAACATGGACGATGCCAGAAGCAAAACACTGGCAGCTCAAAGCCGCGACAGCCGCCAAGTGGTAAGTAGTACGCCTGCTTAGCTATAAGCTGCCTTATAATTATCAGACACCTTTAAACGTCAGATTAAATCTGAAACCGTGAATGATAATTCTTTATAGGCCAAGAAGCGAGTTGGCTAAAGTTCTTTAGTTATTATAGCAAGTTGGGAGTTATGCGCACTATGCCCCTGCAATCACCTGCTGGATCATGCGCACTATGCCCCTGCAATCACCTGCTGGATCCTACTGTGTCACACCCCTCCTTTCTTTCATATGGCAGCTATCTCTGCAGCACCTTATTAACTGTTGTAAATACTTTTTTGCAGCCACGGTCAAGCACTGGGGTCTACAAAAGGGCGTGGACGTGGACCCCGTCGTAAAAAAACATCAACAGGATCCTCAGCGAGAAGATTCAAGATGTCGTAAAATCCAAGAGGAAGGATATGCAGTGAACTGTCCATTCACATGAGAATAAACATGCTAAACTGCACAAGACAAGTAGAGCTTCTTGCTTTCTCCTGCTGTTGAGAACATGCAATGCATTAGTATGCGTCAAAGCAGCAAGTGGGAACCTGTGTCCAATGAGCTGTGTTTGCTCGGCAGTCTCGGATGAGCAGAACTGGCATGTTAGTTTAGCTTAGGTTCCTCAAATTCTGCGTGAAGGAACTAGAACAATAGAAGTGATACAAATACCAGACAGCACTGTATTTGTGGTATTTGCCTCGTTTCTACTGATGTTATTCTTTCACGAATTTCGAGAGGTCAAAAGCTAATTTCAGTGCCTGCTGGTCCCACTAACACCTGCTGGTCCCAGCAGCGCCTGCTGGTCCCAGCAACAACTGCTGGTCCCAGCAACGCCTGCTGGTCCCAGCAGCTCCTGCTGGTCCCAGCAGCTGCTGGGAATCTGCCAAAATCCCAGCAGTGTTGGGACCAGCAGATTCCCAGCAGGAAATTTTCACCTGATCACAAGGTTCACACCATGTCACGCATCAGCAGTGATGCGTGACAGCGGTCACCATTTCAGGTTGCACAGAACATTTTATTTATTTATTTATTTCCAAATACTGTTAGCCCTTGCAAGCTGTTACAGGGTGGGAATGGAATAATCAGTCAATACAACACCGTTGCAGCTCTTTTACAAAGGTTTCAAGTGAACATGTTTTGTCGAATACGCGTCGGTCAAGGTTATTCCATTCTATACATGTTTTAGGCAGAAACGAAAACTTATAGACATCAACTCTCGGCATGTATGGCATAACTGCAAAAGGATGGTTAGTACGCGATGACAGCCTTCCGGGCGGCCGCAAGTACAAGCTGGAATCCAGACTGAACATACTGTGATAAAGCTGATAAAAAACTTTAGCCTAGCAATTTTTCTGCGAATAGCCAATGTTGGTAACTGCACTCGTAAAAGAAGTTCTGATACGGACTGTGTTCTTTGGTAAGATGAAAATATAAACCCTACTGCCAACCTTTGAACACATTCAACTTTGCCTACAAGATATTGCTGATTCAAATCCCAAATTATGCTTGCGTATTCCAGAGTTGGTCTTACTATAGATTTATACGCTTGTAGTTTCACATCCGATGGTGTATCTTTTAGCTTCCGCCTTAGGCATCCAAGTTTTTGTTGAGCTGCTCCACAAATGTTTTGTACATGATCACTCCAGTTTAAGTCACGACTAATTGTGATACCTAAATATTTTAATTTATTAGAATGCTTTAGTGCTCTGTCATTAATTATGTATGGGAACACTAATGACTTATTGTTCGACACGATCATAAAAGTTGACTTTTTATAATTAATTTTCATGTCCCAGTTTACACACCAATCACACACAATATTCAAGGAGTCATTCAAGAGACCCTGGTCTTGCAGGCATTTTATGCGACAAAATAACACAATGTCATCAGCAAACAAACGCGCTTCGACGAGAGGGCATACGTCTTTCGCAATATCATTAATATATAATAAAAACAATACAGGACCCAGAACGTACCCTTGCAGAACTCCGGAGGTTATTGGTAAAGTCGAGCGTTCTTCATCTATTAGTACAAATTGTTCTTTGTTATTTAAGCAAGCCTGAATCCAATTAAATATTTGTACATCGATACCCATCTCATGCAATTTGTGTAAAAGCTTACCATGACACACTCTGTCGAATGCTCTGGAGAGATCTATCGCAATGACATCGATTTACTCTTTTGAGTTTATGGCTGTAGCAAAAGCATGAGTAATTTCAACGAGTTGTATTATTGTCAAGAGACGGCTACGGAAGCCATGCTGTTTACTATAAAAAAGGTGATTACTTTCAATGTATTCCACAAGGTATTTGGATATTATACGCTCAAAAATTTGCACGTACAACATGTGATAGATATAGGATGGTAATTTGAAACATCAAATTTATCACCAGATTTAAAAAGAGGCGCAACTCTTGCTAACAGCCAGTCATCCGGTACAGTGCTGTCATGTAATGATGCTTTAAATTATCTCCGAAATATAGGAAACCCATTCGCAGTAACGTTCAAAAATTCGTTAGGTATATTATCAGGACCAGGTGACTTCCTGGAATCACGTTTTAAAAGTAATGAAAGAATGCCTTCTCCTGATATGACTATGCCATCATGCTGCTGGGTGCTTGGCGCTTTCTTTGAATGTAAATGCTGTTTCGGAGTAAATACTGATACAAAAAATTCATTAAAGGCTTCAGCGACTAATTTCGGTTCGTAGCATAACGTACCATTTAATACTACTCTATTTGTCGTTGAGTTAGAACCAGAGAGACACCTCCAAAATTTTTGGGGAGCGCTGTGCATATACTCTGCCAGTGTTGTAGAAAGGAAGTGCAATTTGGCTTCTTTCAATTCTTTTCGTACTTGCGCACTGAGAGTGGCAATTACATTGCATTGCTTAGGCTTCTTTTTCCGCGCACATTATAGACGGCGTTTTAACTGGATAATATTTTGGGTAATCCAAGGATTCGGTTTTCGTGACCGCTTTTTTTTCAGCAGTACAAACTGCCTCAAACATATGCCTCCAGTTGAGATGAAGCAATTCCACAGGTTTTCAATGCTATCATTTTGTGGCATCATATCAAAGGAAGATACCAAGTAGTCAATAACTGAAGTGCCATCAGCTGCGCGGAAATTATAAATTTTCACCGTCTTCTGTTTTGAGGTGCACTTCTTGCTAACATTAATGGTAGCAAGTACACTTTTATGGTCGGAAATACCATCTTCAATATCTATTGCACAATCAAAGGCCTCTGCCGACAAAAATATTAAATCCAACAGCGAATGAGAGTTTCCTTCAGTTCGCTTGGGCTTATCAACCATTTGAATAAGACCATATTTCGTCATAATCTCTAACATAGTGTCAGCGTGAGACCTATCTGTATGCCCGGGAACTCGTTCTTCCCAATTTACACCTGGTAAATTAAAGTCTTCTACAAGTATAATTCTGCTTCTATTGTTAGTAGCAGCACTTAAACGTTCGTCAATCTTCTGGAGCTACTCAACAGGGCTGGCTGGTGGCCTATAAATGACCCCAATTACTAATATCAAATCGTTTAAAATTAGTTTACACCATACGATTTCATGATCACTAATAAAGAGGCAAAGGTTCATACTGTAGTGTGATCTTGATTAACAGTGCTACTCCTCCACCTCTGTTTGATCTAGTATCTGTGTGGATCACATTATAGGAATTAGGAAAAACTTCTTCACCCTGAACATAGTCGTGCAGCCACGTCTCAGTCACGGCAATTACATGAGGATTCTGCAGTACCGTTAAACATTCGAAGGGTCCTGATTTATTTACGATACTTCTCGCATTTATGTTTAGTTTTCTTAGTTGATGTTTTTGCTTCTGTCATTCATTAGAAGTGGATGCTTTCGCTTGGGTGGCTGGCAGTTTTACACGGGTATTTGTTTTCAGGTCCCAGACATAGGTAGTGCTACTGACGAGCAGTTTATCATGCACGAGCTTAACTTTCGCCCCCGCATCCTTATCGGTCTGAGCGGATTCCCAAAGAAGTTTTTTTTTGTGCAAAGTTGCCTGCGAATAGGCGTCGGAAACACTTACACTAGTACCTTTCAGCTTGCTGCAATTCTTAAATATGGCTACTTTTTCATTCAAGTCATGCAGTCTCATGACAACGGGCCCGTTTCGGCCAACCTTCCTTTTCCCCAAGTCTGTGTATTCTTTCCAGTGATTTTACAGAAACGCCCAGCTGCTCCAAAAAATTTCCTTTATCACTTTAGTTTCAATACCTGCTTTTGTTTCATTCGCGTCCACTGACACACCAAATACAATGATATTATTGCATCTGGCTCTGTCTTCCATGTCGTTTAACTTTTGTTGCTGGAGTTGCACAGTGTGCTCAAGGTCACAAACAGCACTTTCAAGTGTTAGCAATTTAGTTCAGCTGGTCCCAAAGGATTCTAACTTGCCTTCAATATCAGTCAGCCGAGCTTCAACTTGAGTTTGTTTCTCTAAAATAAGCGAAGCATGGCCTCTGTTGTTGGGCCCGGATTAGTTTCAATGTCACCGCATAGCATAAACACAACGCGACACCACATAATAAGCAAACGTTCACGCAACTTCGCTGGGAGTGGAGGGAGCGGCTAATGCATTACTAATACACAGACATCGCCAACATCAGCCGGTTTCACAAATAAACTGTGATGCGTGCACACGGTTTCTTGGGCTCAAATCCCAGAGGCTAGGCTACACCATCACCGTTGACTTCAAAATGGTGATCGTGGAGTCCGTTTTGCTGCAGACATCATGAGATTGAATCGCGTGAATTGAAGATCTTAAACGATGATCAAATTCAGCGATGTTGCAGATGGCAACTTGTCACACCGTCTTGTTGGTTCAGCATGGCAGGGAGCGCGCATTGTGCAGTGAGTGAGTGCATGCCACAGGTATTCCTCTCCATTTCATTTTCACCTCAAGATAAATGTAAAACGGCATGTTGTGCGAACAAGCCTTCTATTTATCATCGGCGATTGGCGGCTGTAGCGGCCACCTTCTGTTACTACAAAGCCATGTGTAGTTGCATACAATATTTTCTTCCTTTCGGTGCAGAAAGGATACCTTAACTATTGTTTCTATTTGTTGAAGTCCACAGTGCAAATAAAGTCACTTTGATACTACCCCTTTACTATGGAATCTGATGCGCAACTAAACTTGTGGCTGAATTTTTCTTCTGTTGCATTGGTCGTGTTCCATTTCTCGGCAAAGAGCAATAGCACTGCTGCAGGTTCCACTGCAGCAGCCGCAACGCAGTTACATCTTGCTGCCGCTCAAAGTCGCAATCAAACCGATATCCGCTTCCAGCATTTCGACCAATCAGGTGTGGCTGCTGCGGCAGATTGTGACGCTTTTGATTACAACAGAAACTTGAAATACGACCCCTGGTGACATCAAGCCATGCTCGGTGGATTTCACAGGTGAAACCAAACTGGCTGCAATGCACGGTAATGTCAACAATTACTCCTGGCACAATGTAGCAAGGTGAAACAGCAATGACATTTATGCCATATATGTCCTCACACAGCAACTGCTTTAAAATATTACAGCCAAATTTACATTAAATGCTTCGTAAAGCACAGAAATACCTGCTGTGCCTTGTCCAGGTCCTTCATGTGGTTGATGTAGATGTCACCCAGCAAGATGAGTCCCTTTATGTGGTCAGGGTGAAACTGAGGAAGATAAGGTGAGAACAACACGTGTGAACGCCTCATCAAGAGACATCTTCTTTTGCATCACCTCATGGTCATATTGTTATTTTGTATTTATATCCAAAATAAACTGAATATAATACAGAACTGAAAAGAAATGTATATGTTACAGTGATTATTAAGAGAAAAACTAAACAAACTTCGTACTGCTTTCATTAAACAGAAATCCTCCTTCAAGGTTTGGAGCAAGGTTTTATTTACATACTTATTGGTTCTTTATATAACTTCCCAAATCAAATAAATGTCAATAAATCATTTTTTTTACATTGAGTGATAACTCAGAGATCACTCACTAACTAAGTTTAGGAGGACACATGGTTGCATATACATAACCTCTTGACAAAAAAAAAAAAAGCATGCTCCAGCTGAAGAGGCCTTAGACCTCCTCTGAGTGTGTTTTGAAAATAATGCAATAAACTGTTCTCGTCATTTTTAAGCAGCGACTCACTTAAAAAAACAAAATGTGCCACAAATAACTTGACGACAGCTGGAAACACTGCACTATACAAATTTGCAGGCAATTATTGCAATGTTGAAGTGTACCGTGTCCAACCTGTTTTCAAGCAGCTCAGTGAAGAAAGTTACCATTCATCCATGCACACTTTAAAGGTGCACTAAAGAGGAATCTGAACTAGTCTTTACTGTGGGAACGTTATCTACACGCTCCGAGCATTCTTAGAAACTTCGAATTATTGTCCTGTGCGGCCAATTTCCTTAATTTAAATCGGATTAAACGTCCCGGCTCCTGCATTTTTTTTAACTCAACGCTGAAGGTAGGACGAGTCAACCAACGCGTGGACGGCCTTTCAGCCAGTTCCATGGCAGCTTCGCTTTAACTTTTATTTTGCTTTTTATGTTTCTGTGAATAAATAGTTTCAGTCCCAAACACAAACAACATAGCCACAAATTAGGCCCATGAAAATAAAAATACGTGTAGACTCTGATTTACATATCACTCCTCCGATGGCAGAGCATCAAGCCATCACGGGACTGGCTGAAAGGCACTCCACGCGTTGGTTGACTCCTGATATACCTTAAGCCTTAAATTAAAAAAAAAAAAGGCAGGAGCCGGTACGTTTAATCCGATTTAAATTAGGGATACAGGCCACACAGGACAGTAATTTGAAGTTTCCAAGAATGCTCCGAATATGTAGATAGAGTTCTCGTGGTAAAAAGACAAGCTCAGATTCCTCTTTAGTGCACCTTTAAACCTTATGTTTACTGCTCAACGCAAGGTTATTGGGCTGCTGTTATCAGTGGCCAGCTACAAATGGCAAAACCAAGTGCCGGTGGTTAAAAATGGGTGAATATTAAAACTCAGTTTAGCTGGTCAAGATCTGCAAGGCAATCTGCACTGGCCAAATATGCCTTTGATATGATAAGCCACTATTACTCCAGTCAAGAGGCAGCCATTGTTATCTCACCTGGAGAAGCTTTTGCAGGTGTGGAACAGCCTCCAGCGGCCTATCTGAGTCGGTCAGCAGGAGGGCCAGGTTGAACAAGGCACTACGGAAGTCTGCTTTCACCTGCATTGTTATATTTTTCACAAACCAAAGATGGGGCCACATGAGATGATGATCACAAAGACAAAAACACCAAAAAGTCTTGATAGAGAGCAGGCTTTGCCTCAGCATATGCCACTCTAAATGAGCAGTTCTCAAACTTTTTGCATAAAGAAATCCCAGAAGTCTTCAATATGTGTCAATGGAACTGCCCCCCCTCCCCACCCCTCATCACAGTGTCACAATTGGTGGGCGTCGCTAGTGAATTTTTACCGTTCAATTCACTTCTGTAAGCATTTGTTTGTTTTCTTGCTTCCAGCAATCAGTATTTTATTAATTGCCAACCTCTCGCTCATGGCTACTTCTGTCTTAGAGTTACAGTTGAATCACAAGACAAGCATTCCACCACATTCGTGTCCTCGGCCGGCTAGGCTGCACACAGAATCATGAGACGGCTTACCTCGCTTTCACTAACAGCCGCTTCCCACTACGGCGGCAGAGGGGTGTCTTGTGTTTTTTTCTCTTTTGGCAGACACTGGCTTTCCGACGGAATTGGGCTCTCCAGCGGCAAATATTCGCCCCAGCGCTGCCGACATACGCCATCGAATCGGCCGGAAATCGCTTTTTTTAATTGTTTGGTTTGGCTACGTGGGCGGAGCAGCCAACACTTTCAGTCACCATACGCACGAGTGCATGTATTCCACATCGCGTAGTGCGCCATGCCCTTTTCCATCTCGTCGGTGTTCTAAATATGCACTGGCGCTGCAGTGTCTTCGCACGCTGCCAAGGTCACCAGGCCAGCCAGTGCCGCCGGCATTCCTGTCAAAACAAACACGCTGCACCGTTACCGGTGTGGGCGTGTAGCGGATGGCATCGACACCGACAGTGGGAACGAGGTAATTATGTCTGGTCCTCATGCTCCCGCAAGAAGTGTACCAGAAAAGGGGGGGGGGGGGAGGGGGCAGTGAATAGCACACCGCAATCCACTACCGTGATCCGCTTCAGCGGGGTGCCGCAAATCACTCTGATGGCGCCAGCTGTGCACACCCTCAACGCACTGAACAATCAGCACGTAGAAGCGGATCGCACTGTGCTATAACAAAAGCAGCCCATGGAACCCATGTGTCTTTCATTTCATCAAAAACAATGAAATCTATAACATTCTCAATGCCAATGCACACCAGTAGCCTATTGCTCCGGTACTGCATTTCTGCCAAAACGTTAACGCAAACTTAAGCAAAGCACATCTCTCTCTACCGCCACATATAGCTCAAAGTGCGAATGAGATGTCCATTGACCCAGGGAGTCAGTTATGCACGTTTCCTTTCCTTTTTTGAATTTTCTCCACAGACAGAAGTTGATAAACGCCGCCACCAGGTGGCTCAGTGGTTTTGGTGCTCGGCTGCTGACCTCAAAGATGTGGGTTTGATCCCGGCCACATTTCAATGGAGGCGAAATGCCAGAGGCCCATGTACTGTGCGAAGTCAGTGCATGTTAAAGAATCCCAGGTGGTTGAAATTATCCATAGTCCTCCACAATGACGTCTCTTGCCTGAGTTGCTTTTGGGACGTTAACCCCCTAAAACCCAAGATGATAAAGACGACGTGCAATGCACAGTGAGAAACTGCGTTGCAGTTTTACACGAGGTGTGATAGGCTACAGCGATAGCACTGTACTCTTGTGCAGTGGCCAGCAAAGCTGATCAGTTTGTGCCACTGTGGGTTCGAAACCCAGCCGCAGCAATATTTCCTTTATTTCTGCAGGTATCTGAGAGGCTTCAGACAGACATTGGCTTTTCCAGGATTACTAGTGAAGTAGTGTTTTCACACTAAAAAGCTGATTTCATTTACTGTTGTAATACAGCAGAGCAATACAGAACGCAGAAGACCTTGGCCCAGTGTTACCAACTGCTTTTTTTTTAGTTGTACCCTACTAAAGTCACCTGATTGTAGTTTTCAGAGTATTGTGTTCCTTGTTGTGTTGTGTAACTGGCTCTCATGTACGCAAACAATATTCAAGCTAATTTGTCTCGGTAAACTATAGCTTATACTGTGGTGCATGTGCGCCTTATTCATGAGACTGTGCGTTTCACTGTGTGACCTAAAATAAAATTAATACAGCACATTAGTCCACTGTCAAGCTGTCACTAGAAACTGCACATATTTGCAGCATCTTGCAATGGACGAAGACTTATGTTTATTGAACTAGCAGCAGGACAAACCACAATATGGGGTGTCTCCATCAGGGTTGCCAGGTTCCCAACCAAAAAAAAAATTGCCACAAAAGTCATAACAGCAGCCAGAAAAGTAGCAAACGTTCAGCCAAGGTGTCAAAAGTAGCCAAAAATAGCGTCAAGGGGCCACAAAAACATCACCAGAAGCAGAAACGTCGTGAGAAATTAGTAATTCTTTGAGGGCACATCACTGCATGTAACATCGGCTGTGTGCAACATCGGCACTGTGTAACTTGGAAGTATAACAGCATCGCTTAAATCAAATGAAAAACCATACTAAGATCCCGGGTAAGAAGCACAGAAATGCCCTAGGCATTTGTGAAAGGAGATGAAATGAAAAGTTACCGGAAGATTGTACGGAATTTGTGAAAGGAGATGAAATGAAAAGTTACAATGTCGATTGTAAGATGAGAAAGACTACTCCTGACAGATGTTCAAATCAGATGTTACAACAGAGTTTACCATGAAAAAATAAATTCTAAATTAGGGTTATTTCTCCACCCAGTTCATGAACCAATATTTATTGCACGCTGTTGAGCAAAACTGGGATTTATTCAAATGTACTCTCAATAAACTTATCGATGACTTCGTGCCTCTTATGACCATTAGATGTAGCAGCAGTGCACCATGCTTTAATCAGAAGTTGCAACATATGAATAATAAGAAAAAGTGATTCTACCGGCAGGCAGTAAAAAATGGTCTTTAAGCGCATGGGAAAAGTATAAGAAATGCGACAAGGACTACCAGACACTGCTAAAAACCACTAGACGTCAATTTTTCAATAATGACCCATCATCTGCTAACCAACAACCTTCGTAACTTCTAACTCATCATAAATCCTAGCTTTCATCCTGATATTTTGCTTGCCGACAGTAACGACGTTATAATTAATGAGTCTGAATGTGCTCAGGTTTTTAACGACACCTTTTTATTAGTATTCACCAAAGAAGACATTAGCTCATCCACTGATTAAATATAATCCATGACCATTGCATGCCTGAAATAGTTATTAATAAAACAGGTATCTTATCTTTATTAAACAATCTAAAATTACTAGTAGTTAGGATCACCTTAGCTTTAACAATAACATACTTAAGAGTGCATCCCAAAACATTTAAGCTGTGTTGTCCTGTTTGTTTTTGCAATCATTATCAAATGGACTGATTCCTAATGACTGGTGGATAGCCAAAGTAATACGTATATTTAAATCAGGTGAGCGTTCCTCTCCATAGAGCTATCAACCCATGTCGTTAAGCAGCACTGTTTGCAAACTTCTTGAGCATATCATCCAGAACCAAGTCATTAACTACCTCGAAGATCATAACATTATTTTCAAATACCAGCACAGTTTCTGCAAGGGATTTTCATGTGACACCCAACTAGCTGGCTTAGTTAATGACTTACAATTATCACTTGATGTGGGCTTTCAGGTCGACACAGTGTTTCTGGATTTTTTAAAGGCTTTCAATCGGGTTCCTCATCACAAAGTTCTACTGAAATTAGGACAGCTTAACACCCACCCGAAAGTGCTCGCTTGGATTATGCACTTTCTATCATCTAGAACTTGGTTCCCCTCAGGTAATAAATCGAACTCTCCCTCTGCTTACGTGACATCTGGGGCACCAAAAGGAAGCGTGCTCAGACCTTTGCTTTTTCTAATCTATATTAACGATTTACCTGCCTGTGTAACATCTAGAGTGCGACTTTCACTGATGACTGCGTAATTTACCGTAACATTACTAGTGACAGCGACCGCCTATCCCTACAATCTGACCTCAATGCAGTAAGCTTATGGTCATGCTCATCCTGGTTAATGAAAAACAGATATCTCTCACTCGTCGTTCAGCTCGCATTCCAACCACTTATATTTTTAATGACAATTAATGACAATACTGTATAACTATAAGAACAACATACAAGTACTTTGGGGTGCACCTTCAGTTTGACCTAGCATGGCATCGCCATATCCGTATCCCCATATCGACTTCACCCTAGCGTCCGCTAACCCAGGTGAAAATATGAAGTGAGATTCCAAATGGTCTCACTTGCTTTCAAGTGGTGCCACTTCAAAGCAAGTGGTTTTACAAATGATCCCACTTGCTTTCAAGTGGTACCATTAGACTGCAAGTGGCCACAGCTGGGCCACAATCCATATGAACATTTGCATATTTGGCAAGCAAGACAAGACTAAAACGATTCCTAAAATAAGAAATATCAGCAGCTTAACTTACTAAATGGCATTCATCATTTACTTAGTCACTGCGGTCGAAATTATACGAAATAACTGCGCTCAATGGGTAAGCGTCACTGGCCCTAGTATGAGTGTCATAAGTGGGGTATAAATGCAGGAGCAGTAGTGAGTTCTGTGGATATACACATGAGCCAATTTTACTAATGTTCAGGCGCTTGGTTTAGCCTTCTTCTTCTGAAACCCTACCTATCCTTCTCTCTATCTGCACGCCGGCAGTGGTTGTGGTGTATTAACACCAGTCACAGGCCCGTGCATTTTCCTTTCCTCTTCCCCTTTCATCCACTTACTACTAATGTTCAACCATAGTATATGTGTTCCTTGTGCGTGATATATACCTGTATGTGTGTGTGTCGAATTCCATGACAGCATATGTAATTCTCTTGAGCATTGCCCTGCAGTCCTCACATATCAGTTTTTTCCTTTGTACCTTAAAAATGATTTCGAACCAATTTCAAAACCCAGCTGGAACCAACTGAAATATCCAACTGGTTCTAATCTAAATTTCCAATGTTTTTTTTTTAACATGGTAGTTCCAAATGGTCCCTTTTGTCAAATGGTCCCACTTGCTCGAGTGGTCCCTGTCCAATAACCCACTTCAAGTGGGACCACTTGCAAAACTTCCAACCACTCACTTGGTCTTCTTAAACGTAACCTCAGACACGCCCCTATGCATGTCAAAAAACTTGCTTATATATAACTCTAATATGTCCTAAAATCAAATGTGCTGCAGCCATTTGCGACCCTGATCAAGCCTACGTTAACACCACCGAATCCTTGCATAACCGTGCTGTTCACTTAATATTTTCAGACTGCTCACCCTTCACAAGAGTTTCAGCATTAAAAAATGTGCCGAAATGGATGATTTGTGACATCGCCGTAAACTTGCTCATTTAACACTTTCTCATAAACTGAACCACCCTTTCCTTCGCAGTGATTTGTTTCAGTCGCCTCATGCCATCTTTCCACGCTGTGATCATAATTCTTTCAAAGTTAAATGCGTAAAGTGTCATTTGTTGTCTTACGCCAGTTCAGTCATTCCCTGCACTATCATTGAATGGAATAGCTTGCCATCAGTCATCGCCACAGAAACTGTCATTAAACAATTCCAAGAGCTTCTTTGCTGCAACAGAAATGTGAAAAATTTGCTGTTTTTGTTTGTGTTAATTTTTCTTTTTGTGTTATGCCTTACATTTTAATTATTGTTTTTTGTTGCACGTCTTGCTAAAATGTACTGTGTTTGTTAATATTATTTTACCCCCCCCCCCCCCCCCCCTATGTACAATACCCCCCCCTGGAAGCCTTTAGGGGTAACGTGAATGAATAAATAAATAATAAATAAGTTTTACTTTCCATATGTATCTGGCATGTGCGACATTGTTTTTTTTTGTATGAAATTGTTTTAGAACTTTGTAAGCAAGGGCATGTTTGGTGCCCATATTTCTTTTGCTATTTTTGATCTGATGGTCTTTGTTGCTTTCCATAGCAAAAACAGGCCTGTTTGCCAAGTGCAGTTAATATGTATTCAAGGCAAAGAAAGCACAGCCTTGGTAAAAGTTTTTCAGACCGCATATGATTTGCTTCTCAGCCGTGCAGGAACTTGTGGCTCCACTGAAGCGGTTCATCTCTGTAAGATAAGGTGCTTTGTCTTCACCTAGCAAAACTTTTTGGTTTTCACGGTTGTCAGTGCACCACTAAATGGCTGAACCATGTGGCCTAAAACATTTAACCAATGTCATTGTAGTCCACTGAGGAAACGACGTATATCTGCTATGTAGCAAGTCACTTCCTGACTTTGCCGAAGTATATTTGAGTGACTGGCAATAGGACAATGTCTTACTGCTGATTCTTAGGAAACCTACATAGCAGCCTTGCACAGTACATGCAGTGGACAGGGGAATTTGTGATCCTTGCCTGGGAGAACAAGTCCAAAGAACGTTAACAGAAAACACGTGTGAAACATATGTTATTAAGTTTAGGAGACGAAAACACAAATTTTTGTGAATAGGGCAGGCACAGCAGAATAGTGCTCATATATGGCATCCTGGCGTACTCAAGGAAAAATGTACTGGAACCAATGGCAAAAAAAATGGTTCATTATTCAGTAACATGAGTTCAAAAGTAGGAAAAAAGTAGCCGGATTCAAATTTTTGTCGCCGAGGGGCCCCAAATCTAGTCAATTTGGCACAAAGCAGCCAAACCTGGCAATCCTGTAGTAGCACAGCACAAAGTACAGGGACAACAGAGACAAGACCATGTACCGCGCTTGTGTGTGGTCCAATCTCTATTGTCCTTATTTGTTATGCTATGCCATCACAATGGAGTGCACCAATTATCATATCACCTCACTCCTGTAAACCCCACAGGGATGTCCACTAAGCAAAAAGACCTGCAGCTGTGGACAGTGGACAGGTGGGCAGCTCATGAAAACAGTGTTACAAATGTTCCGCCACGTAACCCATCGTAGTGGCTTTGGCATTTGGCTGATGATTCCGAGGTTGCAGGATCTATTCCAACTGTGGCAGACGTATTCAACAGAGGCGAAACGTATAAAACCTTCAGGCGTGCTATGTGAAGTCAGCTAACATTAAAGAATTCCAAGTGGTCCAAATTAATCCAGAATCCATGGCATCCCTCATAGCCCACATTTTGCTTTGGGCTGTGAAACCCTACAATTTACAATTTGCTGTGCAATGAGAAAGAAAAAATGAGAAAGAATGAGATATGTGCAATGAGAAAGAAGTAAGCTGCAAGGCAAGGTACCTGTATTGCTGAGTTGAACCATCGCTCGGCATCCTCCACCTTCTTGTCATCCATGGAGAGCATGCCGAGGTTGAAGTAGACCCTTTCATTGGCCTTGCCCTTGCGAAGCAGCAGCTCTAGCCTGTCGCCACATTGTGAACAGATGAGCGAATGTCTGCTTTCACAGCCAATTATGTCACTCATTGCTTGCACGTTGTCCTTGAGGGACATTGCCAGACTTCCAAGACACAGCACTTTTTATTCAAAGAGAACTTTTTCTTTATGGAACAAAAATGTCGGGACCAGCTGGAGAGCACATTTACAATTTCCAGAATCAATACAGAATTCAGTGTCCAAGGGAGGAGGTCGTTGCGTTTTGAGTAAGGGTGGTGTGTTATGTGAGTTGATAACACAGTCTCAAGGGGTAGGGCAGCATTCCAGGAAGATTTTAAGGCGTGATAATATCTGGCTTTGGTCGTTTATTCTATTATCTGAGTTAAGGTCAGGCACAAGCAAAATATTTTTGCATAGCTTCGTGAAAGAAAATGGAATGTACAATAGACGGAAGTAGCTTTCAATTTCTGCCCAAGCTATGAGTCAGTCAGCAACGCTTAAGCGGCAGCTATGGATGCTAGAGCAACTGCTGCCATTGCTTGCTAAACATTCCTCCATTCTGATCTTCAGCACGTTTTTTTCTTTCCATGATGGTGATGTTGCAGGGCTAAGTAAATGATATCATCAGCCTGACTATGCCCAATGCAGAACAAACGCCTCTCTCATATCTTTCCTAAGCTGCATGATGCAAAAAACTGGCAGTCTGGAGGGCCTCCTCCCTCTCACAACGGTGTTTCTTCTGTTTGATGTGTGTGAACACTAAATCGAACATTAAATGTTTATGGGACTGATAATGTGTTTCCAAGCTGAATTAGCTAAAGGGCCAAGTGTGCCTCACCTTTCAAATGCCAGCTGCCGGAGCTTTGCATTTCCACTCTCTTGGATAAGGATGGCAGAGTTCATCAGTGCTTGCTGAAAAAGAAAAACAGACATTCGGGTGGTTTCAGCCAGCACCCGAAGGAGCAATTAAGTGCCAGCTATGTTACGCTGTCGATGGACATGTCCAAATTACTGCCTTCTGAGGTTCAGTATATGTGCCCAGTTGCTAGTGACACGCCCTCAGAAAAAAATTATACGGAAACTGCAGAACTATTTACTCTTAAAGTGAGCTAATCAACACTGCATATTTGCACTCTGGCTTGGTCCTCTACAGTACTAAAAAATGCATAATAACTCTCTCAAGAGTTGGCACATACTTTTTTTCAAGTATGTACCAACTCTTGAGAGAGTTATTACGCATATTTTAGTACTCTCAAGAGTGCCAAGAAGTTTTCAATGGCTCCACCCTGAAGAAAAATGTCAAAAGGATGAATGAGATTTACTCATAGAAATAACCACAACTGAAAAACCATTTTAGAGGATGACTTTTTTCATTTCTGTGACAAAGCACTCCAATACCTCATGATCCGGGTCCAACTCCAGTGCTTTGTTGAAGTACATGAGTGCATCGCTAGGCCTGCCTTGCTCCAGGAATACCACACCCAGCTGTGAACAGTGCAAGCACCAGCATTATCTACACATAGCAATGTCTCCAAACAGGACTCATTCAGTACACAAAATCGGATTTTAATATCTCTCGCCAGAAACTGTTTCAGCCAATGAACATATGCAAAGGAGTGTAATTTACCTGTCGTAATTGATGGCGGACAAAAGTCAGACGGAATGACAATCCCAGAAAAATTTGATGAAATCATGTGGCTACAGCTGGCACAAAACAGGATTAACTCAGGTCCAGATCTAGCCTCAGCATGGCTGCTTATAAAATCAGCTTAGGAAATGCTCTGAATTCCCGCGTGTGCCGAGAAAGGCAAAAAGAGATACTTCGAAAGACTGCTGTGAGCCCGCTACATAATTTAGGCATATTGCAAATGTGATAAGTGTGAAACACACATGTTGATACCAGTACCTCAGCTAATTTTCTTATCTCATCAGTGCATTTGAATCTATGTGCCCTGGTTCTGTTTTTCTTCTCTTGGAATGCACCCCATTGTCCTGAGAGAGTACTGGTTATCTGTTCTTCCAATACACACCCTGCCCTAATTCGTTCTGTTTTTATTAGCGCTAGGATATGTTACTAATACATCTGTACCCCAACTCAAACTGCTTTCTTTCTGTCTCTTAATGTTACCCATGCCTTTTTTCTCTTCACGGCTTTTTGCGCTACAAATTCAATTTCAAGCCCTTTGGCATAAGCCTCCAAGTTTAGCCCCATAGGCAAGTACTGGTAAAACGACAACGGCTACATACCTACTTTCTTTTTGAAGGATATCAGTGACCTGCTATTCATAACCGGACAGTGCCTGCCAAATGCACTTCAACCTAAACTTATTAATGTGTTAGCATTAGAAGGGTCTGTGCAAGCGGAAATGGTGACCACCATCTGTCAGTAGCCAGTGGCAGGTGACAACTTGCCCGCAGGGCTATGAACTTATTGTACCACTTATATGAACTTAGTATACTACTTCAGATATAACCAACCTTAGCATGCCACCTAAGATATAATGACATTTCATGTGTTAACCTTGGGTATACCAAACCAAAGTATGGCACCTCGGATATAATGAGCTTTCATGCGTTACCTTAGATATAATGAACCTATAATATAATGAACATTAGTGCGTCAACCTCACATATAACAACTCTTGGGTGCTAAGGCATTCAAACCATCCACCAAGGATTGCTGCACAGTTTTTCTCCAGGTAATTTTTTTCGACTTTCTACTTAGTCACTGCTTAGCTTCCTTATCACTCTAAAAACCTTCCTTTTAAGATTCTCCTTCAACATTTATCCCCATGCTTTTCAAATTCCATACCTCTGGACACTTTTAAGAACTTGCAAGCAATGAATAGTAACGGCAAAGTTATGTCACATGGCTCGTCTCAACCCATGTTCTCTCAGTTCTTTTGTGGAAGGCATCAGTGGCGTAGCCAGAAATCTTGTTCAGGGGCGGCTCACGTTGCAGGGCGGCCGCCTCATAGAATTTGTGAAGGAATCAAATGCAACAATAATAACTGCATTGCCATTGACAATGCCATTGCGTATTAGATAGCGCTACGCACTGTCTAGACGAGTGAAATATGTATTCTTTAAATAAAAGAATGCATTCGTATGTCTTAAAAATCGTGGCAGACATAACTGATACCAATGCTTCCATGTTTTTGTGTATTTAATTAGTAAAGAAAATATCACACGAAGTCTATAAAACTATATCAGTCCGAAACCAGCAAAGCAGTGCATGACGCTGATGTGAAAAACGTAAAGGATATGAAATGAGCAAGCAGAGGACAAACATTTTAATGAATTTTTGTCGCTCAAGAACCTTTAGATTTTTGTACCTATCCAATGGCCAGAGAAAAATATCACTGATGCTGTCCTTCGTTCCAGTGTACTGCGCAGCAGCAGCTGTCACCGGTCATGCATTGTGAGTAATTGCACCGAAATTTTATTTACAACAGCGAGCACATGTATAAACGACGAGTTCTGCAAAATATACATTATAAGTGTGGAGATAAAATGTAGTATAGAAATGCGAAGATACAACTTGATAAAGGACAAGAAAGTGTCACTGGAAACAAAGTCACTGTATGTATGCACAAACCTCGAAACAAGATATTTAAATACACTTATGTCTCCATTAAATCTACGTATCTAAGCAAAAGTCACTGTACACACTGCGTCACACAGGGCAAATAAACATCTTGAGCAATTGCAGGTAGTAAACTTTAGACGTGGAAAGACAGACGATCAGGGCAAGAACAAAACTATGATAGCAGAAGTCGCGATATGTACTTAGGCCACGCTGCGGTCGCGATAGCACCATATGGTTAGAATAATAGAGAAACAATACAGAAATCAATACAAAAGTATGTATTTTTTAACTGCCTGCATGGCGACAATTATTCTGCGCCCATAATTACAGAAGGGTATTCCTTTGATTCAAAGAAAAAGTAAAAGCAGGTAGATAAAAAGAAAGAAAAGGACAAACGAAAGCCACGAATGATGCCGCAAGTTTAAATAACCAATATCCGAATGTGTAGGTTGAGAAACACCGCGTGGGCAGGGCTTCCAATGAGCAAGGTCAATCAAAATCGATTATTGATGTCCTCAAAATTTTTGTATTTGCATGGTAATTTTGATTATGACGCTAACAGCTGTTACAATAGTGGCATAAATTTCTGCGGTATGAACAGTAATACATTTTTGTAATTGCCCGTTTATGCCCATAATTGGCCGTTTGCACCGAATGTCTTTTCTAGTCTGAAAAGGGCATTGTAGGTGACCAAATCCAGAATGACTTCCAGCGCCGGTGGTTGTTTTGGTCAGTGGTGCATGACAGTTCGAAAAAATTTTGGTGGGGGGCTGAAGCACCATAAGCCCCCCTGGCTACGCCCCTGGAAGGCATGGTCACTGTGTAGTGCCTATAGCACATGCTGTCTACCATCTTTACACACACTTCCTCAACTCCTTGGTTGCACAGTGTCTGCGTGACTGCTGATATTTTAACTGAGTGAAATGCTTTTTCCTCTATCTATGATATAGGGCCTCATATTATATTCCGTACATTCCTCTATGCCATGATAATTCAATATACTTTGTACACTGTCAAGCACTTTCTCTGAAAACCAACTGGTTTCTTTGGAAAAAGAAACAGCGCAGGAGAGACAGCACACAGTAAGAGACAATAATGTTGCTTTGACCATTAGGAAGTACTTTAGCAACATTCTAATGAGCAAAAAATGACAGAATACTTAGCGTGGTTAGGCTAAGTGTGAATTAGATGCGCTAGCACTTTGGTTTTCACTCTGGTTTTGGTTTGAGGCTTGGTTCTCAAGTTCAAGTAAGCTTCAGACAACGATTGGTGAAATCAGACTTAAACTCCACCTTAACGGTATAAAGGAATAACGTTAATGAGTTAATGCCCATATATGTGGAATTGGTCATTATCTACTTATTTACATCAGAGATCGCAAGGGAGTCATACCACTCCTGGCACAGTGGCGCAGCAGTTAAGTAATGAGACCTGTGCTGCTCTTCCCGAGCAACTGGAAGGTCCCGGAAAAAGGCTTTGGACAAACAAACAGCGACAAAATCTGGGATTGAAGATTTTAGCGCTTGCACATTAACGAACGGTAAGCTATTCATTATTCAAGTGTTTGTATTCACCATGCTCACAGATTAGTAGTACCATATTATCGTTTCTTGATGCTTTGGTACAGTTTAGGTTAAGAAGCATTGTGTTGTCAGGGTTGCCAGCTTTCCTAGCCCAATATCGTCACTCCCTTCCATCTGCATTGTTTCTATATCATTAATGAGTGCCATTTAGCAGCAACTGAAAATCTTAGCACCACTTGATGAAAGCATAAAAAGGTGCTTTGTGAAACCACATGTGCATAAAAAACTGCCAAAGTGGCTGGAACAACGTACATTGTAGAAGATGTCGGGGTTGGTGGCATCCAACTCGAGTGCTCGTTCATAAACCTCCTGCGCCTCTCTTGTCCTGAGAAAAGCACAAGCATATAAGACACTTTTCGTAAAGACAGAGCTTAATATGGTGATATGTACACCGCCCCCTCCCCCACCTCAAGAGCATACATTTCTAGCCAACTAGAGAGAGAGAGATGAATTTAATGAAAAAATAGAAAAGGTTCACTCGTGGCCTAACAGGGGTAAGGAAGGTATGACGGGGCTGGGTGTGACTTACCATGGAAGCCTCACAAGCAACGCTTCACAGTGAGCTAAGTGGCCTATCACTGACTGAGCCAGAAATAGCAGGAAAGAATTAAGCACTCACTGCTGGTTAAAAGATGGGCAGAGGAGAGCGAGACAATGAACAGACTCTCGTACTAGGCCTCACTCAAGGGTATATGTAAGGTCGTCATGCGCTTCAGCTTGTTCGCGTCTCATTTGCTTGTATGTTTTTTTTTTTTTGCATTTGCACCTCTGAGGCCGCGTCGCCAAGACGCCAGGCGTTTTCGGGGAAAACATTTGTTTGTCTTTGGTTTGTGGTTTGCAGTCGCGTTCTGTACAGTTGCACCCCCGAGTCACGTGGCCGAGAGGCCGCGCGCCTCCGCGGGGGAACTTCGGTTTGACTTTTGTTTGTCGGTCCGAGCGGAGGCCGGGCCCCTTAGGCGACACGGTCCGCGCGTTCATCACCCGGCTTTCGATGTGTTTGTTAACGCGGGTCAACTCCGACTTTGCGTAGAGAGAGCATGAGTGTGCCGGGTCTTGTTCTCGCACTGACAGGGGAGGCACCAAGTGTCTCCATAGACGGCCCTTCGCGCATCATTTAGGGCACGGGTCTCCGAACGCCTTCGGCGAACCACACACCACGGGTTAGTTAGGTGGCTGGGTTCGCGCTTTTCTTTGCTGAACCTCGGAGCCACTGGTCGTAAATTTACGCTTCTCCACGGGAATGGGTTTCCTGACATGGCGGACCGAGGCCCCGACGCGTCGGCGTCCCAGCCCCGTCTGCGATACATCCATTCTCAGAAATCTGGGGGAAAGTGACGTTGGGAATGTGGGAGTGCCAAAAGAATGATTGCTTTTGGGAAGAAACCCTATGACGGCCGCAAGCTCTGAGTGGGGCGGCAGTGGAGGCCGGAGCTTGGTAGGAGATGGACTTCCTCCCGCATGCTTGCTTAGGACGACGGACTGTCCTAAGTCCAAGGGTGGCCCAGCTCAGTTATTCTGTATCTATGCTGCTGTCATCATTTTAACTGCATTGTATTTTTTTTATTGTTGTCATCAAGTGTATAATTAAATCAGTTTTCTCAGTTAATCCGGCCAATTCGAGAGGTTTATTTGGCGAGGCAGGAAAACGGGACCTACGAAGAAGAAGAGAGAGAAGAAAGCCAAGGAGAGCAAGAAAGAAGTAAAAATCTTTACTTATAGGTACGGGGGAAAAAAAAAGCTGCTTGACTCATGTAGCTTCTCCAGAAACCTCTGGCATCCTGAAAACAACCAGGATATAAAATACGTGCATGCCTGAAAATGAGCAACTCTCATTCGTACCTGTTCAGTTTGATGAGGATGTCTCCTCTGTTTATGTAGGCTTGTATGTAGTCAACGCGCATACTGATGGCCTGGCGGTACAACTGCATAAAAACCATAAGTGCTACAAATCAAAGGGTGGTAACCAATTAACTCAAGGGGCACTAATTGGTGATTAAATTAGTGCATAGACTTTTTGGCTAGACCTCAACATGGACATGGCGCTGATGGTGTGGTCGAAAAAGTTTAAAACAGCATAATTTTACGGTTGAAGAATAAACTTGCTTTTTGTGCCCCTTTCTCCTCAAGAAATCAGCATGAGCATTCTCAAATGGCAGGCAAACTGGAGTAAGCATCAAACGCATTACATTCTGTTTCTGTCTGGTGACTATAAGAATACTGATACACAAACAGCGGCTAGCCTGCCAATTTTTCAACAAAAACAGCACAACACATAATAATCAAGACAAGACACACAATGGTGCTGACTTTCAACTAATGTTGAATGGAATAATGCTAGCGAAATATAGACACTAAAATTAATTCAACAAAATTAAAGCCAACAGTAACGCACAGCCACACCAATAATCCCGTCTAGCTGTGCACATATCCTGATAGTGCCACTGACAGGATGCTGAAGCAGACATCACTAAGTTTAATGATTTCATGTGCCTCAATAATCTCTCTTGTTAACTTGTCTCTCTGGTTATGCACCTTAAAGTTTCTGTAAACGTGGACTAACAGGGGAAATCTCAGCAATAGTATATTCCAAGATATGCTGACACAGATGTCAAGTTGCATACTGATGCCCACTTAATCTATCGTTTAGACAAATACTATGTTGAGACAGATATAAGTATGAAAAATGAAAGTGTTCCAGCTATCGTTTAGACAACAGGAATTTGTCCTATATAGCTTGCACCACAAGTCAGCAGAATAGAGTAGACAACTCCTGCCTTGCATTAAATAAAATGGTCACTGTGGTTTTGGGTGCAAGAAACTTAATTTTTATTTTCAGCATTAACAGCTTTTACAAGTTTGGACAGATTTTCTGGAGCTGAAAAAACTGCATCAACACCTATGTGTTTTGTAACTTTCTTCAAGTTAAGCTCTATATACCATTTCACAAATTGTTCGCAGCACTGTGAATGCTGAGACGATTTGAGTCAGTCAGAACGACATGCACTGCAAAATGTGTTCCACTGTTCCCCTCACCCCGCAACTGGTGCCTCCATCCCTGGGAGGGAAAGAGCACCAGTGCCCAGCTACTGCACATAGGAGACTCGGGCAACTTGGCGGACACCATGCTTACGAATGGCACGTACTGCATCACTTCACAGGAGGCCTCCGTAGTGCTGTGTTTGTCTGGACTTTCTCAGCTAAGTTATCCAGTGAATGAAATGCTTACTGAACTTCCAAAAGAGCATCCTGAACTACCTTTTTCAATTACTGCAATAATTGTTTAAAAAACAGTCAAAACACTGCTAAAATCTTTGAGGGACTATTTGTAGTCTTCCTTGGCCTTGACTGGACAAGAGCACTCTACATTTCAGAGTGCTGTAAATAGCTTGTGAGAAGAAGTGTAGTTTATGAGCAAACGGCAGTTATGTTCCCTGCTTTGTTATTGAGGCAGGCTAATCCAATTGTTTTTGTTTTTTCCTGCATATTTTTGGCGACAAAGGTTCGCGCACACAGTAGGTAGCTGGCATTCAGACGATGTGCTGCTTGCTTCTTAAAACTAGAATCCACCAAAAGATCACAGCTCTTTATCATTTCACTGTGGAAACCATGCAGATTGACAAAAAGCTTGATCAATATAGTTTGGTGGTGTAATTTAGTACCAAGAATCTTTTTCGCATGTAGGAGATTCTATTAAAATGTGCACAAAAAGCAATTTCACACTGTGACGTCTTAGTGTAGGCTCTAAGCTCAATAACTTAAACATACAAGCACTAACATGAAAGCGCATATGCTGTCTGTAGCCATAAATTAAAAAAAATTATAGAGCTTATTGCATAACATACACAGTGCATATATGTAGTACATTGCTAGCAACTGCGAAGTAACTTTCAGCTCATGTCTTTAAAAGTAAAAGGTGACAGATGGGCATATCTAATACCAATTTTTACAGTAAAAATTCATCAAGTACTGACCAGTTGTTATGAAATTAAAAAACATACTAGCTCCAATATGCGAGTTATGTCTTTTGAATTTAAATGGCAGTTTAAATTCATACGGATTCGTCAGATTCTCGATGATACAAACTTCATGGGGCGTGGAAAAATTCGTATTGTTCGAAGCTGTGTATCATCCAAGACAAACAAAATAAGTATGCAGAAGCGTGGGAAATGCATTCACACAAGTCGCCAGGGCTGACGGGATTTAATTATAGTAGCACGACCATAGCTCACTCACGCAGACGTGCCGCACGACTAGTGATTGCGGCGTCAGTGACATACGAGCAGTACTTAGTGCTCGGGGGTGCGGTCGCGACTCGCAAGTTTTTATCATCCATAATGGCGTGGAAATGTTTTCGGAACATCCGAAATTCTACTCGTAAGCAATGCACTCTGGCCAGGGAATGTCATGAATCCATACCATCCCGAAATTCATATCAACCATGTTGGTATCATTGAGATTCCACAGTATTGCCAACAGACGAGTTTCCATCAGGACGTTAATTTAAACTAATTTTGTGCAGAAGGTAGTTACCCTAATGAAAGGAAATATTGCAGAAATATATTCCACTACAAGAGCATTCCCATTTATAATTTATTTTGTGATTTTCTGCAAGTGAAATAAACTAACAAAAACCCCTCCCCTCTGCCTAAAGCAAGAATGCAGCAATTCTGTAGGTTTTCATTATGTTTCTGCAAGTCTGCTTCTTTGGCTATGCACATGCGACAAGCCCTCCACCTGCCTGAGTCAGTTCAAAAATGGGGAAATGCAAGAGCAACTCACACTGTCGGCTTCTTCAAGGCGTGAGCTGTTGCGTGATATGAGGTTGGCTAGATTGAGGAAGACATTCAGGTGATTAGGTGCAATTCGGGCCTTGTATGGCTCGCCTGGCTTTGGCCGGGGCAGCAGGTCCTTGGCCTGTTGTGATATGGCCAAAGGAAGCAAGACGCTGACACACAGAATAACCAGATTATGCCACTATGACCACTGGTCTGGTTCATAATGCTATCGTAATGTCCATGTGTTGTTTGATGATGATGGTTATGGATTTTTATGGCGCAAGGGCAGCTATGGCCAAAGAGCGCCATGTCACAAGGTATTTTGCTTTTTTCTCAAGGTGGGGTGAAAGACCCATTTCCCAAGCATTTCACCCTAAATAAGCCGAGCACCAGACCAGGGGAAAGCTTGTACACATTGTATCACCGGTGGGTACCCGGCGGCACTGGGGATCGAACCCCGCGCCTCCCGCATACGAGGCGGATGCTCAACCACTTGGCCACCGTTGCGGTATGTGTTGTTTGACTGGCAACAAATATGCAACACACCTTCGGTGGTTGCACTCATGGTTCAGAGATCAAAATACAAGTTCATGTCACTGCGCAATAACACAGCAAATAATTGTCAGCTTGGAAATGCTGTAATAGGACAGTACTACATTGTGAGTGCTTAGCTTCTTCAATCAACATGTTCAACCAAAAATATTTCCCTTGTCTGCCTGATTTTTAAATTCCTTGAAAACCCAAGAAAACAATATTTTCCATTTAAGCCAAATTTCAGGCCAAAAATTGCCTGAAAAAAAAAAAGAAACTTCCCCGAATGGAGCATCAGTGGCCATCAACGAGGCTGCTCAGCAATGAAAAATCTGGCTACACAATGAAAATTCAAATGCTGTAAGTTAAAGCATGCACCATAAATCAAAATATATAAAATCTACAGTGGTCACCTTGCGGAAGGCAGACTCCGCTTCTTCGAACATGAGCAGGTTGTTGTATGTGCGACCGACGTTCATGTGGGCACCAATGTCATCGGGTTGCACACTAGAAGAAACGAGAAACATGGTCTCGTCAGTCTGTTATCAATGCAACCAAGGGTTACGATTGCATATTCTTTTACACCAAATGCATGCTGAGGCATGTAGTGAGAAGGAATGCTAGAAGATCGCTGTGTTAAAGAGATGGGACAGAAGTAATATGCATACAAAGATTCAGGCACAAATAGCACCCTGCATCACCTGCGTAGTCTGCTGACACTAATGACAGGATCACAGAATCAGTGCTACAGAATAAGTGGGGATCCAAAAAATAGGAGGGAACACTCAACAGCTCAACCATAAAGGTACGACATGATAGCCTTAATGGGTTAATGCCCATACACTATGCGGAATTGGTCATTCTCAACTTTACATTCATAGATTCCCAAGAGTCCTCATACCACTCCTGGCACAGCAGTTAAGCAATGCACAACTGCTCTACGATGGCATGTTCTGCCACCTGTGAGGCTTGTGCAACCCAGGTTGCTTTCCCGAGCAACCTCTCGCGATCAATCGTTAATTTAACTGCCACCTGACGCAGTGGTCAGTTCGCTCACAATCCGGTGGGCAGGTTGTAATGATGCCACAAGGTCACGCGACCTAGGTTGCCCACCTAGGTTGCTTCTCTGGGAATTTTTCGTTCACAACACCAGTGACGCTGACGATGCCGGATTTTCTGCAGAACAGGAGCTTTAAAGCTCTCGCATTAATATGTACTTACAGCCCTCAAATTTTAAAGCAATAGCATTAAGGGTCTCAATCAACAGAAAACCCAGCATCATCGATGGCTGTGATGTGAGTGAAAAATCCCCAAAGAAGCAACTACCCACGTGCCACCTAGGTAACAAGACCTTGCGCAGTCATTGCAACCTGCCCATCATGGCAGGTGGCAACCTATGCACTGAATTGTGAACAAACTGCCCACTGTGTAAGGTGGCGGTTAAATTAATGATTGGTGGCTAGATGTTGCTCGGCGGGAGCAACCTGGGTCACACAAGCCCCAGCGGTGGAAGCACCTGCCATCACAGGGCAGTGGCGCATCGTTCAACCGATGCACCACTGCACCAGGAGTGGTATGAGGACTCCCAGCAATCTATGCATGTAAAGTAGAGATATTACCATTTCTGCATTAGTAAGGTGTATTGTTGAGCTAGTTGGTGCATGATCAATTAAAAACAGCAGCAGAGAGAAACGAATGCAAAGAAGTAACATACAAAATGACAAGGATGATGCTCTAGCATTGTTCTCATCGCATGTGTGTGTTACTTCTTTGTCTTCGTTTCTCTCTGCTGCTGTTTTTAATTGATGACTTCTGCATATATTGGCATGTAGGCAGAACCTAGGCGACAGAGAAGGAGTACTTGCATGAATGGAATCTAATGCTAACACACTTATGGGAGGCCTTGCTCCGGCAAAAATTTTTTGTTAATTAAGTCTCCACTATGCAACTTTTAGGAAACATGTATATTTGTGCGCTGATTCTGAATACGCCATTTAATTTGTGTAAAACAAGTCCTTGTGCACTTATGCAATATATTATGCAAGTCTTTTGGAGTGCAATTTAACTGTAGGGAACTACCCGATATGCATACGACTGGTCTTTCTTGACACCAAGGAGTGCAATAAGGGCAAAATTATTACTCTGCCTATCGTAGAAGTAAAGTTATAGGGTTTTGATGCTGCCACTTCAGAAATGGGAAGAAAGGAGGGTATCCCTGTTTCTGGAGTACCAGCTTAAAAACCCTATAACTCAAGATCTATGATAGGCAGGATCATAGTTTTACCCTTATTGCATTCGTTGGTGTAACAAAAGAAGTATAGCCATGCATTTCAGGAAGTTCCTTGCAACAAAATTTCTTAAAAGTTCTCTCCAAAAAATTACATAACGCATTGTATAAGTGCACGAGGACTTGTTTTAATTAAAATAAACGACATAGTATTTAGAATCAGCACACAAAAATACATGGTCCCTAAATATTGCATAACTGGGACATCATTAATAAAAAAATTTTTCAAAGAGCAAGGCAGCCAGGCTAAGCTTCATGCGGTGGCAAGAGAAAAAACAGTGTCTGGGTCCGCAAAGTGACATGCAAAGACGACCCCAGGCTACTGAAGGGCTTGTTCTGTCTTTGTTTATTTTCCTTTCCAGTGGTACAAGACTTCTGAAACCTGCCTCACCTGAGGTGCTATTCTTGGTACCCACCTGCCATTTTACATCTCTTTCTAGCAATTATACCTGCAGAATGATAACTGACCTTCCCAGATGCCAATGAACACCCGAAAAACACCTCAAAATTAGAAGATGTAGCTCATCCACGAGTGGTGCTATCACCATCAAACAAGCAAGAGCACCATTTTTTTTTTTGAAGCCAATAAAATAAATTTCGTAGAGCATCCCTTTTTCATCTTAAGAGTCGCTGATTTCAGGTCACTTCCAACATCAAAGAACATCCAAGAGAGACAGCAGAGGGCAGTGGAGCAAAAATGATGCTGTTACATCAAGGTTTATATTAACCTGTTGAAGAAGAAATTTCACTATGTTAACAAATGAGTAAAACCTCAACCATTCGAACTCGATTTATTCCCCATCCTGAATAAAAATTTCTGGCGTGCTTTAATTCATAATGAAATTTTAGCAATCCAATCTAATCATTGTTCTCACAAAAATTGATAATCTGCCTTTTTCTGAGTATGTTGACGTTTGCTAAGCAGCAAGAAACGCAATTATGGCTCAGAAAATTGAATTCAAAAATTTTTGCGCCACTTTATTCAAACTCATCACGACCACACCAAGAAGGGCTGGCTGCTACTGTTTTCAGGTGAAGGGGATGAAATGTATCATCATCATCATTAGCCTGACTACGCCCACTGCAGGGCAAAAGGTCTCTCCCATGTCCCTCCAATTGACCCTGTCCTTTGCCAGCTGCACCCACTTAATGAACGCAAACTTCTTAATCTCATCCACCCACCTAACTTCCTGCCACCCCCTGCTACGCTTGCCTTCTCTTGGGATCCACTCCGTTACCCTTTAGGACCAGCGGTTATCTTGCCTTTGCATTACGTGCCCTGCCCAAGCCCACTTCTTCCTCTTGATTTCAACTAGGATGTCATTAACCCGCGTTTGTTCCCTCTCCCACTTCTGGTCTCTTAACGTTACACCTATCATTTTTCTTTCCATAGCTCGCTGCTTAGTCCTTAACCTGAGCTGAAACCTTTTCGCTAGCCTCCATGTTTCTGCCTCATAGGTGAGTACAGATAAGATACAGCTGTTGTATACTTTCCTCTTGAGGGATATTGGTAAACTGCCATTCATGATCAGAGGGAACCTGCCATACGCGCACCACCCTATTCTTATTCTTCTGGATATTTTCATGTCATGAACCGCATCAGCAGTCACTACCAGCCCTAAGTAGACAGTAGACTAGTAGTGTTGGTTTCTGCATGCTAATTTCGAGACCCACCGTTCTGCTCTGCCTGTATAACCCATTGATAATACTTTGCAATTCATCTCCTAAGTGACTCAGCAAGGCAATGTCATCAGCAAATAGCAGATTATATAGGTATTCTTCATTAACTCTTATCCCTAACTGTTTCCAATTCAGGCCTTGGAATGTCATCAGCAAGGCAATGTCATCAGCAAATAGCAGATTATTTAGGTATTCTCCATCAACTCTTATCCCTAACTGTTTCCAATTCAGGCCTTTTCTGCATGTTAATTTTGAGACCCACCATTCTGCTCTGCCTGTCTAACCCATTGATCACACTTTGCAATTCATCTCCTAAGTGACTCAGCAAGGCAATGTCATCAGCGAAATGCTGACTATTTAGGTATTCTCCTTTATCTCTTATCCCCAACTGTTTCCAATTTAGGCCTTGGAATGTCATCAGCAAGGCAATGTCGTCAGCAAATAGCAGATTATTTAGGAATTCTCCATTAACTCTTATCCATAACTGTTTCCAATTCAGGCCTTTTCTGCATGTTAAATTTGAGACCCACCATTCTGCTCTGCCTGTCTAACCCATTGATCATACATTGCAATTCATCTCCTAAGTGACTCAGCAAGGCAATGTCATCAGCAAATCGCAGACTATTCAGGTATTCTCCTTTAACTCTTATCCCCAACTGTTTCCAATTCAGGCATTGGAATTTCATCAGCAAGGCAATGTCATCAGCAAATAGCAGATTATTTAGGTCTTCTTCATTAACTCTTATCCCTAACTGTTTCCAATTCAGGCCTTGGAATGTCATCAGCAAGGCAATGTCATCAGCAAATAGCAGATTATTTAGGTATTCTCCATTAACTCTTATCCCTGACTGTTTCCAATTCAGGCCTTGGAATGTCATCAGCAAGGCAATGTCATCAGCAAACAGCAGATTATTTGGGTATTCTCCATTAACTCTTATCCCTAACTGTTTCCAATTCAGGCATTTTCTGCATGTTAATATTGAGACCCACCGTTCTGCTCTGCCCGTCAAACCCATTGATCATACTTTGCAATTCATCTCCTAAGTGACTCAGCAAGGCAATGTCATCAGCAAATCGCAGACTTCAGGTATTCTCCTTTAACTCTTATCCCCAACTGTTTCCAATTCAGGCATTGGAATGTCATCAGCAAGGCAATGTCATCAGCAAATGGCAGATTATTTAGGTATTCTCCATTAACTCTTATCCCTAACTGTTTCCAATTCAGGCCTTTTCTGCATGTTAATTTTGAGACCCACCGTTCTGCTCTGCCTGTCTAACCCATTGATCACACTTTCCAATTCATCTCTTAAGTGCCTCAGTAAGGCAATGTCATCAGCGAAGCGCTGACTATTTAGGTATTCTCCTTTATCTCATCCCCAAATGTTTCCAATTCAGGCCATGGAATGTCATCAGCAAGGCAATGTCATCAGCAAATAGCAGATTATTTAGGTATTCTCCATTAACGCTTATCTCTAACTGTTTCCAATTGAGGCCTTGGAATGTCATCAGCAAGGCAATGTCATCAGCAAATGGCAGATTATTTAGGTATTCTCCATTAACTCTTATCCATAACTGTTTCCAATTCAGGCCTTTTCTGCATGTTAATTTTGGGACCCACCGTTCTGCTCTGCCGTCTAACCCATTGATAATACTTTGCAATTCATCTCCTAAGTGACTCAGCAAGGCAATGCCATCAGCAAATAGCAGATTATTCAGGTATTCTCCATTAACTTTCATCACCAAATGTTTCCAATTCAGGCCTTGGAATGTCATCAGCAAGGCAATGTCATCAGCAAATAGCAGATTATTTAGGTATTCTTCATTAACTCTTATCCCTAACTGTTTCCAATACAGGCCTTGGAATGTCATCAGCAAGGCAATGTCATCAGCAAATAGCAGATTATTTAGGTATTCTCCATTAACTCTTATCCCTAACTGTTTCCAATTCAGGCCTTTTCTGCATGTTAATTTTGAGATCCACCGTTCTGCTCTGCCTGTCTAACCCATTGATCACACTTTGCAATTCATCTCCTAAGTGACTAAGCAAGGCAATGTCACCAGCGAATCGCAGACTATTTAGGTATTCTCCATTAACTTTCATCCCTAAATGTTTCCAATTCAGACCTTGGAAAATCATCAGCAAGGCAATGTCATCAGCAAATAGCCGATTATTTAGGTATTCTCAATTAACTCATCTCTAGCTGTTTCCAATTCAGGCCTTGGAATGTCATCAGCAAGGCAATGTCATCAGAAAATAGCAGATTATTTGGGTATTCTCCATTAACTCTTATCCATAACTGTTTCCTATTCAGGCCTTTCTGCATGTTAATTTTGAGACCCACCGTTCTGCTCTCCCTGTCTAACCCATTGATCATGCTTTGCAATTCATCACCTAAGTGACTCAGTAAGGCAATGTCATCAGCAAATCGCAGACTTGAGGTATTCTGCTTTAACTCTAACCCCCAACTGTTTCCAATTCAGGCATTGGAATGTCATCAGCAAGGCAATGTCATCAGCAAATGGCAGGTTATTTAGGTATTCTCCATTAACTCTTATCCCTAACTGTTGCCAATACAGGCCCTGGAATGTCATCAGCAAGGCAATGTCATCAGCAAATAGCAGATTATTTAGGTATTCTCCATTAACTCTTATCCCTAACTGTTTCCAATTCAGGCCTTTTCTGCATGTTAATTTTGAGACCCACCGTTCTGCTCTGCCTGTCTAACCCATTGATCACACTTTGCAATTCATCTCCTAAGTGACTCAGCAAGGCAATGTCACCAGCGAATCGCAGACTATTTAGGTATTCTCCATTAACTTTCATCCCTAAATGTTTCCAATTCAGACCTTGGAATGTCATCAGCAAGGCAATGTCATCAGCAAATAGCAGATTATTTAGGTATTCTCAATTAATTCATCCCTAGCTGTTTCCAATTCAGGCCTTGGAATGTGATCAGCTAGGCAATGTCATCAGCAAATAGCAGATTATTTAGGTATTCTCCATTAACTCTTATCCCTAACTGTTTCCAATTCAGGCCTTTTCTGCATGTTAATTTTGAGATCCACTGTTCTGCTGTCTGTCTAACCCATAGATAATACTTTGCAATTCATCTCCTAAGTGACTCAGCAAGGCAATGCCATCAGCAAATAGCAGATTATTTAGGTATTCTTCATTAACTCTTACCCCTAACTGTTTCCAATTCAGGCCTTGGAATGTCATCAGCAAGGCAATGTCATCAGCAAATAGCAGATTATTTAGGTATTCTCCATCAACTCTTATCCCTAACTGTTTCCAATTCAGGCCTTTTCTGCATGTTAATTTTGAGACCCACCATTCTGCTCTGCCTGTCTAACCCATTGATCACACTTTGCAATTCATCTCCTAAGTGACTCAGCAAGGCAATGTCATCAGCGAAATGCAGACTATTTAGGTATTCTCCTTTATCTCTTATCCCCAACTGTTTCCAATTTAGGCCTTGGAATGTCATCAGCAAGGCAATGTCGTCAGCAAATAGCAGATTATTTAGGAATTCTCCATTAACTCTTATCCATAACTGTTTCCAATTCAGGCCTTTTCTGCATGTTAAATTTGAGACCCACCATTCTGCTGTCTGTCTAACCCATTGATAATACTTTGCAATTCATCTCCTAAGTGACTCAGCAAGGCAATGCCATCAGCAAAGAGCAGATTTAGGTATTCTGCATTAACTTTCATCACTAAATGTTTCCAATTCAGGCCTTGGAATGTCATCAGGAAAGCAACGTCATCAGCAAATAGCAGATTATTTAGGTATTCTTCATTAACTCTTACCCCTAACTATTTCCAATTCAGGCCTTGGAATGTCATCAGCAAGGCAATGTCATCAGCGAATCGCTGACTATTTAGATATTCTCCTTTATCTCTTATCCCCAACTGTTTCCAATTCAGGCCTTGGAATGTCATCAGCAAGGCAATGTCATCAGCAAATGGCAGATTATTTAGGTATTCTCCATTAACTCTTATCCCTGTTTCCAATTCAGGCCTTTTCTGCATGTTAATTTTGAGACCCACAGTTCTGCTCTGCCTGTCTAACCCACTGTTCATACTTTGCAATTCATCTCCTAAGTGACTCAGCAAGGCAATGTCATCAGCAAATAGCAGATTATTTAGGTATTCTTCATTAAGTCTTGAACCCTAACTCTACAAATACAATTGACAGTATTACAATGGAAGGCATTAGTTATAGTGGACTCGCACTCGCAAATAAGTTTAATAGCTATTTCAGTGGACTTGTTGATAGTGAACACAACAATATGGCATTGGATTACATTACGAATCATACAAGTAACAGTATTTTTATAACATGTTGTGACGAAAATGAGGTGCTTAATATATATAAAGGCATGAACAATACAAACAGTGAAGATGCTTTTGGACTGAAAATGAAACCTGTTATGTACGTCTTGGACATTATCTGCCCAATTTTAACTTATATTTATAACTTGTCTTTGACTACCGGCATTTTCCCTTCGGACATGAAAATAGCAAAAGTAGTTGTTCTTTATAAAGGTGGTTCGAAAAACGATCTTGGTAATTATAGACCAGTGTCTATATTGCCTATTTTTTCTAAGGGCTTGGAAAAAACAATACATTTACGACTTTCCAATTTTCTTGAAAAATACAACGTGATAACTCCAAGACAGTTTGGATTTAGACCTAAGTCCTCTACTGAAATGGCTCTCTTGAAGCAAAAAGAAATAATCTTAAATAACATTGAATGTAAACAAATAACCCTTGGAATATACATAGATTTCTCCAAAGCCTTCGATAGGATTCATCACGAAACTCTTCTTCTTAAACTTTCTGCATACGGTGTCCGGAACAAAGCACTATCTCTTATCACCAGCTATTTAACTGACCAATATCAGTACGTTTCTATAGATAATCATCGCTCTACTTACAATAAAATAAAGCATGGTGTACCTCAAGGTAGTATCCTTGGTCCCTTATTATTTAATGTATATATTAATGATTTAGTACAGATTGACTCCGAAACAGAATACGTAATTTACGCTGACGACACTACTTTATTTCTGACCGGCACCAACGCGAATGATATAGTAGAAAAGGCTAATAGCGTGTTGGGAAAACTTAACTCATGGTCTGAAAAAAATTCCCTACTAATAAACACACGGAAAACGAAGGCGATATTTTTTAGAGCTAAAAATGTCAAATGGGCTGTACATACAGATTTAGTATTGGGTGGTAATATAATAGAAATAACTAATGTTGTAAAAACACTTAGCGTTCACTTCAATGAATTTATGTTATGGGACTACCACATCGAGCAAATAGAGAGTAAGCTAGCTCGCGTTGTCGGCATACTCAGAAGGTTAAAGTGCATGATACCTACTAGGACAAAACTTGTTATTTACCATGCCCTCTTTGACTCTCATGTTAAATATTGTCATTTGGTTTGGGGTACAACGACGCAAACTAATATTCAAAAGGTTTTGACATTACAAAAAAATGCAGTCAGAGCAATTGCGGGTGCCACATACTTAGCACATACGAGTGCTCTATTTGCAAAATACCGCATTATGGATGCAAGGGTTATTCATCAGTACCGTGTAATTCAGCAGTACAAATCTCAGGTACATAGTGACAGCACATTTTTTTCTGACCTTGCGAATCTACGGGAAAATACCGCTGTTCACAACACAAGACACTACGAATATTGGTATGTACCTTGTCCACGCACAAATTACGGTTTTCAAACACTCAGGTATGTGTTGCCATCTTTCCTTAATAGAAATGCTTTCACCAATCAATCCATTCTTTCCGTTTCATATAACGCTGTCAGAAATATGTTCTTACAAAACAATGAATCATATCCAACGGTAAAATAAACTTAGTATCCATGTGCTGTGATTAAACTATCATTTGCGTGTGTGTAACAGTACCGAGACTATTCTGGTGATCTGTTATGAAGATATTGTACATATTTGTTATTTCATGCATTCTCTTGTTATTGTTTTACTGCTGCCTGTCATCGCCGTGCCAAGCCGCTACGGGAGATGGGAGCTTTGTCAAGCCGCGTGCGCGGCTTTTTTTCCTTTCTCCTCAGCCATTGTACATGACTGAAATAAATGCAAAATGAAAATGAAATGAAATGAAACTCTTATCCCTGTTTCCAATTCAGGCCTTTTTTGCATGTTAATTTTGAGACCCACAGTTCTGCTCTGCCTGTCTAACCCACTGATCATACTTTGCAATTCATCTCCTAAGTGACTCAGCAAGGCAATGTCATCAGCAAATAGCAGATTATTTAGGTATTCTCCATTAACTCTTATCCCTGTTTCCAAATCAGGCCTTTTCTGCATGTTAATTTTGTGACCCACAGTTCTGCTCTGCCTGTCTAACCCACTGACCATACTTTGCAATTCATCTCCTATGTGACTTAGCAAGGCAATATCATCAGCGAATCGCAGACTAGGTATTCTCCATTAACTTTCATCCCTAAATGTTTCCAATTCAGGCCTTGGAATGTCATCAGCAAGGCAATGTCATCAGCAAATAGTAGATTATTTAGGTATTCTCCATTAACTCTTATCCCTAACTGTTTCCAATTCAGGCCTTGGAATGTCATCAGCAAGGCAATGTCATTAGCAAATAGCAGATTATTTAGGTATTCTCCATTAACTCTTATCCCTGTTTCCAATTCAGGCCTTTTCTGCATGTTAATTTTGAGATCCACTGTACTGCTCTGTCTGTCTAACCCATTGATAATACTTTGCAATTCATCTCCTAAGTGACTCAGCAAGGCAATGCCATCAGCAAATAGCAGATTATTTAGGTATTCTTCCTTAACTCTTATCCCTGTTTCCAATTCAGGCCTTGGAATACCTATTGTGAATAGGTGGTGAATAGCATCGGGGAGATTGTGTCTTCCTGCCTGACGGCCTTGCTTATTGGAATTTTATTGCTGACTTTATGGAGGACAAGGTAGCTGTGCAGGTGCTATAGACATCTTCCAGTATTTTCACATAAGGCTCTTCTACACCCCGATTCCGTAATGCCCGCGTGACAGCTGGGGTTTTCACTGAGTCAAATGCCTTCTCATAACCAATAAAGGCTATCAGTAAAAAGCTCGTCAATTCGAACTCGAAGGGGACCGGTAAATTGTTCGAATTAAGCGAAGTTCGAATTATTGAATGGGCGCTAGGATGAGAGGTTATAGCACCCCGCCGCACGGGCAGTACTCGAAGCAGTCACATCTAGACTTGTTATTGCGAGCTAGGCGCTACTATTCATCCGGTCAAAGTGGCAAATGAAATAAATTGATTGGCCAGTTATGTGCCAGATACAAGTACTAGAATGCATTCACGTGAGCAGCGAGCTTTAGTGCTGGAATATATGACGCTATTTATGCTCCAAAACATGTTTACTTAGGGGATGTGTTGTCAAAATTAAAAGTAATAGGCGAAGTGCATTTGCTTGTGTTTCTTCTGCCGAGATTCCATCACCCTCATCTGCAGACTGCCTAAAGCTCCTGCACAACATAGAGTTCTCATTGACAGAGAAGTGGCGTGCTGCAACATCGAGCGCCGACGCTACTTCATGTGCACTTGGTGGTGGCATAGTCTCATCGCTGCCGTCGGACTCATCACTGTCGGCTGTTCTCATCGCACGTGAGCCCTGCGACGTCTGCTGGGAGCATGCAGCCTCAAATATATCGCCGTCACTCAAGGGCTCCAACATCTCCACGCTGCTTTCTACACAGCTCGCGCTCGCGGCACCAACAAAAGCCGGCATTGCCCGAACCGCGATCCCAGCCATACTATAGTGCCTAGATTTTACTGGCTAGTGAGCCGACCGGGGCCTCCCTGGTGGCACAGCGAGCGATGCCGCCGGCTGCCGCATGGAGCGCTGCAAGTCGGGAGGGTGCAGACTACGCCGTCTCGCTCTCGCAACATCAGCAAAATGAGCACTGCATCTTTGCTTTCGTTAAGCCGTATGCGACCATAGCTGTCATGGAGGCAGGTTACAGTGTTTCTTTTGAGTCTACAAGCTGCATATTTAGTGCTTGTCACATGCACGAAAGTTTCTAATGAAGTTTAGCACATCTCCGAGCTTCGAACATCGGGTGCCTATGAAAGGAACAGGGAATATGTGCTTTAGAGCCAATACAACATAAGCTTTTTATCTAAAGTACTTTTTGGTAACATTTTCTCTGACAAAGCAGGTGAAATGCGTCAGTTATTTTACTGGCTTTTATTTAGATCTTCTGCATGCTTGTTTTTGGGCCAGAATTCTTTGGTACTTACAGAAAGCGCAGGGCTCTCCATCGGACCACGTTGGTAATCACTTCTCAGCAAAAACCATCCATTTATTGGAAGTGCGCTTTCCTGAGGCCGGCTTTATGCCGCATCCACCACAAAGATTTGTCAAGGAAATTTAGCCCCTTGATCAAGGATTCGGCCTCTTTGCATGCCCATTGTGATGGTATGTTTTGACTTCTTCCGATTGCAGCTACCGCTGATTGCCCATCAAGCAAAGTTGTCTCCTTCAGCTTCACAATAGGCGTAAGCTAATTAAACCACTGGCACAAATGGCACTTTCATCCATGTCACTGGAATAGAATGGGTGCACTCTCGCTTGTGGATGGCAGATGTTCACAATCATTCTGCAATTCACCATGCGCTTGATTCTTTAATTAGAACTATAGCGTGTGTTGCACTTTTCAATTACTAAAACTCCGTTGTCGGCACCAGATCATTCCAGGCTCACCGATTCGGCACTCTCAATGGCTGAGCACAATAACTCGCGGAGGTTTCCGACGCTGGTCGCCTGTGACGCATTGCTGGATCGAGGCTTTTGCTCGCACAGATGTCTAGTTTTCCTCTTTACTGATGTTTTAAGCAATGTGTTTTAGATAATGCGTGAATATCGTAAGCATAGTGTCGGGTTTAAGACGTGGTTTATCGTGGGGAAGCTCGCTGCATGGACGCGGTGATAGTGAACATGCGCTAAACTGCTCTCAAAATGTTTCTCCCAAACCATAGCAGCTGGTGCCAGCCTTCCGTCTTCTGTTTTGAAGTTTCATTCCCATTCTGCAAGCAGCATCAGATGAGGCAGTAAACTCGGAAACGCACTTCTTGTTCAAGCGGTAACCGCTTTTACACTGTGGCACAAAGCAAGTCTCTCTTTACACTGTCGCTTTGGCTCTGACATCTTTTTGTGCAGTCACATGTAGCTTGTTTAGTGATGGGCACGGCAAAAGAACAATCGAGAGCTCAGTACATGATTTGACTGTTGAATGCACGCAGAACGGATACGTGCGCGCGTGCAGAACACATGCACAAAAACGACAAAATCATTACAGAGCTACTGGTAGGAGCAGACGCGATGACACATGTGCAAGCAGCCACACAGGACAACAAACACTACACCTCGCTCAACAAAGAATACGCGCACAAGCAGGGTAATCACACACGCACAAGACCAAGTTACTGCCTTCCGAACCCAGAAATCGTGTCGTATATGCTAGCATTGCGCAGCACTGACGCTCGGCACACTAGCCATATTTTACACCACGTGATCACAACCCAGCATAGAGTTTCTTACTAATAGTGTCTTCGACTGGTCGCTTTAGATCGCTCTAGAGCGCTTTGAGAGGCGACCGCACATTCGGCTGGTCGAAACCGGCCGCTCTGACTACATTCGGCTTGTTCTTTCTGAGCGCTCGCCTCCAGCTTAGAGTGCTCTGAGGCGCTCCGAGAAAAAAGTCGGAGCGGCTCCGAGACGAGTCCACGTGACAGAGCCACTTCAGCCATTTCGCGAAAGCGGTGCGAGGCCTCGGCGTCCGCTGCGCGTAGGCAGAAACAAGTGTGGGTTTTTTTTTTTGACGCAGTAGTAACGTCCTTGCTGTGCTGTGTTTTGCGGGTGCCGCGCTGTGTGAGGCAAAATGTCCAAGAGACGCTGGATAACTACGCTAGGAATGCAGTCTGTGTTGCTGTCACATAACAACAGCGATTCCAGCAGCAGCTCAGACGAGGACGACAGTGCTATCCAGAAGGCGATGTTCGAAAAATGAGCATCCCGTGGGACGGAAACCCGGGGTAGCGATCGATACAGGCTAAGCGGCGACCGCGACGCAAACTGTGTGCGGCCAAGTGCGGCTAAAGGTAATCAATGGACCTTACGTGCGGCTACAGCTGACATCAGTAGCGGTGCCGCGTAGTGGTTCCGGAAGTTACGTCCCCCTTCTGCCTCCTGCGCTTCCGCTCTAAAAACTCGCTGACCATTCGGCTTGACTAGTCTCTCTATGCGCTCAGAGCGAGAGCGGCTCCCACTCTGCCAGATCCTAACTGGATCGTGGGAGCGACCAGTCGAAGACACCATAACTCTATGTGACCCAGCAACCGCGGCACAACGAAAACCTGGAACGGCTCGCGCCGAAGCATAGAGTTTCTTACTATTAACTCTCTTACTATTATTACTATTAATAGTTTCTTACTATTAACTCTCTTCCTATTATTACTATTAATAGTAAGAAACTCTATGCACCGAAGCATCAGCAGCGCGGGCGAGTGCTCCGGCAGCGAAAACCTGCTACGGCATGCACCGGAACGTGGGCTCCGTGAGCCTCATGTACTCAACTTTTTTTCTTTTGACTTCTTTTGACTTTTTCTTCTATTACTTTACATCTCTGGTAAATTTGGAGCGTGTTTTACTCACTATGGGTTAACTTCTATCTACGAGGAGCGGTGTCGACCAGTGGCTCCTGGTTCAAATTAACCGTAGTGGATGCTGACTTGTTCGAATTATCGAGAGTTTTCCCCCATTGAAATACACAAGGCTGTGCCAGGACCTGGGCGTCAGTTCGAATTACCCGAGTTCAAATTAACGGGCTTTTACTATAGGGGTTAGTTTAATTGATGTCAAAGACCAACTCCGGCATTTTTTCTCCCTTCCCTGATTTTATAGAGATTTTCGTGGCATGTTCTCCGCAGTTTACAGATCATTTCTGGAAAATTTCGCAGACGTGTTTTTTTGTTGCTGAACAAACGAATATTAGAATTTTTCATTTCGTGGTCTCAACTGGGGAAATTTCGAACGGCAACCTTGCATGTGTGATGTCACTAGACACAAGACCGCCATCGATAATCACTGCGTTTTATGAAGGACAACATTTCGAGCTGGCTTTTCATCACTTCAGAGAAATAATGAGCAAGCTCTCCCTTAAACTCGCCAGTTCGGCCAATCCATGCACACATGGTAATTTTTGTGATTGTATCCGTGGCGTCATGGGGCGGTCTTTCACGACATCATCATTTGTACGAACCCCATGCAGTTCTGGCTTCCAGGTTTTTTATTTTTGAAATACATCTATTTGGCATTTTTGAAAAATGTTTTTTTCTTTTGTACCAGAGTGAGGGAAGTCTACAGAATGTGATGTGATTATCAACTCATAATGTTTACAAAACCCCCGTAGCCGGCTTTTAACGAAAAGGCTATTCCAACGTTCGTATGCAACATTACAGAATTACAGAATGTTGGATACAAAAGTGTTTAAGAACTTTGAGTTAACGCCTGACTGAAACAAAAAAGTAGCATATTGTTGTAATGTTTAGGGGCTACCTGAGATCATGCCGGCCAAAGCGACCCTCTACAATTCACTAACACTTGGCCGCCATTCAGTGCCCACGAAACACATAACTTCTGTAAAACGTCTTCAAACAACTCCAAACATCTAGCAATGTCTAACTCTAGACTGAAACATTTAAAAAACATCTCAGCAAAAGAGGTTTATCCACAAGCGTTTTAAAAACACGCTGACAAAAGAGGTTTATTCACAAAAGTTTTAACATCCTGACAAAAGAGGTTTATTCACAAATGTTTTAAAAACTTCTCTAAATATACGTTTTCCATGCAACGGTTTAAAAATTTCTCTGCTGAGAACTCTACTCGGGAATGTTTTAGAGAGCTTTTTAACAGCAATTTGTTCCGAGCTTATCTTTGCATGCATGTCAAAGTACTTGACACAAACAGTCGGTAGATGTGAACTAACGCCGTAGTGAACCTAAGTCCAATCATATGACTTTTTATGCATCTTTTATTTCAGTGATTACTGACGACTGAGCTAGTCATGTACACGGTCGTCCACTTCTACCTTGAACACCACTCTGCGTGGCCAGCGGTCCGCGGAGAGCCTCTCGTGGCCGCCTGAGGAACTAGCGCGCAAGCGCAGTGACAGCTGTAGGTGGGGCCTCCGCTGTGTCGTCTGCTTAAACAGACGACGCAGCAGAGCAGACGACGCAGCGGACGCCCCACCTACAACTGTCACTGCGCTTGCGCGCTAGTTCCCCAGGCGGCCGCGAGAGGCTCTGCGCGGACCGCTGGCCACGCAGAGCGGTGTTCAAGGTAGAAGTGGACGACCATGTACATAACTCAGCGCCAATTAACACAGAGTACATAATGGTGGTTCAACAGTGCAAACACACCCAGACCAAAAATGAGACGAGACACAAACCAGCGCTGAACTTACAACTGATTTTTTATTAGGAAGAAGCACATCATATTGTCACGGACTAGAAGACAACAAAGTGGGCAGTGGCGCGGCACGGAGCGCTCGCACTAGGCCCACCGCCATTAAATCATTCCATCGCAATCTGTCATCTAGTCCTGCCTGCACCGACTTCTGTCACATAACATTTGGTGGAGGTGCGGGGTGCACGTCCTTGTTGGTTATCTTGTTCAGGTGGTGATAATCAACATAAAAATGCCATGCGCCATCCTTTTCCTTCACAAGGACTACTAGCGAGGCCCAGGGGCTAGTAGGAGAGTTTGATAATGCTCTTATCAAGAATCTTCGTAATCTCGGCGTTAATGACCTGACTCAGCGTCAGGTCATTAACACACACGAAAAAACGCATACACACATGAAAAAACAGCACACACGCACAATGTCAAAGAACTCCTTGTGCTGGTAAAAGCTAAAAACCGTAATATAAAAGCACATGTGCACCTGCAGAACCACTGCACACTATGTAGCTTATTCATTTCTCGAAGTGATAATGTGACAGATGGCGAACTCACTCACCCTTTACTTTTTCTGATAATATGAAACGCTTCAGCTACTTCTCTAGTGCACTGGTCAGAATAAACGAACAACACATCACTGTCATCAAAAAACGGCATGCATTTGCACATATAACAATTAACGCTTCGCTAGGTTGGTTTCTTTCTTTTTTAAAGAATTAGCATGCTCCATAAGCTGCACATTAATGCAGTGGCCAGCTTGGCCTATGCAGGTAAGCCCACAGGACAGGGATATTTGACATACTATGGCAGTCTTACACGGAACATATCTATTTTCATAATTTATATTGCAAGCATTTCTTCTGCGCTCCTCATGCCTTCTTTGAAATGCCACTCCCACTCTTTCTAGCTTGTTAGGTGCAGAAAACAGAACTTTTACTCCATGCTTGCTCCCCATTCACTCAAAACGGTGTGACAGCGTGTGGACATATGGCATAACCACTACCTTTCTTCTCCCTTCTCCCGAACCCCTTTCCAGCCCCGAGGTACTTGCAGACGATTTCAGTGCACGGAGGACTTTGTCTGCTCTCGAAACCAGAAGTGAGTTAGATATGTTCCGTGTAAGACAGGCACAGTACATCAAATACCTCTGTCCTGTGGCCTTACCTAAATAGGCCAGACTGGCCGCTGCATTAACGTGCGGCTTATGGAGCATGCTAATTCTTTAAAAAAGAAAGAAACTAACCTAGCGAAGCTTTGTTACACGTGCAAATGCACGCCGTTTTTTGATGACAGTGATGTGTTGTTCGTTCATCCTAACCAGCGCACTAGAGAAGTAGCTGAAGCGTTTCATATTATCAGAAAAAGTAAAGGGTGCGTGAGTACGCCAACTGTCACATTATCTCTTCGAGAAATGAATATGCTGCATAGTGGGTAGTGATTCTGCGGATGCACATGTGCTTTTAAAGCGGATTTGCCTTTTACCAGCACTAGGAGTTCTTTGACACTGCGCATGTGCGCTGTTTTTTTCGTGTGTGTATACATGATGTGTTTCTTCCTAATAAAAAATCAGTTGTCAGTTCAGCGCTGGTTTGTGTGTCTCGTCTCTTTCTTGGTCTGTGTGTGTTTGTGCTGTTGAACCACCATTATGCATCAACACCAACTACCCCAATCTGCAGTTCTTCAACACAAGATAATTGCGCATGGCCATTAGGGCAGCAGGAATGTCCACGCGAAGTATTCAGCGACAGCAAATGGCGATAAGCTTTGCAAATAGCTTCAATTACATAAAGAGAGATGCACAACCATATATTTTGCAGATGCCGAAACCAGCGTAACCGAATTTCAGGCAACCGGCAGTGATAGGACGACCATGACAAGTGCGAACAAGCTCTTGCTGTAGGACCAGCTATTGATCAGTGTAGACTGTATCTTTATTAGGTGCAGTGAGCTGAAAGTGGAAGAACAAGGATTTTTCATGCTTGCCTCTCTTGTTTTGATTCTGTTTTGGATAATATGAAAACCAGCCTAATTTGAAGCCATACAAATTTCCAATGGTTTTTGAGTTAACCATGAAGGTTTTACAAATACAGTGCCTGCTGCCTTAAGAAATGCAGAGGAAGAGAGAGAGAGAGAGGGGGGGGGGGGGGGGGGGGGGGGGGCAGAATAGTGCAACACCTCGTCACAGAGCCATACAACACAAAGTGAAATACTACAGGCATCCTGCCACACACATCAAATGCTAAGTGAATATTGTCATTATGAAATCAGTACACAACATAAATCAATATCCTTCCTAGATCACCTGTCATACATGGTTGTGCATCAGAAGCTCGAACATATCGAAAGAACATGCTTAAATATTAAATGAGCCACTAAATGATATTTGTACAACACAAGCAAACAAATGATTAGTGGTGCGCCTCTCTCGGCTTCTTTGGTACAACTGCCGCACTTAACAGCCCTGAACAAAGCCGAGTGTCAAGCCCTTCCAACTAACTAGCAGCTCAAAAGCAAGTGCAAGCTGGCAGTGACGTAACTAAGGTAAGCTACACCTGATCTAGCGGCTATATAGTGTGTCAACCAACCTTCCGCTCTAGCGCACGGCTATTCTTGAAGTGCTCCGCTTCAGGATTGAGCTCACTCCATCCCATGCATCAGATAATTCAGTAAAACAATCACATAAAAGACCCACTTACTCAATGTATTTGCATATGTTAGAGGATTAGAAAAACAAACTCCTGAAATTTGCTTTATCAACAAAGGAGCACTAATGAAGAGAGAAACAAAACAATGTTTTGTGACATGGATAAACGTGGCAGTATACAATTAATGCGAAAATTGGCAGAGCAGATAAATATTAAAGGATTGCAAATATCGTTTCAAGATTTAAAAAGTTTACAACAACATGAGTAGGAACAGCTCCAAAGAGAAAACGGCAACTGATCAAGGACGTACTATTTGAAAATGTACAGAAAAGCAGAACTGATATCCACAGGGACGGCTAGAAAGCAATCAATTACCGACCGATGTAAACACTGTCCAAGCATGTGAAAATGTGAGTATTGATTGCTCAAGAATGATCAAGGACAAGTGAAGTGGCGAATCGCACAGGACGCACTTGAAAACAGACAAAACTGAACTTACGGCTGTAGGAATGAGCAAGAAAAAATAAGCAACCGTTCAACCCAGTTTGCCACAGAAACAACTACATTACATTTGCTCGCATGGCAAGGTACTTACAGGACATTTCATATAAATTGAGCCAAGGCTGTAAGCAAAGTGGTAGAAGCGGCAGGGTGATATGAACGGCTTATGGCACTGTTTCCTAAATATAAAATTTTGCCTATTACTAACCTTTACCAGCAAAGCATGGCGAATTGCCTGTATCTTAAAATAAAATCCCATGGCACAAGCTTTGTTAACAGATACAAACGACCAGACTGTGGTTATGCTTTGAGAGATGAAAAATATGTGAAACAAGGGGCTAGAACTAGGTACGGAGAACAATCAATAGATTATCAGCTACCATTATTACTAAACACATTTCCAGAAATAGTTACCATCGCATCTGAGAGCAAAACACGCTACTCTTTTAAAAGGCGAGTGGAAGAAGTACTATTGCGAAATGCCGCACAGTAACACCAAGTACGGCCACCAAACTATGCCATGAGGGCGTTGTTCACAGTTCAGAAGTCCAAAAGGCACACTTGTAAGAAAGAAGCAAAAAAGGCAACCAAAACGATTTGGCTGATATCGCAAATTAACACGGAACCACGTCTCGCTTTCACTTGCAGTCTTGTTACTAATCCATACCCTTATCACCTGTGCAAACCAAACCCTCTTTATTTATGCTTCCTGTCAGTGTTGTCAAAGAAAATGTGCAATTGTATTGTTGGTTGTTCGTTTTTTCGTGCAGATATACTGCTTTGCCTGCATTACTTATATATATGTTTTTTTTTGGCTGTTCATTATATTTTCCTTTTCGAAACTTGTCGCGTTTGATCTTCTGTAAAACTGATGTCAGACAGTTCTGTTTACCGCCATCTGGAATCTACTGCCACTGTACGCTGCCGCGCTGCGCACGTGAAGGTCATGAGGCCATGTCAGGCGCCATGACGCCTTTTGCCTCGGGAACCTCAGCAGATGTAATCACGAAATGAATCCCATATGTACTGCAATTCTGCTGAAAATAAATACTTCCCTTCCTTCCTTCCTTCCTTTATTGTATGTCGTCATGTGGTGTTCCTAACAGGATCTTCTATATCTACGTATTCCTGAGAAAAAGCAGAACTCAGTAACACACCGTGTTTCATGGCCACCCTTAGATCATACAGCTCTAAACCAGGGCTGTCGTCAGATTTTTGAACTACCGTGTCTGGCATTCAGGAACCTGCATGGCGAATCCACCATGGGAGCACCGTTAGTGGTTGCTTTTAATCGTGCCCTTACCCATTGTCACATATAGACAACTATTTTCGAACTTGGGCAGCACAGAGGATCACGTGCCGGCAAATCGACAAAAGGCTGTGTTAAATCGCTTACACCGGCTTTGCTATCACATCTGTGAAAAGTATCAGGACCTGGCTGCAGAGGAGCGGCGATGCGCTCGAGTGAGGATTTGAGACACCAATACTGGCTAGGTTGCACTTACAGCCTTTTTTACCTGCTGTCCTTGAGTTTGGTCTTAAGTAGCTTACTCGTGGCCCAATGCAAACAGCTGGAATAATTAACAACGTGAAAGCTAACCGGGTGAATAAACTGACAAGAAATGCCAAATTCTCTGAGCACGAGAAAATGTGTGCATCGATATGCAGAGCAAGGTTCTCATTTCAAATCTAGCGAAAATGAAATCAATCCATCAGCAACATTTGAACCTCAATGGCTCAAGTGACAAGCACAGACCACAATCCTATTCATTTCCTCTCCCTGCTCCCCAATGCCGCAGCTGCGCACCCCTCAGCGCTGCACCTGGTGCGGTCCGCTCCACCTGCACCCCACTGGTGAATGGTTACCTGAGCTGCAGCAGTGCAGATCACAAGATTCCGAGCACTGTTTTTGCATCTGGTTTGCACCATTCATCAAGACGATTGTGTGGCAAAGTACCAACTGCTGTGCATACCTGGCCGCTTTGAGGAAGTATTCGAGTGCCCGGGCATAGTCCCCCTGTCCCTCCAGGGCGTGGCCCACGTTGTTGTACAGCTTGGCATTCTGGCCATTCACCTTCAGACCAGCCATGAAGATGCTGTACTCGGACTCCCATTCGTAGTTTCGCACAAATGTCTTCACGGAGTGCGTTGCGAGGAGGAGGAGGAGCCCGAACCACAAGAAGTTCTTGGTAAGCCGACTGTTCACGTAAGAAAAAAAGAACGATGAGGCAGGTAAACATTGACAAATGCAATAAATGATACCAGTGAAAACACAGCTAGAATGGTAATGTTACATCCATGAGAATATTTAAAGTTTTCAACATATGAATTGTTAGGACTCCCTAAACCTTTCAAAGCATTCTCTCTTTCAGAGAGGTGAGCAGCAGGCTTGGGAATGCTTGTACGTATCCAGAACAGCAACTAGTAAGCTCGACAATTTCGAGAGATAACAAGAAACGTTTCACAAGTGGACCACCATGTACTGCCGTTTGGGGAATTATTGCATCGACGCAAAATATAGCTTGCCTAAGCACATCGTTAAAGTGTGTGCAATTGAGCCCACTTATAACGACCTCTTTTATAAGCAGCACTCACGTTATTGGTGGGAACAGAGACGACGCGACTGTCATGATGTGCATGGTGCAGATAAACGAATGCCCTTAGAAACAATTCGGCTACAGTGAACACGCAGGCACCACGAAGCGGCGTGCCCGGCCAGAGCATGTTGTGTGCACTCTTCTTCGCTGTCTTACATGAGCTTCGATACCATTTTTGCTTTTTGCTTGAAGACAGTGAAAAGGATGTGGGTTATACGAAGAAAAAATGAAAAAAAGTCCGCTGCTGGTGTGCAGCATCACCTTCCACCCACTTATCTGCATGCATTGAGGCTTGCTCACTTCAGGAAATGAGCTCTTGGCAAAGGACTCTACTCAGGGCCAGCCAACGGTACCTGTCCTCTGCTTCAAATGCAGGAGGCCGCAAATCATTTTTTGGCATGTCATAAAATCAGAGATCTTACCGCGTGTGAATAAAAAAGAAACAGGGAACGATCGAGATAGAATCTTGTACAGTCGTCAAGCTGCACCGTACACACTTGATCACTGATAGAAGTCAGGCTTTCAAGCTGAAAAAGTTACAGCGTACTTCGTCAAATCTCCACGCTTCATTGTATATGGCTTTCGGACAAGAGCAGATATATATAGGCACTTGACCTTCGCGAACATACAATTGAATAGCATATTACCACAGAGTCGACCCCCTTGAATTGTGTCCGTGCTAATCTCACCACTTAATCGGTTGTTACCGCGCTTTAATTCTCCCAAAAAATTGACTCTCGCTAAGACTAAAACTTGGATGGCGTGTACACTTTCTATGCCCGGCCACCGCCGCCGCTGCACTGCACGCAGCGTCGATGTGATCTTCCGCGAAACGTTGTCAATAGTTAGAATTCCGCAAAAGCGGCATCTGGCCGGAACTTAATTAAGCGCCGCATATGCAGAAAGGACCATATTTGAGGCTACAGATTTTCATGTATGGATGAAATATTCCCCATAATTAGAAATGGCCTTTCATCACGTGACGCATTAACAGTGCCGATCGCCCCATTGAACGCGATGTGCGCGATGCTCCCATCATTTCCTAATCGAAACTGAAACGGACAGTGTCACATAAATGTGCGAACCAGCGTTGAAACTTCCAGGTCGATGGCAACTTGCGTCGACAGAGCACCACAAATTAATGCTTGCCTTGCGGCTCTCATCTATAGTTAACCAGTCCACTTACTGGCAGCATGTAATGAACAAAATGGAGCCTGACAGTCATGTATGTTCGCTATATAACCAGTATCGGTTATTGTAATGACGGCGATGACTTCTCTTATTCCCTTCAGCAAAAAAAATTTTCCCTCTCATAATCCCTCGTGGGAAGGAACCATAATCTGAATGCAACCAAAACCGACTGCAAAGATCTACTACTGCACACAGGCATTAACTATGCTGGACCATACCAAAATTTTAACTATAGTAACAGATATCACAAGATTCACTGCACTTGCTTTCTGTTGCTGGTTCGCTAATGTTCTTTATATATATTTATGCATCTTTATTTCCAGTTTCCTAGCTTTATCTAGCAGTTTTGTTGTTATTACTGTTCAGTATGTAATATTTTTGATCGCCTTGGGTGTGATAGCTTGGAAAGTGAACTACCTAATTAAATATATCAGGACAAGCATGTGTCAATAATGAATTCGTCTTGTTCTTCAGCAAACTCCAATATTAACGTGAAAACATTAAGGAGCTTGTGTCGCAGAAAATTCGACGTTGTCATGGGCCACAAAGATCGCGTAACCTTGAGGCGCCATTACAGCCTGCCCACTGGACTTTGAGCAAACTGCGCACCGTGGCAGGTGGAAGTTAATGACTCGTCGCTAGGGGTTGCTTGGCAAAAGCAACCAGGGTCCCACAAGCCCCACCGGTGGCAGCATCTGCCATCGCAGGGCAGTGCTACATCGCTTAACTGCTGCCACCACTGCGCCAGAAGTGTACGTCATGAGGACCCCTATAGATAGCCACTACGGTGGCTCAGTGGTTAAGGCGCTCGTGTACTGCGTCGGAGTACCCGGGTTCGAACCCTACCACGACGGCCGCATTTCAATGGAGGCGAACGCAAAAGGCACCCATGTGCTGTGCGATGTCAGTGCAAGTTAAAGATTCCCAGGTGGTGGAAATTATTACTCCGGAGAACTCCACTACAGCACCTCTTTGTTCTTTCACTCCCTCCTTTATCACTTCCCTTACCGCACGGGTCCGGTGTCCACCAAGATATATGTGAGGGAACTACTGTGTCATTTCTTTTCCTCAAAAACCAATTTTTACTCCCACGGATCTATGAATGCTAAGCAGGGAAAGACCAATTCTACATATATAGGCGTCAACTGATTAAGCTGTCACGTCACACCATTAGCGGAGCTTAAAGGGGCTCTGAAACACCTTCCGAGGAGAGCGCATCAACTAGCTTAATCACTACACCGTGTTGTCATGAAAACCTGAGCAAAATAATTAATACACTTCTACACGCAGCAGAGGACCCACAATCAAGAGCAAAAGTTGCCGAGCCCTTCCTGGCGACATTTTCATGCTCGCACCCTCCTCCTTCGCTCACATCTACGTATACAAGTTGAGAGGTGGCTATTCGTTAGATTCGTTCATACGTCGGGCAGCCACCGTGGCCACGGCGAATAATATGCGTAGCTCCGGCGCGTGAGGAGGCTCCGTTCCCAGAGGTGGGGTCGGCGGAGGACCGCCGACTTTCCAGCATGCAAAAAGTGACGAGAGGAGACAGAAAGGCAAGAAGACGCTGAAATTCAAATTTTGACTACACATAACTCAGCTTCTAGAAAGAGCATTAAAAAAAATTCTTGCTGGACAATATTCATGAAGCAGCGTGCTTTAACATCCCCAGCATACAGCAACTTTATTAGTGCTCCTTTTCAGAGCCCCTTGAAATGTCCCCTCCAATTTTTTTTTTCACATTTAATGCCTTCAGTCGCATGACAGCGAGGTCAGCACAACAACATTTCATCATCATCGTCATCAATCTGATGCCCACAGCAGGGCAAAGGCCTCTCCCATGTCTCTCCAACTAACCCTGTCCTTTGCCACCTGTGCCCACCGTATGCCCGCAACCTTCTTAATCTCATCCGCCCACCTAACTTTCTGCCGCCCCCTGCTACACTTGCCCTCTCTTGGAATCCATTCCATTACCCTTAAGGAGCAGCGGTTATCTTGCCTTTGCATTACATGCCTTACCCAAGCCCATTTCTTCCTCTTGATTTCGACTAGGATGTCATTAACACGTTTGTTCCATTGCCCACTCTTCCTTTTTCCGCTCTCTTAACGTTGCACCTAGCATTTTCCTTCCATAGCTCACTGCGTTTTCCTTAACTTGAGCTGAACCCTTTTCGTAAGCTTTCACGTTTCTGCCCCGTAGGTGAGCACTGGTAAGGTACAGCTCTTGTATGCTTTTCTCTTCAGTGATATTGGTAAACTGCCATTCATGATCTGAGAGAACCTGCCATATGTGCTCCACCCCATTCTTATTCTTCTAGTTATTTCCATGTCATGATCCACATCAGCAGTCACTACCAGCCCTAAGAAGACATACTCCTTTACCGCTTCCAGCAGCTCGCTACCAATGTGAACTGCTGTTCCATTGCTAGACTAGCTGTTGAAAGTTACTTTGATTTTCTGCATGTTAATTTTCAGACCCACCGTTCTGCTTTGCCTGTGTAACTCATTGATCATGCTTTGCAATTCATCTCCTAAGTGACTTAGCAAGGCAATGTCATCAGCGAATCGCAGACTATTTAGATACTCTCCTTTAACTCTTATCCCCACCTGTTCCCAATTCAGGCCTCAGCATACCTCCTGTAAACAGGTGGTGAATAGCATTGGCGAGATCGTGTCTCCCTGGCTGACACTCTTCCTTATTGGAATTTTATTGCTGACTTCATATGTAATATTTACACGATTGTAAGTCGACCTATTTTTTTAAATTTGAAAATCTGAAGTGGGCGGGCCAACTTAAATCGAGACAAATGAGATATCAGGCATATATGCTACAGCGTGGTTGCATTTTTGCTGTGTGGCTCCGTCGCATTGCTCCTGGTGCTGTCCTTGAGCAGCTGATATATGTGAACGCCCAGAACCGGCATCCCCACCCCACGTGAGGCGGCCGATGATGGCTGTCGATAAGCAGCCAACTGGCACCAGCCCACTTCCCACACGTGGCCGCAGATTGCATCTGCTGATAAGCGGTGGCGGCCCGAAAACGCATTCGCATTCTGCTCTTAAAGGAGTATAGACACCTAACTTTTGGGTGCGTGTTTTTTTTTGTTTGAAATGATGCGTAAGGCATTACCATACATGGATTACCACCTGGTATTCTCTTACGACCACTGAATAGTTTATAATCGCATTTATTTCTCGTCCTGTTTCGTTTTCGACAGCTGAATGAAGACTGTCATGTCAACATGCACTTACAGGTCACGTGAGGCACGAAAAAACTGCAATGTAATCGCTGCTTCCGCATTCGTTGTCATTCTGGCTCTTGAGGAAGGCTGGCTTCAGCACTGCAGCAAATTATAATGATGAACGGCGATTATAGACGTTTTTCCATGCCTCACTTAACAAAAAGTACTATTTAACGTAATTTAGGAGAGCACGTTGTTGGGCGAGTCGGTCGTACATACTTAAAGAAGGGAATTGCGCTAAAAAAGACACGGACGAGAAAAGACAAGGACGGGCGCAACCTCGCGACTGATTTTATTCAGAAAGAACACAAATATATATATACCTAGATTCTTATTCAATCATTGCCTAAGCACACATGCCAGGAACGTTTTCTCTTTCTTATACAAATTGATACTAGAATCGCTTACGCATTCATCACCTGACTTATCAATGAAAAAAGCCTCTGCAAGTTCACGTGCTACCTGGTTACGACTGCGCCTTAAGATTTTTGTTCTAGCCAGCAAAGGCTGGCATGCTTTATTAGGCGTAGCCAAAGGGCATGCGCCGCAATGTAAGGGCAAATTTGACCCTTTTCCGTTAACCATAGAAAGCTTATGTTCCCTTAGTCGTTCATTTATACAACGGCCCGTCTGGCCGATGTAAACTTTTCCACATTTCAGGGGAATTTCATACACAGCCCCGACAGAACACCTGACAAACTGGGTGGCGTGACGTTTCGTGCAGTCTCGCACGCATTCCTCGCCGGAGACAATCCGGGGGCACAAAGAGGCCAACTTGCGCGGGGCAGAAAATACCACCGGCACACCATAGCGATTGGCTACATTCTTTAGGTTGTGGGACACCCTATGAATATAGGGGACCACCGCCGGTCTGGTCTTCGGTTGACCGCCACCTTCTTGAGGTGTTCTAAGTTTCAAGCTTTGCAGAAGCTTCTCTGCCACAGCAACCACAACGGAAACGGGAAAACCAGATTTCTGTAACCTGCCAATCTGATTGTTGAGGCTGTCCTTCACCAGGTGAACACATGATTTCTGCAGGGCTTCCTTCAGGCACAGCATAACAATGGCGCGTTTAACCGTCTTAGAATGAGCAGACTCAAATGGCAACAGGTCTTTCCAGGCTCGTGGTGAGTATATCCAACATGTGTGATCTGGTGTTAAAGTGATGTTAATATCTAAAAACTGCAATCTATCTTGTTCAGGTAATTCGTGGGTGAAGGTTAGACCCCTCCCGTGTCGTTAAAAGACAGATAAGGTCTCTTGCACGGTAACCGTGTGCGTCAAACCGGGTTGCTTCTTAAAAATCACCAAATAATCGTCCACGTATCTAAAAACTCTCAGAACTATCTTGTCGTCCAAATAACACACCAGATCACGATCAATGCTGGCCAAGAAAATGTTAGTCAGTACCAGTGCCACACAAGACCCGATGCAAATGCCCTGACGTTGAACATGAAAATGGTTGTCAAAAGTTACAAAAGAGGACTCAAGATAAAATTCTAGTAGCTTCATGAAATTGTCCACGGTTAGGCCACTAGTATTCTTTTTTCATGAAGCTACTAGAATTTTATCTTGAATCCACTTTTGTTACTTTTGACAACCATTTTCATGTTCAACGTCAGGGCATTTGCATCGGGTCTTGTGTGGCACCGGTACTGGCTAACATTTTCTTGGCCAGCATTGATCGTGAACTGGTGTGTTATTTGGACGACAAGATAGTTCTCAGAGTTTTTAGATATGTGGATGATTATTTGGTGTTTTTCAAGAAGCAACCCAGTTTGACGCACACGGTTACCGTGCCAGAGACCTTATCTGTCTTTAAACGACACGGGAGGGGTCTAACCTTCACCCACGAATTACCTGAACAAGATAGATTGCAGTTTCTAGATATTAACATCACTTTAACACCAGATCACACATGTTGGATATACTCACCACGAGCCCGGAAAGACCTGTTGCCATTTGAGTCTGCTCATTCTAAGACGGTTAAACGCGCCATTGTTATGCTGTGCCTGAAGGAAGCCCTGCAGAAATCATGTGTTCACCTGGTAAAGGACAGCCTCAACAATCAGATTGGCAGGTTACAGAAAGCTGGTTTTCCCGTTTCCGTTGTGGTTGCTGTGGCAGAGAAGCTTCTGCAAAGTTTGAAACTTAGAACACCTCAAGAAGGTGGCGGTCAACCGAAGACCAGACCGGCGGTGGTCCCCTATATTCATAGGGTGTCCCACAACCTAAAGAATGTAGCCAATCGCTACGGTGTGCCGGTGGTATTTTCTGCCCCGCGCAAGTTGGCCTCTTTGTGCCCCCGGATTGTCTCCGGCGAGGAATGCGTGCGAGACTGCACGAAACGTCACGCCACCCAGTTTGTCAGGTGTTCTGTCGGGGCTGTGTATGAAATTCCCCTGACATGTGGAAAAGTTTACATCGGCCAGACGGGCCGTTGTATAAATGAACGACTAAGGGAACATAAGCTTTCTATGGTTAACGAAAAAGGGTCAAATTTGCCCTTACATTGCGGCGCATGCCCTTTGGCTACGCCTGATAAAGCATGCCAGCCTTTGCTGGCTAGAACAAAAATCTTAAGGCGCAGTCGTAACCAGGTAGCACGTGAACTCGCAGAGGCTTTTTTCATTGATAAGTCAGGTGATGAATGCGTAAGCGATTCTAGTATCAATTTGTATAAGAAAGAGAAAACGTTCCTGGCATGTGCGCTTAGGCAATGATTGAATAAGAATCTAGGTATATATATATTTGTGTTCTTTCTGAATAAAATCAGTTGCGAGTTTGCGCCCGTCCTTGTCTTTTCTCGTCCATGTCTTTTTTAGCGCAATTCCCTTCTTTAACTATTTAACGTCACTGCCATCGTTCGGCTGTTGAAACCGAAAGCGAAACAGTATGACAGAAAAAATTTGATGATAAATTAATTAGTGGCCGTAGGCGAATATTACATGGTGATTCATGCATAGTAGAGTTTTCCGCATCATTCTAAGAAGAAAAGATGCCACCAAAATTAGGGGTCTATACTCCTTTAACATCCAAGTTTTTTTTTGTTTACTTCCAATCGCGCATTCGGCGCTCAAGAGAGCGTCGATAGTTGATGGACGGGCCGCTGTTCCAATCGCGGCGGCACCGCCTACCGCCACTAGTAACTGCAGCGGCGCCGGGTAGTGTCGTTGGCTGGCGGAAGAGCCGACGCCACTCACGCGTAGGTTCTCTTTGGCTCTGACGCATTTGACTACTGCCGGCCGCGTTTCAGAAGTTTTTAATGTAGTGCTTCGTCATTTGTGCTCCGGGTCTGGTAAGCGACCAGCGCTCGTTCACGGCTACATTCAAGATGTCTGTCGTTCTTTACGCCGAAGAGATGAACTACGCGCCGGGCCGCAAGGTCGACGTTCGCAACGGGAGATACAGGTGTGGCAGCTGCAGCGATGCAAAATTTTCAGCTGTTCCACGCGATGTCGTGATGTGGCTGTTTGCGAAGTGCAGGATTTCGCTGCACAACGATGTTGGAATGACGAGCTGTGGGACCGCAGCAGCGATCACGACGGCAGCTCTATCTAGTGAGGACGATGGCGCAAGTGTGGACGAGTAGTCCAGTGACTAATACATTTTTGCGTTTTGGAATGTGCCCACGGGCGGTCCCGCGCGCGGCAGCTGACAGCGGCTGGCGATAAGCGGAAAGCGGCTGGCGCTGGTCCTGTCGTGTTTGTTTCTCTTTTGTCCCCGTATTTCGTGCCGTTTCCGTTGTTAATCATGAGCAAACTAGCCCAAACTAGAGTTCTCCTTGAATAAGCGGAGGCCACAGAATGGTGCTCATCGCGTTGTATTATTAAAGGCCAAGCGTAAACCACCTCCAAGTTTTTTTTTTCTGAATTGTGACGTGGGGGGTCAACATACATTCCAGTCGACGTATACACTCGTGTAAATACGGTAGCTGTGGATTTGCTACAGACATCTTCCAGTATTTTCACACAAGACTCTTCTACACCCTTATTCCACAGTGCCTGCGTGACTGCTGAAGTTTCCACTGAGTCAAACGCTTTCTCGTAATCAATAAAGGCTATATATAGGGGTTGGTTATATTCTGCAGATGTCTCTATCACCTGATTGATAGTGTGAATATGATCTATTGAGGAATATCCTTTACGAAAGCCTGCCTGATCATTTGGTTAATTGAAGTCTAAGGTTGCCCTGACTATTAACGACTACCTTAGTAAATGCCTTGTAGGCAACGGACAGTAAACTTATTAGCCTGTAATTTTTCAAGTCCTTGGCGTCTCCTGTCTTATGTATTAGGATAATGTTAGCGTTCTTCCAAGCCTACGGTAGAGGTCATAAGGCATTGCGTATACAGGGTAGCTAGTTTTTCTAGCACAATCTCCCCTCAGTCCTTCAACAGATCTGCTGTTACCTGATCCTCACCAGCTGTTTTTCCCCTTTGCATTGCTCCCTAATGCTTTCTTTGCTTCCTCTTTCGTAAGTGACGGGCTGTCCCATTGCTGTACGCTACTGTTTCTTTCATTAACGTTCTGATTACATTGGCTACTATATAGACTTGTGTAGATCTCTTTGGCTACATTAAGTATATTTTCCATATTGATAATGACATTGCCTTCCCTGCATCTTAACGCATACATCTGAATTTTACCTATGCCTGGTTTCCTCTTCACCAGTGCTTTTAGGCTACCTCTGTTCTTTAGAGCATGCTCGATTTTCTCCATATTAAACTCCTTTATGATGGCTACCTTGAGCTTCTTTATTAACTTCGATAACTCTGCTAGTTCTATTTTGTCTCTAGGGCTAGACGCCTTCATACTTTGGCGTTTCTTAATCAGATATTTCGTCTCCTGAGATAGCTTGCCGGTATGCTGTCGAACCATCCTACCGCCTACTTCTATGTCGGACTCCGTAATGATAGCAGCGAAATTATCATTCATTGAACATTAAGATCATCTTTCTTAGCTAAAGCCGAATATCTGTACTGCAGTGAAATCCTGAATTCCTCTATTTTCCTTCTTACTGCTAACTCGTTAGTGGGCTTCCGCTTCACTAGTTTCTTCCATTTGCCCTTTAAATCTAGGCTAATTCGAGACCTTCCCATTCTGTGGTCGCTGCATCAAGCCTTTCCAATGACCTCCACATCCTGCATAATGCCAGGGTGAGCGCATAGTGTGAAGTCTATTTCATTTTTAGTCGCACCATTGGTGCTCTTCCAGGTCCCCTTCCTGTTATCTCGTTTTGCAGAAGAAGGTATTCATGATCCGTAAATTATTTCTATCTGTGCCTTTTGCCCTCTGCACCAAGGTACTGTGTTGCCTTAATTTCTTGAATAAAAAAAAAAACAACTCAACTAATAGCTCGCCCCTGCTATTCCTAGAACCTATCCCATAGTCGCCTATTAAGTGGTCGCCAGCCTGCTTCTTTCCCACCTTCACATTGAAGTCGCCCATCAGTAGAGTGTACAGTGATTTTTCTTTGTTCATTCCCGATTACACGTCTTCATAGAAGCTTTCAACTATCAGGTCAACAGGGCTTGATTTAGGCACGTAGGCATGCACCACCTTCAGCTTGTACCTCCTATTGGGCTTAATTACGATGGCTGTACCCTCTTTGTTAATACTGTAGAGCTCCTGTATGTTGCCAGCTATATCCTGATTGATGAGGAATCTCACACCTAGTTCTTGTCTATCCGCTAATCCACGATAGCAAAGTATGTGCCCGTCCTTTAGTACTGTATACGTCTCACCTGTCCTCCTAACTTCGCTTAAGGCCTATGATATCCTCAAAGAGCACTGCTAGGCTATCCTCACTAGATAACGTTCTAACGTTAAACGTTGCCAGGTTCAGATTCCAATGGCGGCCTGTAGAGAGCCAGATATCCTTAGCAACTTCCGCTGCGTCACAGGTCTGACCGCCGCTGTGGTCAGTTGCTCCGCAGCCGCTGGGGACTGAGGGCCGAGGGTTAATTGGTTTGTTCATAGAAGGTTGTGGCCAAGTAGTACAGCAGGGTGGCCAAAATGCTGTTCTAGTGAGGAAGTGCGTTGCCGCTTCTGGTGCCCGAGATCAGGCCACGCCCCAGACCTGGATATGCAATTCCATCGACACGAGGAGTTTTGTTTTTTTTAATCCGGTGGAGAATTGCGCAGCCCCGGGATTCAAACCCCGGTCCTGTTGCATGCGAGACGGACGCTCTACCTCTGCGCCATCGCTGTCATCATGGCAACGTTTACCTTGTCTTGAATGTTTCAATAAAAAAGAGACAATATGGAGAAGTTTTGTTAACCACTCTTCCTCCTATTGGCCGCAGCTTTGAAAAAATCTTTTAAACATGCCACTCAATCATGACTAACAACGCCCAAACTGTGGGATGCATCAACAAAATATCTGTTCGGCAAGCTGAGTTATACTGAGTTGGAATAAACTGTCCATGCACCAGTTTTCCTGCTATGAGTGAGCCTTGGAACAGTGGCTGAGACATGAAACTATGTAAGGACAAATGCATACCAGGACATCATGTGATCATACAAGAATACTGGATCCTGCCAAAGGAAATGAAAGAGGTCCACATTTTATAAGAAGAGCTTTTACATTTTATAAACAGCACAGCGCTTATACTTGCCCAACAGTATACAGTACAGTCCCTGACAAAACACACTTTACTTTTCAGAGGTTCACAGAAACACGCACGCGTTGCATACAAAGCAGTAAGCACACCCACCTGTCGGCATGGTTCTTGAGCAGCGTGTGCCAGCCATGTGCGACGAGGAGGCAGAAGCCCATGCTCGGCATGTACAGGATGCGCTCGGCCACCACGAAGCCCACGGGGAAGAACAGGTTGGACGCCGGCAGGAAGGGGAACACTAGTAGCGACAGGCTCTGCACCAAGTAGACCAGCTTATTCTTTCGCTAGCATGGTTGCAGTGTATTGTTGCTTCTGGGTTATGCTTAATCTTATCTAGCGGCGCGTTTCTTGCAGCGCCCACTGGCGTACTGGCAGCGCACCACTCACTAAGTGCCATTGGACCTATAGCCAACTTGGCAGCGGACGGTGCTTTGGAACCAGTATCACCCGTCAGAATAATCATAAATGTAATAATCTCTCATTAAAATTAAGATATATTTGTTCGTTTCCACAGCACCTTCGGCAGCGAAGCACACCAGGCAGGAACTCCTGAATATTTTTTTCGAGTGGGGCGAGCGGCGAGGCTTCATGGCTGCTTATTTATTTGTTTATTTATTGGATGTTTTATTTACACATTTATTCAATTTTATTTACCTTTTGTTTATATTTTTTTACAATTCAGAGTTAAAAAGTGCACTTGCTATTGCATATAAAACTTAAATTGAAATGAGCAGCTTTATAAAAATGTGCATGCGAGGAGTGACCGACTGCACACTAAAAAAGTTTGCGCATGCCCTGTCACTGATCATGCTTGTGAACAGGGGTCAGTCAGTCAACGACTTCTGTGCGGCATGACTGATTTAGGTTACTGAAATTAAATGCTTCATGACCATGGCTACGAAGCCAACTAGTTCACCCACACTGTGCTTTACATTAATATGTCCTAAAATTGAAGCATTTGTCAGAAATCTGATCTGAGTGCAAGCAGTTGGAGAACGGGGAGGGAGCGCTTCCCCTCTGGAGAATTGTTGGGGAGAGGGGGGGACTGCACCCCATTTTACGTAGTCCCTGATAGCAGGCGAGGGCCACTGCTAGTGCTTCGGTCAGTTAGGTTGGCTGCACCGCATGACAAGCTATGCAGCGCTCATGCCGCCTACTTCATATGACAGCTTCTCCGCATGAAAGCAGCGTCGCGTGAAAATTGCATATGAGAGACTGTATACGCCACCCTCAAGCACGCCCCACCTCGCCACGGGGTTGCACAGCGCTGCCAGCAGGTGGCCAAGGTGTCAGTGGGAGGAAGACGGCGCGCCATTTGATATATCTACGTCCCGCATGACGCGAGTTCGATAAATACGAACAGCAGTGCTATAATTCTGCATAAGATTTTCAGGAGGATGTTGTGACTGTTCGATATAAAAAATGATTCGATATGTCCGACCTCGTTATATCCCAGATCGACTACTTAATGGTGGTCAAAAATTTGCTCTAATATCACGGGTTTCGAACTGGCAGCAGCCCGATCACAACGAGGGGCTGAATGGGATTGTGCTGTGCGGGTAACCGCTTTGGAGGTATACACCTGTGGCCTCCGATGCGCGACAGGGCTCCGTCGGTGCCACTACGCCGCCGTCTTACCGCGGCTGCGAAAGGAACTAAATTCTGCGCCGCGATAGGTGCACGGAACCGACGAACGCACCCCGGGATACCCCGAAACTGCACGCATTGCCAGGCATTCGGGGTAGCGCCCAGGCAGTGCCGCAGCCACTTCAATGGCGGCACTCGGCAGTTTTCTGCCTTTCATCATTCGGATGTTCAAAGCCATGTGCGACGTGGTGGCAACCAAGGGAACTAAAAGCGCTTGTCCCATATTCCCGGCTGTGCTGGGACGAGCAGGTGATGAGCGGCGTGCGCAATGAAATAGACCTAACAGCAGTGTGACCATGCGAAGCAGCGGTTTATCTGCGTTCAACGGCAGCTCAGCGCAGTGCATGGCAGCTAGGTTTTACCGCTGACGAGTTTTATATTTGCCGGCACATGTTAAAGAGTTTGAATGCCATGCCAGCCTGCCCGTCTGTTTGATGCGCCGGTGCTCTTGCCTGCCTTCACCGCCTCATGTCTGCACGTTCCAGCTCAGGCACAAACCGCTAAAGAAATTTTTGTTCATTCGGTTTTCTTAGTTCTCATACTGGAGACAGCCAACGCACAATAATCACAGTGGCATTTTCGGGTATAGCCAACAATTTCCCTCATGAACCGTTCAGTGTATACATTCAGTTGTGCGACTTGGTGCTACTGAACGTCTATTACCTTGCACTAACGACCACCATTTAAGTATTGATTTCCATTAAAATGCAGCTGCCGAGGCAAGGAGGAGAAGGAGAGGCAGGGAGGGAGTGGGGGAGGCAAGAAGAGCACCCGCTACTTAGCAATCGTGCTAAAGAGACCAGCGCGAGAGATAGCGGAGGAAATTGGCAAACTTTTTAAAAAAGCTCAACACAAATTGGTAGGACGGTTAGCGACAACTGTTAAGGTATTTATACTTCACGACATATGCGGAGCAACCTCACATCTGTACAATTCTAGAGCGCTGTTTGTAATTTTCCACTCATAGTCATTTTTCGTCTAGGTCTGCTCTCCAGTCCGCCATTCTATAGAAGAGCAGTGCCGCAGATGACACACTCATCGGGCGTCGCGTTTTGCAGCGGCTGCCGCAAATGGACCATGCTACATTCCTCCGCTCTTGCCATGCCCTTCTTCCTCCTGCTTCCACGGTGACCACTTTACGGATGGTTGCCGTGGTACGCCTTCTTACACTCTCGCCATAACCTAGGTCCTCCTCTCGCTGTTCCCTCATTCCACGGGAACCCTCCTCCACCCTCCTGTTGGTTCCCATGTCAACTACTCGGCGCCTTCTCTCGCTCTCGCAACACCTTCCTCCTTCCATGGTAACCATCTTCCGGTTAGGAATTTGTCCTCTCTTCCGATACCCTCTTTTTTCCGTTGCGACCACTCTCCGGTTGGTTCTTGAGGTAATCATGCACCCACTACGCATTTTTCCGCTCACGTCATACTTCCTTCCTTGCACGGTAGCCACCCACCGAGTGGTTCCCATGGCAACGCACCGACAGGTTGAGCCGGCGAGTACGACATACAACGACATACCACTACTACTACTGCTGCTGCTACTACTACTACTATTACTACTTCTACTACGACGACGACGCGAAACCCAGAAACGGGCGTTAAGAGCCATCGCTGTATCAACTCGTGACTGAGGCTATCTACATAAGGCAACGTATTTATCCACACCAAACTAAATTATCTGCGTCGCCCAAAAGCGCCGAAGAAGCCAAACAGCGTTGATGGCTGATATTATCATTACGCTTAGCTCACCTGTTAAAAAATATAACACTAGCAGCAGAAAGGGATTTGCAATCATTTCTTTTGCGATCACTTTCCTCACAATTAGCTGGACAAGTTATCATTTTCCACGGTTGGCATGTTGCGACGACGTCACAATGTCGCGTGACCTTTCAAATTTGTCAATGCTCTCCGATGGATCAACTGGGGTCACGTGTCTCTGGTCACATCATCAGGGTCACGGAACCCCCGTCGATCCATCGGAAACTTTCGTTACGAAAAAAAAAATTGGCGGTGGTTTCGCTCTGGTTAAGCCTGGAGTGACGCGTAGCTACAACTGGCTGAGTGGAACTTGGTCACGTGACCAACCACATGCCGAACCACGTGATCAGCCACGGCGCCGCGCTGCTGGCAGCTGCTCCGCACCACGTGACCAACCACGTAACAGCGTGGCGGCACCGCCACGCTGAAGGCTCGAAATGTTATTGTAATGTAGCTATCGCTAAAAAAGTGGTTGCGGTTCAACTCAGATGAGCCAGAATGTACAGTCCGCGCCACCCTTGAGTAGAACGCTTGAGCAGTGCGTACTTCGTAACAAAAACTGACACTAGAGAGCGGCCCCTAATTTCTGGGCAAAGCGCTCGAGTCTAATTTGTTTGCGGGTCTATCTGGCACTACTTCCGCGCAAGTGTTGCCGCTGGAGCCTAGAGGCTGCGGCAAGATCTGGATTTATTTGCGAGGAAGTGCACCACCCGAGCGCTCTACACAAGGGTGACGCAGATTGTACAGCGAAAGCTCTGTTAAGCATGCAGCTCTGGTTCGCCTTTATTGTATCAAGACTTCAGCGAGAGCAAATCACGTGATGCATCCCGTGCCGCAAGAGCGAGCGTCCGGAGCGGCGGTCGGCGCAGCGGCGGACGTGACTGCCAAGCGCAAGAGCGGAACACCTGACAGATCACATGCCACAACTGGCGAGGAGGAGCGGCCGAGCAGCAGCCAGCGCAGCGGCGGACGTGACTGTAAGCGCGCAGCTGTGGCGTCGGCGAGTCACATGCCATGACGTCACAGCCACGTGGGGGCGCACATCCCGTTAGCGGTCAAATGTAAGAGCTAGTTGACTTTCAGGCTCAGCATGGGATGAGTAGAGGTTTTCGCTCAAAAAGGCATGACGACGGTTAATAGATGAGTCCAATGGATGGGGACTTCCCGCGCCACATTATTTCCGCGGGTAAATGCATGACGACAGCCGAAATGCTATCGCATTAAAAGGGATACTAAAGGAAGGGGTGAAAGGGGCAAAGATTAAAAAAAATGTTCAGGCATGCTTCTGCCAGATTCATTTTTAAGATGTGTAAGCATTATAACAGCCATGCGAACGAAATCCCACCCGTGTACAGTGGAGTGACGAGAACGCTCCGTGACGTCACGGAGGAAGCGCAGCGAGCACAGTTGCGCCGCGGCTTAGGGGAGAGGAAGAGTCAAATAAATTCGAATCGGAATCAAAATTGCAATGGGAAATGTAACTGGAAGAATCGGAACTGTAAATAGGATTGAAATAATTGGAATTTGCGGTCAAATAATTGGGGAAAAAATGCGGAGAAATGATCTATCAAAGCGAAACTTAAATTGTCTTCGGAATGAATGAACTTTGGGGACTCGTGTCGTTGCGTTTGCTTTCCCGCGATGCATCCTCCTTAGTTACTTTGGCTAACAAGGAAGGGTGCGGTGATGGATGAATGGTAAAGTGACTTCAATGGATCGAAGATACGAGCGTCCCCTTTGAAACGGGTGGTAGCACTTGCCATCATGCTCGGATTTTTCTTTATTTTTGTTTAACTGCGTAGTAAATTATTAAACTCAGCCATTTTCTTTAAATACTTATTCCTACACTTACAACCTTATGTCACTCCTCTGCTTTGCAGCCACCAATCTTCCAATTGCTTTTTTCCACCGCATTTATTTACATGACCACTGTTATCTCTAAACCCTAGGGCGCCAGAAAGAGTGACTGTGTCTGCATCGACATCCGGATTGATACCATCACATTTGAGTATGAGGTGTTCAATTGTTTCCACAGATTTACCACACACAGCACATGTGTCATCTTCTTCGTTAAATTTATTTTTGCAGCTGCGCGTTCTAAGACATCCTGACCTAGCTTCAAAGAGTAGGGCACTGCTTCTTGAATTATCATAAAACGCTTCTTTCCTGATTTTTCTTTTCCAGTATCGATATAGTTCTACACCATGCCTCTTTTCCATCGAGTCAATGCAATTTTTACCTTCCGCCGTTTAACCTGCCGTTTAATGCTCTTTGTTTCTCCGTCCTCGTGTCTGGCATACTTACTGGTTAGCTTCTATAGCTCTTTTCCGCCATTGTGAGTCAACGCTCTTTCTGTATAGGTATTTAAATACCTTAGCTGCCCACCTGTTATCGTCCAATTTCCTCAGCCGTTCGTACAGTATTTCACTCCGGGCTTCCCGTGCTTCGAACGATGCCCAGCCCATATCCCTCTGTACTGCCTTGTTTGTCGTCTTGCCGTGGGCATCGAGTGCTATTCTTCCAACAGCTCTCTGATTTCCTTCTAATCCCGACTGAACTTCTGCCCTTAAGCTCATAAACGCATTCCGAAAAGTAAGCCTCGGCACCATTATTCCTTTCCAAATACCTCTTAGTACTTCATATTTGCTGTACCCCCACAATGCCCTATGTTTCATTATCCCGGCATCTCTTTGCCCATTTGCCTTAAGAGACTGTTGGTGCTTTTCCGTGTACATCTGCCCTTCGCTTTCCCTTCATCACAGCGCCACGGACGGCGTGATTGCTGCGTGTGGGGGAGAGCACTCTCTTCGGCTCGGGAAGGAACTCGGCGCGCACGGACTGTTCGCGCGGCGCTCCGCTCTCCGCTAGTGCTCCTGCGTATGCTCCCGCTCCCTGCGGGAGCATATACAGGAACACTACTCTCCGCAAGCAGGGCGAGGCCTCGTGGTGGGGACATTCTCCTGACAGCTCGTCCCGTCAGGCTTCAGAGTTTCTCCCTTGCCCTAGCGTGGGCGAACGTTCCCTCGTAACCCTGCTGGTGAGTCGGACGACCTCGATTCCTTTGCGCATTTTGTTGCTAGCTGGCGTTATTTTTGTTGTAGCAATAAATGCTGTTTGTGTCAGCCAGAGTGCCGTTCCTTTGATCCCACAGAGCAAGGCCCGCCGTGGTTGGCGTGCGCTCGGTAGCGTACGCGATCACGGGGTGGGGTCCGGCGGTTTTGAATTGTGTTAGCCGCGGTTAAGCGGGGGCGGGGGGAGATAGAGAACGTATTTATCCCCCTATTTTAACCCCGCAGAATGTAGCTCGTCAATGCAAATCGCTCACGAAATCGGAGCCCACATGCAAACGAATTCCCCTCCGCATCAATTCCACTGATCGCCCCTGGCTTTCCCGTCGCCGCCAATGTAACTGGTGGGTGCGTTAGTGTCACTGTCACGTGACGTTAACGCACCCATTGTGACCTTAATGTTACGTGACCTTATGTCACGGTCAACCTGGGTTGCATAAGCCTACCGGTGGCTCTATTTGGAACAGCTGCCTGCCAGTGCAGGGGTGCATCACATGACCACTACACCAGTGCGCCAGGAATATATCCCCAAAGCTAAGCGCCTAAACAGCTATCGCTGAACATCGCGTTACACAGCCGTAACCGTACTGTGAGTTTTTTTTTTCACTAGTAAAATGAACTGGCGTCATTTTTCCAGTACGGAAGTATGCAGAAATGTGCAGAAGGCGCCTTAGGCGGGCCAGAGCAAAGCATTAAAAGAGTTAGCTGCTGAGCTAGTTGGTTGTCAGACATGAAAAAAAAAGGATTATATAGCGCCGAGACGTACGACACACACACACAAGCGCCCGCGCTGACTTCTTTCTTGGGTGTTGTACGTCTCGGCGCTATATTCCTTTTATTATGTCAGAGCAAAGCACGACGCGCCAGGAGCCCGCTGGAAGGATTACATCGTGAGGGGACTACGGTTGATCACTTCCATACGGATGTCTATATTGTCTACCACCTTTGCCGCGTGCTCAACGTTTGAGCAAAATGTGCTTAAATGCTCCCACAGCTTCGCAGTTGCTGCATGGAAGAACACAAATATCTGACCAGAACGGTGGACAGCGATCGTAACTTTTTCTTTTTTTTCCGGACCAACTTCTTCTACAGTTCTGGATCATGTATTTACCCGAAAGTCCGCGCCACGAGGACGCAGTGGTCGGACGGTGCAATATGCTTTCCATGGAGCAGAATAGCTGAAAAGTGGCCTGCTTGTAGTGCCCCGTCAAATGTGCAGTTGGTGCGTAAGCCGCGCGTTGAGCCATTTCTCGAAGCCGGCGCCGTGCTTTCGTTGACTGCGCGCGCTCCGCCCTCAGGCGGAAAAAAAGGGGAGGGGGGGATAGGCCCATTCGCTCTTTAGACACAACTAAACATGCGCTTGGGCCGCAGTAGACGAGAACGCCAGGCAAAACGCAACCTGCGTCGCCGTAATGCTGCTGCTGGCAGGCTGACTGCTACGAAGAGAACACGCGGCACAATATCCACAGGCCCTTCTGAAAAGCCGCGACATATATTGGATTTTTGAGGCGCAGCGCTCAAGCAGTGAGTGGAGGCGCTTCAGCGGCTGTTTGTGCTCTCTTTAAAAGTGTCGTCGCGGGAGCGGAGTCGATCGAAGGCCCGCCGTCAAAACGGTCTACACGCAGCGGGCCACCCGTGCATGGGAGCACCGCTGCTCCGACGGCTGTGCGGACCCTCGGGCAACAAGCCCGGCCGGAGCTGTTTGCTCCTTCCTGCTCTTCTCGTTAATGCGCACAGCGGACGACGAGAGCCCGGTCTGCAGCCTCACTACCGCTCTGCACCTAATTTTCTTCGGCATACTCTTTGAGGAACTCGAACGGATGCCTCTGCATCTGTGGCGCAGTGACAAGGGGCGCGCGAGCCTGTTGTGACATTCCTTGTGTGCTACGAGGTGCATTCCTTGTGTGTGCTGCGAGGTACATTCCTTGTGTGTGCTGCGAGGTACATTCCTTGTGTGTGCTGCGGGGTTCCACGTTCGACGGCGCGGCGTAGACGGAGACCCAGATGACAGGCATCATCAATTACCCAGCCATGCTCGTTGAGAGTGACAACCAGAACGAAGGGGTTTAAGCCAACCCGGACCCAACCGGACCCGCCGCCGCCGCCGCGGGGAAACAGGCTTTATCCTCCCCAATTTGCGTGGCCGTTCCAGGTGCGGCCCTCCCGGGCACATTCCAGGACAAGGGTCAGCGGGCCAGAGCGCGCCGTACCACAGCCGACGCTATGCGCTACCGCGAAGACAACATTCTTTCCCTCGGACTCAACACGTGAGGGGGGGGGGCGAGACCACGATGCGGTGGTATGTTTGTGCGCCCAAGTGAAAGCCCTAGCCCCCCCTCCTTCCCCTTACGACGTGGGCTATCGCCGGGAAGGCACCCACAGCTTCCCGCCGTGCCTCGTGAACAAAAGCGCATTCCCAGAAGGGCCGTGACAGACACCTGTCATGGCGGACAGGCAGTACTCGCCAAGAATGTGGAAAGACAGGCGCTAGTGAACAAAAAGCGCATTCCCAGGATGGCCGTGACGGACACCTGTCATGGCGGACAGGCAAGACTCGCCAAGAATGTGGGAAGACAGGGGCGACCCTTAGTGTGGTTTCCCGGAGCAACAGACGAACCCATTCATGCTTATTAGCTGTGTCCCGCCGTCGGTAGCGCGGCAGCATCGTGGGCCCTTTCGCCCCCTCCTCTGTTGTTGACGAGCGACGCGGACCGATGGTGGGAGGCGGTATGCATGCCTGAGGCAAGGATTAGCTCCGAAGAGAGAGCCTGTGTATACTCTCACTTGAGAGAGAGTGGTGGCGTTTTTGTTGTTTATTTAGTTTGTATTGTTAACAGACTCTGGGTTCGAGGCTAAGCCCAACCCAAGGGGTTGTCCCCATCTCGCATGTTATTTTTGATTGGAGAATTGATGCTTTGGGCGGGCCACTGGAAATGACCGCCCTTAGTCCTTTGTTAATCAAGTGCTTAAAAGCACATGTAAACGGATGCAGTCCAGTCCAGTCTGAGCGGAGGACGACATCGTTCGCCAAGAGGGCCTTCAGCGCCGAAGCCCGACGGCGTGCAGCTTCTGCCAGCAACCGCTCGAGCCCAACTCCGGAGCCACTCCATCGCCCCCATGAAGTCGTCGGCACGTAAGCTCGGACGCCCCAGCCTCTGATGTATAATCTTAATCATGTGTGATTATTGAATATATCTGTTTGTTTAAACTGAGCCATACGGTGTCTCTTTGCCTCTCCGTCCCGTATGGACCTGCGCATCATGGGGGTCATCACACTGGTGTCAGAAGTGGGGTCTCAAAAGCAAATGTCCTCTGAATGCTGTGACATTCATGACTTCAAAATTGTAATCAAAAGGGAATCACGGGACAGATTGTGGGACTTTTACCCCCATTTGAGAGGCTTGAGGCACCGGAGGGCTTGAAAAAAAAATGTCTTTATCTGAGGGAGCTCCCACTCCACAGCCGTCGCTCGGAGCAAGCATGCTGGCATTAGGAAGCGTCATTCCGACGTTTACGGGAGATAAGACAGGGGTTCCAATCTGCGATTTCTTTTCCATGCTAGAAGAGATTGGGAAAATGGGGGGATGGTCCGATGCTCAAATGCTGGGAATGGCGAGGTGTAAGATGGCAGGAGCTGCTCATGATTTTGCATGGCGAGACGAAAAAGTAAAATCCACAAAATCATTTGCGGAATTTAAGAAGCTCGCGTTTGAGCATTTTGACACTGAACCACGTCACGTGCGAGTACAGAGGTTCCGTGACGCCGGACAGATGGTAGGGGAGGACGTGCGAACGTTTGCGTCGCGGCTTCAGCGCTTAGCGCGCGATACGTTAAGCAGGGAGGAGGAAGGAGACCAGCTTAAGAAGAAATACGCGGAGGATATACTTAAAGAGGAAATGACCGCTTTGTTCGTGGCTGGTCTGCAAGACCCCGTGCGCCGGTTCGTGCTCTCGCGCAAGCCGAGCAATTTCGACCAAGCCGTGGAGGCCGCATTGGATGAGGAACAAAATGAGGCGTTAACGACAGCCGCAGCGAGAGTACGCGTCATAGAGAGAGCGGTGCTCAACCCTGAGGTTGCTCTCTTGACAGAGCGGTTAGATCGCTTAGAACAGCTGCTATCTCAGCAGGTAGAACGCCAGGTTGAAGCGCGCGCTCAACAGCGCCCATTCGCTGGAAACCGGAGACCGCCACAAAGCTACAGGCGCGGTATGCGAGAGTTTGAAGAAATCGTATGCTTCGCTTGCCAGGGTCGCGGACACATCGCCAGGTTCTGCCAAAACGTGCGCCGTGGGGAGCCACAAAGAGAAGCAGGCGAGACACGCCCTAAGCAAGCCTACAGCGGGGCTCCAGATACCGAGACAAAAAACTAGTTAGTCCTCCCCAGCCTGAGGAGCGTGGGGAGGGAGCAGTAGATGATGAGGTGGTGGTAGTTTGTGTGGCCGACGAGGCATGCCCTGTTGTGCGTTGCAAGTTAAATGGTTGTTGTATGGAATTGTTGATAGATACGGGGTCAAAGGTGACATTGCTTAAGGAGAGCAGTTTTAACACGCTTCGAAGGAAGGGGGACCGCGAGGTGTTGGAAGCGTCTGGTGGTATGGCAACCAAATTTGTAGGCATAACGGGGGATCCTCTTGGCATAAGTGGACTCTACCGGTTACACTTCTCTCTCGGCGGAATTGCATTGGAGCACCCCTGCTACGTATGCCCGGACACGGTGTCTCTGCGAAACGGAGTGTCAGGTATATTAGGGCAGGATTTTTTGAGAAAAGGGAAGGTAGTAGTCTCATTCTCTGAGGAAGAGGTTAATGCGGGCGGCTCAAAAGTTCCGTTTTTGAACAGGAGAGGGGCTGAGATTCGCATTACCGATATTGACACCCGTCAAACAGTGGGATCATTGGAGAAGGTATATTCGCGGGTTGCCGTCCGGCTGGTCGAGGAGGCGGTCGTCCTTCCTTGGTCGGAGCACATTTTGTACGCGTTTGTGCCTTCAGATGTAGAGAGCGGCGCCGTGGGAGTGCTTGAGCCGGTCGACTCTCTCAGCAATGGCCTGAAGGCAGCCGCGTGCCTCGTGACAGTTAATGACGCCCACAGAGTGCCCCTACGGGTGGTTAACTGTAGCCAGCAGCCACTGAGCCTTCCCAAGAACAAAACATTGGCTTTCTTCACCTCTGCGATAGAGCAACGTGAGCCCACCGATACGGTACTCGCAACTGTAGAGCATGCTAGTCCTTCGGCTGCTCCAAAGGTGTCGTTCGATCTTTCTCACGTAAAATCCCGGGAGAGGGAGGCTCTGGCTGGTTTGCTGAACGACTACTCGGAGGTATTCGCCGCGACCTGGATTTGGGCTGCTGTGGCGTTATAAAGCACAGGATAGAAACCGGCACTTCATCGCCCGTTTACCAGCGTGCGTACAGGGTTCCTTACTCCCAACGTGAGGAGATGAAGCGGCAGGTGCAGGACCTGATTGATCGCGGCATTGTCGAACACTCAAAGTCACCCTGGGGAGCACCAGCACTATTGGTGGAAAAGCCAGATGGCTCGTATCGATTGGTAGTGGACTACCGCAAACTAAATGCCGTAACTCGCATCGATCCATACCCCATCCCCAATAAACAGGAGACGCTTTCTCAGCTGGGCTCTGCCAGGTACTTCACGGTAGTGGACATGGCGGCGGGATTCTGGCAGATAGCAATGGATCCGGCAGATGCCGAGAAAACGGCATTCAACACGCCCTCAGGGCACTATGAATGGAAAAGAATGCCGATGGGTCTGGCCAACAGCCCTGCTGTCTGGCAGAGAACCGCTGATGTTATCCTGGCAGGTCTTCTGGGGAGGCTGTGCTTCGTGTATATGGATGACATTATCATATACAGTGACAGTTTTGATAACCATTTGCGCGATATTGAGCAGGTTTTGGTGCGACTAAGAGCAGCGGGTCTCAAGCTGAAGCCCTCTAAGTGCCAATTCCTCAAAAACGAGGTGAAATACCTCGGGCACGTTGTTTCAGCTGACGGCGTGCGACCGGACCCTGAGAAACTAAGGTGTGTCTCGGATTTTCCATCCCCGACTAGCGTCCGCCAGGTCCGGCAGTTTCTCGGCCTGATCGGTTACTACCGAAGGCACATAGAGGAGTTCGCCAAGCTCGCTAAGCCGCTCACCGCCTTAACAGCCAAAAATGTCGCCTTTCGCTGGGACGAAAACGCGGAGAATGCTTTTGGGGCCCTGAAAAGGAAGCTAATGAGTGCACCGCTGTTGCGCCACCCGGATTTTAGTTTTCCCTTCGTTATGGCCACAGATGCGTCAAAGTTCGCAGTTGGTGCCGTGCTATCTCAGGTTATCGAGGGCAAAGAACATCCCGTTGCTTTTGCTAGCCGACAGCTGAGCCCCACAGAGCAAAAGTACGGAGCTACGGAAAGGGAGTGCCTCGCCGTTGTCTGGGCAGTAAAGCACTTCAGATGCTACCTTTACGGCCGCAAATTCAAGCTAGTCACAGACTGCCATCCTCTGAAATGGGTGATGAGTGTCAGGGACCCTAGCTCGCGACTCGCTAGATGGAATCTACACCTGCAGGAATACTGCTTTGAAGTTGAGCACAAGTCAGGAAAGACACATCTGAATGCTGATGCACTCAGCCGCACAGCTGCCGTGGCAGCTATAGATGAGTTTGTCCCCGTAGTCGACCCCGCCGAATTACGCACAGAGCAGTGCAAAGATCCTGACCTGAAGCGAATAATCGAAAGCTTAGAGGGCACACCGTCTCACCCCGAACAGCTAGGTTATTTCATTGGCAAAGACGGCACCCTGTGTCGGCGCACGAGGCCAACCAGGAAAGGGAGACCAGAGAAAACCGCTTGGGAGAGAGTCGTCATACCTCGGTCGTGGACAGAAAGGGTTCTTCGCGCGTTTCACGATGCGCCATGCGCCGGTCATTTTGGCGTAGCGAAGACACGCCGGCGTGTGGAGCGTTTGTACTTTTGGAGTGGCATGCGACAGGATGTTAGAGACTACTGTGCGAAGTGTCATTCCTGTCTCGAAAGAAAAACACCCAAGGGACGAAGACCAGCTCCAATTTAGCCGTTCCCTGAGGTTTCGGCTCCCTTCGAGCGGACAGGTATGGACATAATGGGCCCCTTGCCCACGACCACTTCCGGAAACAAGTACATTTTAGTATTTGTCGATCACCTTTCAAAATACGCGGAAGCGGTAGCACTCCCAGATCAGAAGGCAGACACGGTTGCAAGAGCATTTGTCGAACAGATCGTGCTCCGACATGGACCCCCGAGGCAACTCTTGACAGATCGGGGAACGAACTTCGTGTCGCAGCTAATGAGGAGAGTTTGCGAGCTGCTTAAGATCGCTAAGAAGCAGACAACACCGTACCATCCGGCTTGCAACGGCGCGGTGGAGCGACTGAACCAAACCGTGGCCGGGTTCCTGTCGCATTTTGTTTCGCGCGACCAGCGGGACTGGGACTTGTGGCTCCCGTATGCAATGTTTGCCTACAATTCCGCAGCACACGAGAGCACGGGCGAATCGCCATTCTTTCTTCTCTACGGCCGAGACCCGGACCAGCCTAGTGAAGTGCCAGAGGGCCCCCGTCGTGTCCCATACGCTTCACTCGACGACTATAAGGTTGAGCTAGAATCGCGCTTGCAAGTGGCGAGGGACATCGCAAAGGAGTCCTTAAAGAAAGCGGCGAAGCGCAGGAAGGAGGTGCACGATCGCAGTGCTAGAGACGCGCCGTTTGATGTGGGGGACAGCGTGTACATTGAAAACTGCCAAAGGCAGATTGGGCTAGCTCGTAAGTTCCAGACGAAGTGGAGAGGACCGTGCGAGGTTGTCGAGAAGCTTTCTCCGGTAAACTTCAGAGTCCGAGACGTGAACCGGCGTTTGATAAGGATACACGCAAATCGCCTCAAGTCGGCACCGGTTCAGTATTCACGAAATGAGGAAAGGGAAAGCGCGGATTTTGATGGGGACAGAAGTGAAGCGGAGCGCGCAGATAGTTCGCAAGAAACGCCCTCTCCTGCATTTGTTCGGCAGGCGCCCGAGGTGACGGCCGGAATGCCACCAGATTTACTTCATGCATTGCTAGAAGAAGAAGCGCGCGAGGTTGCCGCGCAGATAACGCCAGGAGAGGCTCCTGCCACGAGCCCTCGCGAGTCCCAAAGCAGACAAAGGGGCACACACTTACTTAGTATGACTCATGAAGGCCGATATCCGCTGCGAAATCGGAAAGCTAAGTCGGGCTAATGGCGTAAACAGAGCGGAGTTGTGAACTGGTTAGAATTGTGTAATGCCGCAGCTCATAACATTGCTATGTGCTTATGTGTTAAGTTATCGGAGTTGGTAGTTAAACCTTTCTGTCATTAAGTAACATCTTCACAGGAGAGCATGCGGAGCGCATGCAGAACCTGCCCTACTTCCTTTCGTTATCTATTTTTTGTCTGTGCCGTGATCGTGCTAGAAGTGGGAGCTCCTTTGTAACTGTGGTAAATTTATTTCGTCCAGTTTGGACTAGAAAGGAGAGGCTTGGGTGCTGAGTTTCATGTTTATTTGTAAAAGAAGATCAGTGCTGCCCCTGGAGACGCCAGTTATGACAGCGGAGGCATATGGTGTTGTGCAGTGGTGTTGAGTGCAGCGAAAAGTGTTTTGTCGGACGCACTGTGCGAGGCGATTCAGAAAGACAAGGGGAGCTGCAGGGACTCAAATGTTCCGAGAACATTCTTCTGGAGGGTGAGCGAGTGTGACATTCCTTGTGTGCTACGAGGTGCATTCCTTGTGTGTGCTGCGAGGTACATTCCTTGTGTGTGCTGCGGGGTTCCACGTTCGACGGCGCGGCGTAGACGGAGACCCAGATGACAGGCATCATCAATTACCCAGCCATGCTCGTTGAGAGTGACAACCAGAACGAAGGGGTTTAAGCCAAACCGGACCCAACCGGACCCGCCGCCGCCGCCGCGGGGAAACAGGCTTTATCCTCCCCAATTTGCGTGGCCGTTCCAGGTGCGGCCCTCCGGGGCACATTCCAGGACAAGGGAGCTGTCAGCGGGCCAGAGCGCGCCGTACCACAGCCGACGCTATGCGCTACCGCGAAGACAACATTCTTTCCCTCGGACTCAACACGTGAGGGGGGGGGGGGGGGGCGAGACCACGATGCGGTGGTATGTTTGTGCGCCCAAGTGAAAGCCCTAGCCCCCCCCTCCTTACCCTTACGACGTGGGCTATCGCCGGGAAGGCACCCACAGCTTCCCGCCGTGCCTCGTGAACAAAAGCGCATTCCCAGAAGGGCCGTGACAGACACCTGTCATGGCGGACAGGCAGTACTCGCCAAGAATGTGGAAAGACAGGCGCTAGTGAACAAAAAGCGCATTCCCAGGATGGCCGTGACGGACACCTGTCATGGCGGACAGGCAAGACTCGCCAAGAATGTGGGAAGACAGGGGCGACCCTTAGTCTGGTTTACCGGAGGAACAGACGAACCCATTCATGGTTATTAGCTGTGTCCCGCCGTCGGTAGCGCGGCAGCATCGTGGGCCCTTTCGCCCCCTCCTCTGTTGTTGACGAGCGACGCGGACCGATGGTGGGAGGCGGTATGCATGCCTGAGGCAAGGATTAGCTCCGAAGAGAGAGCCTGTGTATACTCTCACTTGAGAGAGAGTGGTGGCGTTTTTGTTGTTTATTTAGTTTGTATTGTTAACAGACTCTGGGTTCGAGGCTAAGCCCAACCCAAGGAGTTGTCCCCATCTCGCATGTTATTTTTGATTGGAGAATTGATGCTTTGAGCGGGCCACTGGAAATGACCGCCCTTAGTCCTTTGTTAATCAAGTGCTTAAAAGCACATGTAAACGGATGCAGTCCAGTCCAGTCTGAGCGGAGGACGACATCGTTCGCCAAGAGGGCCTTCAGCGCCGAAGCCCGACGGCGTGCAGCTTCTGCCAGCAACCGCTCGAGCCCAACTCCGGAGCCACTCCATCGCCCCCATGAAGTCGTCGGCACGTAAGCTCGGACGCCCCAGCCTCTGATGTATAATCTTAATCATGTGTGATTACTGAATATATCTGTTTGTTTAAACTGAGACATACGGTGTCTCTTTGCCTCTCCGTCCCGTGTGGACCTGCGCATTATGGGGGTCATCACACTGTGTAACGCAGCTAAAGGCCACTTAAGTGACCGTTACCATTTCGGTGGCGACTCGATGGGTGCCACCTATGCTATGTCACCGTGTTATGCTAACACACGCACTGCCGCCACTGGTTATAGTAGTAGCACGCAAAAAAAGTTAATAAAAACGGTAGAGCTAAGCTTAGGGGCTTAGCACATTATAAGCATGAGCTGATTGATATTAGCGGCCGAAACGCCTTGAGCGGTACTGTCTTCCGGCACGACCGATTCGTGGTTGTCCGCACCTAGGCCGGGCTTTGTGCTCTTTTCCGCTAGCAGTCTTCGGGGACAAGTGCTCACACGCAGCCCCGCAGAGAGGAGGAGCCCTGCCGAAAGCGGCCGCAGTAGTATAGGTACACGGTTGCCCTTGCGGCTCGGTCGACGAGTCCCCGGTGTGACCGACTGCGGCCCCTGTCCCCCTCACAAGGCCAATGAGGGAAGAAGGACGCAGCCACTGGCACGCGGCTGTCGCGTCGTGGTGGTTCGCGGATGCGCGAGAGCTAAAGGCTCTTCGCGCGCACCTTATGGAAGTTGACCGCCTGATACGCACCGCCTTTCACGTCCGCAGGTACGTGGAATACTTCCACTTTTTAGAGCGTTAGATATGGCTCATCGACACGAAAATGCGGCGGCATCGAACAAGTGCCGCCGTTTTACAAAATTCGTGGTTGGCCGAAACTGTGTGACGTCATCAAAGGCGGAAAAAATACGAAATGTTAACCAGTAATAGTCAGCACTAGCGCTTACAACTGCGCCAACTACAAAGCAATAGAAGAGAATGGGAACAGAATTGGAACATAATGCCTTGGCATTTCTCGCACCTAAGTTCCTCCCGTGCCCCCAGTAATTTTCATTCGTAATTAAAGGTAAAAGAACCTAGCAAACTGGCAGCGTCGTTGACGCCATGCTGTGCCGCAATATGTTTCCTGTCCTGCATGCGAAGCACACCAGTCGAGGCAGAATAGCTGCCGCCGATTCTCACCGCGCGAACTTCGATGCGGCACGAAGCCGGCTCGAGGCCTTGCATTCGAGCAGCTGCGTGTACCGCTGTCTCCATCTTTCCAGCTCAGCATGCGGCCCTGGTAATGGCACATCACCTAAGGCGTTAAGAGTGCTGTGATGGCGAAAACTGTCTGGCATCCGGCGTCGGCCTTCTATGCACGAAACATCGGCTCTAAGGACACACCAGCCATAATGAAACACTGGATACAATGAAACACCGGCGATAGCAACTTGGTAAGGACCCGTCAGTGACCGATGAGAGTGATTGGGTTCTATTGATAATAGCTGTTTAGTGAAGTTACAAGTAGCGGTAGTGGTAGAGTTGGGGCTCCAGGCTGCAAACGATACGCCAAAGGAAAATAGGAGTGTAGGGAAGATTGTTCTCGCATTACCTCCGTATCAATCCAATTCATCGCCCCTCAATTTTTTTTTGACAGTTGGACGTCGGCTCTTGCGGCTCCAATATAAATTGTTGACTAAAGTCGAACGTTACCGTTGAATGAGACGCGTTCCCAATACAGCTCAGTAAAAATCGGGGTCCGAACACGACAATGGTGTGCGAATAGCCATTGGTGGTATCGAGAAAAAAAAAACACTAGGCTGCATTAAGCCCCTTATCGAGAACAGTAACGCTTCACTGACTAGATGCAAACGATTCGCGCGAGTTGCGGAGCCAGGCAACTGGAAGCAGGAGCGCGAATTTGAACGGTCGCTTTTCGTGGTCACGCTAACACACGACCCCATCCATGCACGAACAAGCTGGGCTCCTTAGAAAGACCCGTACGGGACGACTCCGTCGTTGATGAACTGCAGCGGCAAATGGACAATCAGTTTTTTTTGCCTTGCCCACGAAGACAAAACCCGCGTCGGTGCTTTATTCGAACAATTAATAATAACCGTCGAACAGTTTCCTTCGCGGCACGCAAGCGTGAGCGAATTCGTCTTTGTAAGCCGTACTGTACGTAGTTTTTGCGCGTCCCCGCCAACAAAGCATTAACGAGGTCCTGCTGTAATTGATGCACTTTTATGTGGCAATGCCGAAGGAGCGGAGGCACACACCGTTAATGTCAACCATATGGGGCACTGAAATTTCACTGCACGTGCGGTCTTGCATTTCGTCTCCGGCGAAATGTGAACACCACGGCCGGGATAAAACTCGAAACATTGTGCTCCGTTGGAGAACGTCACGGTGACGGCAGGGGCGCCGTGGAAGTGACTGTGGATCCGCGTATCTCCAGACAAGCCCGATTTCCAGCAAGGCGTGCACGACGCAGTCCTCACTTCAAGCGATGATTCCTTCCCCGACACGTTTTTGATCAGTGGCGTAAGGCCAGCTTGCTTTCCGGGGTTTCTTTTTCTTTTTGAACATTTTGAGTCGATGTCACATCGCATTGTTTAGACTTACCTCTCTCCGGTACAAAAAGCCGTTTTTCAAGATACCCAAACCCGCCGCGGTGGCTCAGTGGTTAGGGCGCTCGACTACTGATCCGGAGTTCCCGGGTTCGAACCCGGCCGCGGCGGCTGCGTTTTTATGGAGGCGAAACGCTGAGGCGCCCGTGTGCAGTGCGATGTCAATGCAAGTTAAAGAACCCCAGGTGGTCGAAATTGTTCCGGAGCCCTCCACTACGGCACCTATTTCTTCTTTTCTTCTCTCACTCCCTCCTTTATCCCTTCCCTTACGGCGCGGTTCAGGTGTCCAACGATATATGAGACAGATACTGCGCCATTTACTTTCCCCCCAAAAAACCAATTAAAAAAAAAGATACCCAACAGAAGTAATATACTACCACAGCAGAAACCGAAACTAGGTTTCGGCCAAACTATGACGTCACGATATACCAGGCTATGACACCACGAATACTGTCCAACTTATCATGTGCGCAGGCTAAACAGGCGACTGCAAGCGACAGCTTCAGTCATTACTTGTATCGAGTGACCAAGAGCAAGCCCGAAATATTGTTGTTCACCAAACGCAGAGCGAACAATAACGAGCATGACAAAGTACAAAGTCATATGCGCAAAGTTGCCTGTAAAAATCGCCCCGATTGAGGCCATCAAATTGCAAATTTTAAAATAATTTGGTTTGCAACAAGACGGCGCCCAGCTGCGAGATTTGACGCAAATGACAGCAAAACTGCGGATAACTTACCCTTAAAGTTTTAGCACAATCCAAGCAAGCAGTGCACCCTTGCGCGACTCACAAAGAAGCCATCCAGTGAACGACATTTCCAGACACATGGAAGCCATTACCATCCAGCCTGCTTGCAGAAAGGTGTCGCCACTAATATGGTAGAAAATAACGCTCAGATTTTCTTCTTTCGTGTAATATCGTCCATGGAGATCCTTGAGTCAATAAAATGTAATGAAAGACTGCCGCATCTGAGTTCGAGTCAGGACTTCATTGCATCGGGTCGCCGAGCCGTCCATAACTTCTATCTCGGTGTCTCCGCGCCCTTGAATGCTATTTTACTATAATTATCATGAAGTTACTGAGCGTCGTCGACCACCCAGTTTGTTGTAGGCGTGTAATAAAATTCACACAGAAAGGTCACGAGGCGACCGCACGGCGCAACGCAACGTCAGCGGGCGTCAAAGTGAGCCGGCCCAGCGTGACCTTCAAAAAATGTCTCCAACCTGAGCTGAACAGAGGACCTCAAATCCAGGAACCCCACAGATGTCACCACATGCGCCAGAAATACGCCCACAGATGACGGCCGAGGTCCGACACAAATGCTCACGCATGACAGAAGTGAACAATGCACCGAAGAAAGCAGAACAAAGCAAGCGTTCGGTCTCAGGTTGGAGCCCCAGCTTGGAGTCCAGCATTCATCCCAGCATTTTGGGAGGACAATTTTCGCAAATCAACTACAGCTCGCGAAAAATTGGCGCTGTGAAATCAGGATACGCAGGCGAACACGTTTCCTATAACGTCAGCGCGATTTGCAATTACGAAGAGTGCGGAGATTCTCGCGTTTGTAAGCTACGTGTCCTCGTCCAATAAAATGCCCGAAAAATGGCCCAAGGCTGGTGCAATGCACATCTTGAGGAATTTATTGGCACGTTCTTGCAATTCCCGTAAGTGGTCATTACAGCATCTCGTTCCAGCGATGGAACGAAATTTACTGTCCGAGTTGAGCACAGAACAATACATAGCGCATTATTTTTCTTCCTATATATCAATATGTCTACAGTCGAAGCTAAAGAGATGCGAAAAGCCCGTAGGACGACCCGCGTGGCAGGGGAATGGCTCGAAGACCTCGCACCTCGTTAAACCCACAGGGCACGGGAACAACTCGTGGGCGCAACTAGCGGCGGCAATCACTAAACGATGGGGAAGGAATAGAGGTGAGTCCCTTTGTTGTTATCGCTGGACGTCGTCCACTTGTTTCAACACCAAGTGTAAACTGAGGCCAGTAGTACGCTTTTCAGGGAGCTCAGTTTCGGTGAGTACAATAGATGACATGCTCCATGTACAGAACCAACAGATCCCTCAGGAAAGGTGACCTGTCCCTGCAACCACTGGAGGGAATCAGGTCTCACTCGCCATAAGGCTCCGAGAGGACGATTACGACTCCCATTATTTCGCGCGCGGTCCGGTCGATATGCTTCGTTACTAGGCCGACGCGATTGCCCACGGGGCGGCACAGCCGCAAGACCAGCAAAAGGAGGGCCAGTGTGCTGCCTCCTCTTGGTTTGTTTTCTATTTTTCTTTTTGTACCGGACATTGCAGGCACTGGATCCCAACGAAGCGATCGCTGAGACAGCACCTGCTCCCCGTCCTATATACGTACTCTCGTGCGCAACTCAGCGAAATGCGGGGTCCGTGAAAAACGTCCCTTGCCTTCGCCCGATGAGACGAGTCGTGCGAATCAGCCTTCACATCAAACGCACCCATCTTGTTTGCCACAGAAAACCGCGAATCGGAAGCTCCCCATAGGCGCTGCCTTTCGCAGCCATTTCGAATCGCTGGGCAGACGCGAAAAGTATCGCATCTCTGTCGATGCGTGGATGTACGGCGCGCTTTCCATTGCGAAATTCAGCCGGGAACCCCCCCTCCCTACACTTCCCACCAGCTCACGTGTAAAAGCAATCTAGCAGCAGACAAGAGAGAGGGTGTATTAAGCCCGGAAACGAACCGCATAAACGGGCACGAAGCGAGAGAACCGGGGGAGAGGAACCACGACAGGTCCAGATCTTGAGAGAGAGAGAGAGAAATTAGCAGGAGAATATAAGAATGGCTGGAGTCTATTAGGACTGTATCTTCCGAATTATGAACAGCAGCCTACATACTTAAAAATAAAAACAGTTAACTGATGAATCCTGCCAGTACTCACTTAGGTTAGGTAAGAAAATTGATAGACCTAACAGATGTGACTACTTGCATACAAGCCTTTCATCAGACCAGTTTTAGAATATGTATCGGCTGTTCGGGACCCACACCAATATCCCCCAACATAAGAATGCTCAGCGCAAATCTGTCTAGTTTATCTATAACTGTTATAGTTGGAACACTTACCCAACAGCTCTTTTGCAAAGGTCTAATTTCGAGACCATGCGAGCAAGATGATATTCACAGTGAAATAATAAAACTGCTCAACATGATTTACCACATTAAACTTGAAATAAGCAAAATGTTCATTTTTTGAGCTGGTTATCCAGCGCACAACCTAATCTTTACAATAAAAGAAAGTGAGCAATTTATTGTGCACAACGAATGTGTTTAAAGCTTCATTTTTTTTCCACGTTTCAAGAATATTATCAATCAATGATACGGCTTTCGGGGTATGTATTGTATAAAGAGACCCCGTAGTGCAACGGTGCAGTGGGACCTCTTAAGAAAATGCAACTGTAATTGTTAACGTAAGCTTTGTAAAGAATAAATAAACATCTCACAGAACTGATGAGCAATGCAAAAACTAAAATGAGAATTGTTATAGATCAACGCATTAACAATCCGCACCTGGAACAACTGACCTGAACATGCTTGAGTGTTCGGTCGTGCCCCCTTTTTTTAGTCCATTCCTAAACATGACCTAAAATACAGCAGTGCTTCACACTGTCCTAACATTGTGTTTATAACTCATATGGCTTTGTATGTATTCTAAATGTTATTCTCATGCCATCGTTCACTCGACTGCATATATATCGCATAACTGTATACTGTCTCTTTATGTACCAGCCACTCTTGCATAAGACCTAACATACCGATGAGAATGGACTCGAGCTAATTCTCCGCAAAGTTTATAAGGCAGCCCTCGATCTCCCCATTGCCACGTCCAACCAGTGTCTCCTCAACTTGGGGATGACCAACACCTTTGGGGAACTACGAGAGGCCCATCTCAACGATCAATTCTTGCGACTCAGCAAAACAGACGCGGCCAGCCGCCTCCCGGCCCGCATACACATCTAATGCACAGCACGTACCGAAGAGCGGGCGCACATCCCCGAAGCCTGGTGCTTCACTCTGAAGGTGCGCCCCTTCTCTAGCAATGAATGAATGAATGAATGAATGAATGAATGAATGAAAACTTTATTGTCCACCGAGAAGGAGCCCCCAAATCCCAGGTCCCGGCAGCAAGGCCTGGCACGCGGGTAGGCGATGCTCCGCAGACTAAGGACAAGGGGCATTGTTTCTTCACGGCGTCAGCCGCCAGCCGGGTGGCTTGCTGCTGGATGACAGGGTCCTTGCTCCACAGCGAAACTTTACGGGCTTCTCTACTGTTGATGTTTAAGCCGGCGCCCAGGGAATCGGCGCATACCCAAATTATGTGATGAAGAGCGCCCCTTTCACCGCAATTTTTACACTTAGAATATTCTATTTTTCATCCCCGGTCTGTGTCAGGTAGACCCAGATTGGGAAGATGTAATTTTCAGCTTGCAACCGCCTCCAAATGCGCGCCTCATTATTGGAGAGAGACCGATCTGGGGGTGGAAATATCCTTCTATGTAATTTATAGTGTTCGTTAAGTTCGTGGTATGTAATGATGCAATATTTCATTCCCTTGCATCCGGGCTGTTCTACGGCCGCTCGGTAGCAGAGATCTCGAGCGAGCGCGTGTGCAGCCTCGTTGCCAGGAACAGATTCGTGCGCAGGTACCAATATGATGGACATTTTTCTATCAATTGGGTTTGTTGAGAGGATGCGTCTGGCTTCCTCCGAAATTCTTCCTTTCGCAAAATTCCAGATGGCTGTTTTGCTGTCACTAATTATTATGTATGCTCGGGTGCCGACGCAAGGGAGCGCTATTACAGCTTCTTCGGCCGTAACTATGTCTCGTGTGCGTAATGAGGCCCTAATTTTGGTTGTACCGCCTCCATCTACCACTGCCTATCGCTCCATGTTTTTTGCCTGCTGCGTCGACATAGGCTACTTCCTCAGCTGTATTGTTCTTTATATTTTTGGCGATGGTTTTTGCTCTGTGTTCCTTGTTCTGTATCGGGTGCATGTTTCTCGGTATAGAGGTGGGACAATAAATACTTCCTCGCGTCTAGGGGAATGTATGTTTTTTCGTGTTGGCCTCTGTCTGGTTGGTGGCCTATCCACCCGAGGATGGTTCTCCCCGTTTTTGTCTGGCTCAGTCTTTCTAACTGCGCGATTCTTACTGCCTCAGTTAGTTCCTGCCAGCTATTGTGGATTCCCATGCCTTCCAGATTTCCCGTTGAACTGGATATGGGGAGTCCTAGTGCTCGCTTCACGCATTTCCTAATTATGGCGTCGATTCTGTCGCGCTCCATTTTCTTAATGTTTACAAAGGGTGTGGCGTAGCAAATGCGACTAATGGCGTAAGCTTGGGTCATCTTTAGGAGGCTGCGCTCTTTGAGGCCGCGGCCTCTGAGCGAGACTTCTGAATATGCCCGTGACTTGTGCTGCGTAGTTTTCTAATGTCCTAATGGTGTTTGTGTTCTGTCCATTGGCTTGAATTAACATTCCCAGGATTCTTATTTCGTCTACTGTCGGGACGAGAGTGTTTTCCACCATAATTTTTGTCTACGTCTTTCTTTTTCTCCAGTGGTAGATGAAAAATTCCGATTTTTCCGGGGAGTAGGACAGACCTCTGTCTGCCGCGTATTTAACCTCTACGTCTGCGGCAGTTTGAAACTTCTGTTCTATCTCCACCCCCCCCAGTATGACAAAGGACACTCATGAGGGCCTCCGCCACTAAGCCGGGAGTGTTCTTCGCGGACGCGGCTGGCGCACACCACGGGGGCCGGTACACCGTCGTCCACCAAGGCAAACCTGTTCAGGGCCTCACCTTCCGTGCCCCGAACATTAATCACGCGGAGGATATCACCCAGAGTATCGAGCCATCGTCACCGACTCTCCGAGCGCCTGCATGCCGGAACAGTGAACAAGGCCGCATCCCATGCGGGGCCTTCAAAATTCTAGCAACTTGCGAGAGCCAGGGTTTTTCAACCCACCGCACCATTGTATGGACCCCGGCGCAGCATGTAGGCATTGAGGGCAATGAGGCAGCTGATTCTGGCGAGATACCGAAATTTGCATCGCCACATTCACCCCCCCCCCCCCCCGTAAAGGCCTCAAAAAGGCGGAGGAGCGCTGGTTTTTCCGTCTATACACCGACACGGTACTGTGCCCAGCATTCCTAAAGCATTTCAATGCGGCATTCTAAGGGGAATGGCCACATTGTGAGAAGGTATTTGCGGGCACCTGGCACATGGTGTGGGCTTGCCCCTCAAATCCTTCCTTTCCACCCCATCGTCACCCTACCCGAGACGACTTGGAGGCCCAACAAGCCCTGGTGGCTCGAGCCCGAGCCGCTGCTAAGCCACGGGGGTCCCATGGACACCTCCCCCTCCCCCCCCACCCCGGCTTGAATTTGTAAAGGTCAGACCATTAAATTAAGGTCTGCCTCAAAATCCTCTCTGTACATCGCCCAATAAATGTTACCGCCACCACCATATATCCAGGAGGCTGCCAGTATGCATTACATAAACAAAAAAAAACTCAGATGGCACTTAAGGATTTTTATATGTTGTGAAGGCGCAGATCTTCCATTACAGCCTCTCTGCTTTTATCTTTCACTACAAACTTCCTCCCTTCCCTCATGGCGTCTATGAGGTGTCCACCGATATGTGAGACAGTTACTGCGCCTTTCCTTTCCTCTAAAATCACCACGCAGACGCACAACGGCCACTTCCGAGAGCAGCGTCACTGCAGCTCGTTCGTGATCTCTTCGGGCGGCGGATGGGCAGTATTGAGTGGCCTCCGTGAGATTTGTCCAACGGGCAAGGCGTCGCGCCGAACGGGCGATGGCGTTCCGTGGACTCCCTGGCAGCGCTGCAACACGCTGTCGCGTTTCACTCTTAAAGGCGAAGATTAAGCATCCTCCAAATTTGAGGAAGTCGTCGGCACGTAAGCTCGGACGCCCCAGCCTCTGAGAAACGCGCGCGTTCGCACGGGGAGTCAGACGTGCTGGTCGTCGGCTCCGGCGATTTTTCAGCCGGAGCAGCGGAAGTTTCCGCCTGACCCTAGCAAGATCATCCCCAACGTGCACCGAAAGCTGTCGGGAACATCTGGACACCAGTTTTTTCCAAGGTGGGCCCGGTTAAACCCCCTTTTCGGGCAACACATGGCCCGATCGGGCCGGTGGCGCGGCTAGGCCTAACGGCCGAACCGGTACCCGGCACATCGGGGCCTCTGGCCACTGACGCCAGTATGGCTGCTACGCAAATCTCCTGCCGAGGCTACGACCCCGAGAACATGCACTGAACAACGGTTAACCCAGCGGAAACCGAAGGCCCAGATTCGGCAAGATTTCGCAGCGCCGCGTTGAACGCCGCAGTGCTGCGCCGAGCGCAAGACCAAGCCTTAAAGCCGGCGTCCGTAGACGCGGCCGGCGTTCACGCCGGAAACCAGCAGTCACCCGCCCCGCGCGCGGCGGGCCGCAGTCGGCGACTGCTCACGAAGTGGAAACCGCCTGTTATTCCCAAGCCTGCTCCAGACGACTACGTCGTCGTCATCAAGCCCCGGACCCGCGTCTCGTTGTACGAGACTTTCCAGGAGACCGGCTACGGCCGGGCGTTCACGGCTCTCCTGGGCGCGCAACCCGCAACAGATCTTACCATAATACCGGTAAGAGAACAAAACCTCATTATTGTTCACACTGCGAAACCTGAGCTAGCCGACCGTATCATCGGCGAATTTGAACTTAATGGACCCGACGGGAAGGTCCCCCTTGTGGGGCACCTGCGCCAAGACGACAAGAACGTCTGCTACGGCGTCATTACCGTCCGTAACTCTGAAACTACGGACTCGCTCCGTACTAGGCTCCAATGGCGCTTCGGCACCATCGTGGAAGTGCGAAAATTTGGGACATCCAACAAAGCGAGACTGACTTTCGCCGGAACAGAGAAGCCACGTTTCGTGCACTACGACTCGGAGCTTGTACAAGTTAGGCCTTACCAGCGAACCATTCCAGCCTGCCGACATTGCGGTGTGGTCGGCCACCGCGTGGACGCCTGCCCCGGCCAGAGGCTGGACCGGTGCGGCCTGTGCGGACAGCAGGCTCTACTCGTTGAGGGGGTGCGGGCCCCTCACCAGTGCAACCCAGTGTTCAGTGTGCGGCGCGGCCCATGCCACGGGGGGCCCAGCGTGTACTGCTAAATATCGCGCTATCCAGCCCACGCAGGCCGAGCGCGGGCGTAAATCGAAGCGAAACCGACGCAAGCGTGGCAAGCGTCGCCCGGACAAGCTGAAGGCCAAGGCTGCCGACCAAGCCATGGACCAGCCTGTGAATTCCTCTACTGGGAGCCAAGGGAAACCTCCAGCTGCGCCACCGCCGCCTCAAGCCGGTGCAGCGAAGCCCCTCGGACCTCCCCAAAACGGCGGCTCCAAGACGTGGGCAAACGTTGTCAAGCAACACTCCCAGGTGAGCGGCGCCGGCAGGGCAGCTTCTCCCTTCGCTCCCCCTTCCCAATCCCAACAACGGCCAATCTCTGCCGAACAAAAAGAAATATCTGCTCTCCGCGAGCAGGTTGCAAATTTTCAAAAGCGCCTCGCAATAGCGGAGGCCCGCCAAAATTCCCCCTACCACACCTCTGCCTCACCCGCAGCAGAGGCAATGGAAAGCGACGCAACCCCTTCAGGACAGGCTGCGCATGCCCTCACGGCACTCGAGGCGAGAGTGAGCGCGCTTGAAACTCAAGTTAACAACAGAATATCCGCATTGGAAACGCAAATCAATGCCACACTTACGGCGGCACTCAACAAAATTAGCCACCTTGCGGCATCTATCCCGAACCTCATAACCGCTCAGTTCGCTCAACTCACCCGCGCTCCCAAGCGCGCTGGCCCGCTCAAAACCTCCGCAGGCCGGCAGCTCAAAGCGTCTAGGCGTCGAATCGCCGGAGAAGAAGAAGAGGTCCCCTGTGCCATCCTCAGTACAGAGAACGCTCCTCTCTTTGGAGCCACTGGCTCTCAAGCCTCCTCTCTCCAAACTCACAACTCTACCCTTGATCATGACGGGCGCCCCTAGAAATAGGAAGCATCCGCGAAGCAATTCGATCCCTATTCAAATTGTACAGTGGAACTGTCGCGGATTCAAGGCACGCACAAAGCGAGCCGATCTACGCCTTTTCCTTACAACGTTCCCAGAATTACCTGCTGTGGTGGCCCTTCAGGAGCCAGGAAATGGCGCCACCCTTGCCAGTTACACGGTGTACCAGCAGGATGCGCATAGCTGCCTCTGCGTACATAAAAATTACACGGCCTCCCAGGTTGACCTGGATCTTAGCGCTACTTTCTCCTATGTAATGGTGACGATCCTTCCGCTACGCAAACAGGACCCCCCATTGCACATACTCAACATTTACTGTCCCCCAAAGCTACCAAATGTTACATTCGCAGATATCTTCAGCCGGGCTTTGAAGGTCGCGAATCGGGATCCCCTCATAATCGTTGGGGACTTTAATGCTCCCAGCACCTTATGGGGATACACACGTGAAGAGAAACGCGGACGCAAGTTGGCGGAGCTTGTTTCCAAACTGGGCCTTACTCTTCACACGGATCCCGCGCAACCCACTCGTATAGGTAACTCCGTTACACGCGATACGTGTCCGGACCTCACAAAAATATTCGCTATGCAGATTGGAGGAACACCGAGGAATCCCTCGGTAGTGACCACTGCATAATTACCACTACAATCCATACCAAGCCACTCACAAGACCACAGGCCAATGCAAAACTACCCGACTGGACCAAATTTAGGAACAGTTACACCAATCCTCAATCGATAATGGACCAAGGATACTCAACGTGGTCCCAACACCTAGTATCCCATTTGAAATCAGTCGAGCAAAATGTTCAACTCTCAGAGGCGAGCCCGGCGGTGGATAACCACCTCCTCCACCTCTGGGAGGCACGACACAGCCTAGTCCGCCGCTGGCGTCGTCAAAAACACAATCGGAAACTCAAAATTCGAATTGCGGATATCACCCAACAGGCGGCACAATACGCGGCCCAACTCGCCGACTCCAATTGGGTGCACCGATGCAACACTGCAGCTCGGCAAATGTCGAGTCGGAGTACGTGGCGCCTCTTCCGCGCTCTTATTGAACCGGCACAAACCCGTACTGAGACACAAAAACAGCTTCAAAGGGCTATACATAACTTCACTGGAGACACGGCCAAACTGGCCGATGCGCTCCGCGACCAATATTTGAGTATACACCAGGATCCCCGTGGTCAGGCGTACTCGTATGCCGGTTCCGAGAACGTGGATTTGGATCAACCGTTCCAGCTCCATGACCTAAAAGCAGCCCTGGCTAAAATGAAGCGAGGTACAGCACCAGGCCGGGACAAGGTGACGGTGAAGCTTATTGCCAACCTCCCAGATCCCGCCTACGAAACTCTCCTCGATTACTTCAACACTATCTGGATTGGAAGCACACCACTCCCCATAGATTGGAAAACGGCACTAGTAACTTTCATTCCCAAGCCAGGTAAAGCCATTAACACCGACAACCTCCGGCCCATCTCCCTCACTTCGTGTGTGGGGAAGCTGATGGAGACTATGGTCCGCGACAGATTGTCGGCTTTCTTGGAACAACAAAACATTTTCGCAGACACCATGTACGGTTTCCGCCAACACCGGTCCGCACAAGATGTCCTGTTGCAACTTCACAAGGAGATTCTCGACCCCGTCGAGCACCCCAGCAATGATAAAGTAGTCGTCGCACTTGACCTGCGGGGGGCTTTCGACAATGTGACCCACGAGATCATCCTATCCCACTTGTCGCAAACACATTGTGGGCGCAATACTTTCAATTATATCAAACAATTCCTTACAGATCGCCAATCCTATATCCGGCTACAAGACACAGAATATGGCCCATATCAACTTGGTACACGAGGGACCCCACAGGGAGCTGTCCTCTCGCCATTACTATTTAATCTGGCCATGATGAAGCTCCCTACCCAGCTGGCGGAGGTCGCCGGTGTGCAGCACGCTCTGTATGCGGACGACATCACCCTCTGGGCAACACAACAATCGGTTGGAGACATCGAGACCAACCTGCAACAAGCGGCAGCTATAGTGGACGAATACGCTCGTCGCTGTGGTCTTGAATGCTCCCCGAGCAAATCTGAATTTGTGCACATACGCCCCAACTCAAAGTGCACAACCAAAATTGCCCTTTCCCTACTTAGCGGACCGATACCTGAACACGCGGAGATCCGGGTACTGGGGCTTTTCATTCATCATAGGCGCAAGATAGACACTACCCTAAACAAGTTACGTAAGGTGGGGGACCAGGTGGGTCGGATGCTCCGCCGGGTGTCCAATAAAAGGGGGGGACTACGATGCAAAGATGCCCTGCGGCTGGCCAATGCATTCGTGACCAGCCGGATTTTATATTCGGCTCCCTACCTCCACCTACGCAAATGCGATGAGAATGCCTTAGAGGTAGTTCTCCGCACGATTTATAAGAGAGCGCTCGACCTCCCCATAACGACGTCCAACAAGCGTCTCCTCGGTCTGGGGATGACCAACACCTTTGGGGAGTTACGAGAAGCTCATCTTAACAATCAATACTTGCGCCTAAGCAAAACACCTGCGGGGAGCCGCCTTCTAACCCGCTTACACATTTCCTACGCAACACATACAGAAGAACGGGTCCGCATCCCTGAAGCCTGGCGCTTTGCACTCCAGGTGCGACCCCTTCCGAAGAACATGACTGCAGACACCCGTGATGGTCGCCGTCTCGCGCGGGCGGAGGCTATTTCTCAACAATATGGCCACAAGCCAGGTGTCTTCTATGTGGATGCGGCCGGCCCACACCATGGGGGTTGGTACACGGCGGCCGTCATCCACCAAAACACTACAGTTCAGGGCCTTACTTTCCGTGCCCCAAACATTACATTTGCGGAAGAGATCGCCATTGCACTGGCCGCAGCAGATCCAGAGTCCCGAGTCATTATTACGGACTCCAGGGGCGCCTGCCGCAATATTGAGCAAGGGTACATTCCAGACCGTGCTTTCAAAATTCTCCACGCATGCGATTACACAGGGTTTCCGACCCATCGTACCATCGTGTGGGCTCCGGCTCATGCGGGTCTTGAGGGGAACGAGGCAGCCGACGCTGCCGCCCGCGCGCTTACTCACCGGGCGTCGCCTCATCCGCAGCCTGATCCGGAATTCAATTTCAATCCGGCCATCACCTTTAAAGAGATCACCTCTCTTTATCAAAATTTTCATGGTCTCTATCCCCCTCCCTGTAAAGGCCTCACCAGGGTGGAGGAGCGCTGGCTTCTCCGCCTCTATACCAATACTGTACTGTGCCCGGCAGTACTTAAGCACTTCAATTCTTCTTTCTCGGGCGCGTGCCCACACTGTGAGGAGGAGTTTTCGGACACCTACCACATGGTGTGGGCATGCCCTTCCAATCCTGCCTACCCACCCCACCTCCACCCCACTCGAGAGGCCTGGGAAGCTGCCCTGCGCGGCTGCTCCGAACTCCATGCCCAACAGGCATTGGTAGCTAGAGCCCGAGCCGCTGCGGAAGCTACAGGGATCCCGGACTAGGGCTCCCTCCTAGTGTTTGTAAGGGACGGGCCCTTCCGGCTCGCCCCATCGACCTCTCACTGTAAATAGAAATAAAAGTTTTCCTCCTCCTCCTCCTCCTCCTCCTCCAAATTTGAAGCGAAAAGCTTCACTACGCTAGGTAAAGCAGTCGTCGCCTATGCCGGAGAATGACCTTGAACGACCCTCAGCCCAACAATGTTAGCCTTGTATGACCATATGTGGTACAGTTATGGTGTCGAACCTCTGACCCCTGACCTTAACCCATGACCTTTAGTTGAACTTTGAGCTCTGACCTTTGTTTTTCTTGCCATCGCTGGGATTTTCTTTACCATCTGCGCGTGCACACACTAACACACACACACTAACAAACTTTGGTTGGCTTTTTAGGAAAGGAAATGGCACCTAATTGTCTCATATCTCGGTGGACACCGGAACCGCGCCGTAAGGGAAGGGAGGGAGGTGGGAGCGAAAGAAGAAATAGAGGAAGAGGAGACGCAGTGGTGTGCTCCGGAAAAATTTAGACCACCTGAGGTTCTCTAACGTGGCGACGGTGGAAAACATTTGTTGTCAAGCAATACAGAGGGGGCAAACCCCCTAACATAGCACGAGGCAACCCATAGGAGGCTGCCCTTACAGGGAAAATGATAGCCCTTAGGGAAAATGACAGCCCTTAGAGGGCTATCCGCTTCAAGACGTCGGTAATTATCCAGCGCTGGTCAGCAGCAGCGGAGCTGGCCAGGACAGTCGCCCAGTATGACTCCGCCGTGGTGTGGGATGGAGGGTGTGGGAAGGTAGGACATGTGAGGAGGACGTGAAAAAGTCTCCCGGTTTCCCGCAGAACTTACAGGAGGAGGAAAGGAATTGATCAGGGTAGCGGGCATGAAGAAGAATAGGGTAAGGTGCAGTACGTGTCTGGAGTCGGCGCCAGTGAGAGGCTCGGTTAAGGTTAGGGAGGGAGCCGGCGGTGCGTTAACGCGCCGGGTATCTCGGTAGTAGGTAAGAATATCTCAACGTAAGCAGACGATCCTGGGATGGCGAAGGAGGTCCAACTTCAGCCCGGAATGTGAGACCTCGGGCGAGGGAGTTGACCTCCTTGTTGCCCGGGAGGCCTGCGTGTGCGGGGGTCCAGACGAGGGTTATGGGGCGGGTGGGGGATGAGTCAGTGGTGATGGAAACTCATATGGGGGCGATTAATCGGGCCTGATTGTCAGCGACGGCGAGAGCCATGCGGAGGCCCGACGAGTACGTTGCCACGTCCACGTAGGCTATCTCGGAACTGTCGCCGTACAGCTTCTGCAGGGCTTTGGCGCGGGATGCCCTGCGTTCTACGTCTTGCATCGCGAGCACGTCAGGGCCGTCTGCCCGAGCTAGGAACTGGTGAGCAGTCTCCACTTGGAACCAAAGCCTCGACAGTTCCACTGCCAGATGGTGAGGCTAGAGCGTGGTCTCGCCATCACTGAAGCTGTCGCTTGCCGTGGAGGAGTTGGAGACGGTGTGCAGCCGGGCTTTCAATTTAGGCCGCGCAGCAGCACAGGTTGTCGCGTGGCGAGCCTCTTGCTCCTTCAGCCGCAGGTCAGTTTGGCGAGCAAATTCGTCTATACGTGTAGTGAGGTTTGCGAATTGATTAGTGAAGGCCTGGATGGCCGTCTGCACAGCGGCATGAACTGTGGCCTCTATGGGTTAGAATTTGGGAAGCAGGGCTGTGGTTCCCTCGGCCGGGGTTGGTGCGGTCGGAGAGGTAGTGGGTGTTGCGGCCCGCTTCTTGGACGGCGGTTCGAGAGTAGGGAGGGGTGGCGGTAGAAGAGTGGGGGTAGGAGCGGCTGTGGTAGGAGTTTGGGCCTGCTGGCGGGCATGCAACTGTGCATGGTCTGGAGGGAGGCGAGCTGCGCGTGGACACAGAACAGCTCTTCATAGGAGGGGTAGGCGGAGTCTTGGAAAACTACGCCTGCCCAGCTCACCTCATTGGTGCAAAAGCCGGGTACCTGGGGAGGTGGTCTCGGTGGGACTGGAGGTGGTGGTGGCCTGGTTTCGGTCCAGGAGCGGGACCGGACCTTGGACTTGTTAGGGGTGGACGGCTGTTTCGGTGCGGCAGGCTGCAGCACCGGAAAGGACTTCGATGTGAGCCGCGGGGCCTCGGGCTTGCGGGTCGTGGAGCGGCTGCGGTGTTGGTGTGTAGCCTGGCTGGCGTTTGCCTCAGCGGCTCGCTTGGCATCACAGTACCTCTTTTGTAGCGTAAGCTACACTGGCAGAGGTTGAGAAGCTTCGCGTCGCTCCTGGAGTGCCGCGCTGCGCATCGAGCCGCCACCGCGCGCGCCTCGCTGGTCTGTGCTAGTGTTCCTGTATATGCTCCCGCTATGCTAACTGCGGGAGCATATACAGGAACACTACTCTGCGCATCATCTGGAAGCCGCACCACGTGACCAGCCACGTGACTGGTCACGTGACCAACCGCGTGACGAACCACGTGACCAGCCGCCGGCAACTGCTCCGCACCACGTGACGGACCACATGGCCAATCACGTGGTCAACCACCTGCACACTCGCTGAATGAAAAAAAAAACAGCGTCGAGGCTGGGAATCGAACCAGAGCCTTTCGCGCTTGAGGCGGAGACACGAGCCGTCGTGGCGGAGTGGTAGTGTTTAACCTAAGGTTTAACCTTGAATACAGGCGTATGTAGTGAATGCGCGCCTTTCATATGTTACCTTTTCCGAACTAGATGTCGCCGCACTTACGCTACGTATATCCTGGCCTAACAGAGCTAGGCCATGATCCATTTTTTTTTTGACGAGGTATGGGGTGCGGAAGCGTGTCTTGCACGTTCTGTCCGCCGTCAGGAATGCTTTGGCGCTGACCTTGCAATGCGGCGAGCAGGAGTGGTCCTGAGGGGGTTCGACTTGGTCGCAGCAAGGGACGCGGCGTTACTTGGGAGCCGGGCATACATCCGCGCGGTGGCCGAGTGCGCCGCAGTTACGGCAGTGCTCGATCTTCTTTTTGCAGAGGTAGCACCTTTAGAGTACAGAGGAGTAGTAGATGTGCTTGAGCACCCAGTCTTGTTCGAAGAGGATGATGATCGACTCTGTCGCGTCCATGCGTCTAAAGTCGAGGATGGGAGGGTTCTGCTCGTGACTGAGACGGCCCTTGATGTATTCGTATGAGTAGTCGAGAGGGACCCGTGGACAACGCCGCGGGTGCAGTCCTCCGGTGCCGCTTGGTAGGAGTATATGCCGTAGGCGGTGCCTTTGATGAGTATGGGCTTGTAATTCACAAGGGTAGAAACTTGGGCGAGTCGGTAATGATGTTCCATAGTATGTGAGGGTACCGAAAAACGGGACAAGGGACAAAGAAAGACATAGGCGCTTGTGTTGTGTGCGTCTTTCTTTGTCCCTTGTTCCGTTTTGCGCTACCCTCACATACTATAGTATGGGTTTGATGGTGATGTAGCGGAGTCGGTGCTGTTGGTCGGGAGAGTGTTGACGAGGATGAGATTTTGGTGGGTGTTGATGATGACTATGTCGGGCTTGGCCTCTTGAGGCCCGAGGCGGGCTACATGCAGAATGGCATCGCGAAGCACAACGCCGTTCAAGGTCGGAAGGTTGAGGCCGCCACGAGGACGAAGGATGATTTTATGGTCATCTATGGGTAGCTCGACTTATGACCTCGACTGTACCAGAAGCTTGGAAGAATGCAAACATTATCTTAATTCATAAGAAGGGAGACGGCAAGGACTTGAAAAATTACAGGCCGATCAGCTTACTATCCGTTGCCTACAAAGTATTTACTAAGGTAATCGCTAATAGAGTCCGGGCAACGTTAGACTTTAATTAACCAAATGATCGGGCAGGCTTTCGTAAAGGATATTCCACAATAGATCATATTCACACTATCAATCAGGTGATAGAGAAATGCGCAAAATATAACCAACCTCTATATATAGCTTTCATTGATTACGAGAAAGCATTCGACTCGAAACCTCAGCAGTGATACAGGCATTGCGTAATCAGGGGGTAGAAGAGCCTTATGTCAAAATACTGGAAGATATATATAGCAACTGCACAGCTACTATAGTCCTCCATAAAGTCAGCAATAAAATTCCAATAAGGAAGGGCGTCAGGCAAGGAGACACGATTTCGCCAATGCTGTTCAGCGCATGTTTACAGGAGGTGTTTCGAGGCCTGAATTGGGAGCAGTTGGGAATAAGAATAAACGGAGAATACCTAAATAATCTGCGATTTGCTGATGACATTGCCTTGCTGAGTCACTCAGGAGGTGAACTGCAAATCATGATCAATGAGTTAGACAGGCAGAGCAGATCGGTGGGTCTAAAAATTAACATGCAGAAAACCAAGGCAATGTTCAACAGCCTAGCAAGGGAACAACAGTTCACAATTGGCAGCGAGAGCCTAGAAATTGTGACGGAATACGTCTACTTAGGGCAGGTAGTGACAGCTGAACCGGATCATGAGAGGGAGATAACTAGAAGGATAAGAATGGGGTGGAGCGCATATGGCAAATTCTCGCAGATCATGAGTGGCAGTTTACCAATTTCCCTCAAGAGGAAAGTGTACAACAGCATAATCTTACCGGTACTCACCTACGGGGCAGAAACGTGGAGGCTAACGAAAAGAGTTCAGCTTAAGTTAAGGACAACGCAGCGAGCCAAGGAAAGAAAAATGATAGGTGTAACGTTAAGAGATCGGAAGCCAGCAGAGTGGGTGAGGGAACAAACACGGGTTAATGACATCCTAGTCGAAATCAAGAGAAAGAAATGGGCTTGGGCAGGGCATGTAATGTGAAGGCAAGATAACCGCTGGTCCTTAAGGGTAACGGAGTGGATTCCAAGAGAAAGTAAGCGTAGCAGGGGGCGGCAGAAGGTTAGGTGGGCGGATGAGATTAAGAAGTTTGCAGGCAAAGGGTGGATGCAGCTGGCAAAGGATAGGGTTAATTGGAGAGACATGGGAGAGGCCTTTGCCCTGCAGTGGGTGTAGTAAGGCTGATGATGATGATGATGATGGGCAGCTTGGGGTGGCGTAGGGAAGACAGTTGTGGCGGCCGGAGCCGGCGCCCGGCCGGGGCTTGAGGCAGATGCGGAGTAACGGTGGGAGGGGATTTGCGATTGGAGCTTCGCTTGTCGTGCGCCGATTGCCAGCCGTTGGTAGAGATAAGTTTCGAAGGAGATATGTCTTCTCCCTCTACTACAATGGGTTCCATGCCGCCGTAGAGGCGCCGACGCGCCGGTGGTCCTAGCTGCGTTTCTAGCGGCGTTAGGTATCGGCGGCTGCAGCGCCGCGAGGCTTAGCCTCAGCACAGCGAGGTGATGAAAAGATATGTACTTGCCCCTTAGTGTGGTGGTCCAAAGCGGGAAAGGTTGGCATCGGCAGGTTCCTGACGAGAAGCAGAGGCTGATGACACTAGTTTCAGACGGCTGGGATGAGTAAATCCGGTCGTAAAGGACAGTTTGCGGAGCGCATGTGAAACGCGTCCGCTCACTCGGCCTCCGAACGCCGCGTCTCCATATTAAACGTGCTCTGACATCACACAGCACAATGGCGCCTTTGCGTTTCGCCTCCATCGAAACGCGGCTGCAGCGGCCGGGATCGAACCCTGGAACCCCGGCTCAGTAGCCGAGCGCCTATAGCACTGAGCCACCGCAGCGGGTAACTAACAAACGCCTCCGGCTTTTCTCGTAATGGGGCTGGTAAGGCTTTCGCCATAATAAATGAAGAAGAAAGCAACACGAGCAACAAACGCAACTTGCGGATATACGGGCTGAAATGCCACCTTTTGCGCAAAGATTAAAACGAGGATTCAATAAGCGGTCCATCCTGCAAGGCCCGTTGACTCTGCCGGAGTACCTTACCTGCTACGTTGCGATCATCAATCCACAGCCCTTCCGAACTCCTCGTACTTTTGTTACCAGCGCCATAAAGAAGGACATATGCAAAATACCTGCCCTAATCCTGGAGCTGTGGTTCACATGAATGAAGCAGCAGTTCTTTGCGCCCTGTGTAAATTGCCGGACCACGACATTCGCTCCCCCACTTGTGCAAGGAAGGAGCGGGATGTGGGTGTGAAGCAGGTGACCTCCCTCATCGTAGAAGCTCTTCGGCCTTGCCATGGATAGCGCATCATCCATAGTGGCGCAATGGAACTGCCAACGCTTGGATAATAAGGCTTGTGAAGGGAACATCCGCCTTCGCGACGGAAAGCAAAATGCATGGGCCTTCCTATTGCAAGGGCATAATTCACTTCCTCGCCTTTCAGAATTCTGCACATACCATTCACCCACCATCCCTGATCGCCGTTGCATCACCTCCTCCCTCAGCCCAGCTAAACCTGCGCCCCTCGTCATGCGCCCCTCGACCTTTCACGTAGTGCGGCACACGCCAAGGGGTCGTCGCCATCCTTGTAAAACCTGCACCAACCCCCCTTATTCTAGTTTCATTTTATGGCCGTCCTGGCTCCGCATCTCCACATCTTGGATGGGCTCGTTTTCTACGTTCTACCAACTCGGGTGTCCCTATTTTAGTTGGTGGTGACTTCAACGGCGTACACAGTTCGTGGGGTCACCCATCCGGATGCCTCAACGGGTGCACGCATTCAAATCACCTTTTCAGATAATTCCTTTCAACTTTTAAACCACCCGCATACCACTCCCCGACCGCAAGGTGGCCCGTATTCACCTGGTTTGACTTGTCACCAACTCGCCCAAGTTTCAATTCTGGCAAAATCTGACTTGGTAGTTAGGCCCCGGTAACCCTCACTAGGCTGTTGAATCAGATATTTTGGGTAGTGATCACAGCCCTATTTTCATCTCCCTCACTCCTTCGCATCTACGGAAAATACGCCGCAGCGTACACATAGCGTCATCGGAATCTGTACGCGCAGACAATCGTTTATCTACATTAATTCAACCCGTCTTCAGCACTGTCTACTCTCTCTGCGGTTCTCGCTACTCACACTATTACCACTACAGTAAATGAAGACGAGCCAAACCCGGACATACACCTCCTGAATCTGTGGGCTCTTCGCCGCCAGGCGGATCATAATGCTTCTCGTCACCCCGGGGACCCATCGGCTCTTCCCTCTCTTCACCGGCCTACCGCACGTGCGCGGCGCTATGCAAAGCGACTAGGCAGGCAACGTTGGGCTGATTGGTGTGCCTGCCTGTCTTCAACGCGGGGCAATCGACATCTCTGGCGAGTGTTTCACACCATGGAGCGCCCTTCTCAGGTTGCAGATTACACATACAGCATTCGCCTCGCGCTGAATGCGCATGAGGATACATTCGCGCAACAAGCGGCCCGTCAGTTTTATAGCGATAGCTACACTACGCTGCCTCTTTGACCCTTCAGCGTGGCACCAATTGAGCTCCGTGGCGGCTCCGTTGATCACGTGGGTCGATCACGTGATGCGTCCGTTGGTCACGTGGGTTAGCCACGTGGTACGGAACAGCTGCTGCTGCTGCCAGCGGCGCGGCGAGCAACAGCTGTAACAGCTGCGCGCATTCACAGTGTCAAGTGGGACGAAGATGAAGAAGGAACACCCAGCAAAACGGAACAGCGAAAGACTGACTTTGCAATTCGACTGAGCGAGTTCCACTCGGCCAGATGCAACTATCGCGTTCCTCCAGGTTTAGCCAGAGCTAAAAACAGCTTTTTTGCACTTTGCCTCAGAAAGTGGAGTGCAGTCCACTTCTGTCGCATTCATGTAAACGAGGCTACTGTCACGTTTATTTGACTGCAACAGACGTCGACTTGAGACTTTTTTCCACACCATTACTACACCTCTACATCTCCTCCTGACTTACCGCTTAGAGAGCCCTCCGATGGGATTTCTTCTAACCTAACCATGGCAGAGCTGCAAGCCTCGACTGAACGCCTATAAACTACCACTACTTCCGGGCACGACGGCATACCTAACTTCTTATTCCGTAACTTGGAAGGGACTGATTTGCAAACCCTACTTGATACTTTCAAAGAAGTGTGGCATTCTGGCGTCATGCCGGGAGAGTGGAAGTATTCTACTGTGGTTCCAATAACCAAGTCAGATCATCCTCCAGTATCTCTCGGCCCTTCATCCAATTTCCCTCACGCCTACCATCTGCAAGCCTGACGAAAACATTCTCGCCGCACGCTTGTCGTGGTGGCTGGAATCCCATGATTGTTACCCAGATTCCCAAATTGGTATCCACCCATAAATTGGAACGGAGGGCGGCCTTGCTACGTTGGCTGCTGACGTGCTTGACCACTCTCCGCAGAGTCACCTTTTTCGAACCATGATCGCTACAAACATAACAAAGGCATATGATAACATCCCTCACTCTGCCATTCTTGCCTCTCTTCAAACTTCTCGTCCCCCTCACCGGTTTCTGCTCTCCATTCATGCCCTTTTAACAAATCGAACCTTCATTTTGCGTGTCCATGGAAAGCACTTTGGTAACTTCACTTGCAACACAGGAGTGCCCCAAGGCCCTTTTCTAGACCCCACATTATTTAATGTGCCTTTTATCCCTCTTGTTTGAGCCCTAGAGACCATCCTTTCTATCCGTGTGCTTGCGTACGCCGATGATATAATATTGCGGTGCTGTGGATGCGTCTACCCACCAGTCGGTCCTCCATCACGCGCTGGATGTCTTAACATGTCGCCTCCCACCTCTGGATCTAACCCTCTCGCCAACTAAATCATGCTTAATTCGCATTGGAAATAAAGCCGGCTTACGGAAAGCTAGCTCCCCCTTTAGATTTTACGACAGATTGTTCTCTGATTCCTCAGGTAGAAACTGTTCGTATTCTTGGTCTTCTCCTCCATACATCTGGGACTGGCACCCCGTGGCTGACAGCCACCCGTAAACCGGCTCACGCTACTCTAGGTCTGATTCGTCGCATAGCTATGCGCTCTGGTGGCGCGCGTGCTCATACGGCCCGCCAGCTTGTGCGCTCTATCCTTCAGCCACGGATAGTATATCAGGCACAATTTCAACGTCTCGCCCGCACACAGTGGAACTGCCTTGAAACTATTAATCGTGGGGCTATGCGGGCCATAATATATCTGCCCCGTTTAATGCCCATACCCATGCTTCAGGAGTTCGCCCAACTTAATACACTCAGTGAACTCATCCGGCAACAGGTGACAAACAGAGCTCGCAAACAGTCTCTCCAAATTCATCGTTTAAAGACACTCCCTCCCCCCCCCCCTCCCTCCCTCCCTCCCTCCCTCACAGACAATTGCCCCACTGCTTCCCCGTCAGTATGAGCCGCGTATCTACCTGAAGGGTGCATACTGTACACGGATGCATCATCACACACTTCAGAGAGGGGAGTTACTGTTGTGGTATAGTCCCTCCCATCCGCATCTCAACTCTCGCGCGACGCATACCGCGGATACGTGCACTTCCCTGGCATTGGAACTTCAAGCCATTTACAGTGTCATTGCTTCCCTTCCGCTCGTACCCACATTCAATACAGTTCATCTTTACACCGACTCCCTCACCGCCCTCAACGCACATTCCAGATAACACAATCAATTCATCTGCTCTGCGCAAAGTACCCATGTCCTGTGCGCATACACTGGATTCGCGGCAATGCTCGGGATCCACATAACATTCAAGCGGATGCTATGATTCACCTCGACACGTCAGACGACCCGCCACCTTCCCCTCTTCCCCCAGGTCCGTTCCTGAACCATGTTTCCGATTCCCAAGTTCTGCGCCAGCGAACACGCGCTCTAATTCCTCCGTGTTCGCACCCTTTCCCTCGTAGTCTTACTCGGGAGGAGGAGGTATCCGTGCGCCGGATTCGGGCACGGGCGGCTCTGACCCCACCTGTCCATCATCGGTGGCGTGAACAAGATCTGACAGGTGCCCTCACTGTGGCGCTGCGCCGGACATTTGTGATGTGCGGCACTTGTTGAGGACGTGCCCACCGACGGCTCCTATTAAAAAAATGGCTCCTCAGGGCGGTGGGCCTGCGGTGAAACCGCGAATGTGACTATGTGAAGTGGGCTATGAACAATCACTTTATCGGCAACCTCTGCGGATACCTCAACGAAACAGGTATTCACTCGTTCTTTTAACTTTCTATCTGCTGCATTACTTCCTTCTTTTTCAACGAATGCCTCAATGCGTACTTCTCGAATTAAAAAAAAAAGCGGTGACTCACGAGGAAGATGACGTTGTCGTGCGTGACCGCCTCCCCGGCGGCGGCGCGGTGGCGCGCTGCGGAGAAGAGCGCCGCGTAGGCGAGCGCCCCCAGTGCCGCGTAGAGGGCCAGCGAGGCGGCGTTCCTAGGGTCCGCGAGCGAGCGCAGCAGCGCCACGCTGCCCATGGTCCAGTCGCAGCAGAGCGCGTGCGGGCACAGCAGCAGCCACGCGTTCACCGCCGGCAGGTACAGCAAGGTCAGCTGACGCGCTGGGCTCGGCGCCACGGCCGCTGGGTTGTCGAACCTGCACAAGGAGCCCCGTCACGTACTCCAACAGGACCTCACTAGAAAGAAAGCTGCCCGCTCTTTCTGGAATGGAACTTCCCGACATTGCGCTGCCATCCTGATGAACAGGAGGGAACGCACCAGCGCAGATACATCATTACCCGAGCGCCGCCCATCTCGCGCGCGCATGCGAGGACTGCCATCGCAACCACGCGCGTACTCCGCGCAGTGGCACGGAAGCGTCGCCCTGGCCCGTTGCATCGGGCAGGTTGCTACTGCGCACGGGCGTCCACAGTGACTGGAGCCCCGTCAGGAAGCTTACCCCTTAAGTAGAACAACAAATAAATCAGGCACCCGACGCGGCTTCGGCACCCGCACACAGCTGGCGCCAGCAAAGAGCGAGCACAAGGGAAGTTGTCATCGCGCACCGAAGGTGTCGCTTTCTGAGCCAGCAACAAAGTGCTCACACCACGGCAGAATCGCGCACGAAGTGAGAAGGACGCTTCGCCTCCTGCGGCGCACTCACTTGGTGAACACGGGCAGCTGGGCGCCCATGACATGAAGCCGGGCGGCCAGGAGCACCAGGGCGCCTAGCGTGAGGGCGCCTAGGCGCTGGGCACATTCACGCAGCCAGCAGCAGGCGTGCAGCCGCGGGGAGCGGGACACCGCAGAGGAAGGGGAGCCGCCTCCTCCGCAGCTGGCGCCCGACAGCAGACCCCGCAGACCACGCACCACGTCCGGGGGCCGCAGCTGCTCGGGGGAGGGAACGACCAGTTTGGACACGTTCACAAACTCCTCCAGACACCACAAGGGGAACAACGCTGCGCACTCCCACTCCACTAGGTTCATCGAACATTACGCATGCAAAGAGAGGAACGTCACTTCAATAGAGAAGAAGGAACAAACGTTGCATTGCTATACAGCGTGTGTTGTTCGACACTGGTCCGAGGGCCCTGGTTCAAGAACGATGCGGCTCAGCAGAGCCTTTTCGCGTGGTGCCACATGGAAGCATGGCCGGTGGTAGGCGCGTTTTACTCAGAAACGGTGAGATTAAGCTGATTTTGGCGACCACTCGTTACAAGTGTGAGCAGGGCACATTTTGTGATTACCATTCTAACCTGTTCTTTCCATCACTGAACGCGTCTGTGTGTCTCCAATAAGAGCAGCGAACGAATAACGACGGTTATCAGCCCCATGGCGTAGGTATACACGAGTCATGAGGTGTGGACAGCTGTCGTCTCGTGGCGCATCTGGCTCGCATTCGCCCACGGTTAGGTACTACACAAGGAGAGATTACGACAGGTTACCGGGCGCCGCCATAGCTGAAATCGAGAAGAAATGGCCTTCGACAGGGCATGCAATGCGAGGGCAACATAACGCACGGTCCTCAAGAGTAACGGAACAGATACGAAGAGAAGGCAAGCGTAGCAGCCTCCATCGAACAGCACGAACGCAGACAAGCACAATAGACAAGGAAACAGAGCTCTTTGTTTACTTGTCTCCTGTGCTTGTCTGTGCTCGTGCTGTTCGATAGAGGATTCTTAACCAACTAGACCACCACAACGTTCAAGCGTAGCAGGGGGCGGCAGAATGTTAAGTGGGCAGACGAGATTAAGAAGTTTGCAGGGATACGGTGGCCGCAGCTGGCACAGGAAAGGGTTAATTGGCGCGATATGACAGAGGCTTTTACCCTGCAATGGGCGTAATAAGGCTGATGATGATTAAAACGAAAGTCTCAAGCCAAATGGAGCGTTAGCTTAACAGAAATACCGCGACACTCTGGGTTCAACAGTGATACGAAGAACAACCTCGACCGCGTCGACAAAGTGAGTTTATTATCGTTTTTGTCCTGCACTTCTTTTTTGATCGAGAGCGAGCCACGAATGCTTTCTAATTATTGCCTTCCCCTTACCCCTTTTTTCACACAACGCTTTAAAACGGCAACAAAATAATGTTACCAGGGGGTACTGAAGAAAATTAATTACGTGAGAGTAATGCGAGAGCACTGCAATTCCATGGCAATTACATTCCAATTCCATTACATTCTATTCAATTTTATTCAAATAATATTTCAACTATATTCTAATTCTATTCTATTCCTTAGTAGTTGGTGCGGTTGACTCATTACTACTGGTTGACATTTCGTATTTTCACGAATTTGATGACGTCACACTGTTTTGACCAATCGCGAGTTTCGCAACATTTTGAGAGACGCCGGGAATGCTTTCTTATTAAAATAAGCACCGGGTACTAACATACTAGCTCCAGTAACAAAATTATGTAGTTGGGTTAGGTGGTGGGTAGCGAACATGAATAGCACACGCGGGACACGGGGACCGCCTCCTCTTGTTTGAGGTATCCATGCGCTCTTTTCCGATCCTAAACTGCACGCACTGCACCACAATTGATGCCACGGCATATCCCTCTCCGCTGCCTAGTATATACGTCCGAGACGGCTACGCAACGAAGGTAGGTTGGAGAGAGCTCTTCCAGCAATTTTCTTTTAGAGTTATATTCTGGTAGACTGATGAAGGAAACAATAAACGGCACTACGTTTCTTCGCGTCGAGAAAAATGCACTTGAGTAACCTGCATGTTAAAATGAAAATTAATTAAAAGCTTTACCAGACATTGGTTTATTCCGCACTACTTATTTCGACGGAAAAAAAAAAACTTCCTGCGGGTGACAAAGACTACACAGTTTCAATGAAGGAAGCCGTCAAAAGCAATTCACCTGTTGAGAATGCGAACATTAAGTCCTTCCTTGAGACGCGTTTCACTTTTATGCGGCAAACGTCGAAAAGAAATAAGGAAACTGAAGCGGCATGCTAGCTATACGCACGAAGGCGCGCAAAGAGAGGCGCAAAAAAAAAATAAAGAATTCAGAATTCATGCAAACGAGTGTATAATTTCTTCCATTTTTTAGGTGTTTCACACACGGCTGGCCACAAACCTCGTTAACGGTTAGACATGTCAGTGGCGAGGCACACAAACTTTAAACTCCACGAAAATGGCAGCCGGAAGCGCGCGTACAAACATACGGAAGTGCAGCACGCACTTCCGAAACGTTTCGCTTACCGGCTTATGGAAATGCGTTCACGTTTCTGCTAACGTAGCTGCCATGGGGTAGTGTTCACGTTGAAATACAGAAATCACACACGAAACATTACCGAGCCGCGGTCACATTTCCTGGCACCCCAACCATGATAAACAAACACATTCGCTCCCTCAGTAGGCGAGAGCAAAACAAATACGAACAAGCGCTTTGCAGGCAGGGAAGAGGAAAAGAAGTGAACGGAGAAGAAATAAATAAAAGAGAGTGCAGCAGAGACGCTAAACGGAGACGTGCGCCGTTCATTAGGTTACGGAGAAACTGAAGGCGTCTAAATTTCGCGATGGAGCCCGGAGATGAGCCCCAAAAATAACTGGGACGCACAGAACCGCAAAAAAAAAAACGAGTGTGGTTCGTTTTGAAACCGCGCACTGAGACGGCCTGCGGGGATAGCATTATACAGATGCTTCGGAATTGACCGAAATGTGAGACCGCAGGGGGGGGGGGGGGGCGTCGGTTTCGAAGCACGCACGGTAAACAACGAAAGCGCGGCGCTCACTGTCGCGAAAAGAGGGAACTCCAAATCGGCCATTAAAGCAGCACCGGGCTCCGCTTCCAGGCACGACAGCTGTACGTGCGCGTGAGGTTCGAGCCGTCGACGCCTTGAAGCGAAAATTGGCGCGCGGGCAACGGCGGCATTTCGCGGAAGCTTACTGCCGGGGTCCCCCTCCCTCTTCTGCTCTGCTGATATACGGGGGGGGGGGGGGGGGATGAAAGTGATGGAACGGTAACACTTTGCAGCGGTCTCCGGGGCAACCCGCGATATTAGCTACGAGCGAAGGAACCAAAAGTCAATCGAAGGATATAGTCGCCGCACCACCGTGCGAAGGGCCCTCAAGTCTGCTTAGGGTGAAAGTGAAAAAAAAAAGGTCAGGAAAGGAACTTAATGCTGCTGCCTCGCGTATCTCGTCGGAGCTATCTGTTTTCCAACGTTCGGCCGACCCGTTTCACTTCGCCCACTATACCAGGCAGGGCTGAGCGGCCGACGGCGCCTTCGTGGTTATGCGTATACTGTCGAGCTATGCAGTCACGGATAGAGCTCACGTTCTCCGAAAAACAGGCATGGAGCCTGGAAGCTTTTCCATCGCTTTCTTCGGTGGAGCTGCACCTGCAGCACAGTTTTCGGCCACGCGTGTGTGGCGAGCGGAGAAGCTGGAGCGACGCAGCAGAGCAAAGCTGCAACGGTCATCGTAATGGCTACCGCAGTCGATCTACTCGACTCTGCTGTTCTCCGCAAGCACTCTAAGGGTACACACCGGCGAATTCTGTAGTTTCAGACTAGGGTCAGAAAAGGTGGGAAAGAGAGGCGGTGGCCCTTGGGAGGAAAATTCTCCGAAGGAGAAATTTCCAGCGAGAAAACTGCACTGGCCGATTTCAGCCCTCCAAACTGTCCGCAAATATTCGCCGACTTGCTCATGGGAAGACGTCGTGAAAAAAGGAGGAAACATAAGTGCAGTAACGTTTGCCACGCACGAAGACGCTTGTGTGCAGTGTTTGCTAGAAAGCGTGCACTGTAAGGTGCAAACAAATCTGTCATTGAGCTGTGCGCGTGTAGAGGAGGACTGTCTCACAATCGACTCCAAACTGCGCAAACAAGCGGACTCTACGCAGGAACGCGCAGACGGGCGTTTAAATTTGAATTAATTCATTGGAAACAATTGGTTGAACTGAAGCAAATGAGGAAGTTCTCGATAAGAAGAGAGCAAAATAAAAAAAGGTCAGAAATGAGCAGACGATATATTGTATCGTCTCTGCACCGTCTATTGCACACTGCGTCAAAGCGCGCACACTTCAGGCGCCGCCGCGTCCGCTCTGTGCAATTATTCGTCGTGGCTGATGCTGAGATGTCAAATAGAGCCACTGCCCACCTACATTGAAGCGACATTGAGGAAATGACAAAATGCGAGGACTGACCAGAACAAAGCCTCATTTTTATTTCGTCCGCGTTCTATTTGTGTTCATCACGCTTGTAGCAAGGAAGAAGCCACAAACAGGTGGAGCTAAATGAATGCGCATTCTATAGCTAACAACTAAGCCGCTTACTGGACAGAAATCCAGCAGAGTATAAAACGAACGCTCACCAATCTGGCAGGTTTAAAGCGGCACAGAAAAGCGGGGCAAGATGCTGCGGTGCTGCTTCGCTATGATGCGGTCGAAGAGTGAAAAAAAAAAGAGGGAGAGCGCGCTCCTTCACACACACACACACACACACACACACACACACACACACACACACACACACACACACACACACACACACACACACACACACACACACACACACACACACACACACACACACACACACACACACACACACACACACACACACACACACACACACACACACACACACACACACACACACACACACACACACACACACACACACACACACACACACACACACACACACACACACACACACACACACACACACACACACACACACACACACACACACACACACACACACACACACACACACACACACACACACACACACACACACACACACACACACACACACACACACACACACACACACACACACACACACACACACACACACACACACACACACACACACACACACACACACACACACACACACACACACACACACACACACACACACACACACACACACACACACACACACACACACACACACACACACACACACACACACACACACACACACACACACACACACACACACACACACACACACACACACACACACACACACACACACACACACACACACACACACACACACACACACACAAGGAAAGCTAACAGGGACGCCGCGGAAGAAGGATAAAGCTTTTCACAGACGGCGTGAAGGCGATTTAGGAGGAACGAAACAAAGACGAGGAGCTCTGAGGCAGAAGAGCGCGGGAGAATGAGCAGCAAAGGAAACATTTCTCTCGAAAATGGACGGGAGGGGGGCTAGAAGGAGAGGATAATGTAATTCCTTAATAACGCGCTTTCTTCCGAACTTCGTTCTCGGTTCGTTTTATTTTTTATTTACCGTTGCTCCCCACACGGGGACCGCGCAGGTCCGTTTGTGGAAATGGGTTTTCCCCGCGGTCTCCTGAAAATTTAATCAGTTTGTGAGATCATCATCTCCCGCCGTCGGGTCGCCGCGACGGAGACACCCCCCCCCCCCCCCTCCCCCACCTCTCTTAGTGCCTCGCGGCACGCCTGATCACGGAGTCGGCCCGAATGGCTCCATTTAGGGGGCGTCCCCCGCGATCACTGCAGCGCCAGCGTAGGGCACTGCTGCAGGCGACGGCGCCACCACCTGTTGTTCACGCGAGCGCCACCTGCTTGGAGCACAAACGGCGAGAGCAAATTTGTAAACAAATGTAAATTGTGGGTTTGGACGTCCCGAAGCAACGCACAGGTTATGAGGGACGCCGTAGTGGAGGGCTGCGGATTAATTTAGAATAACTAGGGTTCTTTAACGCGCGCTGACAGCACACGGAGATATAGGACTTGGCCTCCGTTGAAATGCGACCGCTGTGGCCGAGATCGAGCCCGCGACATTGCAATCAGTAGGGGAACGACAAAGCCACTGCGGCGGGATGCGAAGAAATTTAACCGGACAGATTAGCTGATGCACCGGCGAAACGCTGGCTGCTGCTGCAGAAATGCATTTCTGCTAGTTGTGGTTGCGACCGGTGACGGATTGCCGAACCTCGGGAGCTCCACAGAGGTTAACGCGTTAAAGATCCCCAGGTGGTCGAAATGAAGGAAGGAAGGAAGGCCTCAGACGTTGCTGGCACATACCCACGACGGGGGAGTGACCAAGACACAGGCGGTTAATTGCTGGATACAGGAAAGTTTTGACAGGAAAAGGAGTGGTAATAGTATGTAGTTATGTAGTCTGATAGACTGGAAGACGGAAGGACAGGGGTACTGTTAACTTGGAGATCGAAGACGGGACAATTGCTTAATGTGCATAATAGTATACAATGCCTGCAGTGTTTCAATGTCGTACTGACTAAGAGCGGGAAAAAAGGAATTAGAAAGCCCTCCACTACGGCACCTCTTTCACTTCGACCTTCCTCAGGGAGCGGTTAAGGTGTCCACCGAGAAGTGAGACAGTTACCGCGCCTTTGCCTTTCTGAAAACCACTTTTTGGCCTGTATTGTGTCCAGCCGATCTTCATTTTCCTCGTCTTCGAAGCTGGACCACATCGATGACCACCTGCGCACTGTCTGCTAAGTTCAGAAACGAAGACGCCAAAAACGACGACACGGACGAAGCGCAAAATGGAAAATGAACGGAAACCACGTAGTGTGCGATTCGTCCGTGCGGCGTTTTTCTCGTGTCTTGGCTTCTGTGCACAGGACACAACGCAGAATGAACGTAACCACTGCCACGGGTATCCGCTCGCCTAAGCCGGAGTCATCCGATGGCTCTAATGTATGTCCACTCGTCAGCGCTGAATGATTCATTTTTCCCAGATGCAATAGCCCGACAGAATGCCCTGCCCATATTAGCGGTTCGTGCACAGATTGAGCAATTTACCCAACGCCTTAACAGACGCCCCTCTACCGTTTCCCTCATCACCCTCGCTTCTCCGAAGACTCCTGCCTCCTACGGCGTCTTCAGACCAACACCTACACCACTTACATCGCGTACACCCAATATATACGAAGACGACGGCGGAGGGTGCGGCGAAACCCCAACCTGACCATATTACACGGACATGTAACCCCCCCCCCCTTTTTTTTTTAAAGGCGCGTAATGCGGCCCTGGAGCTGCATGCGGCACGTGAAGCTGACCAGCGCACGCCCGGCCGACCAGACAGTGCTCTTTGTCGTCGCCAGAAGGTCGGCGGAAGCCTCCGGAGCCCTGGACTGAGTCCACCCAAAAGCGCTCCTCCATGCAGTTACCATCCCCGCCAATAAAAGTTCAATCAATCAATCAATCAATCAATCAATCAATCAATCAATGAATCAATCGAGTCATCCGCGTTCAACATGGCGTCTCTCGCATAACAGATGGGATGTGTCACGACTCACGACGCAGCTAGGCTACGTCCTGGTAAAACGTGAGGAGTGCCGCCGAACGGCAGCAATGGAAATTCGAATGCGCCGACAGACTCAAAACGGCGCCGCGCGCGATATCCGTGTTCTTCGGCCGAAGCGAGTGAACAATGGTTTGTTTTTCGAAGTCGGTATGTACAGTACTCACGGATTGAAATAGGACATTCGAAGCGCAAGCCTTGCAGTGCCACGCAGGCATGTGGTAAACCACAGGCCGGCTCGTTGGCGGCTGGAAGGAACAATTCTGCTTTGTAGATGTTCTCCCCCTCGCGCCGTACCACAATGCACCACCTTGGTTCCATGAGCATCTACGGGCGGCGCTCCATGAAGCGACGGCCACGCGCTCCGAATGTCCTATTTCAATCCGTGAGTACTGTACATATAGTAATAATTAACTTCGCGATGAAAGCCAATCAAGTGTCTCGCCGTCAGAATAAGTGACACATGTTCGTAGTCGCCAGTCGCGAAGTGCGCCCCCGGGGTCACTCACGAGGTCTACCCTCTACCACTTGACGCCAACATCACGATATAACGACATCAACGAGAGGGAAAATTCGTGCCTACGTGATTCTGTGCAAGTGTGTTTTGTCTTATGATGCATTTTTTGCTTTGTTTCGTTCATTTACAATTTACTTGTGCGTCCTTTCTGTTGTTGTCGTTAAACTCGTATAGGTAGTAGTTATACTTTGCTTTCGCCCCCCCCCCCCCCCCCCCAATGCAATATGCTGCACTATCGATAACCTGTGGCCCTGCCTACGCGGCTATACACAAAATTGCAGTGTGCCCTATATACTTGGCTATATACACTTATACATGGGCGCTGTTTATTGTTGACCACGTGACCTCTGACCTAAACTATTTATTATCCAAGCGGAGTGCAGCGCTGTGCGAAACTGGCTCCGCGAAATATCTCGAAGAACAAGGCTTACTCCCATTACCAGGAATTCGGGACAAGCGATTCCCTTGGCTGCCATCATGCGGCGTCGCATAGCCTTGAACATTAAAAAATAGCGGTGCTCACATCATCTGTGACGTAAGAAGTGGCTGCAGAGCAGAACGTGATAGGCCGCTAGGCTTTGCGGCACAACCTGGGCGCTGTCCGCAACTTCTGGTAATGGTGTCGTGTTATTTTTTTCGTCCTCCCGTGGGCGTCAATGTTCGCATCATAGTTTAGTTGAACAATATTGTCACAGGTTAATTTACAGGGGTGGGCCGACCTGAGCCTGGTGCGTTGTTGTTGTTGTTAGCCTATCAAAAGATGGCACATAGCCACTCTGGGGGATCGGTCAAGAATCGGGTGGCTGTTTATGAGGAAGAATTCACCGGTGTTGCGTTCCCGCGTGCTTTTCTTTTTCATTAACTGCCTGGTGCGTTAGCGCGAAGATGGCGGGCTTCTTATTCCGCGTCCCCCACCACTTCGTCGTCGTCTCTTCAGAGTCGCGTGAATCTAAACCACCACCGAATGTTACTGTGTAGCTCACGTCTTCATTAAAGAAAGAAAGTTTCTTATACAGAGCTCTCCCGTAAATATTAGGCACGGCTAGCGGTCTAATAAGCGCTCTTGTTGGTGTTGTTGAAAATGTCTATTGACCAAACTGAGCACAAACCCTGCGGTTGGAGTCCATATATTTCAGGATTGCATTGGCCGAAGCTGCTACGGCGGTCCTGTTTACGAGCCATTTCTGGCCCTCAGGATAGCCAAGTAAGTTTTGTTCGGCGTAAAATTTGGTTCTCAGGATATTTCTGGGCATCCATTTGCCCGACAGCAAAACGCGCATTTATGGATGAGAAAATTGCATACCACAATTTTTCCGCCACTAGTTTCAAACTCGCGACGTCTACGTAAAAAGGGACTCCTTAATCACCGATTTCAAGTGAATGGCAGGGAAGCCGAACCTCTGGGATCCACGCGGAACAAAAGTTAACTTGCGAAATCACCCGGTGATGGCGACTTCTGCGTTTTACTCTTTTCCGCACTTTTACAGCTACACAAGATGCGTTCAAGTGAAAGTAGCGTATCTGTCGTTAGAATGCGGTAGTTTATCGACATAGACTAACTTCAGTTCGTCCTGAATTTCCCTTTAAGGCGATGGAGCGGAGTTTCTCGATACGGAGAGCGGTGTCACTGATCTTCTGCACCGGTCTGTGAACAGTAAAATATAAAAGAATGTCAGTCTTCAGGCACTGATTTCTTGTTTGTAATGATGTAGGCGCGTAGGCAAAGGACAAGATGTTTTGAGCCCACTTGTTCTTTTCGGATCTCCAGGGGGCATCGCAGCTCCCGCGGTCGGAACAAAACATGCGATTTTCCGCAAGCTGCAAGAGATTTAGGCTTATAACGCTACGTTTACAGGGCGAGGAGCCACAGAAAAAAGCCAAACAAGCGAAACTTTCGTGTCAGAAACTAGTTGCCCGGCTTCGTTCTTGCAAGACGCAGGCACCCAGCTTCTCGACGCACGAAGACAGAGACGAATTTATGGGTCGCTCTTGGAAAGGCCGGTGGGAAGGGCCATTTTAACTAAGTATTCCGTGCACTTTCTTTCTCCGAAAAACTGGGGTTCAGCATGGTTTTTATGTGTAACATTTATCTCTCGGGGGGTTCCTCCTTTCAATCCGCCTCTATACGGGAAAGAACAACCTCTCTGGGAATATTTCCTGGTGCCTGCCTGATCCGCTCTCGGGAGACGCACTCTGCCCATGAACGAGTGAGATCTACTCAACTTAAAGGAAATAAACTTAGCGCTCTGGCTGGCCGTGGGAAGGATGGGATGCAAAGAGAGTAGTACACGCGCTGCACACAACTCGACGAAGTTCGTTTTGCGTTTGTAAGCAAACCGTTCATCCAGATCCCTCGGATGGTGAATGTAGAAGGCTGCAGCCAGGCTTTAAGATGATAACCTCAGTGTTTACCGTGTGCGCGCAAGCTGAACAAGTTCAAGTCGAAATCTATCTGACTGACACCCTCTCCAAGAACTGTATTTCTTTATTCCACGCAGTTTAATTCAGAGCATGGCAACATAATCGAAAACAATAATGCCGAGACCACCTTAGCAATATAGAGCTGTGGCATTATGTACCCGGAGATGGTTAATTCTTGGTGGCGATAAGTTCCCGCCAAGTCGGAAACAACGAAACCAAAAATGTCAAATTCGCAATCATCTTTTTTTTCCCCTTTGCCACCGACCGTTCAAAGAGAAATGAAAGCGTCCTTCCTTGCCCCGTCTTATGGCTCACGAACGGGAGATGATGAGATTTTGTTTTTGTGCAATCTTGTCCATCGTTTCCAGAAATCTGGCTTCGTCCCAGCGGCTCGTCCAGTGCGAGCGCCAGAGAAGGATGGGTTTCTCATCTACGCCGAACTTCCAGGTCTCAGCGCGGCGACTGAGGGAAGAAAAATGGTGCCGCACGATAGGGAGCTTCAAAATGAGATCGACTGGAAGACGAGGACACTAGGCTCTGCAGGTAAATAAGAAGAGGGGCGAATGGGCTCGGTGAGCCTAGACAGCTTGGCGAATAGAAGCCGCGATTTATCTTTGTACGTTTTTCCAGGTGGGCTTGGTCATTTCAGCTCTCCGCAACGGCTTCGTCACTTCGGACGCGACTGCTGGATGGATGCGTCTTGAGTAGCCAAGTGCAGTGAATTTCCGTAGCTGATCTGGGTACAGCAGCTGACGTTTCGGCCTTGCTCTGGAAGTTCCACCAGCCCTTTTGTTGGAATATAAAGGGGAGATATAGAGAAAATCCCCGCCCAGTATTCAGGCCAACGAGAATCTGACACTCGGCAGCAGCGAGTCTCGCTAGACACTGCAGCGCCCAATGCTGCCTGGGCACAAAGGCTTCACCACCGCTCTCCTCTGGGCCTTATTAGATCAACCAGCCATTTCGCACTTCTACGAGCATCCTTGCCTTAATGCAATCGATACAGCTCCAAAAAGAAAAAAGAACCCTACTGGTCCATCAGCCCTGGCTTGAACTTTTGCGTCAGATACAGCTAGAAAGAGAGAGAAAGAATAAACCTTGAGACTCTGAAGAGGAAGGCTCCCTTCTGGCGCAGGTGGGCTGCTGTCGCTTGGCGGCCTTCATCTCTCGGGTCTCAGCGACCTGGTCAGCTCTGTCTGTGAGCAACTTTTGTTGCCACAGGTCCGAGCTGCGTAGCGCGGTCTCCCAGTGGCTATTTGGCTCAAAGGGTTCTTACTGCAGGCCCACGTGATGTGGTTGAGTTTCGCACGCTCTCCGCAGCTTTTGCATTCTGCGGAGCCTATCTCTGGGTGCATTTTGGCTAGTATTGCTGAACATGGGAATGTGTGTGTGCGCGCGCACGCGCGCGTGTGTGTGTGTGTGTGCGTGTGTGCGTGTGTGTGTGTGTGTGTGTGTGTGTGTGTGTGTGTGTGTGTGTGTGTGTGTGTGTGTGTGTGTGTGTGTGTGTGTGTGTGTGTGTGTCAGGAGATGGTCGCTCCCTGATCTGGCCCCGTGGTTTGGGAACACGCCTGGTCCTGCCCGGATATAGTTAATCCTCAGGATATATTGTTGATCTGTTCGTTTCCTGGAAGGCCCGACTGTGTGGGCGTCCATATTAGTTTGATTCGAGTTTCTAGGGGGGTAACTGTTAATCCGTTTTGGGGCTGCGTGGCACACACTGGCTTTGACGAAGTTATTTATCGCGGTTCTTGAGTCACTTATTATGATTACTATGATGCAAGTCAAGCCAGCGGAGACCTTCACGCCGCCTTTGGCGCACCGCGGATGTCTGCGTGGGCGCCATCGGCGTGATCTCCGCTGCAAGACCTGCCTCAAGTTCACATGAAGACCGGGAGGAGTATCCGTCGCATGCATACTTGCACGGGCGTGGTTAGATCTATTTGCGGTTGGGGGGATGTGGGGACGCGCCTTACTCCGTCCCCTTCGGTTTGCTCCCCCGCGGTGCGTCTTCCCTAGTTAGCTAACTAATAGGAGAGGGTACCTGCGTCGCAGCGAAACGAGAGCCACGGACGGCGTGGTTGCTGCGCGCGTGCGGGAAGTCTCTCTTCGGCTCGGGCGCTCCGAAGAGAGACTCGGGGACTCCGCTCTACGCCATCGAGCCGAGGTCTCTTAGGGACATTCCCGCGAACTCGCCCTGTCTTAGTGGCACGGGCAGGGACCCTTTATTTTTATTTTTTATAGTCCCACAATAATTTTTGTACGGCCGCGGAGTTTCTCGTTTGCCCTACCCTTTAGAGTGGGCGAACGTTCGCTCGTAACCCTGCCGGTGAGTCGAACGACCTTGATTTTGTTGGTGTATCTTGTTGCTAGCTGGCGTTTTCATTGTTAAAGCAATAAATGCCTTGCTTGTGTCAGCCAGTGTCGTCGTTTCTTTGTTCCCCCTCAGAGCGAGGTCCGCGTGCGCTACGGAACGCACGCGATCACGGGGTGGGGTCCGGCCGGTTTTGAACTGCCGAGGAGAACGTATTCATCCGCCTTAATACAACCCCACAAATGACGAATCTGCCATACTTTATTTTTAGTTCTTTTTATCGTCCCGCAATAATTTTTGTCGCTTGATGTTGTTCATTAGCAGCATTCTGCCTCTTCAGTGCCGTTTGCCCGGTTTATTTGTATGACTGCTTGTAAAGCCCATCGCAATGGCACGAAAAGTCGGTTTTTATCTCTTCGTCCAGCACATTTGGCGCCAAATTAATTATTGTCTGTTGGCTCTATTTGTAGCAATCCGCAGCTTCCAGAAAGCCAGCTGTTTGGGGCTCTCAGTTTCAAAGACCATAGTTGATAAAATTCTGCACACAAAACAGCCTGTCAGCAACAAGTCGACGGCACTCAAATGCAGGAAATGGTTGTTACGAAGCATCGCCACTACGGTCCACTTCACCACAAAAGCGTATACGCGCAGGGAACTCGAGAGAATGTATGCGCTGCAGCTTGACGGCCACAACGGAGAGAGCGTGCGGCCCGAAACGGGACAGCTGCAACAAGTAGACAGCAAGGAGGGATCAGCACGGAAGGCCCCGGATGAGAGTGTTACCTCCTGGACGATAAATATCTCGTAGACGAAGCAGACGGCCACCACGGTGATGCCTTGTTCCTTGCACAGGGTAGCCACCGCCACGAGCACGACGCAGGCCACCAGGGGACGCCATTCTGCGCGAGAAACGAGGCCAGGCGGCGTCAACTGCGTAGTCCCTGCAAACCCTCCTCGCATGCTTCAAAAGCTCCGCACGAAAATTGGAATAAGTAAAACGCCAGCAACACCTCTCATACTACCGAATGAGTGCGATGTATCACACAGGCGCGGAAGGGCTCCTAAATGCGGCCCACGTTCGATTGCTGCGTGAGGGGACGCCGCGGGAATCTTGCACGGCAGTTTCTGCGTCGCGTCCCCCTCCTCCCTACTTCGTCACAGTTACCGCCTTTTGCGCTGTTTATTCTGCCCCTGCGTGGCCGGGCCTCTGTACGCTTGAAATAACGTGCAAGGGCGGCACACAAGACCGGATGACGGAGGCAGCTCTTCCACAATGAGGGACATTAAAAAAAGGCACCTATTTTAGAACTAAAGCGCAGTTGACCCTCGATGCGTGTTTTCCTGCCTATCGACAGATGCATATGGTACTTCTGACGTCGCAAAAGGCGGCGCTGCACCCGCAAACTGTCACCGCACACGGGCGCCGTCAACTGGTGTCTGATGAGAAAGCTGCCCGTGAAAACGGAGGGTTGGTGATTTCTACAGGGCGCCCTGTGCACGGTAACGTATAGACCAACGCCATGTTGACGACCAAAAGGAGAGCTCGCGGACGCTGGAGCAGGCTGGGGTTACGGCCGATAGGGATACACGAGCAGAGAAAATTATGGGGACGCCGCGATGGCAAAGCGTTAGCATTAGGCCTTCTTGCTCTCGGTGTGATTACAGCCATCACCCCTTTTAATATGTGGTTATTTATTAAACAAAAGGGAAGGAAAAAATGGCTGTGGTTTAGCTCTGGTTAAACCTGGAGTAAAGCGATAGCTACAGCTGGCCGAGTGGAACTTGCTCAGTCGAATTGCAAAGTCAGTCTTTTGGCCGCTCCGTTTCGCTGGGCGTTCCTTCTTCATCTTCGCCCCACTTGACACGGCGCATGCGCACAGCTGTTGCAGCTGTTGCGCGCCGCGCCGCCGGCAGCAGCAGCTACTCCGCACCACGTGACCAACGGCCGCACCACGTCATCAACCCACACGACCAACCACGTGACCAACAGCGCCGCCACGGAGCTCAGGTGGTGCCACGCTGATGGGTCGAAGAGGTGACGTAGTGTAGCTATCGCTGCAATATTTCTGCCGGCTGTGGCATTTGCGATCGGATACTGAAGCACCTGAGCTGCGGCCAGGTGCTTCAGTATCCGACTGCAAATGCCTTATTTTCCTCCCTTTATAGAGTTGCTTTTGGAGGGGTGTTCTTCCCGTAGCACCCACCTACCGGCCCCTCCCCTACATATAGAGAAGGGGATTTTCCTCTTTGTACTTTGCCAGCTGCCAACCATGGCGGGTGGCTCTTTTCACCTGACAAGTAGTGGCAGGTAGCACGTGCACACAACACTACACCGCCACATGCCGGACACATTTTCTTCACGTTGGGGCTTCTAATGCTGGCGCATTAAAAGTGTTCAAAGCAGTTTTGTTGTTTTGCACTGTGCCTACGAAGTCGTCCCTTCGTGGAGAAAAGCCGAATGCATCCTAGAAACGAATGTATGAAACGCCATTTGAAAGGCGATGTATTTTTAGGACACAGCGATACGTGAGAGTGTTTCTATGGGCGGGAATGCATACCATCCATGCATGGATGTCACCAGAGTCCCGGCCCATTTAAACGGGGCAGGTGCCACCACGCTCGGCATTGCTTTTTCTTGATATTTCTCTACTCAATGTGTCAAATTTAACGGTATTATCTATAAATTCGCTATTTATTTTTATGTATAAATTCAACTTTTACGTTTAGTAAATTTTAAATCCTGAACTTATATACTTACGCGACCGCTCTGCGTTTGAACCACCGATATTCCAATCGGTTTTTGATGCGTCTACAGCAGATTAATTCAAATGACCATTGTTATGTCCAAACCGTAGTGCCTCGGCGAGATTGACCATTGCTGTATCGACATCTGGAGAGATACCACCACGTTCTAGTAAAATATGTTCGACTGTTTCTACGCATTTTCCACATGTGCCATCCTGGTCAAATTTCTTTTTGTAGCTTCGCGTTCTAAGACACCCTGATCTCGCTTGAAAGAGTAGGGCCACTCTCTAGAGTTACAATAGATCGATTGATTCCTGATTTAATTTTTCTCATTTTCTATGCAGGTCTAGACAGGTCTATAGCTGCTTTTTCTCCACTGAATCTATACAAGTTTACCTTCCGCATTTGTAACCTGACGTTTAATGCTCTTTGTTTCTCCGTCCTCGTGTCTGGCATACTTACTGGTTAGCTTCCTAGTTATTTTCCGCCATTGTGAGTCAACGTTTTTCTGTATATGTATTCCAATAACTTAGCTGCCCACCTGTTATCGTCCGATTTCCTCAGGCGTTCTTCGTATAGTATTTTACTCCGACCTTCCCGTGCTTCGAACGAAGCCCAGCCCATATCCCCCTGTACTGCCTCGTTTGTGGTTTTGCCGTGGGCAACTAGTGCTAATCTTCCAACAGCTCTCTGATTTACTTCTAATCTCGATTGAATTTCTGCCCTTAAGCACAAAACCGAATTCCCAAAATCAAGACCCCGCACCATTATTCCTTTCCAAATACCTTTCAATACTTGACACCTGTTGAATCCCCATAATTTCCTGTGCTTCAATATTGCGGCATCTCCTCGCTCTTTCTTTCCAGTAGCTTCTTCTTGCTTTTCATGTATGTCTGTTCTTTGTTCACCCATCCCCTGAAATATTTATACTCAGCCTGCCTGGCCTTGTACTGTAAGCATCTGATCTGTGGAATCGCTAAATGCACCAAACTTGACTGAATGGCTCTAAACGTAAAGCGTAGAACGTCTCCTTCTTCTCCGCAAGTATTAACCAGAGTCCGTAAATCTTCCTGGCTATCAGCTAATTGCAAAATATCGTCCGCTTACATTATACCCGGAAGCCTCTGCTCTGCGACCATTACGGCGTCCGCGAGCGCTGCGCATGTTTTCAAACACACACGGTGTTGGTGTAGCGGCGCCGCCGTCTGCAACTGTGCGCGGTCGCAGACGACAGCGCTAAGGAAGAAATAAGACCTCAGGCCCCTCCTGAAAAAAAAAAAAATCCTGGCTACGTGCCTGTTACAGGCATTGTCGCAACCGCCACAACAATCGCAACGGGCGGGCGATCACCTGGGCGGCGGTGGTTCACGTGAGCGGCCGCGTAGTCCTCAAACATCCGTTAGGGAGGACTCCTTATTGCAGCTTTCGTAGTAAACTAGTATGCTACAGCGAAACGGGACACGTGGCACTTAAGCTTTGGGAGTACTACTTAACTGTGGAAACCCCCGCTGTACGCGCACCTTGGCCGGACGGTGTAAAGAAACAAAAGGTGTGCACCTGTGCGCTTCCACCGGTCCGCAGCTCGGGCGTACGCCAGGAAGGCCAGCAGGAAGAAGACGGAGGAGAGCGACTCGGCGCGGCCCACCACGCCCGTCACCTGCGCAGCACATTCAGGCACACGACTGCAGCGAGAGCGTGAGCGCTCTTCGAGAGTGAAGTCACGGGGTTCGGAGAGAGCAACAATAAGAACTCCTATTGACCAGAGTGCGCATGAGAAACTCAGGATCGAGTGCTTGGCTTTGGAGCGCCAAGTAACCACGCAGGCTTCGTTGCGGCATTAGAGAGTGTTAGTCGCCTTAGTATCGGCCACTTTTGCAAAATCGGCGCCACGCTGCGACGGTGCTGCGAACTAGTCCAAGGAGGAGTGGCACGCTCGGAACCACGTCGTGTGATCCGCTGCCTGCGTGCGTCGCAGTTTTCCTGTAAAAACATACTTGAGCAGCGCTGTCTCATGGATGTCTGCGCGCTAAAGAGACAGACGAGTCACTAAGCCCCACTGCGCGAGCTTTCTGAGGCCAGTAATACAGAGAGAGAGAGAGCACGGGAACAAGAAGCTTGGCACTCATTGTAGTGGAGTGCTTGCAGGACATGCATGACAGCGTGGTTATAATCAGGCACCGAGCCTATATTTCTGAAAACATGATCTGTCCGGACTAGACGGACCTGCGTAAATACGAGGCGGTATATGATGATCAACACCGCTGAGCGCACATAACAAACAGGCACATTTTGAAGCGCGAAAAGTTTTGTGCAACAGGCCTTCTTACGGCATGCGTGTGCGGTGATATTTTATCCGAACTGCATTTCCTTCTAACTCTCTTCACGCTTCGTCATTGCGCTCGCTGTCACTGCAATCAGTCCGATCGGCGGATCGCAAGAAAAGAATAGGAAAACAATTGCATCATAGCGTCTCCTTACATGCCTTCCATCCACTGCTTACGAACAAACTGAGGGAGAGAGCACCAGACGCGGTTGACAGCTCCGAGAAAAAAAGGTACGCGGGGTAGGCGACCCCATTGTTCTTTCTTTCCATTTGTACAGACGACTAGAGATCAATAATATGCACATTGTTAACAAAAATTACGAGCACAAGAAAGCGCAGAAGGGTGCGGTTTAATTAGATCATTATCAAGCTGCAGTGAGTGCCTAACTTTTATGGCTTGTTTTATGCGCAAACACTATGAAAATCACTTGAGTTTGCTTGCCTGCAGTCGTAGGATAAAAGAAAAAAAAAAGTGCGCTTCTAGTTTTGTCATTCCCCACCTGTATAACAGGTTTCTTCGTCGATGTCATTGGGACGTTAAATTCTCTGTATAAAGTACACGTCGACCCCACCGCTCCGCTTTGAAGCTTGCCGTTCCCGAACGTCAGCCAGAGACATTTTACTTTTGTCTCGTTTATTCCTTTACAACCTCGAGAAATGACTGGCTCACACGAGTCTGCCACCATCGACAAACAAGCGCAAGTTTACCGTGAAATGTCAAAATAAGCGAGACTACCTATAGGCCACGCACGTGAGCAGTCCTCAGTACAGACGCGTATTTAATTAGTTGATGATCGCCAATAGGCAACCGAAGCTATAGGTATGTTGCTGGGAGAGAAAGGCAGCGCAGTTGTGTCTTGTCCGTCGTCCCCCTTTCTAAGAACCCAAGCTATATAAGGTCGCTCTCCGAGCGACCTGCTCAAAATGCCCGTAGCCCAATGCGTTGCTCACATGCGCGTAGAGAGTTGCGACAGAATATCGCATTCGCTTCCCAAGGTAGGGCCACATGTCAACTTAAGCCACCCGCTGGGTGCCGCTAGCCGCGGAAAATGCGACAAACTCATGGCACACTGCGGTATACGCACCGATCTTACACATGCTAGGCCTTGAGTTCGGCGTATATCAGCGACCGCAACTGCGCCGCTCGGATGCGATTTCAGTGTCCCAATGCAGCCGCAAGAGCTCTGCACAAAAGACCCCAAAGCGGTTGATGTGGCCGCCCAAGCTGCGGCTATACAGAGGAGGGTAAATGACAACGAGCGCATGTTTTGCATCCTGTTTAGGAGCGCGCTGTGCAGGCGCCGCTTTGCTGGCCGCCGATAAAATTTATTGCGTTCCCTGAACGGCCGGCAGTTCGCGCGGCCAGATGAGCACTCCGTTTCGTTTAGCGAACGTGCCGACGTGCTGCGAGTTCCGATGACGCAATTTTAGCCCTTCGCAACGAGCCACCGCCATTCGTGCTTGCTATTTACTTTGGATATAAAGTCCTAGCTGTAATCACGGCACCTTTGCACCGAAGTTCGAGCTTTAATATTTAGCAAAGATGTGCGCAACAGCAACCGATGCGCTATGGTGGAATTTACCGGAGAGAGCAAACAGTTAGAGCTGTGCAGTTAGCCGACCTCCGATGCGAGCAAATCGCGAGGACAGCTTCGCAACGGCCGGCATTCGAGACACGTTGCTGAAGCCAATGTCTGCGGTGAAGGGTATCTACAAGCCACCTTGCATTCCAAAACCCACTGACTGCCGAAGAAGAAAAGGGTTGCGCGGAGTTAATCCCCCATCCTCCCGATTCGCATTTCTCGCAGAGGCGCAGAGACAAAAGCAGGGACGGCAGTCGTCCGGGGGCTCAACTGCGGCTCATCGCGCGCCGGCGCCGATGGCGGCACTGTCGCCAAGAAAAGGGGCCCGAGGAACGAGGGGCCTGTACACCGAGCTTACGGCGCGCCAGTCCCCGGGGATTTGCGGGGCAAAGGAGCGCCGCCCTTGTGGCGTGTGTCTCGGCGAAATCCAACTCCCGAGTTCACGCGGATACATTTCCCGAATGGGATGGGAAATCCCCAGCCTCGCGAGGAACTACGCAATTACGCGCTTTTTCCCGAACTCCTTGCCGCCGCCCAGTTGCAGCAGTGGCGCGGAAATCTCGCCGTCGCTGACATCATCTGGGTACCGACGCAGTTCTCGGAGGCCGCGCTGTCCTCCGGCGGGCGTGGATTATCGCGCGCCAATCAGCCGTGGCTGCAATGCGGCTCCATGGCGAAGCATCGCGTTGTCCTAACGACCTTCTTCACGGGTCGACTCGCATTAAGGGGGTTCCGGTTTCGCCCAGTCGTCCGAGCTGCTCTAAACTTCTAGTCCATAACGCTGGTATCCGTGAGCGCATGGTGCAGCACGCAGACTCGATGTCCCGCGCAGTTTTAATGCACGAGTGCAGGTAACAGCTACATTTCAACCTCTGTTTGTCCGCAGATTTTCCGTCCGTCCACGCCACGAGGAAATAAAACACACGCTGATAGGCAGTGGCAATGGTTTGGTCCGAGGCCTTTTGGGGCTACGCGAGCAGATGGCGTTGCTGCTCTTTTGAAAATAGCTCAGGAGAAAGGCTTCGAAGTGGCAGACATAAACAGGGAAGTGCATAGAGCAGGCTTTGGCAGAGGCTTTACAAGAGATGACATCCATTTTAGTGGAGAGGTATAGAGCAGAGATTGGCTGGTGCCTGGCAGGCAGGACAGTAGCTTTTCTAGGAGGTGCACGGCGTCTCAGGGCGTAGGGGTAGGTAGAAGCGAAGTAGAAAGTGTAGCAATGGAGGCTGAACCCAACAAAATTGCCAATAGGAGGTTCGGGAAGAAAACTACTAGAAAGAAATTTAACACCAGGATCAGTTACATAAACATGCAAGGGGTTAGAGAGTGAAGTGGCTAGAAATAGAACAGCAGTAACAGGACGAAGAAGTAGGTGTATACGCGCTACGCGAGACACATCTCAGGGATCTAGAAGATCCACCGTTTATTGATGGCTACGTCTGGAAAGGGAGCAACAGAACAACAACGGAGAGGAAGGCAGGAGGAGTAGGTATGCTGATACACCACATCAAGGAACAAATTGGCAAAGAATGAAGTCAACTTGCAAAGAACATGTCTGGGTATCGGGTACAATTGCCGGTAAAAGGACGTGGCTAGGAGTAGTTTGCTTAGGGACAGGGCACACAATGCAGGCAAGAAAAGAAGGATCTAATTAAGAGTCTCAGTGACGATACAAAGCAGTTTGGAGATGCTGCCGATATTACTCTGCTGGGTGACATAAATGGCCACAACGAGGATCCTGGTGGAGACACAGATTGTAACGGGAAGTTGATGCTAGACTTCTGTGAAAGACACAACCTAGTTATTGTAAATAGAGAAACTAAGTGTGAGGAACAAATCACGTGGGAATCTCTTAACAGACAGACGACCATCGACTACTGCTTAATGTCGCAGGGGATCTAGAGCAACTCGCAATAATGGAAATAGACGAAGAGGGGAAGTACTGCCCCGGAAGTGATCATAAGCGTATTAGTCTACAGTTGGGAGCCCTGATCAAAAGAGAAATGAAGGGAAGTAAAAAAGAGTACGCAAAACTAAATGACGAACAAATAGCGCTAATAGCGGCCGGCATAGAGGAAGCAATAGAGAAACATCCCATAGAATAATGGGACTATAATCAGAACTACTCATTAGTACAAAAATAAAATAAGTAAAAGGAGTAAACCGCTGGAGAGGAAAGAGGAAGCCACGAAGTTGGTGGACTAAGGAAATTAAGGAGGCCATCAAACAACGAAGGTTGGCATCACGGGAACACAGAGATGCAAATAGGGCGCAGTTATCTGAAGAGGAAATAGGCCAAAAATGGGAATCTTATCGACAAAAGAATCAACAAGTGCAGGTCCTCGTCAGCAGTCCTCTGATCGCTGGCTGGCGGAAGTTCGCGATGGAACTAAAGGGGAGTCAAGAAAATTCTGGAATCATATAAGCTGGCTGGGTAAGGCGAATCACAGAAAGCAGGAACTGATTCACGATGCCGGGGGAAAATATTTAGAGGGCGATGACGCTGTGAACTACATTGCGTCAGTTATAGCTGAGTCATTTAGGAAAGACGTTCAGGTAATCGCCCCAAATGAGGGAGCAACAAAGGATAGCATAATAGAAAACAGCTTACAACTGACGAATCTTAACTAGAAAAAGGCGGAAGCAAATATTCCAAAATGCACGTCCACAGGGATAGACGAAATTCCAATCAAGATAATTAATGAACTTGGCTCAAGAGGCAAGGAAACGCTGATAAAAGCATTGGAGTCAGTCATAACAAATAAGCAAATTCGGCACAGCTGGAAAAGAGTAAAATGAATTTCATTTATAAAGAGAAAGGGGATAATACCAACATAAAATCCTTCCGACCGATTACGATAACATCAGTTATATACAGGCTGGTGATGCAGACGGTGAAATTAAAAATGCAATCATGGGTAGAAAGTAATAAAATACTCCGAAAACTTCAGAACGGGTTCAGAAGTGGTAGGCGCTTGGATGATTGCCTGTTGGTGCTTACCCAGTGCATAGTAGCTAAGGCGGAAAAGAGACCTCTGTATTTAGCCCTCCTGGACATAAGCGGTGCATACGACAACGTGAACAGGGAACTCCTGTGGAACTTATTAAAAGATTAAGGTATCGGCCATGAGGTAGTTGATTTTCTACAGGAAATATATCGAGAAAATAAAGTTGAAATAACATGCGAAGGAATTAAAAGTACGAGAACTGTCGAGGTTTATATGAGATTTATATGCTTTATATGATAAATATGGAAAGAAGGCTACAAGGAAGCAATCTAGGTTATAATCTGCCGTACAGATTAGGCGGAAAGGCTGTTGAGCAACGACTACCGGGTTTAATGTATGCGGACGATACTGTGCTGTTAGCAGATATCTAGGAAGATTTGCAAACTCTGGTTAATTGCTGTGGAGACGAAGGAGACAGTCTAGGTATCAGTTTTAGCGCAACTAAGTCAGGTGTGATGGTTTTCAACGATACAACTGATAAGGAGCTTACAATACAAGGCCATGAAATACCCCGAGTGGCCGAATACAAACATCTCGGGGTATGGATAAACGAAGGTCAGATGTACACGGAAAAGCACGAACAGTCTTTTAGGGCAAATGGGCAAAGAGATGCCGGGATAACGAAACATAGGGCATTGTGGGGGTACAACAAGTATGAAGTACTGTGTGACGTTCCTTGTGTGTGCTACGAGGTTCCGCGTTCGACGGCGCGTCGTAGACGGAGACCCAGATGACAGCGGCATCATCAATTACCCAGCCATGCTCTTTGAGAGTGACGACCAGAACGAAGGGGTTTAAGCCCAACCGGACCCAACCGGACCCGCCGCCGCGGGGAAACGGGCTTTATCCTCCCCAATTGCCGTGGCGGTTCCAGGGGCGGCCTCGTTTCGGCGGGCCTGGCCCCTCCCGAGCACATCCCAGGACAAAGGACCACTTTCCCGGCCGGTGACCCGCGGGAACTGTCAGCGGGCCAGAGCGCGCCTTACCTTGAGGAGCGAGTGTCAGTTGATGGATGGAGAACGGAGGCCGGAGACCCGCGGGAACTGTCAGCGGGCCAGAGCGCGCCTTACCACAGCCGACGCTATGCGCTACCTCGAAGACAACCTTCTTTCCCTCGGACTCAACACGTGAGGGGGGCGAGACCATAAGTGCGGTGGTATGTTTGTGCGCCCAAGTGAAAGCCCTAGCCCCCCTCCTTCCCCTCCGGCGTGGGCGTCCTCACCCTAGGGAGTGTGGGGAGAAGAGGATATTAAAATCGACAAGCAGTACGGAAGAAGCACGCTCAGGACGACATCGTTCGCCAAGAGGGCCTTCAGCGCCGAAGCCCGACGGCGTGCAGCTTCTGCCAGCAACCGCTCGAGCTCAACTCCGGAGCCCCTCCATCGTCCCCATGAAGTCATCGGCACGTAAGCTCGGACGCCCCAGCCTCTGAATCTTAATCATGTATAATTATTGAATATATCTGTTTGTTTAAACTGAGCCATACGGTGTCTCTTTGCCTCTCCGTCCCGTGTGGACCTGCGCATTATGGGGGTCATCACACTGGTGTCAGAAGTGGGGTCTCAAAAGCAAATGTCCTCTGAATGCTGCGACATTCATGACTTCAAAATTGTAATCAAAAGGGAATCACGGGACTGATTGTGGGACATTTACCCCCATTTGAGAGGCTTGAGGCACCGGAGGGCTTGAAAAAAAAATGTCTTTATCTGAGGGAGCTCCCACTCCACAGCCGTCGCTCGGAGCAAGCATGCTGGCATTAGGAAGCGTCATTCCGACGTGTACGGGAGATAAGACAGGGGTTCCAATCTGCGATTTCTTTTCTATGCTAGAAGAGATTGGAAAAATGGGGGATGGTCCGATGCTCAAATGCTAGGAATGGCGAGGTGTAAGATGGCAGGAGCTGCTCATGATTTTGCATGGCGAGACGAAAAAGTAAAATCCACAAAATCATTTGCGGAATTTAAGAAGCTCGCGTTTGAGCATTTCGACACTGAACCACGTCACGTGCGGGTACAGAGGTTCCGTGACGCCGGACAGATGGTAGGGGAGGACGTGCGAACGTTTGCGTCGCGGCTTCAGCGCTTAGCGCGCGATACGTTAAGCAGGGAGGAGGAAGGAGACCAGCTAAAGAAGAAATACGCGGAGGATATACTTAAAGAGGAAGTGACCGCTTTGTTCGTGGCTGGTCTGCTAGACCCCGTGCGCCGGTTCGTGCTCTCGCGCAAGCCGAGCAATTTCGACCAAGCCGTGGAGGCCGCATTGGATGAGGAACGAAATGAGGCGTTAACGACAGCCGCAGCGAGAGTACGCGTCATAGAGAGAGCGGTGCTCGACCCAGAGGTTGCTCTCTTGACAGAGCGGTTAAATCGCTTAGAACAGCTGCTATCTCAGCAGGTAGAACGCCAGGTTGAAGTGCGCGCTCAACAGCACCCATTCGCTGGAAAGCGGAGACCGCCACAAAGCTACAGGCGCGGTATGCGAGATTTTGAAGAAATCGTATGCTTCGCTTGCCAGGGTCGCGGACACATCGCCAAGTTCTGGCCAAACGTGCGCCGTGGTGAGCCACAAAGAGAAGCAGGCGAGACACGCCCTAAGCAAGCCTACAGCGGGGCTCCAGATACCGAGACAAAAAACTAGATAGTCCTCCCCAGCCTAAGGAGCGTGGGGAGGGAGCAGTGGATGATGAGGTGGTGGTAGTTTGTGTGGCCGACGAGTCATGCCCTGTTGTGCGTTGCAAGTTAAATGGTTGTTGCATGGAATTGTTGATAGATACGGGGTCAAAGGTGACATTGCTTAAGGAGAACAGTTTTAACACGCTTCGAAGGAAGGGGGACCGCGAGGTGTTGGAAGCGTCTGGTGGTATGGCAACCAAATTTGTAGGCATAACGGGGGATCCTCTTGGCATAAGTGGACTTTACCGGTTACACTTCTCTCTCGGCGGAATTGCATTGGAGCACCCCTGCTACGTATGCCCGGACACGGTGTCTCTGCCAAACGGAGTGTCAGGTATATTAGGGCAGGATTTTTTGAGAAAAAGGAAGGTAGTAGTCTCATTCTCTGAGGAAGAGGTTAATGCGGGCGGCTCAAAAGTTCCGTTTTTGAACAGGAGAGGGGCTGAGATTCGCATTACCGATATTGACACCCGTCAAACAGTGGGATCCTTGGAGAAGGTATATTCGCGGGTTGCCGTCAGGCTGGTCGATGAGGCGGTCGTCCTTCCTTGGTCGGAGCACATTTTGTACGCGTTTGTGCCTTCAGATGTAGAGAGCGGCGCCGTGGGAGTGCTTGAGCCGGTCGACTCTCTCAGCAATGGCCGGAAGGCAGCTGCGTGCCTCGTGACAGTTAATGACGCCCACAGAGTGCCCCTACGGGTGGTTAACTGTAGCCAGCAGCCACTGAGCCTTCCCAAGAACAAAACATTGGCTTTCTTCACCTCTGCGATAGAGAAACGTGAGCCCACCGATACGGTACTCGCAACTGTAGAGCATGCTAGTCCTTCGGCTGCTCCAAAGGTGTCGTTCGATCTTTCTCACGTAAAATCCAGGGAGAGTGAGGCTCTGGCTGGTTTGCTGAACGACTACTCGGAGGTATTCGCCGCGTCCAACCTGGATTTGGGCTGCTGTGGCGTTATAAAGCACAGGATAGAAACCGGCACTTCATCGCCCGTTTACCAGCGTGCGTACAGGATTCCTTACTCCCAACGTGAGGAGATGGAGCGGCAGGTGCAGGACCTGATTGATCGCGGCATTGTCGAACACTCAATGTCACCCTGGGGAGCACCAGCACTATTGGTGGAAAAGCCAGATGGCTCGCATCGATTGGTAGTGGACTACCGCAAACTAAATGCTGTAACTCGCATCGATCCATACCCCATCCCCAATATACAGGAGACGCTTTCTCAGCTGGGCTCTGCCAGGTACTTCACGGTAGTGGACATGGCGGCGGGATTCTGGCAGATAGCAATGGATCCGGCAGATGCCGAGAAAACGGCATTCAACACGCCCTCAGGGCACTATGAATGGAAAAGAATGCCGATGGGTGTGGCCAACAGCCCTGCTGTCTGGCAGAGAACCGCTGATGTTATCCTGGCAGGTCTTCTGGGGAGGCTGTGCTTCGTGTATATGGATGACATAATCATATACAGTGACAGTTTTGAGAACCATTTGCGCGATATTGAGCAGGTTTTGGTGCGACTAAGAGGAGCGGGTCTCAAGCTGAAGCCCTCTAAGTGCCAATTCCTCAAAACGAGGTGAAATACCTCGGGCACGTTGTTTCAGCTGACGGCGTGCGACCGGACCCTGAGAAACTAAGGTGTGTCTCGGATTTTCCATCCCCGACTAGCGTCCGCCAGGTCCGGCAGTTTCTCGGCCTGATCGGTTACTACCGAAGGCACATAGAGGAGTTCGCCAAGCTCGCTAAGCCGCTTACTGCCTTAACAGCCAAAAATGTCGCCTTTCGCTGGGACGAAAACGCGGAGGATGCTTTTGGGGCCCCGAAAAGGAAGCTAATGAGTGCACCGCTGTTGCGCCACCCGGATTTTAATTTGCCCTTCGTTATGGCCACAGATGCGTCAAAGTTCGCAGTTGGTGCCGTGCTATCTCAGGTTATCGAGGGCAAGGAACATCCCGTTGCTTTTGCTAGCCGACAGCTGAGCCCCACAGAGCAAAAGTACGGAGCTACGGAAAGGGAGTGCCTCGCTGTTGTCTGGGCAGTAAAGCACTTCAGATGCCACCTTTACGGCCGCAAATTCAAGCTAGTCACAGACTGCCATCCTCTGAAATGGGTGATGAGTGTCAGGGACCCTAGCTCGCGACTCGCTATATGGAATCTACACCTGCAGGAATACTGCTTTGAAGTTGAGCCCAAGTCAGGAAAGACACATCTGAATGCTGATGCACTCAGCCGCACAGCTGCCGTGGCAGCTATAGAAGAGTTTGTCCTCGTAGTCGACCCCGCCGAATTACGCACAGAGCAGTGCAAAGATCCTGACCTGAAGCGAATAATCGAAAGCTTAGAGGGCGCACCGTCTCACCCTGAACAGCTAGGTTATTTCATTGGCAAAGACGGCACCCTGTGCCGGCGCACGAGGCCAACCAGGAAAGGGAGACCAGAGAAAACCGCTTGGGAGAGAGTCGTCATACCTCGGTCGTATACAGAAAGGGTTCTTCGCGCGTTTCACGATGCGCCATGCGCCGGTCATTTTGGCGTAGCGAAGACACGCAGGCGTGTGGAGCGTTTGTACTTTTGGAGTGGCATGCGACAGGATGTTAGAGACTACTGTGCGAAGTGTCATTCCTGTCTCGAAAGAAAAACACCCAAGGGACGAAGACCAGCTCCAATTCAGCCGTTCTCTGAGGTTTCGGCTCCCTTCGAGCGGACAGGTATGGACATAATGGGCCCATTGCCCACGACCACTTCCGGAAACAAGTACATTTTAGTCACAAGGGTAGAAACTTGGGCGAGTCGGTAACGGTGATCCATGGAAAGTGAGAGTAGCGCAAAACGGGACAAAGGGACAGAGAAAGACAGACACAACACAGGCGCTACTCTCACTGTGTTGTGTCTGTCTTTCTCTGTCCCTTTGTCCCGTTTTGCGCTACTCTCACTTTCCATGGATTACATTTTAGTATTTGTCGATCACCTTTCAAAATACGCGGAAGCGGTAGCACTCCCAGATCAGAAGGCAGACACGGTTGCAAGAGCATTTGTCGAACAGATCGTGCTCCGACATGGACCCCCGAGGCAACTCTTGACAGATCGGGGAACGAACTTCGTGTCGCAGCTAATGAGGAGAGTTTGCGAGCTGCTTAAGATCGCTAAGAAGCAGACAACACCGTACCATCCGGCTTGCAACGGCGCAGTGGAGCGACTGAACCAAACCGTGGCCGGGTTCCTGTCGCATTTTGTTTCGCGCGACCAGCGGGACTGGGACTTGTGGCTCCCGTATGCAATGTTTGCCTACAATTCCGCAGCACACGAGAGCACGGGCGAATCGCCATTCTTTCTTCTCTACGGCCGAGACCCGGACCAGCCTAGTGAAGTGCCAGAGGGCCCCCGTCGTGTCCCATACGCTTCACTGGACGACTATAAGGTTGAGCTAGAATCGCGCTTGCAAGTGGCGAGGGACATCGCAAAGGAGGCCTTAAAGAAAGCGGCGAAGCGCAGGAAGGAGGTGCACGATCGCAGTGCTAGAGACGCGCCGTTTAATGTGGGGGACAGCGTGTACATTGAAAACTGCCAAAGGCAGATTGGGCTAGCTCGTAAGTTCCAGACGAAGTGGAGAGGACCGTGCGAGGTTGTCGAGAAGCTTTCTCCGGTAAACTTCAGAGTCCGAGACGTGAACCGGCGCTTGATAAGGATACACGCAAATCGCCTCAAGTCGGCACCGGTTCAGTATTCACGAAATGAGGAAAGGGAAAGCGCGGATTTTTATGGGGACAGAAGTGAAGCGGAGCGCGCAGATAGTTCGCAAGAAACGCCCTCTCCTGCATTTGTTCGGCAGGCGCCATAGGTGACGGCCGGAATGCCACCGGATTTACTTCATGCATTGCTAGAAGAAGAAGCGCGCGAGGTTGCCGCGCAGATAACGCCAGGAGAGGCTCCTGCCACGAGCCCTCGCGAGTCCCAAAGCAGACAAAGGGTCACAGACTTACTTAGTATGACTCATGAAGGCCGATATCCGCTGCGAAATCGGAAAGCTAAGTCGGACTAATGGCGTAAACAGAGCGGAGTTGTGAACTGGTTAGAATTGTGTAATGCCACAGCTCATAACATTGCTATGTGCTTATGTGTTAAGTTATCGGAGTTGGTAGTAAAACCTTTCTGTCATTAAGTAACACCTTCACAGGAGAGCATGCGGAGCGCATGCAGAACCTGCCCTACTTCCTTTCGTTATCTATATTTTTGTCTGTGCCGTGATCGTGCTAGAAGTGGGAGCTCCTTTGTAACTGTGGCAAATTTATTTCGTCCAGTTTGGACTAGAAAGGAGAGGCTTGGGTGCTGAGTTTCATGTTTATCTGTAAAAGAAGATCAGTGCTGCCCCTGGAGACGCCAGTTATGACAGCGGAGGCATATGGTGTTGTGCAGTGGTGTTGAGTGCAGCGAAAAGTGTTTGGTCGGACGCACTGTGCGAGGCGATTCTGAAAGACAAGGGGAGCTGCATGGACTCAAATGTTCGGAGAACATTCTTCTGGAGGGTGAGCGAGTGTGACGTTCCTTGTGTGTGCTACGAGGTTCCGCGTTCGACGGCGCGGCGTAGACGGAGACCCAGATGACAGCGGCATCATCAATTACCCAGCCATGTTCATTGAGAGTGACGACCAGAACGAAGGGGTTTAAGCCCAACCGGACACAACCGGACCCGCCGCCGCGGGGAAACGGGCTTTATCCTCCCCAATTGCCGTGGCGGTTCCAGGGGCGGCCTCGTTTCGGCGGGCCTGGCCCCTCCCGAGCACATCCCAGGACAAAGGACCACTTTCCCGGCCGGTGACCCGCGGGAACTGTCAGCGGGCCAGAGCGCGCCTTACCTTGAGGAGCGAGTGTCAGTTGATGGATGGAGAACGGAGGCCGGTGACCCGCGGGAACTGTCAGCGGGCCAGAGCGCGCCTTACCACAGCCGACGCTATGCGCTACCTCGAAGACAACCTTCTTTCCCTCGGACTCAACACGTGAGGGGGGCGAGACCATAAGTGCGGTGGTATGTTTGTGCGCCCAAGTGAGAGCCCTAGCCCCCCTCCTTCCCCTCCGTCGTGGGCGTCCTCACCCTAGGGAGTGTGGGGAGAAGAGGATATAAAAATCGACAAGCAGTACGGAAGAAGGACGCTCACGCCGGAGGGGAAGGAGGGGGAGCTAGGGCTTTCACTTGGGCGCACAAACATACCACCGCACTTATGGTCTCGCCCCCCTCACGTGTTGAGTCCGAGGGAAAGAAGGTTGTCTTCGAGGTAGCGCATAGCGTCGGCTGTGGTAAGGCGCGCTCTGGCCCGCTGACAGTTCCCGCGGGTCACCGGCCTCCGTTCTCCATCCATCAACTGACACTCGCTCCTCAAGGTAAGGCGCGCTCTGGCCCGCTGACAGTTCTCGCGGGTCACCGGCCGGGAAAGTGGTCCTTTGTCCTGGGATGTGCTCGGGAGGGGCCAGGCCCGCCGAAACGAGGCCACCCCTGGAACCGCCACGGCAATTGGGGAGGATAAAGCCCGTTTCCCCGCGGCGGCGGGTCCGGTTGGGTCCGGTTGGGCTTAAACCCCTTCGTTCTGGTCGTCACTCTCAAAGAGCATGGCTGGGTAATTGATGATGCCGCTGTCATCTTGGTCTCCGTCTACGCCGCGCCGTCGAACGCGGAACCTCGTAGCACACACAAGGAACGTCACACTCGCCCCAGCCTCTGAATCTTAATCATGTATAATTATTGAATATATCTGTTTGTTTAAACTGAGCCATACAGTGTCTCTTTGCCTCTCCGTCCCGTGTGGACCTGCGCATTATGGGGGTCATCACAACTGAGAGGTATTTGGAAGAAAATGGTGCTGGGGCTTACTTTCTGTAATGCACATCTTTGCTTAAGGGCGGAAGTTCAGTCGATATTAGAAGTAAATCAAAGAGCTGTTGGAAAATTAGCACTAGGTACACACGGCAAGACGACAAACAAGGCAGTACAGGGGGACATGGGCTGGGCATCGTTTGAAGCACGGGAAGCTCGGAGTAAAATACTATGCGAATAACACCTGAGGAAATTGGACGATAACAGGTGGGCAGCTCAGGTATTTAAATACCTACACAGAAAGAGCGTTGACTCACAATGGCGGAAAAGAAGTAGGAAACTAACCAGTAAGTATGCCAGAGACGACGACGGAGAAAATCTTCAATGGAAAAGAAGCATACTGTAAAACTATATCGATACTCGAAAAGGCAGATCAGTAAGGAAGCGTTTTATCATGACTCAAGAGGCAGTGCCCTAAGCTTTGAACCTAGGTCACGGTGTCTTAGAGCGCGCAGCTACAAAAAGAAATTTAACAAAGAATAGGACACATGTGCTGTGTGTGGTAAATCTGTGGAAACAATTGAACACCTCCTACTCAAGTGTGATCGTATCCACTTGGACGTCGATGTAAGCACAGTCACTATTTCTGAGGCCCTAGGGTTTAGAGACAACAATAATCATATAACAAAATCTGCGGTTGAAGTGAGCAAAAAGCGATTCAAAGATTGGTGGCTCAAAAGCCAAGAGGTGACATAAGGTTAGAAGAGTATAGATTAAGCATTTAAAGAAAATGACGGATTTTAACAAGAATTTACAACCCAGTTAAACAAAAATAAAGAAAAAAGCCGAGCATGGTGGCAACTGCCACCGCCCCGTTTAAAAGGGGACGCTCCTATCTTTAGCAAAGTGGAGTTTTAAGCCAGTCTTCGTCAAGTCGCATGAAAAAAGCGAAGAACAATAGTGTTGCTAAAAAGTGATGCTAATTTCTTATGCAGTCAAGTAGAAGGAGGAAAGAAAATATTTGTATTAAAAGGTAGCGTACGAGAGGGAAATTTTATGCACTTACGAATATGCTGACTAGATGACAAAAAATAGAGTCCTTGGAAAGGCAGCATTTTAATAGAGAGGCCGCATCTCTCCGAGAAAAGACATGGTCGCCATACTATGCGGCTCGCGCAATGTGCCGCCTTTATTGGCACTGAATAGTAGGATGCCGTCAGACGTCTAGAAACACTCGAATGCCTTATGGGCATCTGGGTAGGAGTGAAAATCGTCGGGTGGGATGCGTGGTCGTTGGACGCGGCAGAACACTTCGAAACAATGGCCACGGTCCGGCGTTCGAGGAAGCGCCAACAGAGTGAAAGGTGCAGCACGATCGACCGCCTGGACCAGACACGCGACGGCGCCCGATGCACGGGCTAGATGGGGAATTTTTTCTCAACACGTATTCGAGGAGCAGATAATCGGAACACGAAAAAGAGGAAGGATCCAACCTCACGATATTTTTTTTTGCTTACGTTTCGCACTTTGAGCTTACTTTCCGCAATCCAAAGTTTCTCCAACGTTTTTTTTTTTTAAATCGAGAACATTATTAGTCTCGGAAGCAAAAATTGAGCGCACAGGGAAAAGAGTATTCGTCTGCAGCGAGAAAAGAAAAATTGCGGTTTGGAAGCCGTGCGGTCGCTGCACGACAGTGCAGTTGCAACGACAAAATGAAATAAATCGGCGCACCGAGCGAGCCTATATCGACAGAGAAAAATCAGAGAGCGAGACGCTGTGAATCAGTACAAGCACCCCATCAAGGATCCGGGGCTGCTGGCTGTTCCTACGCGGGGAAGAAAAAAGGACTCCTGCGGCTAAGAGGATTGTTAGGCCTGCACTGAAAGGGCGGAGATAGACTCAACTTACCTGACCCGGATACAGTCGAACGCGGAACAAGGAGACGAGTACCTTTCACAGTTCGCGCGTTGTTCGACACGCGCTCCGCCATCCCTGTCCCGGCTGTTGGCATCTATCGCCGCGCGGAAAAGCACGCACTCCAATGGCCAAAAAACAGAAGACAATGAGCCAGGATGGGCAGTAGCGGCACAGAAAGCAATCGAACCGAAAAATATTCCGCATTCGCGGGAGGCATCCCATTAAAACGGGCGTTCGTCGTTGTGCAAAAGAACAACCGGGGAAGATGCGGCGCGTGTTTCTTCCTACAGGTGACGGAACAACTCCCGGGATGGCACCGCAGAGGCCGGATTTCACTGCAGCCGCCCGGTTCCAGCGTCCAATTACCGGGAACCGGATGAGAGCGCGGTGGACCGACACGAAAAGACAAGTTGCGTGCACCGCGGTACAAAGTGCTGCCGCGGTGGGCAGACTGCTTTTCGAACAGCCGTGCTCATCGAAGGAACCGCGGTGTAACAAGCAAATGAAAAGAAGAAGATTACGTCCAAGAACATACTGAGATTGAGCTGCACAAGGGACGCATACTGGAACACTGCGAGAACAGAGCCATCAGGATGGATGCATGTGACACGACACACTGGCACTGAACCACTCAACCCAGCGCGGTGGAGCAAATGACGGCACGGTATGGTATTTTATAGTATGGTATATGTATGTTATGGTATGTTATGTTATGGTATGGTATATGGGATGCCATGCTATCATACAGTACGGTACGGTATGGTATAGTATGGCAAAAATCATCATCATCATCATCAGCCAGACTATCCCCACTGTAGGGCAAAGGCCTCTCCCATGTATCCCGAAAAAACCCTGTCCTGTACAGCTGCAGCCACCCTTTGCCTGCAAACTTAATCTCATCCCCTCAGCTTTCTCCCGCCCCCTGCTATCCTATGCTTCCCTTGCCTTGGAATCCACTCAGTTACCCTTAAGGACCAGCGGTTGTCTTGCCTTCGCAGTACATGCCCTGCTCAAGCGCATTTCTTCCTCTTGATTTTTCGACTAGGATGTCATTAACATGCGTTTCTTTTCTCACCCACACTACCCGCTTCCATTCTCTTAATGTTGCACCTATAGTTTTTCCTTCAATAGCTCGCTGCGTTGTTCTTAAGTCGAACCCTTTTCGTTAGCCTGCACGTTCCTGCCCCATAGGTGAGTACCTGTAAGATACAGTTATTCGATACTTTTCTCTAGGATGTTGGTAAACTGCCATTGTTGACCTGAGAGAACCTGCAGAATGCGCTCCACCCCATTCTTATTGTTCTAGTTATTTCGCTTTCGTGGTTCGGATCTGCGGTCACTAGCTTCACAACTTCCAGCACCTCGCTGCCAATTGTAAACTGCTGTTTCCTTCTGGGACTGTTGAACATTACTTTGGTTTTCTGCATGTTAAATTCAAACCCAACGCCCTGCTCTCTCTGCCTAACTCATTGATCATGCTTTGCAGCTCATCTCCTAAGGAACTAAGGAAGGCAATGTCATTCGCGAATCGCAGATTATTAAGGTATTCTCCATTAACCCTTATCCACAACTGCCCTCATTGCAGGCCTTTTATCACCTCCTGTAAACGGGCAGTGAACAGCACTAGCGAGATCGTGTCTCGCTGTCTGACACCCTTCCTTATTAGAATTTTATTGCTGACTTCACGAAGGACTATCGTGGCTATGCCACCGTTATAGATATCTTCCGGTATTTTCAAATAAGATTCTTTTACACCCTGATCATTCCGCAATGTCTGCATGACTGCTGAGGTTTCGACTAAATCAAATGCTTTCTCGTAATCTATGAAGGCTATATATAGGGGTTGGTATATTCTGCGCATTTTTATATCACCTGATTGATAGTGTGAATATGTACTGTGGTCCAGTATTCTTTACGAAAGCCTGCCTGATCATTTGGTTGATTGATTGATTGAAGTCTAAGATTGTCCTGACTTTATTAGCAATTACAATAGCTAATAGAGTCACCTTGGTAATAGAGCACTTGTCAGGCGGGAAACCGCCTTTAGCCTACTTACTAAGGACAAATTTTGTAAATTTTTGTCCCCCAAAAATCCTGCTACTACTACATCTGCCTTCCGAGATTGAGGAGTTCCAGTAAATCCCAAGGTGGCGGCTCCAACAGACAGGCACATTATGTGATCTAGGGTCGCCCTTCAGCCACACCTGGCACATGCTCCGGAGTATTGGCCTGGGAAAATATGGCAGTAAACTACTAGCTAAGGGAAGATTTATTTAATGGTTTATTCTGGATTTAACGTCCCAAAGCGACTCAGGCTATGAGAGACGCCGTAGTGAAGGGCTCCGGAAATTTCGACCACCTGAGGTTCTTTAACGTGCACCGACATCGCACAGTACACGGGCCTCTAGAATTTCGCCTCCATCGAAATTCGACCGCCGCGGCCCGGATCGAACCCGCGTCTTTCGGGCCAGCAGCCGAGCGCCGTAACCACTCAGCCACCGCGGCGGCTTGGCTAAGGGAAGGATGGGATTTGTTGTTGGCGCCAGTTGATCTCCTTAGCCTTATTTATGGATTTTTGAGGGAGAGATATTTGGGTCTAGCAAGCAGTTGGTGGAGAATGATGCCGTGGTAGGATACCAGCCTGCCCTAGCAGACCGCAGGTCTGATCAGCCCACAGCCCAGCTGATGATACCTCGGGAACTGAAGTCACCTGCCTCTTCCCCGGATTGGAGGAGCGGCCGGTATCGAGATTAACCGTATGTGGCGTGTCGGACTGGGCCGGCTCGACGGAGGGCTGCCGCAGAGAGGTAGACGCTGCATTTCGAAAAATTGCTTACGGCTGTTTCCGAGTCGCTGAGAATTTTGCCAGCCTCGGTTGTGCTAAAAGCTAACGCTATGACGGCTTCCTCAGCCACGTAGGGTGCAGTGCAGTGTGGAGCTTACAGCCGTGTCCCGGTTGCTGCAGCCAGTGCGAAATCAGGGCGATCAGGATGTACTACCGCGTCTGCACAGACAGAGGAGGGAAGATTCCCACGTTTGGTGTGGAGCGCTTGAGCTCGCACTTTCCGGCGATTCTCGTAGTAAACAGGGTGCAGGTTTTTTTTACAAGTATAGGAGACCTCTAGCGACGCTATAATTTGAATCGGCAGTGTCGTAATTGGCCGGGACTGGTGGATTCAAAGTCCATGTTGCGGCTTGAGAGGACGGTGCGTCCCGTGGTGGTGCGCGTGAGTCGGTTGTATACGAGAAGAAAAGGTACCAGTAAGAAGCGGACTCGAACCGCTGCCTTATGCGTTAAAATACGCAACTCTAAAGCATTGCGTCACAGGAGAAACGCAAATAGCGGCTTTTGATTGTGCTCTTACCCCTTCTCACAAATACTGTTGCATTTTCGCGCATGCGCAGAAAAGAAGATCGCGCCCAGGCGAGCGTCTGTTGAAAACGAGGAGTGGATGGGAGCCGAAAACCTGGACGCCGCGATGCAGCTGTAGAGTAGAGGCTATCAGAAGGACTTCACTTTTCTCGCCCCTTAGTTCTTTGCAAAGCTTCCACGATTCCACGCAGAAGCCGTAAAGAAGCGCTCGCCCCAGGGACGTTTTGTTTCCCGCAATCGGTTTGTCCGCTGATTTCCGAGATTCTGGACAGTGCACACTGAACCGTGGCAGCGACAGCATGAACTTCACAGGAACACCCACTTTCTTGTGCCACGCCTACTCATTTTTGCCTTACGGCTGGAAACTAAGCTAAACGGCGCCAGCGAACCGGGAAGAGCCAGTGAGGGAGCATGAGCACAGGAAAAGCTCGCATCCCACTCACTCGGATCATCGAAAGCCCGGCGCATACCACGGCAAGGGCGCCGGCCAACATAACACAACGTATACCACACTAACCTGTCATGAGCTTCGAAGACAAACGGCTGTCTTCCTCGTTGTTCGCGCCAGCTGCATACCCCCTGCTTCGACGCTTACAGACTGCGAAACAGAGTACATGTGCGCTGCAGCTCCTCCCTCAGCATTGTAGGCAACCGGCGACTCGCTTTGAAGAATGCTTTCAGTCGTGCCGAGCGGGGGTGAAAAAGTGGAACAAAATTCCCTGCCTCGATGGTGGGGGGCGCTCGTCCTGATGGACTGCTCGTTGACTCGAGCCCCTACAGCGAGGCGCAATCTCGTCGCCGGAGAGCCCCAAGAACGCCCACAGTGGTCTCGCCTGCGCGCACACACTGTAAAAAAAGTGTGTAAAATTACAGGCGTTTTTGCAGAAATTTACTGTTGCCGCACGGAAAAAATCTGTTACTGGAAAAAACAGAAAGGTGATCAAGCAAAAAAACAGACATTTTCTGTTTTTGACCGCCGTGGTCTATTCACGTGCGTCTCTATTAAGAAGTAAGCTACAAATAATGCACCTGAACACCTTAAAAACATCCGTTTATTTTTTAAAGCCTAGAGTGTAGTAAACTAAATTTTTCGCACAACTAGTACTATGTGGTTGCTTTTGATGCGGAGCTGCACTTCGCAAGATGACTTCCGCATGAAGAGGGGCTTGGTGTCTTCGTGCATCGATTTATTCGTTTCATTTGGAAAGGTGAGTGAACAAACAATCTCTGCCACTTGATACAGACAGTGTGATTTGCTTTGTGTCACCGGTGGAAATCTCTAAACTATATTGTAGATGTTGCGTGCGATGGAGGTGGATTACTGTAGCGAAATATTAAGGCATGGGCACATAGCTCGCATCTCACTAAATAGCGGGAAAGCCCTAGCCCTGCGTAACTTTCATCCTCCGCCTTGCGGTTTCAAGCTGCCTACGCTCCGTAAACTGTTCATGGTGAAGGTGCAGCTTTGACACGCAGTTAAAAGTTAAAACGAACAGGACGAGCGCTCACGCGCGAATCACTTGCCGCCGCGGACGCCGCCGTAGCGGCAAGCGTCGTGTGTCTATTCCATATTTCATTGTGCTAGCTTCTAAATCGTGCCGCGGCCTCGCTACCGCAACCACGCAGCCCTTAATTTTCATCGCATTCACGATTGCCTCTAAAGGCTATCTGAAATCTTTGCAGCGTGTTTTAACGTGGTGTGTGCGTTAAATTTGAGATCTGCCAGGGCTCGGGTTCTCGCTTGAGCTTCGACTCGCGGCATTGGCCGCCGCGCCGACTGTCGTCATTCGGCCGGCGCACCGGCCACTCGCGCGAGCCGAACCAGTCTCGCGAGATTCCAGCCCTGCGCCAGCTTGTCGTTTCGAATGCAGCGGCATCGCTTCTTGCTCACGCGGAGCTACGGCTGAGCGGAGGCCGTTCGGCTCACGGTATCTTTGAACTCACGAGTGTTCAGACTCTGCATGCGTACGCGAACTTTCTCGAGTAAACAAAGCTGCGGTCTTGGCCCTTGCCTAGCTGTCGACAAGCAACGTCGACCCGGAGGTGGATCGTTCGTTTCCAGCTTTGCGGTTGCTACGCGGCCTGCGCTCCCCCGTGTATTGCGGTGGAGCATGTCTTCGCCTCAGTAGGCTCGGCGGCCTGGTCGCCGCCGCTGTATCGGCATAAGCGTCAAATAGATTCCACACGGCTTTTGCTATGGCTGTGAAATATAATCTGAAAATTTTAATGTTGAATATGCTGTTTGATCTGTTTGTCGGCTAATGAGACTACCATATTGGACTATATCACGTATTACGGACAGTTCTGGACGGTGAGATGCATGTTATGCGGGGAACGGGTCGTCGGTCACCCGCACGTGTCAGTTCTCTTCGGAGGCTGGCGCAGAATTGCAAACGGCGTAGATGCTTGACAGCATGCTTAAATTACAATGAAATGAACACTACCTGAACTCGAGGTAGTAAAGGACTAAATACTGACAATTACCGACCCTTAATTAGCGATAAACAATTAGTGAATAAAATGGCTATAAATGCTCCGAATGTAATCAGACGAACGGTATTTGACCTGGAGGTAGTAAAGGAGAAATGGTGACCTCTGATAAGTGACCCTTCATTAGTCAAAAGCAATTAGGGAATTAAATTACCAGAAAATCAACCAAATCAACAGTACTTGAACTTGACATAATAATTTAACAATTAGTAGTACCTGACTAGTGACCGCTAATTAGTGAAGAGTAATTAGTGACTTAAATAACCAAAATTCTCCGAATGTAATCAAATTAACAGTACTTGAACTGGACATTGCAGAGAACTAAATATACTTGTATTGAATAAAACTGATTACTTATAATCAGTTTTGGTCCAGTTTGGCTGAGGTCAATTTTTGGGTGAACCATGCTGAAATTTGACGGTGGCCCGGGCACCAAATTCGAAGTTAACTCATGTTCGGGTCATGGTTGACCCTGGTTATGGCTATCATGTATAGGCACAGTGTCATCACTATGCTTGGCTAACTGTTATAGTGTTCCTATGCAGCTGCTTCACAAGTAAGCAAGAGCAGAATTTTAGGGGTAGGAACCTCCGGATTAGTGCTTTCGCGCTAAAAAACTGGCAGAAATGCATTCACAACCTGAGCGGAAGGCTCCCGGCCTTTGTAAAGTAGTAGATACTAACTTAAGGCATCCGCAATCACGCTGCAGCTCAGTCAAGAGAGCCTGTAACTAAGCCAAAATAAAACCGCAATCATCACGCACTAGTGCATGGCCGCGGTATTCAAAGCAAATGCGACGATAGAAGTACAACGTGGACTAGCTAACACTGATCATCCATTTACTTTGCGTGACAGATGCATATATCAGAGAACAAGCCTAAATAACAGCTCCTATGTAAGGCACTGTTTGGGTTTCAGTATAAAAAAAGAAAACGACTTCTACCATGTTCAGGACAGGTGTGTTCAAGCTTATGTATTCAAATGCATGCTGTTCACAGTACAAATTAGTATCTACGGTGCTGCTATATTAATTGGTTGAAAGTCAGCATGCGAGGCGTCTCCCAATTAAGCAGGCACAGTCGTCACTACAAAGGGCACACGTCTGATTGGCACAGTGTGCGCAATCCTCGGTGACAATCTTGGAAGCCATGGAATTGGTGGCTTTGTTGAAAACTTTAGCAATGCAACACACATCTGCAGGTTTTGTTTGGCGGAAAGAAGAGACCTCTTCTCTCCACTTGCATTGTCAGGTGTATTCGAGCTGAGAACACCCGACAATTACAACAGTGCTGTCCTAACCTTAGCAGCCGATAGTTCCTTAAGTGCAGAAAAGGGAGTAAAGTTTAGGTCTTTGTTCAACGATCTGAAGTATTTCGACGTTTGTGCACCAGGGCTTCCCCCTTGTTTGGCACACGATCTTTTTGAAGGCATAGTGTCATTCGACCTTTCTTTGTATATACAATATTTTGTCACGGTTTGTGAGTGGATTTCTCTAGAGGATCTCAATAACCGTATAGGTGGCTTTCCTTTTAAGCACAGCGACCTCAATGACAGACCATGTGAGGTTCCTGTAAAGAAATCACTTGGAGGCCATGCTATTCAGAACTGGAATATGGTTCGTTTTCTTCCCCTCTTCCTAGTCGGTTCCGTTCAGTCTACAGAGAGTGAGGTCTGGAAGCAGGTTCTGTTGCTGTCAGAAATTGTTCTTTTAGTTACTGCGCCAGCAGTTACAAGTGCAATGGCTATGAGGCTCCAAGATATCATCGAAGATTACATGACAAGCAGAACAGCTCTGTTCCCAAATATTCCATTGAGGCCAAAACACCATTACCTTCTTCACTATCCAATGCTTATTATGCACTTTGGTCCCCTGATCAGATTGTGGACAATGCGATGCGAGAGCAAACACAGCTACTTCAAGAAATGTGCTAGAAATTGTCAAAATTTCAAGAATTTGACGTTGACTTTATCTCAGCGGCATCAGCTTTTCCAAGCTTACAAGAACACAGGAAGCAGTACTGACGTTCTCGACAATGCATCTACTTTCATGATCAGCCTTTGCAGTCCTGAAATTCAGAACGAAGTTCGGGAAGTTGTTTCTGATGAAGGGGAAATTTTCTTAACACAGCAAGCAACTATTCGGGGTCTGTTGTATGAGTGCAAAATGCTAGTTGTAATGTCACGGCAGAACGGCGAACTAAAGTTTGGGGAAATACAGCTGATCCTGTCGAAAGATGCGCGGCATTTTTTTCTTGTAAAAACTGTTAGTACATCGTATGAACCAGGAATGCAGTATTTTAACATCTTAAGTAATGACGGTCCAATCAAGTGCATTGAGCTCGACAGCTTGCTTGACAACACACCATTAATCCAGTACAACCTTGCCCGCTGCAGTTATCCTGTTTTTGTTTTGAAGCATGGATTACTTGATGGAGTTTGAACTGTGTTTCAGATAGCTGCAATGGAGTTGGAACAACGAATTTCCAACTGGCTGCCAGCCCTGGACAAGGAGATTGTAGAGCTGACAGTCCAGAAGGTGCAGCAATGTGGTGTAGAGTCCCTGGAACATCTGAAGTATGTGGTTGAAGAGGATTTGCAATTTTTAAAGCCCATCAGCAGAAGGATTCTTCTTGAAAGGTTTCACTCAGCGGCTACGCCCAACCCACCAGTGTCACTTTCTCCCAACGACATTCAATCGCCTACAAGCTCACAATGTGCAAGCTTTTCTACACCTTGGGAGGTTTTCCCACCACAGCTTATGAAGGCTTGCCAAGAAGGGAAGCGTCCAGTAAAGAGCGACTTGAATGAAATGGTACGACTTGTGAGTGACCATATTCTTGCCATAAACAGGAAGCCAGGTCGCAAGATCTTGAGGGCCATCGCAGCTGAAATTGTGAGCCATTACCCGAAGACATTCGAGGACACCCTAAATGGGGCAGTAATTGGCTCGGGTATTGAGACACTCTTGTGGAAACTTGAAAACTGTGTTAACAACAAACGAAGGCCAAGCTCTGAGCAGCCACATCAGTTCGAACCGGACGATGAACTGGACTTGAGTGTCAAACGAGTGAAGATTCAGAGAGACTCATATGGGTGTGTGGCATGGCAACAAAAGCTTCAATCTGACGAAACTGCTGACTCACAGGAGAAGAAAAAAGACGACTTGCTGTCGCAGTTCAGGCTTGCGTTTCCAGATGAGACCATGGTTGCACAGCTCATGTCAGAGACTTATGCATCACAACGTCAGCTTATCAATGCATCCAAAAATATTCGAGACATTGAGCGAAGCCGGCCATTTCGGTTTCAGGGAAAGCACCTGACCAACCACGTAAACATCTTGCTAGGCTCAAATGTTGCAAAGACTTTCGATGACCGACTAAAGACTGTTGGACGGCAAGTTTTTCGTTACGCACACAGCCAAGTAAAAAAAGAATGTGTGAAGTCTTGTCTCCAAGAAGTAGAAGCTGCCAAAACTAACAGGAAGTCAATGGCAGTTGAATACGAAGCCATGCCACTACTACTGCTCGCAATCTTCGGAGAAGACAAAGAGCTGTTTTACAAGCTAACAGAGGTAAAAACTGATAAATGTAGTTTGCATTATTTCCTTGCAGTCGTCGCACGTTAATGCACAATGTGAAGTGTCCCATTAATTTATTCCTCCCAATAATCAAGTCAGCACTGCCTTTTATAACAGTAGTGCAGTGATTGTTTTACCCACGTCTTATAACATTTGTACTGAGATAACAGAAAAATCTGGAAGTTTTATGTCAACCTTGCCCATAAACAAAAATTTATCCTCAAAGCCAGCAGACTTGCTGCGGTGTGTTTTAGCGTGCGACGCAATGGTAACTCATATTTAAGTGAAATGGCGTCTGTGTTGAGGACTTAAGGCAACATTTTTCTTTTATTACATGCCATTGACTGATCCTAATGCTAATGCACATGTGAATTGGATTTTTCATAGAAGGAGATGGCCAGCGACGATGACTTGGGGGATCTGCCAAGCTGTCCTTTCATCTGCGCGAAAGGTAAGATACTGATGACTGACTAAAGGTGCAGTTCTTAAAAAAATTGCTGAAAAATGCACTAAATGGTGCTACCTTGTCCGAAATGCAAATCTTTATTTTATTAGACAAATGTATGCAATTTATTAAAAGACACTTCCCGCTGATTGAAATGCTTAATGAGTATTGCTGGCTCGATGTGCCTATCATATATAGGTCAATGCAATCTTCGTCGTTATCCCTTCCTCGTTATTCACTTATCCTCCTAAACCTAATGGTGATGGACCAACCCCTCTGAATAAAGAGACTTTACGTGTAACTGAAAGACATGATGAAAACAGAAGGACAAAGCGAATAATAATTCTTCCTTCCAACTCTTTTCCAGGATGGACTTTTCTCACTGCTAATTCATACACAATCTGCATGGACACCCATCCAGTGCTTCATGCATCGAAGCCAGACGAGGCCTTCAAGCTGCTGTTCTTTGCCCATTTTGCTTTTAACATCCAGTACCAGAAGGAGACGAGCCTGTGCTTGGAATTCACACAGAGGTAAGAACTGAAGCCAATGTTCACTCACCTGTACACTTGCCTGACGTCACAGCACGCCCTGTGCAAATGCATACTGCAGTCTGCCAATCTTCCAGAACCTTATTTAGAAAAGCGGTTACTACGCTGCTAAACTGAGTGTACGCGAAGAAAATGCACTTCAACTGAAAAGCTTTTTGAACAGTGTGCGTGTTCATCGAGAATATCATACTGTCAATGAAGTTTGCTTATAGAGGTGAAAGTTGGCATTTCTTCAGCTTGGCATTGAACTAGCACTGGGACACAATAATGCTAAAGATATTTGGTAGTGTGCTGTAGTATAGGAGCAGCAGCGAAGAAAATTTGCTTTAAGGTAGGGAGTTTTAGCAACATTGTAGTACAAGAAATTAATAATTGATTTACCATTGACTGACGTAATAACATGCCCTCATTATCCAGTCTCATTTTTGAAAATATGTGTCAAACAGCGAGACGTCATGAAGAAACCTTTTATCTCTATAGTTAACAGTACAGCAGCAGCTTGGGATCACGCCTGTGTGCTGTCTATTAGTTCTGCTGGAAGGCTAATGCAAGAGCATACAGACAAGGATGCATTCTAGTAAATGTGAAGGTCTGAGATCAGGTATTTTGTTTGTTTTGTTATAATAAAGCACAACACCAGAAACAAAGCAAGTGACAAGCACGCAACTGTATTATAAACGTTTTTTTTTAACCTTTGCAGCCTTCTATTTTAAAAAGTGTGAGAAATGCGCCGGTGCTTTCTATTGTGCTGGATTGTACTGCAAAGTGGACATTATGTACCTCATAAGGATGAATAATTAGACGATTAATCAGCTTAAATTAGCTAACAAACTTTACTATTTCTGCTTTTTAAAGGGAAGGTTGTATTGCAAAATTTATCTGGCAACATCGAAGGTTAGGCTTATTTTTAAATTTTGTTACTCGGCAATGTATTTCGGAGTATCGAAGGAAAGCTTGTTCAATTGGCTGGCCCACTTTACCTATCTATACAATGCCGTAACTGCGCATCGTATTCTTGCCGAAATCTAGTTAACTTATACATCATAAAAATACAATAACTGTGCCTGTACTTGCTGCATGCATTAGAAGTGCGAGAAGCGATTTTTCTATGAATATGCAATGGTGGAAAGCTGACTCAACGAGCTTTCGTATGTGTATTTTTGTTGGTCGGTGTCTGGAATGATACTGCCATTTAGGAGTATTTAAAAACAGCTCATATTCAAAGTTGACGACCATCAATTTTGCAACATAACCTACCTTGCTTCTGAGATGAAAAATAGAAAAGTCAAAGTTAATTATATAACTACAGATACATTTGAGGCACCTAATGTCTGCCTTGCTGTACAGTCCAGCTCAGAAGACCACACCGACGTAGCTAAGTATTTAAAACATATCTTCAAAAGTGACAAAAATCACCCTGTATATAAAATATCAATCGGAAGGAAAAAAATGTCTCTCCCGCTCTTTTTCTGCCGCATCTCACACACACACACTTAAGGTAATGGAATCGGGGTACGGATTTCAGGCTGTTTTTTATGAGAGAGGGGTGCGTCCTGACATGGCAAACCGTTGTAGCAAGGTAGGCAAAAGAGACCTAACGTTTTATTAAAGCACGTTTCTCCTTGTTTTATCCGTTAAATCCTCCTCATTCATAGGGCCACATGTACTGTAGTGGCTATGAGTTCCTAGGGCGCATAAGCTACGAACTAGTCCGACACTTTTATCATTACCCACTGGATCAAAACCTCACTTGTGGAGATGAAAGTCGATCTCAAGTCATTCAATATGTGGTAGTAAAATGAGGTGATCACTGAGAAGCAAGGTGCTTAAATGACTTCAGTAGCATCCTAGATACTTCTGTTTCCAATGGTACCTGTATGACCGGAAACTCCAACACATGCCTCGTAAACAATGACATTGTAGAAGCATCGTATGCTCTTTCCGCCCAGCACTGCCTGTGAGTCATGCTGATCTGTGGTTGTTGATAAAACGAATCTTGCTACTTTATCGCTATGAGGAGCTTGAAAAGAAGGTTTGAGCAGCAAAGTGATGCCTCACAAACCTAGAGTTTTATTTCTGGGTGGGAACAGGTAAGATATTAGTGTTTTTTTTTACTTAGCTTTTACCCCTCACAACGTAGCGGATCATATATGAGACCTGATTTTTTTAACACATCCGCCCTTGTCAGAGTGGTTGTACAAGTGTAGAACGAATATATTTTTGTCTTTCAACTATAAAAATTAAGTTTTTGTGCCTGGTCGTTAGTGATAGCTCGTGGCTCTTTGTTTCAGGGCTATTGCAGGTATTAATCCTGCAAGAGGAACAAAGGTGCAAAAGAATGGCGGGAAGCAGCACTGCCTGTCACCAAGAGTGGCTGCACTCGCAACGGCTTTGAAAGACTATGACTTTTAGATTTTTTGTTTCTGTTGCTTGTGTTGTATAACATTTTATTATGTTGGGCTCAGAAATAGTCTTCGAGCTATAGAAGACTGCTGATGCTGATGTGACTTTCGATTTAATAAAGTGTTCATTCATATCAAGCTGCTTGGCTTTTGGTTCTCAGGCAATGCTATACTGATGAAAATCAGTGTTGTGCAAACGTTTCATATTTAGATATTCTTAAATTACTTCACGCAACTTCCCTCGAGCAACGAATTATGTAATATCACACTTTCATTGGCATAAACGACGCAAAGATCGTATTTGTAATTTAATGAGCCCTTGTGCTTGCACAGAAACCGTATTTTGTGCGGGGAAAAAAATTGTAATAAAAGAACAACTAATAGTAAACAGAACATTGCAGGAATTTCAAATATATTTTCTGCAAGCCAAAAAGAAAATTGTGTGTAAATTAACAGGGAGCTAAAAACAGACAACTAAACTCAATTTGCAGTCAGATTTTCTGTACATGATAGAAAAGAAACATTGTAAAATAACAGAATAACTGAAAACAGAAAAGTGAATTTCACAGATTTTCTGTACATGACAGAAAAGAAACACTGTAAAATAACAGAATAACTGCAAACAGAAAAATGAATTTCCCTGACATTTTACAAGCTTTCAGTAAATATTGAGAAAGAAAAACCTGAAAATCACAGACTTGCTTTGAAACAGAAAATGAAATTTCACAGAAATTTTACAGGGATTTTCGGTAAATGATTAAAATCTAACATTGTAAAATAACCGAAAAACTTAAAAACGGAAAACAGAACTGTACAGACATTTTCTGGCAGGACAGCTGCCAGAAAATGTCTGTTTTTTTTGGAAAAAATTTTTTACAGTGCAGTTCTGGACGCGGCTGCTGCCGCCGTCACCGCGCCAGCCAGGCCCGAGGAGCACCCTTTTTCGGAGGCGCGCGCAATCACGGCGACGATTAGGACGGCAAACCGCTCGCTCGCCGCGTTAATTCAACAGAGCCCGCGGGGGGAGTCCTTATTGAAGCGAATTCACGTCGTCTCGAGCAAAACTTTCGGCTCTCGCTTATGCACGAGTCTCGCAATGCACTCTGCGCTCCTCTTCGTTTCGTTTTTTCCCCCTTTCCGTTCCTCAAGTCCGCCGCTGCGGCTTCCAGCAGAGAGGACACATCATTAGGAGGAGCGCCCAGTTTCAAACCCCGGTACGTGCCGCGAGCGAAGTAAGAAAAACCGGGTGTCTCCGGCAGCAATGAACGGGACCCCGGCTCTTGTCCCATCTATCCAGCTTCCCTCGCCCTTTTCGGCCCCCGCCGGGCGCGGGACTGGAGCGCGGTTGCCAGCAAGCCGGGCGCCCAATCGTCTCAATTACTTTCGACGGCGTAATCCTCCCTCTAACAAGGCCAGCCATGCACGGGCGGTGGTGGTGGTAGTACATACATCTGCTGGAGCCGGCTCGGCACGAACCGCGCCATCTCTGCGGAACACTTGGGTCGCGAACCCCTCCACCGCTCTTTCCGACGTCCTCTGCACTTTGCGAAAGAGTGGCGCCTTTTCTTTTTTTTTTTTGTAAGCAACACTGTGGCACGTCGAGCAGGAGCGCAAAATGAGCAAAGCGCGCAATGAAGCGGCGTCCCCTTCTAACTGCAAATCTGAGCGAGAGAGACGCCAGTGCGACTTTGCAGTTCTGTGGCTTCCCGATCGAGCTAAGGGAGAAGCAAAAAAAAAAATGCGAGAAAGAACAAATACGTCAAGGGGAAACCGCTCCTGCTACCACTCACGCAGGAGAGATTTCATACGCCTGCTATACGCCGTGGAGACCGCGCACAGCAATTACCGTCCAGACCCTTGAGAAGCGTGCACGACAATAAAAAGTGACGGTGTATTTGCGTAGTTAGGCCAAATGCGAATCAGGTGCGCAAGCACTGAGTGGACTTGTTTTACACTGTTTATCTTTGGCTTTGCATTGTTTATCGTGGTCATGCTTTGTTACTCACGATATTGCATTGTGGTTAAAGTCGTATATCAAGTGTATTCTCTGTGTTTGCATTTTTTTTAATTTTTTAATGTTTTTAATTGGCTTTTTGGGGAAAGGAAATGGCGCAGTATCTGTCTCATATATCGTTGGACACCTGAACCGCGCCGTAAGGGAAGGGATAAAGGAGGGAGTGAAAGAAGAAAGGAAGAAGAGGTGCCGTAGTGGAGGGCTCCGGAATAATTTCGACCCCCTGGGGATCTTTAACGTGCACTGACATTGCACAGCACACGGGCGCCTTAGCGTTTGCATGGCACGGATGAAGCACAGTAGGTACAATGTTTATTGCAGTCGTCCTGTGCATGCATCTGAGTCTCGGCCCCCGTTCTGCAGGAAATACGGCGTCGCGGGTGTTGCCGTCGTCGGTGGCGACGTTATGAGCGGCAGAAAACAGATAATCAGGTAAAAGCAGGAAAAGAAGTACCTGTCTCAATTCTCGGTGGACACCAAAACCGCGCCTTAGGGAATGTGCAAAGAATCTGGGAAGGCATAGATATGCCGTCGGTTCGCACCCATGTAGCAAGCCCGCCAACCTGACGAGCACATGCAACCTGTATGCAACGACAAATCGTGTGACACCACACGGAACGCTGTACGTCGGAAGGCTGGCGGCGCATGTTGGTCGGCCAGCGGCGAGTACACGTAGACGAACGACATGCATACGATCGTCTGGAGTGTCGCTGCTCGGCTTTCTGTGTGCGTCATACGGCCGCTCGATGGCGTCACCCTACTTTTCTTGTCATCGCTGGGATTTTCTCTGCGGGTATACACGCCGCGCGGCTCTTCTCGTAATGGGACCATTTAAATAATTCCTAGAGCTCTCTGTCCCCTTTAAGCCACACTGCATACCCGTCACGTTAGAACAATAAAGAGCGATTTTTTAAAACCGTATAGAGGTTTTCATTGAAAAAATTTCACATATGTCGGTTCGGTATGTGCAGGTGGACTGTAGTACCAGCAAGGCGGACATTATGTTTGTGATAGAGCTCAATAATTGGCCGTTTAAATAAATAAACTAACTATAGGTTTTCCCACTGAATATAATCCTAGTGCCGGCGGATGTAATCTAAGCGCTGACTGGTATAACCTGCATGCCATGTAATTCAATGCGAGTGCAAACCGTTTAATCTAAGCGCCAGCGTATTATTTAATGCGGGTGCCAACCAATTTAATCTATATATGGAAACCAAATGCGGCAAAGGACTCGAAAGCCCACAGAAGACGAATGCCAGGAATAAAGCGATGTTGAGATATTTTTTCAGAACATGCGATGGCATAAGCGAAGCGCCAACATATTTCATAGCTTTCATTAATATTATAACCTACACTGGCTTAATGCAAGTGTGTTAAAACACCGTTCAAAACGCACAATCTCAGCACTAAAGAAATGCACAGGGACTCAGAGCTATGGCTAACTGGCCCTTTATTATGCCAAGAAAACGGATGAGGCCACAAATGGGCGCTCTCTTTTTTACAGAACATTGGATTAAACTGTATTCGATAAAATACACAATTATTTAGTCAGACAGTTAAAAAATTGTTAATAAACTGTACCTTAGTCTAGTCCTACGTAGTTCCTTCATAAAAAAAGGCACACAGCCAATGATGGAAAACAGACGGCAAGTTTTGCGCCTCCGTTTCCTTGCTGCTGGATTATCGTCCACTTTTGCACAATATGCTGGGAAAACGGACGAATGCACATACATGTGCACTCATTATTAGAAATCTGAGAACTTTCTTTTGCAAGAAATGTAATTGCTTTGTCAGGCACGTAAAAAACATTGCTAAAAACCCAGAAGACAAGAGAGTTCCATAGCAGACGGCAAGTTCTGCGCCTCCGATCAGAGTGCCGCATTGTCGGCTGCATTTGTACAATGGAGTAGAGCGAGATGGCGGTGGTGCATGCTGATATACTTTAGGCAGGTGGTAGTGCACGCCTTTTCATTCACCCCGCAAGGACATTAACGCCCAGTAATTTCTTCCGTGAAAGCCGATGAGCCGTGATCTTGCATCCTAGTGGTACTCCGAAAACGGGGACCGCCATTCGAGTCTCCAGATGCACTCAGAAGAAAGAAAAGGAAAGTCTCCGAACACGACAGGGCCAGAATTCTCGATGTGTCGAGGCGTGGAGGAGATGTGAAAAAAACGCCAGACACGCTGGGCATCAGTTTAAAGACAGCAAGCTCCATTGAAGCGACCGATAGAGAGGCGTTGAATGAAGGCGGAACTTCGAAGAAATTCGGAAATGAGATTGTAGAGGCTCTAAAAAATATTGTGGACAACAACCCTGCTTTCACGACAAAGCAAATAAAGCAGGCGGTGGAAGAAGAATTGCCCGGAATTGCCATGAGCACAAGTAGAACTGATCGCCTACTGGAAGCGCATGGCTACTCTATGAAGTTGGTGACTCAGAGGCCGATCGACCGCAACTGAGATGACGTGAAACGCAGCCGCAAAGCATACGCGCAATGGCTGCAGTGTGAAGGACCCCGATTGTGCAGGTTTTACGGAGATGAGACCAACTATAACACGTGGTGTCCGAGGAGCTTCGGCCGTGCGATTAAAGGACAACCTGTAGTGCAGATGACGACGGGCACCAAAGGAGCAAACCTTATCATTATTGCCTGCATGCCAGCAAATGGTGTCGTACATCGGACGGCTGTCGACAAAAGCTCCGTTCGATTCGCCTGCACTCCCTGCACCAGTTCTGTAAACTTCCGCAGCGGTGCAGTGGCGGTGCCGTGAGCGTGCAGCGCCAGTTCCAGCAGTTCAAGTGCTGCTTGACACTGGCTGCTTCCAAAACGAATGGTCGAGTGCAGGCCTGGTCGTCTGCTAGCCTTGGCGTCGCCACCAAATTGCAGCCAGCAGCGTGGCGCCCAAATCAACGGCCCCCGACATCCCGAACCGCATGAAGAATTTTCAAACAGCACATATCGCAGCGAAGTGTTGCCATGAATCAGCCTCAATGCAACCTCGCGGCAGCTAAGCGAAACGCACGTGTGTTCTTTTACTGAACGCGACTGAGGTGTGCGCGCGCCGACTTGCATGCTAAGCGGTTGTTGCAACAACGTGCATCATGCGCTGCATGCACGTGTTTACTCTTTAGTTAACATAACCGGCTTCGAGTAATAATATAACTTTATTAGTAGAAAGGGAAGACGCCGGTTACGGGTCCGACGAGGGCAGGATGGTCGAGAGATGCAAGGTGCCGGCGAGGGCCGCCGTCCCCACCTCCGTCGCCGCCTTCTCGTGTGGCCACTCACGTTCCATGAGGGTCGGCGGGCCCGCGTGGGGCACTGTTATCATCGACGAGTGGAATAATTTGACTATATCCGCCGTTTATTGCAAAGCGCAAGGCGTCGTCGCGCAATCCGTCGTCTGCTTCCATGGCGGCTGCAGCTGCACCATTTCGGCACCGACCGTAAAGGAGGTGCACAGTTATCCTGCACTTTCCTGAACTAGACCTGCACAACGCCTGCACTTTTTTGAAACGAATGGCGTCGTGAAGACGGCGCCATCTTGCACCGTTGAAACGAATGGCAAAGTGCAGCACCGCGAGAACCAGTTCACGAAGTGCAGGCGAATCAAACGGACCTAAAGTTCACTAGGTCGTCTCCAATGAATTCTTGAGCGAAATGTCAGAACGTGTCGAAAGTGAAGAACCTGGTTCAGAAGCTGTGTTTATTTTTGCCAATGCTCACAGCCGTGCGGAACAGGCAAGCCTGGCCAGCCGGATGCGCTCGATCAAGCGGCTGCCTCCTTGCAGCCAATTTTTTAACCCTACAGGGGAGGTGTTTCCGAAGTTCAAGTCGGAAGTGAAAGCTTTCCGCAGCGAGGGGAGAGACTTGGCGCTCAACACTCCGTCCGGAATGACTTTGTTGCTCGACACTCTATGCAGAAAATACAACGGGTAGAGTGCGCCACTTTCGACTGCCACGGAAAGGGAAAGGCGATAAGACGACCACACAATCCATCCCACCAGTTACGATAAAATCAGTTATACACAGACTGGCGATGCAGGCGATGAAAGTAAAAATGCAGTCATGGTTAGAAAGTAATAGAATACTCAGAGAACTTCAGAACGGGTTCAGAAGTGGTAGGCGCTTAGATGGTAGCCTGTTCGTGCTTACCCAGTGCATAGACATAGCTAAGGCGGAAAACAGACCTCTGTATCTAGCCTTCCTGGACATAAGAGGTGCATACGACAAAGTGAACTGGGAACTCCTGTGGAACATATTAAAAGATGAAGGTATCGGTCATGAGGTAATTGATTTTGTACAGGAAATATATCGAGAAAATGAACGAATTAGGAGTGCGACAACTGTGGAGGTATACAAAGGATTAAGGCAAGTTTGTTCCTTATCACCGCTGCTGTTCATGCTTTATACGACAACGCTGCCTTTATGCTTTATATGACAAATATGGAAAGAAGGCTGCAAGGAAGCAATCTAGGTTATAATCTGCCCTACAGATTAGGCGGAAAGGTTGTTGAGCAACGACTATCGGGTTTAATGTATGCGGACGATACTGTGCTGTTAGCAGATAGCCAGGAAGATTTGCAAACTCTGGTTAATTGCTGTGGAGACGAAGGAGACAGTCTAGGTATCAGTTTTAGCGCAACTAAGTCAGGTGTGATGATTTTCATTGACACAACTGATAAGGAGTTTACAATACAAGGCCATGAAATGCCACGAGTGGCCGAATACAAATATCTCGGGGTATGGGTAAACAAAGGGCATATGTACACGGAAAAGCACGAACAGTCTCTCATAGAAAAAGGGCGAAGAGATGCCGATATAATGAAACATAGGGCATTGTGGGGGTACAACAGGTATGAAGTCCTCAGAGGTATTTGGAAAGGAAAAATGGTGCCGGGGCTTACTTTCGGGAATGCGGTTCTATGCTTAAGGGCAGTCGTGATTAGAAGTAAATCCGAGAACTGTTGGAAGATTAGTACTAGGTGCCGACGGGAAAACCACAAACGAGGCAGTACAGGGGGATATGGGCTGGGCATCGTTCGAAGCACGGGAAGCTCAGAGTAAAATACTATGCGAAGAACGCCTGAGGAAATTGGACGATAACAGAGGGGAAGCTAAGGTATTTAAAGACCTATAAAGAAAGAGCGTTGACTCACAATGGCGGTAAAAGAACTAGGAAGCTAACCAGTAAGTATGCCAGACACGAGGACGGAGAAAGAAAGAGCATTAAACGGCAGGTTAAAGACGCTGGAGGTAAAACTTGGATAGATTCAATGGAAAATAAGTGTAGTGTAGAACTATACCGACACTGAAAAGGGCAGACCAGGAAGGAAGCGTTTTATGATAACTCAAGAGGCAGTGCCCTACTCTTTGAAGCTAGATCAGGGTGTCTTAGAGCGCGCAGCTATAAAAAGAAATTTAACGAAGAAGATGACACATGTGCTGTGTGTGATAAATCTGTAGAAACAATAGAACACCTCATACTAAAATGTGATGGTATTCACCACGATGTCGATGCAGGCACAGTCACTCTTCCTGAGGCATTGGGGTTTAAAGATAACAAAAGTCATGTAGATAAATCTGCTGTGGAAATTAGCAAAAAGCGATTGGAAGATTGGTGGCTCTGAAGCAGAGAGGCGACATAAGGTTAAATGTGTAGGAAGACATATTTAAAAAAAAATAGTGGCTTTTTAATAACATGCGACACAGTTATATAAAAGAAAGGAAAAAAATTGGCGGCGTTTTATCTTTGGTTAAACCTGGAGTGACGCGATAGCTACAGCTGGCCGAGTGGAACTTGGTCACGTGACCAACCACGTGACAAACCACGTGATCAGCCACGGCGCAGCGACACCGGAAGCTGCTCAGCGTCACGTGACCAACCACGTGACAGCATGGTGGCGCAGCCACAGGATGGTAGCGCCGCCACGCTGAAGGCTCGAAATGCTACTGTAATGTAGCTATCGCTACAAAAAAGCTGATTAAGGTGGCAGCTGCCATCACCCCGTTTCAAAGAGGTCCGTCCGTCCGTCCGTCCGTCCGTCCGTCCGTCCATCCATCCATCCATCCATCCATCCATCCATCCATCCATCCGTCCATCCGTCCGTCCGTCCGTCCATCCTTCCGTCCGTCCATCCAACGGAAACATCTGCAGATGTTTGGATTTCGTCTTGTCCACGTTTGCTGCGCACACCGATGTACGAACACTTGAAGCTGCCGTAGCTAACACTTTTAAGTCGAACACTGAGGCAGTACTGGCTGAGAATTTTTTTCGCTTCGGGCTTTGCTGAGTACCTGCCGAAGTCGGACATCAGCGTAAACAACAGGTCTGGTGGTGGAAGGGGCCACCAAGGCAGCGTAAAACGAATGCTGCCTATATGCAGCTTTGCAATGATTACATTTGTAGACGGGTAGCCCAATTATCTTGCAAACTGACTGGCAGAAATATGCGCGAGAAGGGTGAGGCCGCGTGCGTGCGCGCATTTCCTTCCTTTCAGCAACTCGTGAGTTAGGGCCGTGGGCAGAGTTTTAACACGGAAACATTGGGAATTGTAGGGGTACACCAGGAATGAATTACTGAGAGGTATTTGGAAAGGAATAATGGTGCCGGGGCTTACTTTCGGGAATGCGGTTATGTGCTTAAGGGCAGAAGTTCAGTCGAGATTAGAAGTAAATCAGAGAGCTGTTGGAAGAATAGCACTAGGTGCTGTTATGCTTGGGTATCGGGACCGTGGTCTTCACCGCATGACGATGAACTCTGCAGACGACGGAGGGAAGCCTTCAGGAGGGTTGGAAAACTTGAAGGTTTATTTACATATTTACAAGAGAAGCAGGGTGACCTAAAGTCAGAGATGAAGTGCTACATATTTGCAACAGAAGCAGGGAGACCCAAAAGTCAGAGATGGAGTCCCTTGAAACCAGCCAAATCGCGGCTTAAATACAGTGGATATTCCCTAGGCACCTAGCTAGGGAAACCGGTGGCTGATCAAGCGTCCAATGGGAAGACACACTCTTCAGTGTCTCTGCCCTAACCCCGTGACCACTCCGCCACCACAAACACCTGCACAGGCGATAAGGAATCCTGGCGCCTTGAGTTCCTGGAATCCTGTTTCCGACCGGTTGAGCAGGTTCGCAAGGTCGTAGGCTTAGCAGGCGGTAACCCCCTCCGTGGGAAAGAGGCGTCCTGGAATGTGTTTCCCGACGGATTGATCATGTGCACAAGGTCGCTGGCTTAGCAGGTGGTGATGCTCTCCGTGTAAAGATGCGTCCTGACGCCCCCGGGCATTCCCGAGGGTAAGATGAATCAGCCGTGTCCGCCCCCTCTTTGTCTGGCCGCACGTGCAAGCGAGCGAGGCGGGTTCGGCGCCTTTGTTCGCGTCTTTCTGCCGGTCCACGTGAGGGCACAGTTTGGGAGCAATGCCGCATTCCATACTCCGGACGACCGGATGAGAGGCCTTTCGTCACAGCTCACAGTCGCCAGGAGCCCTTCCTAATCCTCTTCTCAGGACGACAACACCTTTGGGTCAAGTATAGTTCGATGGCGCCTGCCGGGCTCGTCTGTTCCCGCTGTCGGGCCTCCGATCACAACAGTGCCCACAGGAAAACCAAAAACAGGGCAGTATAGGGGGATATGGGCTGGGCACCGTTTAAAAGCACGGGAAGCTCGGAGTAAAATACTAAACGAAGAATGCCTGAGGAAATTGGACGATAACAGAGCGGTAGCTAAGGTATTTAAATACATATACAGAAAGAGCGTTTCTTTTCCTTTTTTCTTTATTTGTTTGTAGCAGCAGCTTTATGTGAAGATGATATGTAAAAAGTGTGAGGTCATACTTCTAGCCATCTAATGACCTCCAAGAAATAAAATTGAATTTCAAAGAAGGCCTCTTCTGTGCTTGCATAGCGGTAAGAGCTTACGGTAAGAGGGAAAATAAAGGAATTCAGGATATCGCTGCAGAACAGATATTCAGCTTTAACTGCGGAAGGCGATCTTAATGTTCATGCAATGAACGATAATCTCATAGCTATCATTACGGAGTGCGCAGTAGAAATAGGCGGTAGGACGGTTCGACACGATGCTGGCAAGCCATTTCAGGAGACGAAAGATCTGATTATGAAACGTCAAAGCATGAGGGTGCCTAACCCTACAGACAGAATAGAACTAGCAGAGCTATCGCAGTTAATAAATAAGCGCAAGGTAGCCGACGTAAGAAAATTTAACGCGGAGAGAATAGATCATGCTCCAAGGAACGGAGGTAGCTTAAAAGCGGTGAAGACGAAACTAGGCACAGGTAAAAAACAGATGTATGCGTTAAGAGACAAGAGGGCAATGTCATTAGCAATATAGATAAGATAAAGTAGGCGAAGATTTCTACACACAACTGTACAGTGGGCAATGTAATCAGAACGTTTATGGTAGAGTAGGGCACAGTAATGCGTCATCCCGCCAGTAACGAAAGAAGAAGTAAAGAAAGCCCCAGGAGCAATGCAAAGGGGAAAAGCAGCTGGTGAGGATCAGGTCATAGCAGATCTGTTGAAGGACGAGGGGAGATTGTGTTAGAACAACTAGCCACCCTGTATACGCAATGCCTTATGACATCGACCGCTTGTTTATAGGAGGTAATCCGATGCCTGAATTGGAAACAGTTGGGGATAAAAGCTAATAGAGAATACCTAAATAATCTGAGATTTGCTGATGACATTGCCTTGCTGAATCACTCAGGAGATGAACTGCAAATCATGATCAATGAGTTAGGAAGGCAGAGCAGAACAGTGGGTCTAAAAATTAACATGCAGAAAACCAAAGTAATGTTCAACAGTCGAGCAAGAGAACAGCAGTTCTAATTGGCAGCGAGGTGCTGGATGCGGTAAAGGAATACTTAGACAGGTAGTGACAACTGATCCGGATCATGATTGTGAAATAACTAGAAGGATATGAATCGGGTGGAACGCATAGGGCAGGTTCTCTCCGACCATGAATGGCAGTTTAGTAATCTCCCTCAACAGAAAACTGTACAACAGCTGTATCTTGCCAATACTGTGTCTGAAAGAATGTTACAAAATAAATAAATAAATAAATAAATAAATAAATACTCACCTACGGGGCAGAAACGTGAAGGCTAACGAAAAGGGTTCAGCTTAATTTAAGGACAACGCAACGAGCTATGGAGAGAAGAATGATAGGTGTAACATTAATAGACCGGAAGCGGGCCGGCAGAGTGGGCGAGGAAACAAACGCGGGTTAATCACATCCTAGTCGATATAAAGAGGAAGATATGGTGATGATGATGAAGATTTTATGGGGCAAGGGCAGCTTTGGCCAAAGAGCGCCATGGCACAAGGTAGTTTTTCATTTCAGAAGGTGGGGTCAAAGACCCATTTCCTAAGCATTTTCACCCTAAGAAGCCCAGCACACAGCCAGGGGAAAGCTTGTACTCATTGTATCACCGATGGGTACCCGGCGGCACTGGGGAATGAACCCCGCACCTCCCGCATGCGAGGCGGATGCTCAAACCACTAGGCATGGGCAGGGCATGTACTGCGAAGGCAAGACAACCGCTGGTCCTTAAGGGTAACGGAGTGGATTCCAAGAGAAAGTAGGCGTAGCAGGGGGAGACAGAAGGTTAGGAGGGCGGATGATATCAGGAAGTTTGCAGGCATATGATGGGCGCAGGTGGCAAAGTACAGGGTTAATTGGAGAGACATGGGAGAGGCATTTGGCCTGCAGTGGGTGCAGTAAGGATGATGATGATGACGACGGTGATAATGACTATGATGATAAGTCTAGATTGTTAGTAACCTACACGGCTACAAGTTATCCGCCTGTAGCTATTCTTGACCTAGGCTGTAAGCTCTGGTGTAGCTTCGCTGTCTTTCCGTTGTGAAATTGAAAAAGTGGTAAGTGTAAAAAAGTTACTCCGGTTCTATGACTCGTCCCGCCTGGAAGAACTCTACACTACACTACTCCCTCTTGTTTCTGCTAGTGGTGTTAAATCGTTATCAGATCCTCCCAAAACATTTTGCACCGGTAGCTATTCCATGAAAAGAGCCGGCAGGATGATAAAAGTATGAAGGCCATCTGAAAACCCATAATTAGCAGTGCGTAACCAGCTAATTATAACACGACAGTCACATTTATTTCCTGGTCAAGCGTATAAACTGAAAGCCGCAAGAGTTGTGTCAAATACTGAGGTTTTACAGCTGCTCGTGACTCTTTGATGTTGCAAGATATGCGAAGAAAACGAAATATAGTGCATAAGGATGTGACTCTTGGGCGTCGCATGGTGTCAGAAATTATCTCAACTTCGTTTTATTTCTGGCATTCGTGTTTTGCGCTTAGGAGTCTTCTACGGCATTCGTTGTTCTCACGTGGAATAAATTGGCTGGCATCCGGATTAAAAACCCCTGGCGCGTATTAATTTCGTTGGCACTCGGATTAAATTGGTTGGCGCTTGCATTATTCGAGTTAGCGATTGGATTAAATACGCTGGCGCTTAGATTGAGGGCTTAGCGCTAAGATTAAAATATATAGCATGAAGATTATACCTGTCAGTGCTCAGATTATTTCCACTGGCACTAGGATTAAATTCAGGGGAAAAAAACCTGTTTTATTTTCACTTAATCGGGTAACTTCATATTGATAAATTCAAGATCATCAACTTCGAAGTAGAGGTTAGTTTTTAAAATTTCTTTATCGGCAATGTAGTTAATGATATTGAACGTCAAAACATCCTACGTCCTACAAAAAAAGATAATTAGGCTTATTTTTGATGTCCCCTACAATTCTCATACACATGCTCTGTTCATTAAAGCAGATATAATGCCTGTCTGGAAATTGTTTAGCTATAGACTAATTGTTGCCTTTAAGTACGAATTAAAAGAAAATCGAAATTTCTTTCGCAACCTAGCCAAGCTAGAAATAAAGCCTACATCCTACACTATACGTCAGTCTGAATACTGGAAGGTGGTCACTCCCCGTGCTAACTATTCTATGGGTACACTATCGTACATTTTGCCTAAACTTCTTAATGATCTGAATAAATGTGGAATTGATTTAGGTCGCACAACAGTTCGTGAACTGCGCCACGTGATATGTCATGTTTTTGAACAATTCTAATATTGGTTTCCTTGTAATACATTAAATCGAATCAATTTTGCGTTTCTGCATGTTTGTATTCCTGTATGTTTCATGTATGCTCCTGTACTGCCTTGTAGAGGGGACCGTGGGCTCTAGTCAAGCTGTTCAGCAGCTTTTACCCACGGCCCCTCCATCGTTTTGATGGAAATAAAGCTATTATTATTATTATTATTATTATAAATTTTAAAGCTGTCCGATTTGGCTTTCCCGCTTTGCATATCTATAAATGGTGTTACAGCTCTTGAAATCGTCACCAAAATTACGTTCACTGTTTCTACGCGACAAAATGCACAAAGGGCGACTATATTTGCTGCATTAGAAATGAAAGCGACACCATTTTATAAATGTGAAACTCGGAAAAGCCAACTCAACGTGCTTTCAAACGCGTTTTTTTAGCTTTCAATATTTCGAACCACGCTGCCGATAAAGAACATTTAAAAAAGTGAGTTCACCTTCGATGTTGACGGCCTTCACATTCGCAATATCATTTCACACTATGAAATCAAAAATAAAAATACTGATTAGCTAATTTTAGCTAATTAGACGTCTAAATACTGAGCTCAAGAAGTTAAATAGTGCCCGCCTTGCAGTACAATACGCTTGCGCAGACCACACCGACGTATCCCTGAGTTTTTTTAAATAAGAATCTCTAAGCGGTTAAATAAATCACCCTGCTTGCACAAAAACCTTAGGATGGATTTTCATGGATTTTCATACAGAGTAGAACACACTCGGGAGTTGAAAAGATATTACTTGGGATAAAGTAAGCAGCCACAATTGTGAGGCCTATTTTCATTTTGTCCTTTCTTTCACAAAGCTGCCGAAAAGATAATAGATGAGCAAATCCATTCCAGGTAGCATCAGAAAGGCAGCGCGTTTTCTCCCAGATGCTAGAGTATGCTGCTTTAAATCCACACAGTTTTCCGCGTTAGCGTCAGCTTTAACGTAGGAACGCACCAGCGTAGGAATAAGAAAGCTGCGGCTCGGGGAAAGGCCACTCTACCCTGACGCCACTTCCGCAAAGGCCAACTGCAGGGCCGCCAACTGCAGGGCAGCCAACAGGAGGCGCTAAGCCGAGCCCTGGTGCACAGTGCATTATCCCTCAGCCACAGATCTGCACAATCCTTCACAGGCTACTAATGCGGCTATTTGCGCTTGTGCGGTCGCACGTAGCGTGACGTCATGGTTATGTTAATCATTTCAACGCGATAGCGTTCGAGCGGCGGACGTTCGGCAAAGACCGGGGGGAGGGGCGGGGGGGAAGGTAAAACGATATAGAGCCATTACTGAAACTCGAACCTCTGCCACTTCGGTCGTGAGCCGGGCAAGCTACCCCGAGCCGCTGAGGAACCTTCGTACCGTCCGATAGTTTAGGGACTTCGTGGGGCCACCTCATGCCGCACAGTTGGCAACGCTTCCGCATTACACTCTGAAGGCTACTTGAACGTCCCCTGAATTTCTTTTAATCCCGGGGCAAGGAACACAGCCGGTACTCTGAAAACATGTCCAGAGACTGACGTACGTGTCGCAGTGGCGCCGGCGCTACGAACTAGGCTCATCACTCGTCGTCCCATGAGGGCAAGCGGGTGCAATTTTTTCTACGCTTTAAGACTGCGTTTGGTAAGTTCACATCTCATAGCACAACCGGACAATCCCTTAATGACTTGGTAGCTATCTACGCAATCGATACCGAATAGCGTATTTAGCACGCTCTCTGCTAAACAGCAGTAAAAAAGCGTTGTACAAATCGCTTCACAAACGGCCTGTGCCCCTTCTATTTGTAATCCATATATTCATGATCTTCCTAAAAGGCTCTCCTGTGGAGAAATTAAGCTTGTTTGGTTTGGTTTTATGGGGGTTTAACGTCCCAAAGCGACTCAGGCTATGAGAGACGCCGTAGTGAAGGGCTGCGGAAATTTCGACCATCTGGGGTTCTTTAACGTGCACTGACATCGCACAGTACACGGGCCTCTGGAATTTCGCCTCCATCGAAATTCGGCCACCGCGGCCGGGATCGAACCTGCGTCTTTCGGGCCGGCAGCCGAGCGCCGTAACCACTCAGCCACTGCGACGGCTGAAATTAAGCTTGTGTATCAATCGTAACTTATACGCTGAAGCACGACCACATTCACATCCCATGCACGAATCAACGCGGAAGCTAAGTGAGCAGTTTAATCATGACAGTATGGAACGTGAGCATGCGGTGTATCACGAATTATACTCCGTTTCATAGCAGGCAACGAAGCGGAGGGTGCGGAAGTAGTGCGTCTGCAAAACCATATACTCCGCCACGTATCATTCGTCCGTCTCAAAGCCTAGATGGCTGTTTGGACGAAAACAAAGACCGGTATCAGACGAAGTGGTACCATTGGGAATTACGGTCGAAGCTGCGAGGCGCTCAGTACTTGGACCATCTGGCTATAATTTGCGCTGAGTGTGAACTACTTTTTAGGCACGCATGGACTAAGGGCGACTCGCCCTACCAACTGCGTATCAGGTCGCCAAAGTCATTCTTACTCCTCGAAGTCTCGTTGAGTTGGAGGACGAAAAGTGGCGAGAGGTAAAACGAAGTCCAGGATATTGCCATTAATGGCACTAAAGACAAAATGTGCTTGTGCTCACATCGGTTGTTTGGCGAAACCACTTTTTGGGCTCGGACTTAGTCTCCGCGAACAGGCGCGCTAGCTTTGGCAGCGTTGCCCGCTATGTATGAAACAGAGTGCAGAGAGTTCTAAGCCTATGAAAAACAAGAATCGTAGTTTTCGGTTGCGGAGGGAAAGATAGACGCTGCATTCCCCTTGTGCACGTCAAATCTTGTCGTCTGGCGTCACACGTTTTTAGCTGTCCGGGAAGACAGGTTTTGAAGCTGAGTGTGTTTCTTAAGCTGCACCAAATGTTCGTTAAAAAAAAAAAGCGGCTCACATTGGCAGGTTTTTTTTTGTTTTGCAGTTAGCTTGCCGGGCAATTACCTTTTTAACTGTTGTCACTACTTGCGCATGCTGTAAGAGCGAAATTGAAGCATACCGTGCGTATGAATCAGCTGCACTGTGAAATGAAAGAAAAAAAAAATGCGCTGCTCGTTCTATACGCGCATCAAATTCACCTCTGCACATCCCTTGAAATCGAAGCTGGTCGGCAAAAGAGCGATGGTGATGTCGATGTAGTGCGCCTTCAGTGGTGACGCTGCACGGCGGCAGCCGTGGGCGAAACTTTTCTTGACCTCCTCTTCGCTGGACTTCAAAGCTGCAGCGTACGCCGTAAGCAAGGAACGAGCCCGCAGTTACGTGAGGCAGCGAAGAGCTCAGAAGGCGGTAAACAGTGGTCCGGACAGTGAACCATGCACACGACAAGAGGAGACACTTGCGGCACACTTTCAAGCTTATGCGGAAGCGAATGAATCGTTTTCGCTTGAAGTTAGCACGTTTTAAGTGCACAGGAGTGAAGCGTGCGCCGGCGAGCGCATGACGCCGCAGAGGGCCGTCCCTCACTCTCGCCCCGAGCCCGTTTTCGTCCCAACCTCTGCCATCCTCATCACCCATTTTCCTGCTTCGCCCCTCTGTCAGCCTGGCGTTACCCTGCGAGGCACTCCATGAGGGTGAGGATGAGGACGAGGCCATGACCGTAGTTACGCCACGCTGAAGAAAAAGGAGAGAAAGAGAGAAGAATTCGTGCGCAAAGCGAACACGTCACGGAGCCGGGGAATAGCCGAAGTCACACGTGGAAAAAGCGGTCAACACGAACTAGATGCTTCGTTTGCACTTGAGAACAGGCTCGTTTCCTATGTGAGCAAAGCCCCGCGCTTACATATCGCGGTTATATTATGCTAGGCGCATAAATCACCGGGCCCGATTTTCAAGCTCGCGCAAAACGAGCGCTGTCAGGGACGGGCATCGAGCCGGCGCGTGGTTGGGCGGCGATACGAGGCGCACTTGTGAGCAAGAGTGCGCGCAATGAATTTGCCCCGCCGCAGCGAGGGGGGAGGGAAAGGGGCGGCCAACAGTTCCACACGCGGGAGGCATTATGGGGGGGGGGGGGGGTGAAAAATGCTTCCGCCCCGCCATAATGGGCGCTGGCATCGCGGGGGATTAGAGAGCGCATATAAGGCCCCGAAGACGCTTCCCTTCGCCGTGCGGGCATCTTGGCAGAACTCGCGTCGAACGCCTGCGCCGCGGCTGCCGCGCACAAAGCAGCGCACGGAGGATAGATGGCGAGAACAGCGGCAATTGATAGCCACCGACCGGGCCACGAGGTAATGAAAAGCGCTTTCAGAAAATTAATTTCTTGTCGCGCGCTGTTCTCTGGCCCCACATATACGTATAGTGCATACACGCTGGCGCATGTCGTCACTGACCATAACGCACGCGGAACCCACTAAGTGACAGGGACCCGCAGTTATCACCGCTCCAGCAGACGGGGGCGGCGGCGAGGTCTTCCAGCTTGCTCGAGGAGGCTCCATAAATCCTATTCCCTCGATAGAACGCAATACGAACGCTATGGTCCGAGTTTTCGGTTATTTTTGCTCGAAGCGTTTCTTTTTCTTTTTAAACGAAAGCAAGCGCAAAATTCGGGGGACACTTTAGCCCCGCCGTAAGGGTGTGACGCGATAGCGTTAAGGGGCCCCTTCAGCGGCCTGGGGTCACCTTTGCGTACCACTTCGAACACATGGACACTGCCCTTCCTCTACTTAAGATTCGCAATTATTTATTTACATGTGTATTTTAAGAGCGTTGGCTCTTATTCATCACGTTTCTCGATTTCCTGGGGTCTGCAGCCTACCACCTCCCTTCGGTGTGAAGTCCGAGGAATTCAAGATGGCGACCCCCACAGTAAATCGATATAGCAGCCCAAGTGGTGATTGGTTGGTGATGTCACTTATAAATCCAGATGTCGGCTAATAATAGTAATTAATTGATGACGTCATTAACAGCTCACGCTCGTTACTCCGCCTTCCGAACGGTGGCGGCATGTTTTTTTTTAAGTTCTAATATTACAGTTTTTGGGGCTTTTTATTTTTGTGTTAGGGCTATTTTATTTCAACTAATTGCTTTATTCACCTCAATACATACAAGGCCTATCCTCTAACTCATACCTCGGCGTAATCTTAAGCAGTGGTCTTTCTTGGCGCACTCATATCAGTAACACCGCGTCATCAGCAAACAGATCTCTCTGATTTCTGAAACGTCACCTACGACATGTGTCATGGGCCGTGAAATTACTGAATCGCTTATCAGGTCAAGGCTGGAGTATGCATCTCCAATCTGGCATCCACATCAAACTAGTAAATTTCTAAAGATGGTTCGTTGCCTTCTTTCTGCGGAGGACCACAACGTGGTTATTCGGTGGTAAAGAACTACGCGACGATCACTGATGCAGATGTTGAAACGAGTAAATGCACTTACAGAAACCTACAAGGTTGAAAACTGAACGTTAGAGAAACGAAGTCACGTAGACAAGTTCAATAACTCCAACTTAAGAGAGCTGATCTCACACAGAGAAACACTCTACATGACCTTACTTATCGGCCACAGGTTAAAGCCTAGGTACTTGTAGAAGTGCAAAGCACGGAGCCTCTAGCTAGACTAGACAAGACTGCTGTCCAATGCTTATTCTTCCATTTTTATGTTTCACGAATAAAAAAGTTAGGGAGGTTATGCATTTGAAGGTCCGCCCTAGTCTTAGCTAATCAATGACGCTCTTAATACAAGGTAGCCACAGCCCCTGAAGGTTGGGCACAACCTCAAGCCCAGGGCTTGGCTAAAAGAAAAGAGAAACACATCAAGACGTGGAGGCCGCCCATGATGGCGACCGCAGCCACATTTATTGAGGGATGCCGATGAGGAGAGAGCAGCGGAGCGGCGGCGGCAGCGTCCCGCCCTGGCCAAGGTCCCGAGTGTTCCCCTCTGCTCGCGCTTCAGGTTCTTCCTTCTCTTCGCGCGTGTCGCTACGGCAGCTACAAGGTGGCGCTACAAAGAAAACATTCCGGACACTCTCTCCGCGCGATTTTCTCTTCCTTTCCATTCTGCACGCGCGCCTTTGCGTCGGGCTTGTCGCCGCGTCACCTGCACATGGCACTTCTAGAAGGATGACGTGTTAACAGACAGTCGGAGGGCGGGTGCAGGAAACGAGCCTCGCGACGCTTCCAAGAGTGCCTGCAAACAAAAGGGCCCTTCGCGAATCTATTCGCAGGTTTGCATGTTTCATGCGACAGTCGTACCCGGATCCGCTGGAGTGCTCTGTTGGTACCCCGGCGGGTCCCCGCAGTCAACAGTGCAAGGAGCACTCGGGCCGTCCTAGCTATGGTGCTAAGTCGACAATTACTTTGTGTATGCTCGAGGGGGACGCGCGGACTGGGAGCTCCTAGAACTTTCCGCGCAGATCGAAGGCGCGCATTGGACTCAAGCTGAACTAATTAAAAACGTCACGAGGCGTCAACGAAGCGCGGCCTTACAAAACTTATCTAGCAAACTCCCTTGAAGCGTTACAGTATCAAGATGTAACATTAATTAACCCATAGCAGAGTAGCAGCATTAAAACTTCAGTCCGAACTTTTCAGCCTTAGCCCTGATCGTCGCATCGCTAGCCTTTGCTTGTTCCATAAGGTATTTCATAGTTCGCTCAATCGTCCCCCGTTCATAGCACCGCCACCTTCACGCGTATTCCACCGCACTGAGCATCCATTTCATATTGCTCGATCACTTACTGGAGCCACTACGTTTGCTGGGTCATTTTTTCCACGGACAGCTATCGACTGGAATGGCCTTCCTCGCGTCATTGGTGCCATCACCTGCCTGTCGACTTTTGCGACGACCGTCACTTCTCATGTTAAAAAATTGTAATCATCACCTATATTTAATCCTACGCCTTTCGTCATACGCCGAAAGGAGTCTTTAATGTAATAAATCGAAATCAAGGCCTACTTTTAACGAACTCCATCGAATGTGCCTCGACAGCGATCCAAGGCTTATGAGTACATTTCCGATCTAACCCCGATTTTATTTACAGCAAAGTTAATTTACTTTTCATTCCTACATGTCATAACGACGTTTGAACCATGTTGTGACCTTATAATCACAATTAATCTGGTGTTTTAATCAATTTCAAATTCGCACCGCTACTCGACGCAGTAGTCACGCAGTAGTTCCTGATGTGACGTCACGCTTCTAGTTGGTAGGTGCAGAGACCGTGACGTCACAAAATCATCGACCAATGGGACTTCCGCTCCCGTTCTAGCTGCGTTTGCCGTCGACCGTGCGCTATAACGCTATCGCGTTAACATGGCACAGATAGACAGCCTTGCCATAGTGGGGGACCACAGAGCTGCCGTCCACATCGGCTCGGCGTTCCCGTGGTGTCAGTTCGGCGCCAAAATTAATGCGAGGGAAGCGCAAGCCGTCACTTTTTTCAAATGCACACAATGCAATCTATGGGCGTTGCTGTTTCGAAATCGTGCCACCTTCTTGGCAAATGGTTGCTCAATGAGATGGAGACGACCGACGAAGTTTATAACAAATTTCGAGCATCCAACTAATCATAACGGGTCAAAGTTCTGCCAGGGAATATCAACTTCACGTGCAGTAACCCTCGTAAACACCTTCAGCGAGCATCAATGTTCGCTTACATCCAAACAGGCGTGTAAACGTTCGCGTGATAGAGAATGTACCACCGTTTACGCAGTATAATGTGCGTTTCGCAAGCAACGGGCTGATAAACATATTTATACGCTTTCGGTTTAGAGGTTAAGCGTTGGTCATGGGATGAGGCACTGCACGACTCATTTGCACACGTGTCCACGCACTTTTCTACAGCGCTCGGACACGTGGAAGTGCACCGGCGTCATTCAAGAGTGGCCTACGGCTGAGAATAGCACATTTACGTCGCGCGGATAGAGATGTTTCTCATTTCCATAGAAGCTCTACCGAGGCCAGCGGCGAACGTCAGAAAAGCACCGAGCGCCTTTCACGAGAGCCCAGAAGCGTGCCTTCACTGCCGCCCTCACCGCTTCGGTGTGCACGGGATGAACGGCGAAGAGGAGGGCCGCCACCACGCTTGGCTTGCGGGGAACCACCATGGAGCAGACCCTGCGGACAGAGAACGCGCACTGGAGACGGACACGCACAAGCCCAGAAGTGGGCGCGGGATTGCGGCCCTCTGATGCCGAAAGACAGGGGCGCCTTTAACGCGAACAACTGCACCCTTCCAGTTGACATTTTGCGAGGACGTGGCTCCTTCCAATCACTGGTAAGAACCCCTATTATACGCTCACTCATTGAGTCGGACTACCCTTTCCGCCCGACGCTAAAAGCAAAGCACAAAAATGAAAGGATAGCCTCGGGGGTGGCGAACGGGCAAGAAAAATTCGAGGGCCACTTAAGCTCCGCCTTAAGGCTATGACGCGGTAGCGTTAAATTGCTTCCGCCAGCGGTCTGCGCTCCTCTTTGCATGTCACTTCGCAGACACGGACGGTGTTATTCGTTTCATTTTTACCTTTTTTCGTTCTAGTTAGATTCAATAATTTTTAGTTTTGCATTTTTTTATCAGTTGCCCCGAGACACGCAGGGCCTCTTTTTAACCAAATCGAACGAACGCTCCTCACTGGTCAATGGGTATAGTGCGCCCGGCACCCAAGTTCGAGTTCCTAGGGCGAGGGAGTTGGAGATGAGGGACTTCAGAGTTACCCGCAGGAAGTATTGTGGCTGTGACGTCAAGACCCTCTCGACCAATCCCCGTTTTCTCGACACGCCAACGCCATCACCTACGGCGGTTTCTGCGCTGAACGGTACCTTGAAGCTAGCGCGTATACGTCATGCTACACGCGCGCAGTTTCCACCGCAGGAGACGGACCGTGCCTAGTATACCCGGGGCAACCGCAATGCGAAAACATGCCAGCGTTTGCCACCGGGTCTTGCCTGTCTCCGTAAAGTGCGGCGCACTGAGCTCTGTGCGAGAGCAGAACGCGTGACGGCTAGAAATGAGCACACGCACTGAAGTTCAGGACCTCTCACCTTCGACGTCTTATCGCCAGCCGAAAACAGCACCGCCCTCCTACATATTTGCACTTTAATGCACAGAGCTCTTAATGGGCGGTTATGAATTAGTGTTGCTTACAATGCGCAGTAACCTGAACGGCAACGTAATTCTCTTCGCACAAGGGAGTATGACAAACAGGACTGTATTAATGTTCTCTAACAACACCTACCCCGTCACTTACACAAGGAAAAAACGCATTGTTACAGGCCGCAATTAAGGGACTTGTGAGCTGGTGATGCGAAAGCATTGATGGCTTAGTTACCTGTAGTTGCATTAAATTTTGCGAGTAATTTACTTGTAGTGTCTAGATCCACTAATCCGACTCATTCCACCCACTAATGCATCTCAATCCGACTTTAATATTGTTCCGACATAGTCCACCCACCAATCCATCTTGATCCACCCATTAATCAGTCTGAGGCTTTGAAACGCCACTTTTTGGGCGACGCCTAATTTCGAGGCCGATGAGGCATCTAATGCTGTCGCAGTAATGACAACGGCCGCTCGTACAAAGCTCAGTCGCCTCCCGAGCACAAATCCCTACCTGAGGAAGAGCATGCAGACGAGTGAATGCAGGATCACGTTCCCCAGGTGGTATCCCGCGGGTCGCAGCTCGTGCAGCCAGTAGTTGAGGCGGAAGGTGAGTACGCACAGCGGCCGATACGACTTGTGGCTCTGCTCCTGCGAGGGACGGTGAGGAAAGGGCTGAGCATCGCTCGGCAGTTAACAAAACAACGCCACACGCACTTCGGCCCCAAAAGGAAACCAACACAGGTTTCCGACGCAGGAGCGATACATACAGCGCTTAATTTCAGTGCGACAGAGATAAAGGGCAACTGAATGGGTTTTAGAAATCTGCAAGCTTAAAGGTGCCCAATGCGCGAAACTTGCACGTAAAGCATGCGAAGTCCTTTCGGGCTAGCATTTGAACTGGTGATGTAATCGCCGATTAAAATTGCAACTGCCTTCAAGCTTCTCCGCACTGCACAGCGCCAAGTGGGGGCGCATCATCACGTCATCGACGGTACCAGTACATTTTCAAAGTATGACCACTTGTTTTCAATGAAAAAAAAAAAAACTAACGCCACCGAAGGCAAAGGCCGCCGATTGTTGTTCCAACGAGGCACGGCAGGGTGTGCCTGAGGGCAGCCGAAATTTAAAATCTTACCCTCCGTGCGTTTTCATGGGCGGCTGCGTTTTTGTGGAGGAAAAACGCTAAGGCACCTGTGTGCTGTGCGATGTCAGTGCACGTTAAAGATCCCCAGGTGGTCGAAATTATTCCGGAGCCCTCCACTACTGCACCTCTTTCTTACTTTTTTCTTTCACCCCCTCCTTTATCCCTTCCCTTACGGCGCGGTTCAGGTGTCCACCGATATATGAGACAGATACTGCGCCATTTCCTTTCCCCAAAAACCAATTATTATTATTATTATTATTATTATTATTATTATTATTATTATTATTATTATTATTACCCTCCGTGCCACCACCCAAGCTTATCCGCACTCCTGCGGTGCTGTGAGGCGAAGCCTACAATTCCATCACCGAATACGTCACTATTTTGAATGCTAGTGTTTTCAAAAACGCTTCGCATGATTTACTTGCAGGCAATATATGTTTGAATTCTTTAAGAGCGCGGAATTCCCCTAAAATGGTGCAGTTGCCCTTGAAGGGTCTCGCTCAGCGGGAAACTCGTCGCTGTAGTCGTTGTCAGCGCGAATGAAAAAAAAAAAAACCACTGCATCCCTGCGCCAGGAGTGGTACGAGGACTCCCACGGAACTGTGAATGTAACGTAGACCAATTCCGCCTATATAGAGATTAAGCCATTGATGTTATCGCGCCCTACTTTGAAGCAGAGCTTGTGTGTCCCCTCCTGTTTTTTTGTTGTTGTTATCGTTGGGATAAATGTTTCGCGAAGTGGAGAGTTGGACGAAGACCCATCTGGTCGGGGACAATCACATTAAAGCGTGAAAATGTGGGCGCCAACCAACAAAACTGGGAGTAGAGAAGAGCGCGGGCTCTAGCCTGTTCTTGAACATTGCACGGTAATATTATCAGCTGTTTGCGACCCTCGAATGAATGCGTACAAATTGCTTTAACCGCACATTCTTTTCGCTACCGCGTGAGTGAGAGCTACGGCATCTCCCTTTCCTTTTATTCCCGCTAGTCGCAGCTCAGGTGCAGATGCGCGGCTAGCAACACATCTTTTCCTTCCATTGTTATAGCCCCTAACAACAACTAGTGTGAAGGGTGAACGCAAAGCTTTTAAGCTCTCTGAGCTGGGTGAACTTGCTTCGAGGCTTTAATGTAAGTATTAGTTCACTTTTAGTTTCTAGATGCTGAAGCACAGTTCCAGGAAAGGCTGCTTACTGCGGTCCGCTGCGGCGGCTTGGAGATCGGCGCGCGGCTCGATCTCTGTCGCCGTCACGTCGGCCTCGGCATGCAATTTCTGCCTCCGCTCGCCGCTTTTCGCTGCGTGCACTGCGCTGGCCTCGTGTGCAACCTTCATGCTTGGCCCGAGGAGAAGTGAGGCGGCTCATTTGCCAATTGCCTCCTCGAGCTGCTCTACCAATCACATTAATGAGTGGCGCTTTTCCTTGTTTCGCCATTATGTTTCGACATTGCAGATTTACCTGTTGTAAAGTGCACGTCACGCACTAGAAGGCTGCGGCTCTCGCTGTCGAAGTTTTTTTTTCTATGGGGGTTTAACGTCCCAAAGCGACTCGGGCTATGAGGGATGCCGTAGTGAAGGGCTTAGGAAATTTCGACCGCCTGTGGTCCTTTAACGTGCATTGACACCGCACAGTACACGGGTCTCTAGAATTTCGCCTCCATCGAAGTTCAACGGCCGGGATCGAGCCCGCGTCTTTCCGGCCAGCAGCCGAGCACCATGAGAGCCACCGCGCGGTGGCGGTCGGTCGAAGTCGGCACGTTTAATGCGCGCGCCACTCCACGGTTGTGTGTTAAGCGCGCCTTCGTTCGCTGCCACAGCGATACTCCGTGGTGAGAAAAGATTATGTTGGTCGGAAGACTCCTTTCGCGGCCACCGCTGCCTTTGGAGCGAGCAAATATCGCCAGACTGAAACGACGCCGCGTGCAGGCTGCGGGAGCCGCTGGTTCATGAACACGGTGGAAGCATATCACGGGATCCCTTTCACTGACGTCAGTGCAAGCTATGTATAGCGTCGCTCCAGACCGATTCCAGCACTGGAAGGAAGATGTTATCGACCGTAAAAAAACAAAAAAAAACACTGAAATAACTTCGACCACTTCTAGTTAAGAGAGCAGACCAGCGAGATGCAGGGAACCAGTTCAGCGGGTAATCAAGTGTCTATAATACCACAAGGATATGCCCACGCGGGGTCGACAATATAAAGACCGAAAACTTAAGCATCGAATTCCATGGGCAGGAGAGGAAGAACCGAGAGACCAGGCGGGAGCCGAGAAGGAGGCGTGAACAGATTCTGGCAAATTCTCGAAACCTTATAAAAGTGAGGAATAAAAAGGCAAAAGGTGGGAGCCCGAAGCACGCTCACACCGGTGCCGTATCCATGACCAAAATGCAACGACGCAAAAATCGTCTCGAGGCGCACGGAGGAAAGGGAGCGGGAGAGCAAGCTGACGCGGCACAAGGAAAAACGAACTGTGCGAACAGAAACGCAGTGTGTGTTCGCGCTAGTGTGGAAACTGGAATAGGACTCGAAAGTGAAGGACAAAAAGGAAACGAGAGCAGTTTGTGCTTCTGCAGGAGAGAAAACATAAGGGAAGGAATAACAAATTACCAAACAAACAACAACAACACTAAACAAGCTCGTAGTCGACACTGAACGGCGGAGCGGAAAGAGCGACCAGAAGAGGTGCAGGCTATAATGCGGCCTGAAACAGGCGTAAACGCAAGTATACAAGCACAGACTTCTCGACGCAGTGCGGCCGGCGGCCAACTACGTAGTAAACAGTGTAGCCGTGCTGTGGCAAGCAAGCAAAAGGAACGCAGTCACGAGGGGACCCCAAAATGAGCGTCGCGGACTCCGGTGTACGCCGCGTCGTCGCCCGTTTACGACTGCCGGCCTCCGATAACTTCCAGCCGCGATTCAGGAGCCAAACAAGTTCGCCGCCAAACGACGAAGCATGGCGCCCCTTCGGTTCTTTACCGTTCAAGGCACCGCGACAACGTTCTTTTTTTTACTTCTTCCCCCATTACCTGGTTTCGTACGGAGCCAGGGCAAATAGAAACGAAGGAATGTAATGCTTTTTCTGGGGGGGGGGGGGGGGGGGGGGGGGGGGGGAAGCAACGAACTGCCTCTGAACGGGCTGTTTTACTCCGCCCAAGATGGCGGCGGCACAGTGTGCCCCTCTACAGTCCTCGGTCTCCAGAGCTGGATAGCGCAAGCCTCTAGCCAGCGGCTTGAGGACAGTGTCCGGACCCGCTGGCGTCATCTGCGCGCGGCGCAGCCTCGTACGACCGAAGGGGGGCAAACAGGCCTTGAAGAGCACGGGGCGAGACTTAAAAAAGGAGGCGATGCCGCAGTCTGCCCTCCAGGTGGCTGGGAAACCACCGCAAAACCGACTGGCGAGGCGCAGGGACAGTCGTAATACCAAACAGCAAGGGGTACGAACGTTATTGGCCGGCGGCACAGTCCAAGGGCTGTCTGGTCGTAATGCTGGGCGTCGTTTGCGCGCGCTTCCTATTGAGGCGAGCCTGAAAGCAGTGCGTCAGTTGGACTTGGCGGATGCGGAGGCGGCGTGTTCTCGGCGATAACGAGGGCAGCGATGTGATGGACGAGAGTAAACGGATCCATAGGGACGGAAGGGATGGAGCCCCCCGTTTAGGGGGATATTTTCGCGAGTGCCTCTCAAGGACAAAAAATGCGGCCGTTTTTTTTTCTTTATCCCTCCTCATAACCTTCCTCTTCTGCCATGCTAAAACAACGTATGGTTCAATTTTCCTCTACGCTTGCGCTTCTTTCCCGACGACTGCATACACCTCGGCATCCGTCTCCAACTGGTAGTTTGCGTTGTTAACCTCGCGGGTATTCGCGTACTCACAACAAAGCTGACGATGTATTTTGCCCTTCTGCACATTGAATACAACTTCAGAGCGTTCCTTTCTATCTCACTTCTTTCACTGCCTCTACCATTCCTTCCAACGTGAAAGAGAAAAAAGCTATAGATCCACGCTCAGAATAATTAGTTCTCCTACTGTGTTTAAATAAACGCAAACCTGTAATCTAAGAAGCAGTGCCTGCATTAAGCGCACAGTTTCAGCCCCGTCCATATAGTGCTCGGTTATTGACGCACCGTTCTAAGTATGGCGCTACTAAACCCCGAACTTCTCCATCACTCCACACTCCTGACGTTTCTTTGAACGCGTATGCAAAAGCTGACCAAAGAGTCTGGAAAGCGTTCACACCAAGCCCTGGGGTGCATCATTAACAATGCATAGACATGTTTCAGGAAGAGAGATTTTGCATCCAGTCGAGGAAGAAAGCAAAGAAAGAACGCACAACATTCCACTGTCGCAGAACGCCTGCTCTATAGAGACGACAGTCTCACGGAAATGGAGTTCGATACCTCCATGAAGTAGAATAGACTCTGGCAAAGCATGACAAGGCTATCTTATGCCCAAGGATAAAAACGATGCACCTTGATTGTTTATCTGCAATGAAAATGATAAGTGACTGGAAGAGGCTTCCGCAACGAGCTATCAGTTCAGGTACCCGGGCTATCTATCTGCATTATTCCCTCATTTGAACAAGCGCAGAGCGCGATATCTCGCTCTTCACGTTCCGGCTTAGCTCAAGTTGAGTGCGGTGAGGGGCTAGTTGGTACGGCATTATGGAAAATATATGAATAACTGCGCAAAAAGGACGGGACAAGAGAGAAGAAGAAACGTGTGTTTCTTATCTCTTGTTCCGTCCTTTTTGCGCAGTTATTCATATATTTTCCATAATTAGCTCAAGTTCCTCATTAGGTTCGGCACCCTGTTTGTCTTTGATTTGCATACAGAACCGACTTTTAACTTCTTCTGAACTGACTCATATCTTGTCTTCTTTTAAAATTGCGTTTTTTTCTTCTTCTTCCTAGTGCCTAGGAAACGTGTCACGTTTGCGTGTGCATGCCTTCGCATATGGATCGACTCATGCCCATGCCGTCGAAGATTTCTTACTATGCACTGCAATGGCACTGCGAAGTGCACTATCGCATGAGAGAGCAGCCTGGCCTGGGTTGTCAACTACAGTGAATAAACGAAATGAACAATGACTTGAATAAAATGGTGATATATGGAATAAATAGTGATTTTTCGGAAAAGCAAGCGGAAAACTCAGTAACTTACGCGTACTGCATCATCGATAAGGAAAACAGCACTCCCGCAAGCAACTTGCTTGCTTGTCTTAGAACCTTTCAAACGCACCGTAATGTAAAGGTGCAGATAGTAGCGCGTAGACGGTTTTGCTAGCCCCATGCACGAACACGCCAAGCCGTCTTCCTATGTCGGCCGAAAACTGAGGGGAGGGCTCCGCCTTAAGGGTATGACGCGATAGCTTAATAGGGTTATATGCGGAATTGGCCATTCTCTACATTCAGAGGCTACAGGGAGCCTTCATACCACTGCTGGCGCAGTGGTGCAGTGGTTAAGCGATGCGCCACTGCGCCGGCAGGTGGCTGTTTAACAAGCCACCGGTGGCCTTGTGGGAGACTCAGGTTGCTCGTCCCGAGCGACCTCTTGCGACCAGTCATTAACTGAACTGCCACCTGCCACGGAGGGCAGCTTGCTCACAACGCGGTGGGCTGGTTGTGATGATGTCACAACATGACGTGACCTACGTGCCAGATAGGCCAACCGGTTTTTCGCTCACAACGCCGCCGCCGACAATGACTGGAACGAAGCCATCGCCAACGACGCCGGATTTTATGCACAACGGGAGACTGAAAGGGACACTGAGGAGAAATTGAAGTTGGCTTGCATCGATAGAATACCAGCTCCTGATCCCGAAAACGCCACTCTTACTGAAAACAAAACTCTTGTAAGGTAGAAACAGCAAGAACCAAAATACAGCTATCGCCGAAACAGCCCAATCTCGCAAGTACAGGCCTGGTGACGTCATAGGACAAGAGACGCCACCTTGGAGGAATTTTCCTTACTCCATGGACGCCATGAATCTCTGAGGCTGACAAAGAAGGGTTGCGCGCTTCAATATTCAGGTAAGTTTTGTTTTGGAACCGACAATGCACTTTTATCACAAAAGGAACACAGACAAAAGACAACCTGAATGTTGGAAGCAAACAAAACCGATGCTTGGTGGCGCCACAGGCGGCAAGGAGAGTTTCTGTTTGTTATGGCGCTTCGCGTCTATGCCTTGAAATCTGTGTGCGATTTAATTCACGGGTATATAATTGCATCAGGTCGATTCTTATGCCAAAATGTGAATTCACGGCTTTTACACTTCCTTTTTCTTTCACCTTTTTTCTCCAAATTTGCTCCTTCTTCACAAAATTATCCAATTATTCCACTCCTTACCCATGTGTGTATTTGTATCAACAATGTACCTTGGCCAATCCCCCACTGTGGGTACGTGCCATTCAACCAGAGGCCATCATCATCATCATGGGCTTTGCGTGCCCCGTGGTTTTGTTTCTGACGCGCCTCGATTTACAAGCGCCGAACAGCAGAGGAACTGCAAGTGCCGCTTCAAGTGTAGTTAACCTTTGAAGGAGCCTGTTAAGGCTGGTCAGATTATCGCCACGGTCGATGAAAAACTATGATGGCACGATGGTCGGTGATCGTACAAGGCAGTTAGCAGTATAAAGAGCACTTGTGTCTTCGGACGCTCGCCCGGCGAAACATTCCCGGCTGTGCCAGTCGACTTCAAACTACTTAACGGAAATCGTTTATTAGGGACGGGAGACAAGATGCAAGGCAGTTAAGGAAAAAAATTGCTGGTGGCCTAGCTCTGTTAGGCCAGGATATGCGAAAGGAGGAGGAGTGCATTCGCTAGATGCGCCTTTATTCACGGTAGATGCTTGAGCCGTCGTGGCGGACGCTGCCTGTGAAGGCATGACTTCATGCTAAGTAGATGCTTGCGCCATGAACGGTTAATTGTCGCCTGTGCAATACACCAGAGACAATTGACCATTGTTTTGCTCTGTGCACTGATGCTATATATCTTCTTCTGGGACATTTTACAACGAAAAATTAAGAAGGACATTGACATCACACCCTACAGTATTCGTTTTTTGCCCGCGGAGAAAAACAGTGCTCTGACATATGATCTATTTATGTTGCTGGGACTATTTAGTCTCTGGAAGAGCCGCATGATGGACCGCCACGCCGAATCATCACGGTCGTCGAAATCTTTGTTTCGTGAACAATGAGCTCTGGTGCGGGGAGTATTTGCTGCCCTGCAAGAGCCGCCTAGCTGGCTCCCCTATTTGGATGCAAGTGTGTGCCTCCCAGACTTTTGATGCTTTGGAAGGAGGGTTCATGCAGGGGTAAGGTGGCCTGGTGGTTTGTGGCGTAAGCGTGCTTAGACTTTTCGGCACTATTTCCATGCAATAAAGAAAAAAAAAGAGCAGTCGTGGCGGAGTGGCAGTGTCTGCGCCTCAAACGCCCGTTGAAGCGTCACGCATCGGTTTTACTTTGAAGCCGCAAACTTTAAACGCGAGCGCCCTTGAGCACCCATCCGTTTTTTTTTATGCAAAAAAAAATATTAACCTGGCCCTTGCAACCGTGACAAACCTCCTCGACGCTGCCTGCTGCACCGTGCAACAGCGCCTTTCAAGGAATCACAATCCATGGGCCCCAAAGCCTCGGCCAGCCTCAGAATCAGAACGTTTATTCACGCAGAAATTGATACACAAAATGCTGCGTAGTCATCTGGATCCTTAGCCGCTATGGCTAGTGATGGATCCATTACAAACATTGTCAGAGTTAAACAATCACTATATGGAGCATTGCTATGAGCAACAACACGTGTTTAGCTTGGTGCATCAGATTGCTTGTTAAGGTAGTGGCGTTTTAGTTTAGAAACAAAGTTGGACGTGTATTTCATGTAACACGGCACGGTATTCCATATTTTAGCCCCGATAAAAGAAATTGAGCGCCGCCCATATATGTTGTGAGCTATGGGTAAATTAAAATTATTGTGCTGTGCCTGCCTAGTGTCACGTTTGGGAGAGATGAATATGGAAGAAGGATGTGGAGAGTTCGTGCTAATTATCTGGCGGACTAAAATGGCCGTTTTGTACTCACGTACATTGGTGAAGGGCATTATGTTTAATACATCAAAAAGAGGTTTGGATGGTATTGCTCTCGGTGCATATGATATTATTCTGACAGCCCTTTTCTGGAGAGTGCTAACTTTTGCTAAGTAAGATGCGAAGGTGAAACCCCAGGATTCAATGCAGTATATTAAATGGTTATGGAAAACGCTGAAATATATCATTCGTAGTGTGTTCTTGTCAAAATGTTTTTGTGCTTTAATTAGTGCATAGCACCCAGAGGTTAACTTTTTGCATAAGTTTTCTATATGAGGTGCCCAGTGTAGATTCTCATCAAGAGTTACTCCTAAATATTTGTAGCTTTGAACCCGTTCAATTGGTAATCCATCGAGATGCAGACTACATTCTACGGGGGTAGATTTACGACGGGAGGTGAAAGCAATGAACTTTGTTTTTTTAACATTTAGCGCTAGTTTGTTAGTGCTAAACCAATTTGCTGCTTTTTGGAGGCTATCATTTGCAAGTGATTCAGCCTTTTCTGCCGACTGATGAGGTATTAGTAGAGCTGTGTCATCTGCGTACATGACTGCTTGTCCATGCTCAATGAAACGAGGAAAATCATTTATAAAGAGGGAAAAAAGCAGGGGGCCAAGTACTGACCCTTGCGGAACTCCTGTCCTAACTTCCCCCATTGAAGATCTTTGATCTGAGATTTGCACGAATTGCATGCGGTTAGTTAGGTAGCTACGAAAAAAATTGCTGGCTGGTCCTCGAAATCCATAACTTTCAAGTTTCTCTAACAAAATGCCATGTTTAACAGTGTCGAATGCTTTTCTAATGTCAAGGAATATGCCTATAATAATCTTGTTTGAATTTAAAGCCCGGTTAATTATTTCTGTTGCTGAGTGTACTGCTGTGCCTGTAGAATGACCTCTGCGGAAACCATGCTGTTCTCTGGCTAAGATGCCATATTTTTCAACAAAATCCTGTATTCTCTTAGCTATTAGTTTTTCGAAGAGCGTATTAATGCAACTCAGTATGGTGATTGGGCGGTAATTTTCTACATCATTGGGATTGTCGTTTTTGTAGATCGGTACAACTCTCCCAATCTTGAGCGTTTCAGGATAGATACCCGATAAAAAAGCCTGATTAAATATTTTTTCCAGTGGAAGGCAGAAAATATGAATGTTGTCCTTAATGATGTTCACTGATATTTCGTCATGACCCATAGCTTTATTAAGCGACATCTGGCGGACGACAGCAACAATTTCGGCAGCTGTTATCTCTGTGTAAGCAAAAGTATTAGAGCACGGAGTTGGCAAAACAGTACAAGAGTTGATTTGCAAGGTGGCAGCTATATTATTACCTATGTTAAGAAAAAAATGGCTGAACGTTGAAGCAAGACATGCTAGGTCAGAGTTGAAGGCACTGAGCTCTGGCAAAATACTACATTTCTCGGGGGATCTAGTAATGGAAGCGATTATCCGCCATATTTCTTTTGAGTTACCTTGGGCTTTCTTAACCAGGTTGCTATAATACTGTTTTTTTCGCCTCCGCATCATAGAAAGTGACATATTCCGTATGCTTCTGTACTTTTCCTTGTAATAATTGTTGTTTGGATTTTTCATGAACTTAGTATGCCAATGCTCTTTTAGTCTGATTATGGAAAGTATTTCTTCATTCATCCAAGGACAAATAGGTGAATGAAGGCGCCATGCTCTGCGAGAGTTGTATTGCTTTTGGACGCAACATGATGAAAGCAGCGTGCTGAATGCATTATATGCTTTGTTGGCGTCATCAAAATCGATGCTTGAAAAGTCTTTTTCTTGGATAGAAATTTTTGTTGCCTCATAGTCCCATCTAGGTGACATATGAGTGTTGTCCTTGGAATGATGTACAGCTATTGTAGGAGCGATAAGAAAGGTCTGGAAATGGTCTGTAATGTTATATTTTATCACACCAAATTTCAAGGGGCTGACATCCAAATTTGATAATATGTGATCTATTGTAGATGATGATGGCGTTATTCTGGTTGGACTTGCTATATGGTTTTGAAAGCCGTAGGATGACAAAAGATTTACGTATTCACTACTAGATGAAACAGCTGTGTTGATGTTAACGTCGCCACAAATAACCGCTTTTTTTTCCTTATTTGTGAGGCTGTACAGTGCCTCTTCTAGTTTGTCCAAAAATGGCTGAGTTCTAGACATGGGTGGACGGTACATGACACCAATAACCATGTTGTTCCCTAGTTCTATAAAGAGCATTTCGTAGTTACCCATACTGGTCTCTGTAATGTCCAGTAATTTTTTGTAAGTGATTTCCGATGACAGGTAAAAAGCTACACCACCGCCTCTAGAACCAGCCGCTCTTGGCAGGGACACAAATTTATAACCAGGTAGATTCAGAGATTCGTCTCCTTTAAGCCACGTTTCTGAAATTGCTATGACGTCATATCACATTTTCTGGTGAGAAAGAAAGGCAGCGAGTGAGTCATAGTTTTTATGCAGACTTCTAATGTTGCAGTGTAGTAAAGATATGTTTTTTCCACGTATTCTGGCTGTGCTGTTCAGCATTTTTATGCTTGTCGCTATGTAAGCGCAATGCTTTAGAAAAAAGGAAACGGCTATACTATCTTAGACAGGTCGTCGCGAGTGGCTATGTGTATGACAGTGGAATTTTCTGCTTTCCTTGCCAGTATTTTAGAGTTAGAGACCCAGACGAACTTCCAGTTGTTGGCTTTCTTACGGGCAATTGCCATTTCAAGCAATGCTTTGTATTCGGGGCACAGGTGCTCGTTCAGGTACACGGGTGTGGTCTCGGAAAAACCGATGTCATTTGCGGATAGCCTCTTTTTCCTTGCAGACTGCAAAAATTTGTCCCGAGCTGCGCGTGAAGCAAACTTGACAATGACGTTCTTTTTGGGCGCGACGTGCCGACCGTGTCCTCGCCCCTCGCGATTCCCCGCACTGGGGTTAAGATATGTAATTAGCAACGGCTGCTCACTGGGGAAGGGGGAAACGACCCGCCGGCGCCTAACCTAACCGTGCTCCCTGAAAAGCATCACACGCTCTGTGGGGCTGAGGTCGCTGAAATGCAGGCCGGAGTTTTTGCGAGAACTTCGTTGGCGGGTTCGGGAACGGGACCCATCGTAAGGCGCCGGGCAAACGCAAACGAAGCGACGGTAGCGACCCCCGATAAATACCTTCAACGTGCGGCGGCGGTAGCTTTCATTTCGGCTGCTGCTAGACCGCACCGCTAGCCGCCAGAAATCACAGAGTCTGCGTTTACGTCACGTTTCACGTCACTTTGTTTTGTGACGTCATAAGAGTCGCCGTGACATCATAAGAGTGCGCCGAGTTTGAATGCGAGAGCGGGAAAAACTTCGAATCCAAATTTCTTTGAAATAAATGCATCTTTCGCTCCTGGACAAGCGGCAGCAAAGCCATGAAATGCCGAACTATCAGATTTTCCTAACAAAAAAAAAATTGATAGAGTTCTCCTCACTGTCCCCTTAATGCCACCGCGTTGAAATGTGCATTCACTCCTCGGGAAACAAGACGGTAAAGTGTTGTATGCGAAGCACACTGGCGCGCGCGCTCGGTAAGGGCGACGAGATCGGTCCACCCAGTATACCCAGGTAGAGGTATGTATACATGCTTCAGGCAGACTATGGGTGGCACCGTTGTGGAGGGTTCCGTACTTTACACCACTCGGGGTTATCTAATTAACGTTCGCTGACCTCGGGCGTTTTTACATTTCCGCGCTCATCGAAACGCTGCCGCCGCGACCCTGATTGGAGCCCTTTACCTTGCGCTCAGAAGCCATATGGAATTGCCACTAAACCATCGGGGTGGGGCGGCAGATCGGTCTGTGGAGAGCATATCTCAGCGCTGCGCCACAAAGAAACAGTGGAAAAAGCCTGACCACATTTACATTACCGCGAAATTGCTGAATGATGTGCAGAGTGCAGGCTTATTGAGCCACTACGGGAAGGGGGCCTTCGCGTGGTGCGGAGCAGCGCGGGGCGGCGCGCCAGCGAAACGGGGGGGGGGGGGGGGGGGGGGGGAGGGTGGAGAGGGGGGGGGGGGTGATCCACGTCCAGGGACGAAGATGAAGAAGGAGCGCCCAGCGAAACGGAGCGGCCAAAAGACTGACTTTGCAATTCCACTGGGCGAGTTACACTCGGCCAGATGTAGCTATCGCGTCGCTCCAGCTTTGACCAGAGCTAAACCACAGCCATTTTTTCAGGACGTGGTGTGCGGTGGATATTATTCCCCTGCCGTAATTGCCGCAGGCCGATTGCGAGTGGCTGAGGGTACAAGTTGTTTCTCCCTTCGGGCTGGAGACTCTTCTGCCTCCAAATCGTGCGGGTGGTGCGTATAGCGGCAGTGGTTAGCCTTTGCAGCGCATGACGAACTACACTGGCCGTCGCTGCCGACCACGATGCGTAGAGTGCATAGTCTCCTGGAGTCGGAGCGTCCTAGACACCCCACCGCGGATTCCTCCGCTGATTTGTCCCTTTTGCCCTGCTCCCGCCACGGAAGCAACGCTAAACCATTTCTGGCGGCACTTGCCCGGGACTTAATTTGGTCAGTCGAGGCTAGAACCCATGCATAAGGATATATGGGCCTCAATGTCGACTTCGGCTAGATTCCAGTTAAGAAACTAGCAGCTGCACCTTTCCATCTAACTGTTGCCAAAGGACGAATTTGCGCAACAAAAGATAATAAATAAATGACTAAACTGAGCAGGTGTTTACCGCTGCATACCTTGTGGATGGGTGTCCCCCAGAAGTCGTTGGCGAAGAGGCGGCCGATAGGCGTGGAAGGCCGCAGGTCCCTGTTGTCGCGCACAGCCGACGCGTCATCGAAGACGAATCCGCAGCCGAGCGCGTTGGCGTAGCACAGCCACGATAGCGCGCCCACGGCCAGGTACCAGCGCCAGCCGACGCGGCGGCCGCCGGGAAGCCGCCATGTCGGCTCTCGGTCGCAGCCAGACTGCGAGGAGACGATGAGCCTCATGTAGAGAAGGCAGAAGCGAACAATGGACACAACGCTCTACGATAAATGCGATTTCGGCCGTTCATCTAAGCAGTCATGCAGATGAATGCACCGAGGTCGACTCTGCGACTCCGGTACCAAGAGCACCTTGCGTTTCAAAACTGCATCGCAAAAGAGGAGCACGTGGAAAGCATTTCTGAACACTTAGAGAGACAGCTGTCGGCGGCTCTGAGGACGGCTTCCGGGCAGCTCCAAAGTCGAGAGCACAAACGAAGCGTGCGCCCGGTCATCGCGCTCTCTTTTCGAGTCTAAATTGGACCGCACTTTTGATACTGACATCCTACTACACTCGTGCTGAGCACAGAACCACTGGTGTTTCTGAGGGCCAGCTTAAGCGGTGAGATACAAAGTAGAAAACGTAGCGCAAAAAAGGACAGGAACACAGACAGACATACTATAAACAAAAACGTAGCATATGGACGGGACGAAGAAGGGCGAAGACAGTAGCAACCGTTCTGTCTTCGCCCTTCTTCGTCCCGTCCATGTGCTACGTTTTTGTTTATAGTATGTCTGAACAACTGGTCCCTCAGTATACACAGAAAGACAACACACACAGCGCTAACTTCCAACAAAGCCTTATTTCGCAAAGGAAGGGTGGTTTTTATTACACCGACTTATCTTACAAGCACTATCAAACCATGCGCTAGCAAATCGTATCAGACAGATATCAGAGCTCCTTTGGCAACAGAGCGACTTAAGGGCTACTCACACAGTCATCTTCCAACAGGGAAATCCATTCCGCTTCAATTATTTCTCGTGTTAAGCCGTTTTTGTGCACTTTTAAGATCACACGTTTTTTTCAGGAGCGCTATGCAATTACAAACACGGCAATGGGCTGACAAACCTTTCCCACGCATATCCTATACGTCACGCCCATGTTCCCGAAGCCAATGGTTCAGGCATCTGCCTGTTTGACCTACATACTGCTTGCCACAGGAAAGAGGTATCTGGTAAACGACATTTTCAATGCAATCAACAAATTTATTCTTATGTTTCTTTGCACAGCCAACCGCCTTTTTGGATATTTTCATATTTTTCTTGCACAAATGACTCAGCTTTTTAGGGGCTGGAAAAACCACTCCAGCTCCCGCACGCTGGGCTATTTTTTTGAGATTGTGGGAAAGCCGATGAAAGTAAGGGACGACGGCAACCTTTTCTTTCTTACGCGTAGCCTCTTGATTTTCTTGCGCTTTGTTCTGGCAGAATTCTTTTCGAACGCCTTCCGCTACAGAGACCAGAACATGGGAAGGGTATCCAGCGTTCTGGACCCGCTTGCACTTTCATGCATGAGGTGTCGGCAGGACTTGATGAGATAATTAAGAAATGAAATGCGAAACAATGGATCTTTTTAAGACTTTACAGTGCGCTGAATGAAAAGCCAACAATGGTTTTTCGCCTCGAGGTCTGAACATCCAGCATGTGCGATCATGATGCAGTATGATGTTGATGTCTAAGAATTTGATTAACCCTTTTTCAGGTAGTTCAAACGTTAGTTCTAGAGGTCGCAAATGGTTACGGAACGAGGTGAGGACATAAAGAACATCATCCTTGAAGGAACCGTAATTTCTTTTAAGTACAAAAAGAAAGTCGTCAACATACCTAAAGATATTAATGACATTGGTATCTTTTACTATATCCGCAAAAGACCTGTCCAGCTGGACTAAAAACAAATCGCTAAGGATGGGTGCTATGCAAGAACCTATGCAAATGCCTTTTTTCTGAAGGTGTGGTTTTTCATCCCACACTATGAACGTGGACTAAAGATAAAATTTTAAAAGTCCTAGAAAAGCATTTACCTAGATGCCTGATGCATTTTTAAAGGCAATAGGCCCGTACCGGTCAATACAGTCTCCAACACAAGATAACAAAGCTTCATGTGGAATGGAACAATAAAGATCTTTTATGTCAACCGAAAAAACAGATAGGCCATGTTCCGCATCTGACTTTACAAATTCTAAAACCTGCTCAAAATTGCGGACAAGGAAGGGATCTTGAATGTATAAGAACTTTAGTTTTTCTCGTAACAACAGGGCAACAGATTTCTGCCATGCACCATTCTCTGATACAATAACTCGGAAAGGAGCATTAGTTTTATGGGTCTTTGCATTGAAGAATACGGGAAGGAAGTCCTTTTTACAACCGGTAATTCCTTTGAGAATACACCCAAGGTTCAACCTATTGCACAGTTTCTTTGCTTCACCTTTTATCTTTGAAATTTTTACTTTTGGATGGCAATTAAAAGCGGAGGACACAACTTCACGTGCATTTTTATGAAAGAGCCCAGATGAAAATACAGCAAACCCCCCCCCCCCCCCCCCCCCTTTGTCTGCGGGAAGGAGGCACAATGAATGCTGTTCAAAGTAAGACTTAGCTCGATTTAGGGAAAGTCTTGAAGGGTGCAACTTAAATCACAGTAAGGTGTCGACGCCTGCGGAAACACAACGGTCAGCCTCTTGCTCGGGGATGATACGAGAAATCTGGTGAACTAACGTGAGCCGCTCCGCTGAAGAAGATTTTTTCTCAAGGCCAAACTTAGGTCCCAACGACAGAACAGATTTCACATGTCCAGGAAGATCCAGTCCTTGCGGCATCTGGATGACGCACCGGGGTGAAGCTGGCTTAATGCCAAGCTGCCTTCTGAGGTAGTCCAGTTGTCGCTGCCAAATGAAGTCCGTAGTCTGGCTGACAAGCCACTCTCGTAACGTCTTTCCTGCTGTGGTTGGGCTTGATCTTTGGTGAACCAAAAGGTGGGGATATTCCCTGTAAAGGCGAGCTGGTCGAAACGACTCAGCCTTTAGAATCTTGCACACTCCGACGCCATGACCACGTGGTGGGATAAACCCTCCGAAAAGACGCCTCCCCTCATCCGGAACCACACTGTTCCGGCAGCAAAACGAGAGTGTCCTAACGCGAATTGGCCGTGACAGCAATGATAGTAACGACAGTCCAAAGGTCCACAGAACACGAAAAAGGGCCGGTTGTACTAGAAATATAATGCAGAAGGGCAGACACTTGAGCTTGTTGGTTCATTTCAAGGGTAAAAGACGTCGCGCAAAAAGACAAGGACTCAGAAAGACAACACACGCAGCGCTGATTTCCAACAAATATTTAATTCGCAAAGTAAAGCTGTTTTTTTTATACCGACATATCTTACAAGCACTATCAAACCATGCGCTAGCAAAGCGTATCAGACAGATACAAAAGCTCCTTTGGCAACTGAGCGACTGAAGAACGGCTACTCACACAGTCATCTTCCAGCAGAGAAAATTCTTCCTGAAAAAAACGCAAGAAAATCAAGAAGCTACGTGTAAGAAAGAAAAAGTTGTCATCCGTTACTTTCATTGCATTTTCCACAATCTCAAAAAAAAAAAAAATAACGCAGCGTGCGGGAGCTGCAGTGGTTTTTCCAGCCCCCAAAAAGCTGAGTCATTTGTGCACGAAAAATTTGACAATATCCAAAAAGGCGGTTGGCTGTACGAATAAACATAAGAATAAATTTTTTGATTGCATTGAAAATGTCGTATATATACCAGATACCTCTTTCCTGTGGCAAGCAGTATGTAGGTCAAACAGGCAGATGCCTGAACGATAGGCTTCGGGAACATGGGCGTGACGTAAAGGATATGTGTGGGAAAGGTTTGTCAGCCCATTGCCGTGTTTGTAATTGCATAGCGCTCCTGAAAAAAACGTGTGATCTTAAAAGTGCACAGAAACCGCTTAACACGAGAAATAATTGAAGCGCAATGGATTTCCATGTTGGAAGATGACTGTGTGGGTAGCCCTTCAGTCGGTCTGTTGCCAAAGGAGCTCTTATATCTGTCTGATACGCATTGCTAGTGCATGGTTTGATAGTGCTTTTATGATAAGTCGGTGTAAAAAAACCACCCTTCTTTTGCGAAATAAACCCTTGTTGGAAGTAAGCGCTGTGTGCGTTGTCTTTCCGTGTCCATGTGTTTTTTTGCGCTACGTCTCCTGGACTTGAAATGAACCAACAAGCCCAAGTGCCTGTCCACCCTTCCGTGAGATACGCACGGCGTGGAGAGCGGGACATGTGGTTCGTGTCAGACCGACCTATAGCAGGTCGTCACAAACGCAGTCTGAAATGCTGGGCATCAAGCATTACTACAGACGGCAGGGGGCATGTGTGGGTCCAAGACTGTCTTTTTTTTACTCCACGCTTACAAAACGCGTTCCGGGGGTTCTGCTGGGAATTTTTAAGTGCAAATGTAAAGGAGGAGGCCTTAAGAGCCCCCGGTCAGATGACGGAAGTATATTCTCTTCAGTAACTCTGCGTATGAGTTGCAGCGTGATTTGAAATCCGGACAGGAAAGCAGAGCACGCTTGCAAATCGGTAAGAAGAAAACAAACGCAACCATCAACAGCCTCCCGAAGAAACTGAGTATATGATAGGTCGCGCGGTGTTACATGTAGCATGGCAGTGAGCTTCAGTCTCGTGCAAGAGCAACCGTGTCCTTGGCGTAGAGCGCTTGAAAGGTGCACGCAGCAAGCAAGCTACGTCCGGCCACAGCTCGTGGGATACAAAGACTGTGCTTGATCCGAAGCGCCGCCACGTGAACGCACAATCCAGATAAGCACGACAACATCATCTCAAACCCGACAGCTGTAATTTAACTTTTCAGCTTGCAGTGCAGTGCTCGAGTGTTCAGGGGTGACGAGGAAGAAGAAAGAACGAGAATAAGAATGGGCTGGGACGCATTAGGCGGACGCCCACAAGTCAGCCACGTACCAAAAGAGGGGCCCAGGGCAACACTTTCTTCCCCCCCCCCCCCCCCGACTTTTCTTGGCAGTACAAATTCTCTAGATGATGCTTGGCAGTACCCTTGTTGGTTTTGCCAATCTTCCCTCCCCCCGATACAAGGATTTACACCCTCCCAGAAGCCTCCACTCACCACGGCCGGAGCGGAGCGGCGGCCGCTGAAGCCTGGCCGTGCGCTCACCTGCAGCGCATGAGACGGGGCCTCTGCCCCCTTCGCCGAAATCCAGCCCAAGCCCCGCTGTGCATCGCGGCTAGGAGAAATAAACCAGAGAAACCCCTGCACAGGAGACGCACTTGGGCGGGGCATGCACCGAACAGGAAAGCGATGTGGTCCGTCATATTTCCGTATTCTGTATTTGTACATAGTGCATGTTCCCCTAACCCTATCCTTTCTTACTATTAGCAGGAATACATTAGCATCAGCATTAGCAGTTGCTGCGGTAGCAACATCTTTTCCTTCCATTGTTATTTCATTAATAAATAGCCACTAACAACAAAGTAAAGGTATAAGAGTGCACACCAGTGGGACGGAAGCGCAGCCGAAACAGCAGAAAATCGGTTGATGCAAACGCGGACGCATGTGGCTCAGCGCAGGACTGATTGGCGATCCATCCAAGAGAGGCATTTTTCCGACGGCGAACTTCGAAGTGGGCACAAGATGGCGAAGGGTAGCTCGACACATTCAAAGTCATTCGGTTGCACCAATTATATAGGGACAGTGGGCTAATAATTAATAACAATTAGTTTTTTGGGGAAAGGAAATGGCGCAGTATCTGTCTCATATATCGTTGGACACCTGAACCGGGCCGTAAGGGAAGGGATAAGGAAGGGAGTGAAAGAAGAGAGGAAGAAGGAGGTGTCGTAGTGGAGGGCTCCGGAATAATCTCGAGCACCTGGAGATCTTTAACGTGCACTGACATCGCACAGCACACGGGCGCCTTAGCGTTTTTTCTCCATAAAAACGCAGCCGCCGCGGTCGGGTTCGAACCCGGGTACTCCGGTTCAGTAGCCGAGCGCCCTAACCACTGAGCCACCGCGGCGGGGCGGACAGTGGGCTACATGCCACTTTTCGTGGGTGAAAAAAAAAGGCGCAAAGGGAAAGAAAGCGTTGTTCCACTTCGCGTGCGATTAGTTCGGAGTCTGCCCGTGAAAGCGACTGCAGGACCACAGCTCATAGCTTAATGCGTTACCTGTTAATACGGGGTACGTTCGATCGGTCTTAAGCTATAAATCAAGTGGCGCGTGCAAGCGGTGCTTTAGGCGCGACTGGATATAGCAGGCACCTTTCCGCGTTGCCACTTGCCATGAAAGACGCACAGCGTCAAAAACAAATTAACCCGTTTGCACCGGTTCAAACAATCTACAGTTCATGCGAAGCCACTAAGGGGTCAAGATAAACAGCAAGCGTCAGTTAGCGGCGAACGGTCAGTCGGCGTTAAAAAGCGCTTACCGTGCACGCGCACGGCGGGGGCTGCAGCAGCGCTAAGTGAATCTTCAGCGCTGCGTCTAGAACAAAGCAAAGCGTCTCCCGGGTACGTCCATTAGAAAGAAGCTGCCGAGATGGCTTTCTGCTTGTTCACTCAGTACCTTTTCAGCCAGCTTGTTCTCGAAGCCTGCTCTCATTCGTTTCCCCGCTACGCCCTCACGGCTTTCTTTCTTCGAGTTTATTTTTTTCCCTGAGCCGGCGAAATAAGGAAGCGGGGAAGGGGCACAAACGACGCCGCCTAGCCTCGCCAAGTGGCGGCCCCCAGCGGAGGGCGCTAATTACAATTGATTACCCATTAAGGAATCTCGGACAGGGGCGCCCACTAAAAGTCAACGCATGCGGTCCAACCGGCGCTACACCCGGAGGAAGCGAAGTAACGGCATGGGGTGGGCAAAAGCGAAGAGGACCGCGTGTCGACGCGGATGCATATGGAGCAGTAGCTGGAAGGGCAGACGCACGCGATGGGGTCACTTGTCCTTGCGCACGCGGGAGTCGGCAGATGTCGCTGCTCCACACGCGCTTGCTGGCGACGAAATGAACGCAAAAGAGGAGGTACCAAGAGAGGCATTCTCTCCCTGTCTTTCTTTGCTACGTGTTTTATGTCCTCCTCCGCCCGCTTCTCCGCTGATCGCGATCCTTCGGGTGCAAACTAAGTGGGTTACTTAGGTGCTACCGGAACTTTCGCAGCCATTGCTTGAAAAAAAAAAATAAGAAGAACGACCAATTGGATTGATGTGGAGGAAATGCGACAGCATTCTTCTTTCACTCCCCAATGTACTCCAGTTCCGACTACACGACTACGCAAAATGTGTCACCATATACCACGGCGACTCCTCGTACCATTTGCGCCGCAGCCACTGCACTACCAAGTGACTGTTTCAAACACAGCCACCGATGGGGCTTGTCAGACCTGCAGGTTGCTCTTCCCGAGCAATGCGGGAAGGAATAGCTGCCGCAAGCCTCATTTTTTGGACAGATAGTTCTTTCGAAAGGCTGTCTATTTAGCATGGGGGCCTGCTGTTGTCCGAGGCGTTTTCTTGTTAGTAGTTTTCATTTCTGCTGAGTCATTCTTAGCCCGACGTCTCCCTCCTCTTCCTCACTGAGTGCAGAGGGGGGACAAGAAGAGGTGACCGGTGGAGAGAGGGAAATCCCCTTAAATACCACAGGCTTCACACAGACGCCGACGTCGGCGGCCCCCGACCGTTCTCGCCTTCATGGCCCTCCTAGTGAAGTCGCATTAAAACCGACTTACCACCCCTAAAATGTGCGCGCGTTGTCCCACAAGGCACGCACTGATACCGTCGACACTGCTTCTCTTCGCAAGAACTTGCCCACTCACTCTTGTACTCCTTTTCCAATCTGAATTATGCACTCTGGTGGACAACCTTCTTCCAGTGACACTGACTCTAATATTAGGAGTTATTTTTCTTCCACAAAAACACCTAAGGAACGATCAGAAATCCTATGCAACAATTCCGAGAAGCAGCTGGATTTAGCCTCGATGATGACTCTGACGCTTTAACTTTGAGGAATGCTTTTACTCTCAGCCGAAGCTTCACACACGCCTTCTCTCATTTTCTAACTGGACTACGCACTCGGCGTTCCGCGCTGCTTTCGTAGGTTGCTTACGTCCCACTGACCTCAGCCACTCGTATGTTTTCAGCTGGGCAGCACGCTAGGCGTACATCGCTCCTTAACAGGCTGCAGCGTCCGCTCGCTCCGATTTTTATGTTTTGGGTGGAGTTAGCGACTAGTTCGGCTGCTTTCTGACCTCTGTGTGTGGCCGCACGCAGCTGCCGCTGTCGACACTGCCTAGCATTTTCAGCATCGGCGCCGCACTCGAGCAGCGTTCTTTATCAGGAAGACGCTTCATGGCTGCACACTGATCCCGAGCTCCTAAGTCATAAAATTTGGGTGGCGGCGGTGATAAATCAGTAAAGAGCTTTGAACCCTGTGAACTGGAAGCTTGGGCCCTTAGCCCGGGACTCACGGCCTCAGCTGTTTGCTGCGCTCGCTGAACCAGCTGTCATTGGTCTTCCATAGCTTGAGCTGGACAGCACGACCTCCCATTGCTCAGGCTATGAGTCTGGGATTTCGGCAAGGCCTGCATGCTTTGACAAGCCGTGTGATAGAGCGTAGGGTGTTCTCCGCAGAACGGGCATGCGTTTGAGTGTAACGGGGGCAGCAGAAAGTTAGGTGGGCGGATGAGATTAACAAGAGTTTGCGGGCATAGGGGGTGGGCGCAGCTGGCACAGCTAGACAGGGTTAATTGGAGAGACATGGGAGCGGCCGTTGCCCTGCATGCAGTTATGCTGGTGGTGGTGATGATAATGATGATGTATGTGGTGTCTGAAACTGATGTATGGGTATGTTTTCGTCTGTATCTACCTCCAAGCTACGCCTTCTTCCCGCGTGAGCTTCTTGTGTGGTAAGCGGTAGATTGGCCGTTTTAGATTATGAAGGATCTCATTGTACTGCTGTGGGACCGGCTCCGGGGTCGTTGAGTTTTCTGTCGGCGACTGCTTTGTAAGACCTCGGGCTACGGCATGCGCGCGCTGAATACTTCTCAGAGACTCGTGGCCTGGTGCCCAGTTGAGAATAGTTTCACGAAATTGGCGTTTCTCGCGTTTTTAAAATACGCTGTGCGTATGCGGTGGTGATGGGGTGGCGGTGGAGTGGTGATAAGGTAGTGGTGCGATGGTAGTGTAAATGTACTGGTGAGATTAGCCTTACAGCGGCTTATCGGCAATTGCTCCGCCTTAGTCACTGATTTAAGTGACGGCATCTCCACCACTCTTCCATAAGGTCAATATCCTCTAAAAACTGAAAGAGTTATCGTGACACTGATCACCGCTCACTTCGGGATCCCTCAGGGTACACGATGCGAGAGACGTCGTCCAAGGTAACGTTCAGACTCCTCAGTCACGTTCGGCAGAAAAACGCGGGAACATTGAAACGAATTAAATGGTTCCCACCATCCACAACATCGCACGCACATCGGTGAGTGGCGCGGTGAATCTTGCACATCCATACATGCGTATAGGCAGAATTCGTGCGCTCTCGATAATGCAATAGAGCGGTTCTGTCGCGCGACAAGCCTAGCGACTGTGTCCTACCAGAAACAATTCTCTCTCAGCTACGGCCTCTAAACCCTTGCATTATTGCTGGACATGCGTTCGCTATTCCGCCATCTCCGCAATTTCGGAATGTCGCTCGGAATTTTGTCTTCCGCGCAGCTTGAGCTGGAGCAGCGGAGACCATAGGCAGTCTCCTCTCCTTCAACGGTTTCGGAGGTTCGTATACGGTGGCGGTTGAGACCATCTGCAGGCGGTGGTCGACGACACAGGCGGCCATAGCAGGTCGGGAGGCAAATCGCGCCGCGTCTCTGTATTTGACGTTCGTGAGGTTTCCGTGTTTTGCAAGTGGCGATGGTGGTATGCTAAGAATGCTTTATTGACCCTTTCAAGAGGTCTCGACTGGCGGGGTCCTTAATGAGGAACTCCGGCGGCGAAGACTGCTGCCATTAAACGCCGCTTCAAAATATGACTCGCCCCAGTAGCCACTTTCCGGGTCATCATATGACAGTAGCCAATGACAGCTGCTCTCATATGATGCCACTGTCTTCAGAAAAGCGTTTTCTTTTTACTTCTTTTTCACTTAAGCTATCTGTCGGACTGTCATACCTTTGGATTTCTGGTAATGCATCTATTTCAATGATTTTTTTTTTTGCAAGGCGGATGTGCGTTTAGCACAAATCTCGAGGTTTTCAACTTGAACACGATTTCGGTTACTAACGCGAGGGACGCGGCAGTCGGCAAAGAGCCAAATTTCGGACACCTCGGACTGCAGTCTTTTTATACGTGGACCATATGGAAAGTTTAATAACCGACTTATCTGACTGATCCTGCGCCGTGGTGCGCCTGCTGCACGACTGTCGCCGCAGAGCACGTGCAAGCAGGAAACGAACGCATGGAATGAAGGAAGCATGTGGTCAGTTCGCAGGAGACATCAAGGGAAGCAACCAAGACGACGACGATGGTCTATGGCCTTGCCATTTGTGTCAGTGCAACACACAACAATGTCTACAGTTTCCCGCCGAAACCAGCAGCTCACTCAAAGAGGCGACATCTGTTATCAGCGTGCCAACTAAGTGGCGGGCGGGTGGCGCCATCTATGGTGCAAGCGACGATTGCAGTAAAGTACGCGTGTCTCTGCGGCGACGGCGGATGTTTCACGGAGCAATGCGCCGGAGCTGCCGTTTTACACAGGCGATGGTCGAGGGCGTTCCTGGCGCCCTCTATCCCCTGGCCAAATACGACGTCAGTGGAAGATGCCGCAGAATACAAACATCACGTAGCTGGGCACTACCAGAACCTCAGAGAAAGCCGCTCAATCTCACCCCATCTGTCACTCAAAATGGAACAATTAAGCACACGCCCTTCGCAAAGTTGAAACTAACACCTTCCTCACCCCATACTGTTCTGCAACTTCGGGTGGGGTGACACAGCTTATTGTCCCGACTGTTTAGATATCAGGATTCTGCACTCATGTAAAGCTGCCTCTTTATTTCCCTTACCTCCCCACTCCTTCCTGTAGTGCGTGGCTTCACTCTGGCTAGGAAGATGAACAACAGGGCTCAGCTGAGCAACCGCACTTTGTCACTGGCTGGCCTCAAATAAAGTTTGCCCTCCTTCTACATCAGCTGGTAGATACTAAGCGGGGGGGGGGGGGGCAGCGACGCAGCGCTATATATATATATATATATATATATATATATATATATATATATATATATATATATATATATATATATATATATATATATATATATATATATATATATATATATATTCGAGAATATGGGTCCCGTAAAAATTAGGAACACTTTAAATTTCTCGCAAATGAAGTTTTTTTTCCACCCTTCGACGCCGATGGTACATCTCAACAAGAGGAAGAAGGAAGACATAATAAAAATACCGCTGGCGGAAACACTGATGCATTATTTAACAATATTCAAAAAATGTCTCAGCAGGCAATTCCGTGACTGCGCCAACGGCAAAAAAACAACAACAAACTGGCAGAGTATGCTGTGCACACATGTTGCTGTTGGTATTACCTTAGAAAACGTGGCACATATACCCGCACTTGGAGATTGGTGTCTGGTTTAATATCTGATACGGGTCCCATTGGGACCCGAGATATTAAACTTATTTTTTGAAATACGGCGGAATGCTTGAACAAGCTCTGGCACGGGTCGGCCCGGTATTGCACTGCCTCCGGGATCGGCTCGGGGCATACTAGCGCGCGTCTTATCTTTCTATCTTTACTCTCGAATCTTTAACTCTCCTACTTTCGGCACTGGCAGAGGTAGTTGCTCGGCTTGAGCCAGTGGGCAGGCCCGTGCACTTTCCTTTTCATTCTTCCTGTCGTCACCAGCAGCAGCAGCAGCGGCCTAGAATCGGGAGTCACACATCCCACGTGCAACACATCTTCACGGAGTATCTTCTTCCTTTTTTCCCATACCAGCTATATTTGGAATTGGAATTCTCTTGAACAGACGACAGTTGGCGCCCACACAGTGTCGAACGCACAGGCGCGCGCCTTCCGACAAAGCGCCGGTGCTCTGCATTAAAAGGAACCCTGAGTGGCCCTCGGGGAGGCAGCTCGGTAGAACCGAGCTTTTCCAAGCCATTGCAGAAGTACCTGAAACGCTGCGGAGACAACAACGCCGGCTGCAGTGTAGTGCAGTTTTCGGTGCGGCGAGTGGCCGGTGTCGGAAGCCGAGGCTAATGGACCGGGCCCTGGGGCGACATAGCCTCCGTCTGCTTAGCGCGCGGATCGAAAAGTCGGCTCTCGTAGAAGCCTGACTTTCAGCTTTCACAAGGACAAACTGGGCGCGGCATGCAGAGCAGTCAGGTCGAGCCGATAGGGCGCTCAAGAAGCGAAGGTAAGCTTCAGCAGAAGGGGGCCACAACGCGGAACACGTGGTGTCAACAAAAAATCGTGGCGTTTGCGCAAGAGAGTGAGGACGCGAGAGAGAGATATGCGAACCAGATTTAGAGGGACGTCGACACACGGCTGCTCGTTACGCTGCTGTTCGAATCAAAACGAAATTAAACGTTTAGTATACTTGCAAGAAAATCTATACGTGTGCAGTAGCACACCGACGAAGGTCCCTGATTTGCTCCTGTTACAGCGATCGCCTCCAAGGACCCCCACAGCAATCGACTAGCACAATCTTAAGAGCTGTACAAATTCAAAGTAAGAGTAACAAAGGTGCTCGTGTTTATGCACCTATAAGACAGCAATGCGAAAGTGATGCACCTGTAGCGATCGCTTCGTTTTGTTTTTGACGAGGTAAAGCGACATAATCTGGAGTGCATAAGAGTTTCAAATCTTGCCTGTCGCTGCTACAATGCTGGCGCTTTACCGACACACAATGGTTACGCACCCGAGTGCAGACCACGGAAAGGCATGTACAGGGTCGCTCCATTTGTAAGGGAACATGGGAGCGAGTGGCCTCAGCACTTCGCGAAGCGCTGCCGCAGACAGCCGGCGAGACTGGGCGGCAAAGGCACATGCGCAGCAAACATGCCCGGCTGCACTTTCCGCGCATGCCGCCCACTCACTAAGTGCTCACTACGCAGCCCGAGAAGAACGGCGACTCCCTTTCCGTGTGACGCCCTGGCAACGAGCCCACGACACTGCAATGGGTAGAACGCTGCGAATAGCCCGAAAATAGCGACTGCCACGCTTTGAAGACTTTACGGAGAACAAATGCACAGATCTACAAGAGAACGGTGACAGAATATGCGACCATTTCAGGACTGCAAGCAGCGGAGCACGCGCGGGATGCCCCAGTGTCGCCAATGAGAGCACCAAACCTTGTTTCGGTCCGAGCATAGGGAAACCCAACTGATACATCCGCTGCGCGTATACTGACCATTCTTTAAATGTGCGTAAATACACGTACAGGACGAAGCATCATAAAACTGCAACTTTTTCAAAGGCGATATAGTCGGAAAGGCTCGCCAGAGGGAACTGGATCGAGCCCCCTTCAACGTTCAGCACAAATTTCAGAAATATTTCATTCATACAACTTTGCTCCATTTTGCTTTCAATTTTGTTACTTTTTGTCCCCGATACTGTGATCTTATATGATTGAAGGGTACAAATATCCTAGGTAAACAAGCTTTTTAAAATATTTTAAACGTTGTAGATGTAAAGCTGAGTCTTCTTTGTTCGCGGCACCCTGTAACGTTGCTTCTCCCGTTCCTTTTCGCCTCCTTCAGTACTGTCCGTAAGAACACAAAGTATCTGAATGAATGAATGAATGAATGAATGAATGAATGAATGAATGAATGAATGAATGAATGAACTGCGTCCCACCGAAGCAGCATGAAACAGGACCACCGAACCTAGAAGACAGCAACGCAACGACCCGGAGAGCACCTTATCCGAAGAGGGCAACGAACGAGCCCACCCTCTAAACGGGAACACAACACGGTCATGAAACAGATGAACGACCTGGCATCAGAAGGGGGCGAGAAACGCCAGAGAAGTCGGAATAAAACACCGCCGCCCATCGAACAACCTCACAGTCATTACAACATGGCGATTCATACATCTCCGCTTTCAAAGAAGGATGAGAACGTTTCCACACACACTGCCATAGGCACAGCCAGTAAAGAAGAAAAAAAAAAGAAAGGAAGGCGGAGAAAATCAGGCGAAATGAAAAAACGTAAACGCCAGTAAAAAAGAAAGTAGATATGGACGGGTGGGTTCGCGAAGCCTATGTCAATTAATCACCGGGCAAGTCCGACCACGAGGAAGATTAATCGATCTCACCTTCTCCGTATTAACAGCGCAAGGCAGAAAAGACGGGGGATAACCTTCTTTATTCCTTCCCTTTCCCCTTGCACTACCACGTGATTACGCACAGAACGTTGGCCACCCCTCTCCTCCAGACCCTCTCTCATTTGTTTCCATCCTCTCACTGCCGGCGAGTTCGCTTCCCTAATTCCTTTTTCTCTCCCTGCTGAACTCTTATTGCCTCATTTCTTCGCGCAGTTCTCGTCGGTGGCCTCGTCGGTGCTATTTTTTCTTAATGCCTAGCCGATTTTTAAGGCCTTTTAAGTTTGTTTTTCAAGTTTTACGCAGTAGAGTTCGCGCCCTAGTTTTTAGAAGGGTATTTTGGTTGTTCATCGGTGTCATTGCCCCCCCCCCCCCCCCCCCCCCCCTTTACGTCTATGGGCTTGTCGCCCGATCCCCCTTTCCTGTTCCGTATGCAGTAAATGTGCCATGAGAAAAGAAAAGAACACAAGAAAACGCTCGGGTAGGTTGGGCATAAATTAATGTGCAAGAAATTCGGTCCCCGCACTTCCCAATTCAATTTGCCTTAATATTCGCCCGTTCCGCAAAAGCGAATAGCAGCGACGACGAGGTATGTAATCGCTGACCAGTGAGCAAAGAAAGAAGTGAAAAGGAAAGAGTTAACAAGCAAAAAGGAAGAAGGCAGTCGGAACAGTGAAGGCAGATCGGAGTACGCAAAATGATAAAAATGAACGCGATGGCTGGCGCTCTAGGCTACTAATGGTCGGAAAATGGGAACGGCGTATACGCCAATCATTAATCGTTTCTGCCCTTGGGTGGAAAAGAGCGAAGGAAAAAAGAAGAGGACCGGCAGCAATATATATGAAGGGGAGAGGAAGGTGCGGCTGCAGCGTCCGCATCCAACACGGCGCTGTAAGGCTCTGGCGGCGCGAACCCGCTGAGAGCAGAGCACACGATTCATAAGTGCGGACTGGCGCCATTCGTTTCTCGGCGGCCTGCCTATCGGCATGGGAAGCAGACTGGCGGACATGCGAAGCGGCTCCGATGCGGGCCTGGAGTAATAATGAAAAAAGCACTCGGCGGGAAACCGCGAGGCTATTTCTCAAACGATGAGGGCTATTAGAGGGCGGGAGAGCAGCGCTCGTTTGTGCTTCGTAATGAATGCGTTGTTCGGCCGTTTGGTACGATGCGCCGTTTTACGAACGCCAAGAAGCAACGGCAGCACCATGTGTTTGGTCGCACGCATGGGATGCGAGCAGAGGGCGAGCACGGGCTGCCGCGCTGGGAAAAGTATAACGAATGAAAAAGGTAAGAACGGGGGCGAACCGCCTGATCACTTAAATAGTTCGGTCCAGTGGAAAACAACATGATGCAGCCGCGCGCTCCTGTGAGCCAAGGTCTTTCACGGAGTCGCAATCTTTCTTCTTATATAGTGTCTGCTTAGAATAGGAAATAAAGCAACCAAAGAAGCTGCCACTTCCTCCGGTTCTAATAAGGGCCTACCGGGAAAGCGCTATCGCCAGCATGGCCCTTGTGTCACGTTATGACTGATGGGCGATGTCATGATACCGAGTAATATGCTGACCGCGCCTCAAAGTAAATATACGTCGAGGTCTGTAAATCGAACAAGTTCACCTGCAATGAGAGGAAACTTCGTTTGCTTCTTTCATTCACCAATATCTGAAACTTTCACCAGTTCCTGAATCCCTTCCTCCAGATGGTCACCTGCAGTGGAAGTGCTAGCGCGCTTTTTTGCTTTCCTGAAAACAGTGTACAACTCCTACGCAGAAGAGCACTCCTTGGAAGAAGAGCCTTGAGCAGAACTAGGAACCCCTGTCTCCAGGTGTGCAATGAATCACGTGCGGCGCCGTAACGAGCAAAATTTGAGGCCAATACGAAGACTTCTCGCGGTAAAAAAACGGGGGCCATGAACGAAATACGTAGGATACTCTGCAGCGATGGCGTGAGGGCCCATTTGAAGACTCGCTCCTCGGACTGAGATCGTTATAGATGCATGTTATCACCCCGCACTACTTCACTCTACCTCGGCCAGGTATTGCTGATTCGAGAGACAAACCTACGCTCGCTGGTTCTCGATTCATCCCATCCCACCGTTTACAGCACTCTACTGCCACTAAGAACATGGACGTATACTCCATTTAATTACTTACTCGCAGCACTCGAGAAGGTAGAGACCTCCTCATCCAATCAGGAAAGCGCGTTAAACGTGTTCCTCCTCTACGTGTCGTCTGTATGTGGTCTGCTTACGGCGTACGCATGTATGGTTAGAAAAGAGTATCAACCCACGCTTACTGCGCACCATAAGCGAATACTCAAGGAACCTTAGGCAATTTTAGAACAGAGTATGCCTGCTTAAGTGCTCTAAACGCAAGCATTTTGGGCGAAGTTACGCTGTTTCTCACATCCACACTTTCAGTTCAGCGCACATAAACAGAACGCAACGATAACTTCAACCTTGCGACGCCATCCGGTTTTTGGAAAGGGAACCACTTCTGTGAACAAAGAAACACTGTTTTAGGCCTATGAGCGGCAGATTCTTCACTCGAAATAAAAGGATAAAGCAAACTTATCGCTCATGAGCTTTGCTGTACGCGAGATGAAAGAAAGCGAAGGGCCAACGCCTAATCTATGGGCAGTGAACGTACAGAAAAACCCAATAACAACAACGAATTCACTCACAGAGTTCTAGAGGCCCGTCTACTCTGCGATGTCAGTGCACGTTAACGAACCGCAGGTGGTCGAAATTTCCGAAGCTTTTCACTACGGGGTCCCGCATAGCGCGAGTCACTTTGGGGCGTCAAATTCCCATAAACCTGAACCTAAACCTGAATTCAGTCCGAAGCGAGGGGTTCTGCTTCGAAGCGCGCCGCCTTGTCGGAAACGCTACCCAAGAGCCACGCACGCTCAACTCTGGATATAGCGCATGTAACGCAAGCGTACGTTAAACCTCGATTAGAAATAGCGTTTTTAGCACGCTATTCTTTAGCGCACGCTATACGATATGGCTAATTTATACTGGCACTACATTCTGTAGCGTCAGAACGTCGCCTTTGCACTCATCGCAGCCTTGGTGGTGTTGCGAGGAACTACTGAGATGGAGAATAGTTCATTCTCGCAAACACAGGTTAGACGCATCGTTCAGAGCATCGCGAGGCAATGGCCCATGGTGTCAGCCAAGAAACAGCGCCAGCACCTGCTTGGCTTCAACGCGTGTGATCACGAGAAAAAAAAAAAACTGTGAACGTAGGAAACCTGAAAGGAGCATAGACATCTACATTTTTTGTCGCGTTTTCTTCTTTGCAATTATACACATGACATTGGTATACATGAATGACCAGGTGGTATTTGCCTACGACCACAAAATAATTGAAACTCAAATTTCTTGCTTCACTTCTTTCGGTTTCGTTTTCGACAGCAAAGCGGTGGGTATGACGGAAAAGGTCCGCACAGGTCACGTGAAAAGCATGAAAAAAACTGCAACATAATCTCTGCTTCTTCACTCATTGTGTTCCGGCTTTTAAGGCAGATCGGCTCCAGTGTTGTAGAGAATTAAAACCACGAAGCAGCGATTATATCGCAGTTTTTCTCGCTCTTTACGTGACCTATACGGATCTGACGTCGTGGGTATAACTCGGCTGTTGCAACTGAAACAGGTGAAATAATAAAGTCGATTTTCAATTATTTAGCAGCCGTAGGCGACCAGCGCGTGGTGATCCGTGTATGGTAATATCTTATTCCAAAGAGGAAAACACGCAACAAAAAGATAGGTGTTTTTGCTAATTTAATTGCAGCTTCTGAAAGGCAACAGACCAGACACAAAATGCTGAGAATAGCTATCGTGTACACACGGTGCGCGTCACCACCCTCCCTCTCCCACTTGTACTACACAAAACCCGACATGCGCTTGGGCTTTCACCACCGACGTCCTTCTTCAAACTTCGCACTGAAGGGCGTCCAGACCTCTTTCGAGGCTCATCCCCCAGCGCCGAGCCGTGCGCAGGAAGAACTCGGCCAGTCCGTGCTGGTTCCTTCGTCCAGTAATCAAAGTTTGCTCAGCCGGTTTTTTTTTTATCCGGCATTTGCGAAGCACTCCGTGTAGGCCAGTGAGTGCCTTCTCTGACGCCCCGTCTCTGACACGAAGTCGCGTGCCTAGCGGCCACGCGCTCAAGCTGCCATGAGCAATGAGCTCACAGCAGCGGCGGCGGACGATCATGCCGCGGATGATCAGAGCTAGAGCTGCACTTTAAGATCAAGGTGCCAGCGCCAGAGATAAGAGGGTCGGATAGAGAGAAGCCGCCTTTAACGCTGCACTTTTAATCGTGTAACTTGTATGTATACCTTTACCGGTCTTTAACCTTTATCTTCGATGTATACAGGGCTGTACATTTTTATATTTTCAATCTTTTGCAAGCTCTAAAGATCACATACTTGTTCACAGAGGTCACAATTGCCATTTAAAGGTATACGGCTCCTGTATAACTCAAGCGGTGATATCTATAGCTGATCGAGTTTGCGCCGTATGCGTTTAAGTTAAGGAAGAAGAGGGCGAGGGTTGCATAATTGGGCGAGGAGGCCGAATTATGCGCCGGTTCCGCCGGCGGAGGCGGGGGTTCGTGTCTCTCCACTAGAAACCCAGCGCTAGGTTCGCGAGGAGAACTCCAGCCTCGGTTCCCTACTGGTTCGTTTGAAGTGCCACCCCACTGACCGAGCGTAGCGCACGTGTTGCTGATGTTGGGAGTTGTGCGCTTGCGATGCGCATCAGGCACAGAGGCATTTGCGGCGTTTTACACGGCCGCTGCCATGGGCAGCAATGCAACTACAAGCAGTATACATGGTGGTGCGTCCCCTCGACATCGCCGAGGAGCGCATTCGATGCGACTACTGTGATCATAGCCCGAGCAACTACAGCAGGATCGCCAATCCCGGTAAGTTAAGTTTATTTATGCAGCAGCTGCATTCCAGATTATGGGCCCTGACAATCTATGTTGCCTTTTGTATACGCGATACTCCTAGAAGCAAGACAATCCAAATTATATAGTTGCTTTGCGCTACATCCTGTCTTCGCCTGCAGTTGACGAACCTATCCCTCGTCCAAGTATTACCTGTTTTGCTTTCACGTGCGCGCGTATATAGCTTCTGTCGCCAAAGACTGAAACGCTGTGAGGTAGGTTTAAGGTAGGATGCTTTGACGGATGTGGTGTTTTTAGGTGCTGTTTGCGCTAAAGACGTCGCCACCACCGGACTGTTTTGACGCAGCAGTCAGGCGCTCGCGCCTGACAAGGGATGGAGGATCTTTGTTCTCTCTGCGGCTCATGTAGCTCGCCTCCCGCACTCGCCGCATCTGCCTCGCCCTTGTCGCGTCTCCACGAGCGCAGTCAGGGAAAGATCCTGGAATAAACTGATCGACTTTTACTAGGGTGCTCCTTCACCTGACAACCGTGTCCGCGGGAACAAAACGGAAAGGTGGCTTCCAATGCGTTTCTCCGAAGCACAGTAGCAGAGACTGCGCGCACACGGTGTCAGCTGCTTGTTACCGTTCTGGGGAAAAAACAAAAACTTCCATAATCTGCTGTCTGTTGTTTCTGCTCATGTACAGGGTCAATAACCATTAGCGGGAGCACGGCTCTGCGTGGCCACTCACGTGTGGAGATCCACTGCATCTAACCCGGGCATGAATCACTTCAGAGTGGCGCACGAAAAGAGAGACACGGTGCTTCGTGTCATGTGCCCCTTTGCACGAGTTTGGTACCGGCTTGGTCGCAATTGTGCTGCGCACGCGCGCAGCCACGTGCAGCCGTGTTCACGCTCACTGTGACTGAGCCCGTACTGCGCCTTTACTGCACTCCTGGCTCATAGGTTTGGGTGGTGCGAAACGCACGTGCCTGCGGCTTGCAAACTGAACTGTGATATCCAGCGCCGAAACAGAATGATCTAGGCGATCCAGTAACGCATCCTTGCGAAAAAAGAAAAGGCGCCTAGATATAGGATCTGTTGAGTTTGAAGGAAAAGAAGCGGAACTTCGTGAAAGCCTACCCTAAAAAGCAAATTTGTTTGAGCATTCTCAGAAATTTCTTGTCCACTGAAGGGTAATTTTGTGCCGTATGAAAAATGCTGTTTTAAAAGCTATATATATATATATATATATATATATATATACAATGCCCTGAAAGTCCTTGAAAACCCGTTAATTTGTCCTCTCAAGACCAGTATGAACCCTGCAAACGATTTCAAAAGTGGAAAAATAACGAAAAACGTCTTCTACCAGGAAAGAAAAAACAAGAGGACTTATTTTTTTCCCAAAATCTAGATAAGATTTCCGTCTGTCATGAAGGAGTAAGGAGAGCACAAGCATAGTGCCAGGAAAACATACAAGACTGCTACATTAAGTGAATTTGACAATCTGATTCTCTAGGGCCTTTGGCAATCCTAATTGCGAAATCTGCTACCGACAGTAATCAATGTTACAGCACCTCATGTATACGCTTCCAAGGAGCAATCTTGCACATATGGAGGCACTGAAGCAGAATTCATCCATTTGAACAACAGAAGCATTGAGTATGATTTCATCATATGCCTGCTGATCTACTGCTTGAAAAACCTCAGCTAAGCCTCTGCATTTTCACAAACACTTATTCTAGTTCAGAAGCCTCTAAGACCTAAAGAACAAATTCCACGTTGTTTGATTTTAAACCGACTGAAGTGCTTCTTGGCACCCTTAAAAAATAAAGTGGTCTGCTCAGTACGATTACCCCAGACCGTTTCGGCAAAGAGATTTAGAAGTGCCCATGTAAACTTTTTTCAGAATAAACTTGTCGGCTACCCAGGAGTTCACATAACGAATGTATATTTTGGATTTGCAATAAAGTGCTTCTTCTTTTTTATTCCTCTGCAGTAATTTGTTTTGTAACTGGGAGAAGGTTCAAGGTCCTATGCACTTGCATGTGTCATGCTTCTGCGTCTGCCGATTGAGTTTATCATTCCATCTGTAGCCCATAGGTTACCGTATAAGCGCGGACTTTATATTTATAGATCAGAAAGATGATAGATCACTAGGCCAAAAAAAAAAGGCACAGTTAATCTTTTTTTTTACTTCGAGCACGAATCATATATACGCTGTGAAATGAAAATGCAGTTCGCCGCAGACGGGATCCGAACCCACAACCTCTGCAGGTCATATGTGGTGATCTTAGTTCAATGAGAGATCATTGCACCAGTCATGCGGAGGTGGTGGGTTTGAATCCCATGTAGCTGTTGTGTGCTGTATTTATCTTAAAGGTTAATTTTAAAGGTTTACAGCAAGAATACTGCGCAAACTTCTAATTTATAACGTTTTCACATACCTTTCAGTAGACGTATACAAAAATTTCAAATGTATGCCTTCAATAAAGGTCACAATCTTGGAGGTTGCAGGTTAACCTCTCTGCTAAAAGTTTTCGTGTGACCTATGAAAGTGCCGTGACCTATACCATAGAGGTTACCATATGTAAAGGTTATGCATTACCTGTAAATTATAAGCATACAAGTTTTGCAAATGTATGCCTTTATAAAAGGTGGCCAGATTAAGAGTGTGTGTACGGCGGCAGAGAAAGCGTGGCTATTGAGAGAACACTAAATCATCTGGCGCGCTAAAAATACCATCCGAAAACACGCAGTGAATTTTGTTTTTCTCGTTGTGAGTACAAATGGGGCTCGAATATTAAAAACCCACGCATTCCGCAAAATTAAGCAGGAAATGAGCGCACCGCGCCCACGACTGTGACTCAGCCGAGACGAGGGAACAATGCGCCGGAAGCGGAAGTAAACCAGCGAACAAGCGTGCATATATGGCCGCGTCGCTAAGATAAGCGCCTGGCTTTGCCCATTCCAGCCGCAGCGCAGCGACGGCGAAAGGCTGCTCTGTCGTTTGAAGCCACTCGGAAACAAACTGCGCCGGAACCGAAGACAACGGGGCCTGCTGAGGCCCTCGAGTGCACGGGCGCTTGTCACTGTGAGCAAATAGCTCGCACAGAGTGGAAAACGTGGACGCTCCTATGCGATGATCATTACCGCATCCATCCACCGACAAGCACACCGTATGCCCCCGAGCGTGCCACAGGAAATAGCTCCACTGAACTGCGTCCTGTCTTTTAAGGCGTTTTTGCTGCAATGGCGCTCAGAGTTCTACACGTTGACAACAGAAACCAGGACAAAGCTTGAAGACCACCTACACGCTAATATAATTTCAAAGCGCCCACAGCCACACAAAGTATGCCGCTTGCTGCGGCTGGAGCACTAGCAGAAGCTACCAAAGACAATGGTGTAATTACGGCGCACTTATACGACGCTTCCTTACTGATATGCGCTTGCTTGACGCAAGCGTAATTCCTAAATAATAGCCATTTACATGTTATTTATTTACGTCGCTGAAAAGCGCATAAGCTGGCTGAGGCAGTTGCATGCGTATGCGCTGGAACATAATAAAGCGAACGTTGATACACGAACAATCCGATGCACGGAAGCAAATGCGAAGTTCTGCTGGTCTATTGCTAAAGCGATAGAAAAAAAAAGCAAAAATAGCAGACCAGACGATTTCGGATGGCAAGCGTGGAACATCGTGCAGTATAGCTCGAATTGAGTTGGTCACTTAAGGTGCTGTACATGCTAAAGGCACTTAAACTATAGACCTTTACCATGAAGGCCTTGACTCAGAAGGCACCCACCAAGAAGGCCTTCACCCTAAAAGCCTTTGGGTAAAGGACTGGGTAAAAGCATAAAGGCCTTCGCCCAGGTGAAGGACAGCCAGGTGTACACTGCTGGCAGGTTGCCCACAACCCGACCAAGCAGGCTTGAAGGACGTACGCACATCCGTATGCCGGAAATCGGAAAATGCATCTGGTAGTGCTAGCGCTCTAAAACAGTACCTGACGTCCTTCTGGTTAGAGCGAAGTGATCTCTTTTGTTAGCTCTGGTGTTTGCCGCTGTAAATGGCAGGATTTTCGCGATTTTGGGGCATAAGCTGCAGTCGCAGGTTTAACGGATGGAGCGAACAATGCGGGCTGTTATTCAAAACATATTTAATATCCACAGTATAAATTAGGAAAACTACGCCGTATGGCGGAAACTCTACCTTCCCAAGCAGCACAGGTCATCGGCCCAATATTGCAACAGGATGGTCCCATCCTGGTCCTTTGTAGGGCCAAATTTTCCAATACAGTTCCAATGTTGGGCCAATTACTTGTGCTGCTTGGGTTATTTTAACCTAGTTTTTAACACAAACAATTATGAAATAACGCAAACGCTTCCTTCGTTGTTCACCGGAATGACAGTGCCAACGCTTCTATACAATGACCACCAGTGTTCTCAGACGGACACTGGAGAAAAATTAGGCTTGACTTATGTCGACAGGTTACGGAATTCTACCGACAACAACACTTCTTTAACTAAAAACTCAGCTTTCGTCTCACAAAAAAGGCAACTATACATAGGTGTCGTCTCGAGCCGAAGATTTCCCAAGTACACTGTGGTGTGCGACGCAGCCCTTAACGCGATTCGGTCATTCCAGCTCCTATAGGTGGCGCGGCGGCAGTGCGACATGGCGGACGATGCCATAGCGTGCGTCTCAATAGAAGCAAAGTGGCTACTTGACGTTGCGGCACTTTTGGTGTGATTTTTAGAGTGTAGATAAGTAGCAGTAAATGATTCTTGGTTATTAACAAGATCCTATGCTTGAGTTTGGCTGCACTACAGGCTCGAAAGAAATTTTTATCGATATGAGCATGGAATCCCTAGTTCGAAAGTGCCGCACGCGCAAGAACCCTGTTGGCGTTGAAACTTGCGAACTCAGTATGGTGCAGCGCGACGAACACTTTAAGCTGTAATTTTTTGCGCTTTCACTTTCTTCTATCGGCACTCACCCGAGAGCGGAAATAAACTACTTTAATGACCCAGACAGTCTGACGCTATATTTCGCGCCTACACGAGTGCGGCCGTTACCCGCGTAAACACGGTATATGTATTTATTGCCGGCTGATCTTATAAGGACACAACTGAAAAAAAAAAAAAATCCCCAGTTGGTAACACTGATCATGGTCCGCAGCGTAATATTACAACGCTTACCTATAACAACAGTGATCAAAATCAACTTTTTAGTGTTGGACTGCATCAAACAAGCCAGAAACGTCGAAATCCTTCAGCCTACAATTTACACGCGTGTTTGACTGCTTGTTTAGGTAAACAGAAAAGTTTTACAAGTGGTCTATATTTTCTCACGGGGGAATTTTGTTCGGTGGTCCTGCATGTGGGCGGAGCTTTGCTGCAGATTTAATTGCATCCGACTGCAGTCCGTCTGCAGCGTACCTTCCAGGGGGTCAGGGGGTCATTCAACTTTATAATAGTAAAAATTAGCGCTCAAAATGTGTTTTTGACTAGCGGGGAAAACGCTGTGATCGAGTGAGCAGACGACAGTTGCTAAGAAGCGTTGGCAATTATTCATCCACTTTACGCATTATATCCGAGGAATGAGGCAGAATTGTGAAGTTCTTGCCATTCATATCGCTCCTTAGCAATCACGTCGTCGCCAGAGAGCCGTGTTTAATCTAGACCAGTATGAACTGAAGCGTGATGAAAAATCTCTTTTCTGCAAACGTCCGCCTTAACATATAACCAATATACTCCATATCAGCTCAGTGTTTAAGCACTGCACTGCTTTTATGCAGCTGTAATAGGCTACGTTGGCAGCATGAACAGAACTCCGTATAGGAATGCATTGACGACACGGTGTCGTGGCGTCAACATAGTACGTCGCTGAATAGCAGACGGGCCATTGGGCTGAAACTCGTTACCAACCTGCAAAATGAACTTAATCATTGCTTTTTGAACTCTTTACGTGTTTGCAGAAACAACATGTTTGCTATTTGGAATGTTCGCAGATTGTAGAATAACAGAATGCGCTCATTTTTGACGCGTATCTGAGGCTCCAAACCACTGCGATTGCAGACGCCGCGCAGAGCGACCAACGGCTCGCCGCTTCAGGAAGAGGCCGCGTGGCGCCGCCACCGTCGCTGGAACGACCGAATAGTCAGAGGTCCCATCCGACTAAAAATCCGGTGGTGTCAGGAAATGCTCAATGGTCTATAGGGTCGTGACGTTCTCTCACCACCATTACGCAGTGCCACAGAAGAAAGAAAAGCGACTTCACTGGAGAGAAAAATGACCGAGCTGGGACCCAAACCGGGGCTTCCCCTTGGCTCGTGAGCCGGGAGCGATACAGCCGGGGCCACTCAGGAACTTCTTTTCCCCAAAGATGGTATTTAGTACAGTGGTAGAATGTTCTGTTCACATGAGCTGTTAAAAATGCCCTGAGCAAGCAGTATCGAAATCACCCCGAACCAAAACGCTTCGGGGTCACCAATCTCTAGAAGTAAAGCAAGGCTAAGCTTGGCACAAAAGAGCGAATGCCGCTCGGTTTTAATGCGCTGGCATTACTGGCCGCGGTGAGCGATTTCAGCGAAGTGTGTGTCGTCCTTCTGCGTCGCAAAAACAGAAAAAAATGTTTTACAGCGTTCATTATAAGAGGATTATTGTTCGTGTCTTGTTGGGTAGGCATGACCGCAGAGCAAGGATGAAGATGCAGTTAGTACAGTGCGGATTGCCTGGCAGTGAGTACTGCCGACGTAGCATGCACGGCTAATAAAATCGAGAACCGTTCCAAAAGGCTCTCCAAGCTCCAAGTTTTGCAGGTACAAGAGAGCCGCCCCAAAGCGAACTGTACACCTAGCAATGCTGTGGATAGCCACTAGCTGAAAGGCACTACTGTGTTGTAAAAGAACAAAAAACGAAAACTAAACCGTGCGCGCGCTCCACATAGCTGCTAGGTGGATGAAATGACCCTGCCATATTAAAATGGGTGTTTCGATACGGCAGTAACGGCGCATGGAGAGCATACGCGCACTTGTCCTCGGGCTCAAGTTTCGCATTTGCGAGTAGAAAGTAGAAAGAACCACACGTTTCAAACCTCCTCGCATTAGTTTGCACTAAGTTCTGTGCCAAATCCATTGATTACGAACCTCGTATATGAGTAGTACTCCTATCTTTGGATTCTCCACAGGGGCTGCACAGAGAAACCAGAAAATGGTTGCCTGCCGTGCGACTCAATGTGGGTGTAAAGACGCGAAAAAAACAACAACTTCGGAGCCTCCATAACCCGATTCTTAAAAAAGCAAAATGCGATAGCACTTGGAATTTGGCCCATCCCCAAAATTCCAAAGGGCCTTTGAAAATAGGCCCACCTCAGAAAATGGATTAAAGGGACTATTGAGTGAGTCAAAAGTCGCTTGTAAATGTTTTCAATGCTTAGAAATGATGCTAACGAGTATTCCGACTAAGTATGAGTCTTCGGAACTGAGCCGGCAATTTACTATGAATTTTTAAAACCGTGTCTTTCAAAATTCGCTCGGCGATTGGTGTTCTCGTAGTGACGGATATTGCAACTAAAATCGTGAAAATAGACGTCACTAGTTCCGTGACGTCGGCAGGCCCCCACACGCTGTCATTCGCTGGAGCCACGGCAGCCAGGACGTCACGGGCACACTTCCGGTAGCGCTTGAAAGTCGTCTGCTCGTGCCGCCGCGCGACTAGAGATGCGAAGTGCTGAAAAAAACGGGAAAATTCCGGACAAAACTGTTTTTTTTTCGTTTTTTTTTTCGGAGCAGTTGGAAAAATTAGTCAAAATTTCTGCGGGGAAAAAATGTACAGAAATAAAGTTTACGCAACACACAGTGCCGAATGCGAAACCGAAACACCGAACGTGAAACCGAAATGCCGATCGACGGCTGAGCAATCGCCATCGTTACCACGTAATGTCAGCTCCGCCGTCGGCGAAGCTTCGTCGGCTGGATACAGTTTCTCTTGTTTTGGTGCTTGTTTTGTCCTCTTTTGGCTTTCCTTCGCATCCCTGTGCAAACTGTTGCGGAAATCCTCATTTAGATCCGTGTTGGAGTGAATTCTGCAATGGTACGGCCACTTTCCAACGTGTGGATGCACTTCACGGTCGGGGAGACCATTGGCGGGAAACGGGGACCCGCAGTGTGTAAGTACTGCAACAGCAGCTATGCTTTTCCCAATGCCACGCGCCTTTCTGGGCACATTGCTCAGTGCGTGAAATTCCCAAGAGAGGAAGTGACACCACGAAGCCGCTCTCGCAGCCCTTCATGTAGCAGTCGTAGTTCAAGCGAAGCTCATGGCGTAGTAAACAGCACAGCGAGCAGCGCAGCGCCAGCGAGTGGAAAGGTGACTGAGTTCGTCGACACGATGACACCTCAAGCGCAGAAGAACGCCGATAAAGCGCTGGCAAAGGCGATATATGCTTCCAACTCTCCCTTCACCTTGGTTACAAATGACTATTGGGTGGCTGCATTTAAAGCACTCAGATTTTCTTACAAGCCCCCAAGCCGGCACAGCTTGGCTGGACCATTGCTCGACGCAGAATACGAGGCCGCTACCGTATCAGTGAAAAATTCCATTGAAAAGGCTTCATGCATCACCCTTGTCACTGACGGCTGGACAAACGTCGAAGGAGAATCGGTTATAAACTTTGTGCTGTGCACACCATCGCCACTGTTTTTCAAGTCAATCAACACCGGCACAAACAGGCATACCGCGGCCTACCTGAAAGAAGAAATCTGTGCAGTTATGGAATCGGTCGCTAATATGAAAGCAGCATGGGCTCTCGTTATCGAGCGATTTCCTCACGTTACAGCGATTGGTTGTGCCGCACACTGTCTGAACCTGCTGATGAATGATCTACTTACACTTGGCACAATCCAAGATGTGCATAAGCAGGCGAAAGATATCATCAAATACGTTAAGAAAACTCACTTGGTGTTGGCCACATTCAAGGAAAGGCAGGCAACAAAGTACGGCAAAGGTGTGAGCTGCAGCCTGAAGCTTCCGAGCAAGACAAGATGGAGTGGTGCCTGCCTCTCCTTTGAAAGCCTTTTGCGAAACAAGGAGGTTTTGCAAGAAATTGCTATAATGGAAAACGTGCAGTTCGACAAGGCTCTTAGGGTTGTCGTTCTGGACGAAGAAGAGTTCTGGGTTGCATTGAAATCATGCCATACTTTGCTAGAACCCATCGCAAAGGCTATCAAAGCCGTAGAAAGTGACCAAGCCCTGTTGTCGGACGTCAAAAATTTGTTTCACAATCTAGCAGAGGAGATTCAAACGAATCTGCAGTGCTCTGTTCTGCAGAATGAACGGGATCTCGCCGAAAAAGCCTTAAATACACGCAAGGCGTTTACAGTTCGTCCCATACACTGTGCAGCAAACCGTCATTCTTGACCCAAGATACAAGGGGAAAAACTTGACTGACGAGGAAGTCTTGTCAGCGTTTGACTGGATCTCTGAGCACAGTAAGCACATGAACATCGAAGTCGGAAAAGTGTACTCCGACGTTGCAGAATACAGGACCAATGAAGGCATATGGTCAAGGTCCGGAATATGGGCCTCTGCTAACCACATGCGGCCTTCAACGTGGTGGGAGGGAATCTGCACCACTAAAACGGTGATGCCTCTGGCTCGAAACGTTTTACAGATTCCACCATCATCAGCTGCTTGTGAGCGAAACTGGTCCGACTTCGCCAACATTCATACTCTGCGTAGGAACAGGCTAAGTAATGACAAGGTGCAAAAGCTTGTTTTTGTGCACGCACATCTCAACATGATGAAGAAGGCTACAGATGAAGCCAGTGATACTGACTCCGAATAAGTTGTATAAGTTCACCTTTTCACCGCCTTGGTCAATGTATCCAAAGTTGAAGCAATGACGAAATAGCAGCCGCAGAAGAGGCATTAGAGTGTTTTTTGTTATAACTTTCATAACAATTCCACAATGTCATGCCTATTTACAGAGAACAGACCGCTTTTGCTGGATGCTTCTATAATTCCTTCAATCTGTGAAATCCTTGCACTTGTTTGTGAAAAGGCAGAAATAATTTCTTTTTCTTTTCTGTTATTTGCATTATGAGAGTAATGGCTCTTGACATTCACAATAAAAATTTGTCATGCGCAAAATAAATTTTTGTTTTTTTCCATTTTTTTCAAATTTTCGGAAAAAAAACATGAAAAAAACGGTTTTTTTCCCGATTGTTCAAAATTTCCTGAAATTTTGCATCTCTACGCGCGACCCTCTCGGGCAAGCACGAGCCAGGTCACTCACTGCCTTCGCGCATTGGCTTCAATTTACCTCTGCCACCTCTTTCTGTCAGGAGTTCCGGAGCCACCCGCAGTGTCTTTTTCGTCCGCAACAACAGACGACAAAGCAAGAGAATCCGACGCGTGCCGCAATCCAGAAGGGCGAAGAGACCGCGGAGACGCTGCCGATGCTGCTGCTGGGGCGCTGGGTGCGACAACCGGAAGTTGCAAACCGAGTGAGTGAGTGAGTGAGTAAGAACTTTATTTTCCACCGATGTAGGAGACCCCCTACTCCCCATCCCCGGCACGCAGGCCTGGAGAACGGGGGCCGGGGTCTCCGCGACTAAAGACAGGCGAAGCGACAGTGTTTCTTCGCGGCTTTAGCCGCCAGGCGGATGGCCTGCGGCTGGTGGGCGAGGGACTCGCTTCGCAGCATCAGTTCCCAGGCTTCTCTACTTCTTATGTTCTCCTTGGCGCCCGGGGAACCAGGGCATTGCCAGATTATGTGGTCTGAAGTACCCCTCTCTCCACATGTCGCGCATTTATCGTCGGCTCTTTCCTCCACTTGCGTGTGGTAGAGCCAGACGGGGTTCGGGAAGTTCCCAGCTTGCAGTCGCCGCCATGCGACTGCCTCCCTGTTTGTTAGCGCTCGGTCCGGTGGTGGCAGGGACCGTCTACCAAGCCTATAGTGCTCTATGATCTCTTTGTATGTCTGCAGCCTCTCGTCCATCCCTTCGCAACCAGGCGGCTCTGCGGCTGCCCGGAAGTAGAGTGCTCGGGCTAGCTCGTGCGCCGCCTCGTTGCCGGGGACGGATTCGTGCGCGGGGGTCCAAATTATTCGAACTCGTCTATCGAGTTTTCCCTTTTCCAAGATTTTGACTGCCTCCTTCGAGACCCTCCCTTTTCCAAAGTTCCAGACAGCTGTTTTGCTGTCGCTAATGATCGTATTGGCTTCCGTGCCAACGCAAGCGAGCGCTATTGCAACTTCTTCGGCCGTGTCTATGTTTCGACTTCTAACGGAAGCGGCGGCGACGGGTACGCCGCGGCCGTCAACGACCGCAGCCACCGCCGCCCCCAACTTTCCGCTAGCCGCGTCTACGTAGGCGACTCCTTTCGGCCCTATTTTGTCCGCGTTTTTTGCGAGAGTCTCGGCCCTTTTCCGTCTCCTCTCCCCGTTGTATGTGGGGTGCATGTTTTTAGGTAGCGGGGGCACTGTTATGTGTTCGCGGCATCCTCGTGGAATGTCCGCGTGTTGGCATGTCCCCCTGTCTGACTGCAGCCCCACCCAGCCAAGGATGGTTCTGCCCGAGGTAGATTTGCTTAATCTTTCCAGTTGTGCCATGCGCACAGCCTCCGCTAGCTCCGTCCAATTATTGTGCACACCCATTTCGAGGAGGCGTTCAGTAGAGGTCGAGATGGGGAGTCCCAGAGCCCTCTTCACGCATCGTCTGATGAGTGCGTCTATTTTCTGCTTTTCGTCCGATCTGATGTTTAGGAATGCAAAACGAACGTCAGCAGGTGACGTGTTCATAGGCGGTGCCCAGTCCCAGACCTGTTTTCTTTACTTTTTTTTCTGGTGCCCCGCGTGTACGAGTTGAGGAGGTAGAGAAGCAGCGTAATTTTTAATCGTCTACATCTTGGTTGTTATTGATCCTAGCTCAAAAATTCTTGCACTGGGGTGACGAGTGGTTGAATGCCAATCTCTCGTCTTCTTTATGTAACCTCGATTAATTTATTGCATAGTCCCTTTAAGGTGAACTAGCCAGACAAAGGAGACCAGGCTGGCGGGACTGGGTAAGATTAGTATATTGTCCCATGATAATGCAATGGAAGGTACTGTAACATTCGAGACCTCAGATTTTCAAATCCGGCAATGCTGAAAACGCCATGACCCTCACAACCAAACAAAAAATTTCATGACGGAGAAGCTGGAATTTTTTGTGAGGCGACAATCAAAATGAAGCATTAAGACGCATTGGCGGAAGAAACTGCTCTGCAGAATTTTCATGATGTTTCTTTTTTGTCGTTCTCTGTAACCTATCCTGCAATGTTTCAAAACTGAGAAAGCAGTATCTGTCAACAAATAAATGTTAAAAACACGGGGCTAGCTTCCTTAGGCTGGTCGTTACATTTTAGTACCACTGCCACACGGGCACTTTCGTCTAAGTCCGATCCCGATTAAAGTTTAGAGCGCGCTCGGCACACGCAACGCAACTGCGCATTTCCGGCCGGCCATGTTTGTCGCCACGTGGCGTTGCTTGCACTCTGACATGCACACCGAACAAGTGATCAGGCAGTTATAAAAACACTTTCGATCGAAATATTAGAGCGCCGTTTCCGGTTTATGCGCAGGCAAGTAGTCCGGTCACTTATTAGGATTCCAGCTGTTTCCTAAGCCCGGTGGAAGCAGCGGCAGCTCCTCGGTTCCAAACCGCTTTTGTTTCGCAGCAAGATCGGGCCCACACACGACTGAAATTGGCAACAGTCAGTGCGGAAAGCTGGGCTGGTTGTTTGCTCGTCACATATACTATTGTATTCCATTCCCAGACGCTAGTCATTTTACACGCCGGATCAGCTCTGAGGCCGAGCTTAATGGACTACGCGAGGATGGAAAGTTCGACAGAGGCGTTACACCCGACAGCAAGTACCAGAACAAATGCTCGTAACGGCGTGGCTTCTTGGCAGATCGTTTAAAATTGCATGTCACTCCCTCGAGCAAGACGTTACTCAGGGTAAACGGGCAAGTGCGCAAGCGGTCGGTAGCACGTCGAATATTGCTCTTCTTGTCACACGGCCGCCACTAAGCAGACTGTGACCTGCGTGTGTTAGATAGCTCAGAAAGCTATGCGTATTGCATAACTCGAAACAGACCTCATACTGAGGCCTTCAGGCTTGGCGTCACTGCCGCAGTTGCAACATTTACTTAAACCAAGTACGAGTGACTCTTCATCTACGAGGATTCTTGTACGTGAAATCATTTGAACAGATAAAGGATAAAGGTTGACGGACAGCTGTCAGCCGGAGGCAATTTGGGATTCTCAAATTCTGCACAGATAGTTCTGAGCACATTAACGCAGCGCTGCTGCTGTACAGGGAAGGATGTTAAGTTCTTGATATTTAGAAACACAACAGCTTCCTCAGAGCGTCGTGTCTCCAGAGAGTGCCAACAGTGATTGCTTTGCGTTAAACCATTTGCGCTTTTTTTTTCGCTAGTTGCGCCTAAACGCCTGGCGAATAACGGCACAAAGATGAAAGATCGTTCTTGGAATCCACATGATAAAAAAAAAAAAGACTTCGCTGCCGGGCTGCAATTGTTAACAAAAAAGTGGTTCATAAAATTATATTCTCACGCTACCGTTTTCGTCACAGACTTAGGAGAGCAGTAGTCCGTGAACGGATGCCAAAAAACCTTACAGACGACTATTACGAAAACAATAAAATCTCCGGCTCTCAGGTGTAGAATAAAGACTTATGCAAGCAAGCGCGGTTGTAAAATTTAGCGTGGTCAATCACAGCGCTCGTAAGTTGAAAGGGCGATAGGCCACGCACGCCTTCGTTTAGTCAGGACATTTGATTTTATCGACAAAAAGAAAAGAAAGTCCACGTGAATTGTACACATTTTCCCATCTGGGCTGATTTGCGAGATGCCACCAACCTAAACCGCAGCCAGACTTGACAGAACAGAAAGGGCGAAGCGGCGGTGCCCTCCAGGGTGAAGAAAATTCAACTGGGGTGAGCATGTGCCCAGATAATTGTAGCTCCGAGGCAATTCACTGCACGACTAAAAAGACAGGACCCCGAAATGAAATCGGAGCAATACTCCCATGAAAGACGAAAGTAAGTGAATTAGTCGAATGCAATTAGAGTAATGTCATAACTGCCAGCAGGCAGGCGACACGACACCATTGATAAGCGGCCCCGCGTGTCGCGCGCGCAGAGGACGGACGTGGCAGGCCCGGCCGCCTCCCAGGCCACCCCTTCGCCCTCACCACGGAGTCCGCCACTTGTGTGCAGCGCAGAGCGAGCCGACGGGCAGAGGGGGAACGTGAGCCATCTGCGCAGCACTAATTACGATGCCCAAGGGGCTCACCACGTCCCGCAACAGTAAGGCGCAGGCAAGTGGCCACATATTGGCAATTAAATAGTGCACTTAAATCTAGCAGGAAATCTGACAGAAAGCAGACGCGGCAACAGAGTTGTAGAGGCAACGGCGGGACAAGCATATGTACGTTACACGCCTACGATCGATATATATATATATATATATATATATATATATATATATATATATATATATATATATATATATATATATATATATATATATATATATATATATATATATATTATATATCTGTGCGTCTGTATGTGCCCGATCCCTTCGTGTAAGCTCAAAGGTGTGTTCGAAAAACTCGCACAGCAAGCGCCATGAATACATGAGGCACGGTGACGCGCAGTAAGACGATCCTCCAGTCTCGACGAGTTTGGGGACGCGCGCAGTGTGCCAAAGTCGTTTCCGACGAGGACGGCTGCGCGCACGCGGCTGCCCACGGCGGGACCGTCGGGGACGGTGCACGCATCTGCGGCCGAGGGAGGGATCCTCTCCCTTCGGGAAGGAGTGTCCCGCGTCAGCTGCAGACACAGCGCGGCGGCGTCGCCGCTAATTACCCTGTTCGCCTTGCTATGCAAATGCAGCCGGGCGTTGGAAACCGCCCCCCTCGCGTCCCCTCAGACAGCCGGACGCCGCTTCCAGGAGGCCCCTCGTCTGCACGCCTTGCCGCGCCCCGTGAAGGCATGACACAGGCGCTCCTCCCGGCTGAGGCTCGACAGTCTCAAACTCATATCGCCACGCAGGCCGCATTGACAAACTTTGACGGTAGCCGCAGGAGGCCACAAAGATGGTGAAAAGTACGCGAAATCAGGTAAAGATAAGTTCAGGCCCCAAAAATCGAAGCAAATAAGTCAGAACCTCTAGCGAAGCGGGCCGCCCGTTAACTATAAATTTATTTTATCTGTTACCTTCCGTTTAGTTTCTCTAGTAATCACAAATTCTAACACCTTTATTACGAAAAGCTAACCAGTGACGAAACTACTGTCCATCAGAGGTCGAAGAATTGTCACCAGAAAGTGGAAAAAGGAGCACCGAGCCACGTGTTTGCGACCCCTGCAATTGCTGCTATGTCTACATTAAATAGGAATCAGCCTATACGCAAGTACAAAGGCAGTAAGCTGCCCTCCAGCGCACTCTCTTTTAGGGGCAGTCTGCACCGCCCAAGTCCCGGTGTAGGTTACGATTACTACATATCAGGAATGTTTGCTCTTGGCAGCTCAGGCATGTTCCCACCGCCGAGCACAGTAACTTGGGAAGAGGCTTTTAAACGCGGCCTCGGAGGTCGTGAGGTTACCAAATTGAGGAGATTGAAACCTTGGTTGACATCTTCGTAAACGATATAACTTGGCATGCTTTGAAGAGGGCGTGGCAACAGTAAGCATTGATGGAGGTCTACCCCAGGCCTGGGCAGCCTCTAAACTGGAGTGCGCTAAGGACAGCCTACTTCCTTCTCACCCCCCGTATAGGCTGGCTCGTGCTTAGCGTGATCGCTCCCTATGGAGATATTTGTGCACCGTCGGCAGAGTGGCAGCTTTTCCCACACACCTGAAGAAAGAAGCAACGGAACAATTGACTGGGGTCCACCATTGTGCTAATGCCAACTTCAGCAACATCTGGGCAGTGCGATGCCCATAGTCAGTGCGGTTCGTAGCTCTGGTTATGGGAGCAGGATGTAGTCACTCCATTAGCGCCACGGTTAAGCTCCAGTTCCAGTGAACGGCTCGTGACGTCTTCGGGATATGACCAATCAGTGAATGACATTATGACCAGTCAGGGTGGCGCATTGTCACGACTTTATGCGTGACGTCATTCCATTCAGCTTGACGGGTGCACACTGGTGTGTTCCACCAACGACACCGACGTCGGAAAAACTGGAAACGTGCTCTTTACAGCTATCGCTGTAAAAGTAGCATTTAAACATAAATCATGTTCAACATCATTCCCATCTCCACCACCACCATCATCATCGTTGTCTGAATCACGCCTACTGCTCGGCAAACGCCTACGATATCCAGTTATCGCTGTCATGCGCCAAGCGCGGCTGCAGCACAGAAAGAAAACTGTAAATGTTCCAAGCTGTAACTTCCTAATCCTGGTAACAGCCGAGAAGCACAATTTATCAACGGGAGTCCATGAAGCGTTTTAGGCGCCCTAGTTCGTAATTGGAAGTCAGCCAAAGTCGTGCCATTCTGTGGTTCCCAGAAAGAAATACGTTTGAACGACTTTGCAAAGGCCAACGATTCACCCAAAAATGACGACACTACTCTTTGAAAGGAGCCAGCCCAAGAAATACCAAAGGTCAGGCACTGCAAACGGCTGAGCTTGACTGCACATTCCCGTTCACAGAGTCATCAGTGTAAACTTGTAGGTGGCACCGCAGGTGCTGTCCAGGTGTTCAAGAATCAAAGATAATTGTACCACTGGCGTCGATCGTGTTGAGCACAGGCCTGCGATGTCTAAAGGCCTCAATGAATGCCGTCCTAAAACCATGACGGGTGCTGACCCCTGTTTTCCGGGGAAGACCAACATACTGTACGGAGGGAATTATCGAAGGGCCACAAAAAAATTTACGTGCCTTCTGCCGACAAAGAAGCACATGACCTGTCCGGATCTCCCCAAGGCGGACTAATTGTAGAAGCTTGTCTTTGGGAGGACTACGGACATAACGAAAGGGAATGGGCTTCTTCTAAGACCTTGCTAGAAATGGCCTGGAGTGGAACTCGCATCGCATCGCATGTCGATGACCTTCAGCCGCTCATGGTGGCTGCCTGAAGGCGCTATAAAGAGCACGGAATATACAACCGAGTATAGCACGTACTAATATACTAAACTATGCGTATAGTACAGTTTGCTTCCAGTGTCTGCCCTCTCACGTTGGGGTAGTAGTTGGTGACACGGCTGGAGATCTTGCCCAGAAAGCTCGGTGATATTAAACTTCAGTGGCTATCCCAAATGACGACAACTCAAAGTTGCTAGTGGCGCAGCGTTTTCCTTCACTCCGGCCGCCTCACCGCCTCCCCTGCGTTACACGAGGCTTCTCGCGAGCGACAGCTGCTCTCTTTTATAGTCTGCTCACCAACTCCGCCTATACAACGGTCTAGTTGCAAGAGAATCACTGCGCCGCCTCCCCATATGTCAGTCAGTTGTGATGTCCGGGGCCATGTAAACCGTTTCCATCTAGTGTGCCCACCTATTGGCGAAGAGCGCGAAACACTCCTGTTCAAGATGAGATTGAATGTCTCGCTGGACGACGTCTCTCGAATCTTAATTGTGCCCTGAAGGAGCACGAACTGAGCGCCGAACAGTGACAAGAAGTCTAAAAGTTTTTAGAGGGCCTTATCGGACAGCAGTGGAGACAGCTCTTTCAATTAACTGACTCAGGCGGAGCAACTGCGGACAAGGCAACTGTAAAGGATAACCCCGACTGTGCCTAAACATAACGACCACCCCTGCGGCCGCACTGTACCAGCCAATTTATTAACGCCATTTCTCCGCGTGACTTCTGAATACCCCCGGCTACCTTTCTTACCCTGTGTAGGAATAAATTCTTTTAGCGTAAGACACCAGCGGTTTCTCCGTGCCGGAGTATCGACGTTGTATAGACCTCCTGCATGTTTGTAAACAAACGAGGTGGCGCTGCAGTCGCTAGCGAGCTCGTGGTAGGCAAAAGGTCGGCGTCGCGGATAGATAGGTGTTGAGCGCGGGTTTTCAAGGCTTGTAGGCGTGTTTCCAGTTTCTGCGAATCATAGCAATGGTCGATGCTTCCAACTTAGTAATTTGTTGAAGTACACGAGCTCGCGTTGGCCACGTGCGGCCTATAAAGAGAAATAGTTTGCCACTGTATTGTATATATGGTTAGTAGTAAACATGTAGAAAGCGTTCCTGCCGTTTATTTATGGGCTAGGCATTGAATAAAACAAGTTTTGACACTCTTAGCTAGTGTCACTGCACTAGTTTTGCACTCTGCACTAGGACAATAATGAGGGGAAGCGCTGGCCTTGTTTCGTCGGAGCAGACATGCGCTCATCGTCTGCTGACATACGTACGTGTCGCGATGTGCGAAAAGTGGGGACAGCGTCGTGTCCCTGATCTCCTGTCTCGCTTAGCGCTGTTTTTAGCCGCATGACCACGCACCAGCCAGGCCGACTTGTCCTCTTGTTAAGCTGGTCGATTTGGTGAAAATTTTTTATTTCTAGAATTATTTTCTTTCCTAGCCCTGAAGTCTAGTTTCGTGACGAAAAATTATGGCAAAATATTGAGCAAAAATTATAGCAAAAATTTATAAATTACGCTTTTTAGAAGTGTGGTCGTCAAAAATTGTGAGGTAATTTCTTTGGTTTCAGTGCCGCATTTCTTTGACCAAAGCGAAAGCGAAGATGCCATAAACGAGGAAATAAACTTTAAGGTTCGTTTTGTGACCTCTCACATTTTCTGCGACTGGATCACTCACCTTCGTAATTCGCATGAAAATCAAATGATTCCATTTGTCGCGAACTATTCCTGAGACGTTGAGGAGCGTAATAAATCTCTCGATTTTTTCCCTACACGTGCAGTACTCTGTTAGTTATTTCTTGTAAGAAATGTTTTCATGTAACTATGCAAGCATAAGTACTGACCATATAGAAAAAGAACTAATCGCGTCATCGTACAGAACAGGGCTTTATGTACATGCTGGCATAAAAAAACTGCGCACTATCTACTCAGTTATTTGAGACCTTGGGGGGACTTGACGACGGTGTTAATTATAATTACCCAGAACTGCACCAGGTATAGCTATAAATAAAAGGAATTACTGAAACTAGCGTAGGAATTTCATATTTGCACCAAGTTTAGTTACATATCGCATGCATGAATAACGAAAACACTTTTCATTGCCGCGTCCCCTCTCAATCTCGCCACGTGTCTGTTAGTAGCACGCCTGCGACTGCTTCTTTCCAAACAAGCTTCGCGATCATGTGCTATCTCATGAAACATGACACATGCATGATGAAATGAAAAAGCATATGGCGTTTAGCACACTTAAGTTACGCTATTCTAAGCACACCAACGCGACCGCGCAAGATTGACACAACTTACCAGACTTCTTTCTAATCGAATGAAATAATTACGTCGTCATATCAAGAAACAGTTTCAAGTAAATATTAAATGTCATAAAACGCGCCATTAAAACATGGTGTGCTATTAACAAAAAAAAAAAACGCATTCCTTGGGGGCGAGTGAACCTGTCGGCGCCCCGTGCACTCCGGCTCAAGGTGATAAGTACGTGTGCAGCTGCATATGTCTTCTTTTTCCTTGAGCAATTATCAGCCTACTATCCTGAAGTTCAGGTGAATGAACGCAGTAACTTGCATGCTATTAAGTGCATTGAGTGGCAGTGCCTGTCGACTCCCAGACTTCGCGCTTTACTACCGGCCCAATGCCTGTTAGCCAGTTTCCGAATGCGGCATTTATGCGCGAGAAACCTATCGAGGCTAATTTAATATTTTTTATGCTACTACGCGGATCCAGCAGTGACGCAGCTGGTCAATACATGCTGCTTCTGCAGTGCACAGGCTTGATGCAGCCGCCGGTAACTGCGGCAGCTGCGGTAGGCACGGGCAAGCGGAACCTGTTTTGCCTACCATGCGAAAGTCGCTGCTAACATCAGCGCCACCGCATCTTCGTGACGTCGCGGGGTGAAGGAGGTCCATAGACCTCCTTCACCCCGCGACGTCACGAAGATGCGGTGGCGCTGATGTCAGCAGCGACTTTCGCACGGTAGGCAAAACAGGTTCCGCCTGCCCGTGCCTACCGCAGCTGCCTCTGCTACCGCCGGCTTTATCATGCCTGAGCTTTGCAGAAGCAGCATGTATTTACCAGCTGCGTCACTGCTGGATCCGCGTAGTAGCATAAAAGGAAATTTAAAATAGCCCCGATAGGCTTCTCGCAGATAAATACCGCATTAGGAAACTGGCTCACAGGGAATGGGCCGTGGAAGTAAAACGCGAAGTCTGGGAGTCGATCGGCACTGCCACTCAATGTACTTAATAGGATGTAAGTTACTGCGTTCACTCACCCGAACATCAGCACAGTACGCTAATAACTGCGCAAAGAAAAAAAAAACATATGTAGCTGCACACGTATTTATCACCTTGAGCCGGTGTGCACGGGGCGCCGGCAGGTTCACTCGCCCCCAAGGAATGCTTTTTTTTTTAAATAGCACAGCATATTTTACTGGCGCGTTTTATGACATTTATAAATATATTTACTTGAAGGTGTTTTTTAATATGACAGACGTAGTTATCTGGCTTGAATATAAAGAAGTCTGGTAAGCTCTTGCGCGGTCACGTTGGCGTGCTTAGAACAGCGTACCTTAAGTGTGCTAAAGCCACATCCTTTTTCATTGCATCATGGATGTGTCATGTTTCATGATGTAGTCCATGAACGCGAAGCTTGTTTGGAAAGAAGCAGCCGCAAGCGTGCTACTAACAGACACGTGGCGAGATTGAGAGGGGACGCGGCAATTAAAAGTGCTTTTGTTATTTATGCATGCGATAAGTAACTAAATTTGGTGCAAATATGAAATTGCTACGCTAGTTTCAGTAATGCGCTTCATTTTTAGCTATACCTGGTGCAGCTCTTGGGTAACTATAATTAACACCCTCGTCATGTCTCCTCAAGGTCTTAAATAATTGAGTAAAATGTACGCAATTTTTTTTTTTATGCCAGCATGTTCACAAAGCCCTGTTCTGTATGATGACGCTATTAGCTCTTTTTTTAAATGATCATGTACATGACCATGTACATGCATGCATAGTTACATGAAAACGTTTCTTACAAAAATAACGAACATAGTACTGCACGTGTAGGAAAAAACTCGAGAGATAAATTACACTGCTCAATGTTTCAGGAATCGTTTGCGACAAATAGAATCATTAAATGTTCATGCGTTACGAAATTCCGAAGGTGTGAGTGATGCCAATGGCAGAAAATGTGAACGATCAGAAAATGAACCTTAACGTTTATTCCCTCGTTTTTGGCCTCCTCGCTTGCGCTTTGGTCAAAGAAATGCGGCACTGAACTCAAAGAAAGCCTCAAAGAAATTACCTCACAATTTTCGACCACCACGCATCTAGAAAGCGTGATTTATAAATTTCTACTGAATATTTTGCTATAATTTTTCGTCACGAAACAGAAGACCCCAGGGCTAAGAAAGAAAATAATTCCAGAAATAACAAATTTGCACCAAATCGACGAGTTTAACAAGGGGAGAGAGGTCGGCCTGGCTGGTGCGTGATCCTGCGGATAAAAACAGCGCTTAAGCGAGAGAGAGGAGAATGGGGACACGACGCTGTCCCCACATTTTGCACAGCGCGACACCTACGTATGTCAGCAGACGGTGAGCGCACGTCTGCTCCGCCGAAAGAACACCAGCACATCCTCTTACTACTTTCCCGAAAAAAAAATCATTCTGGCTAGAGCATAGTGTCAAAAACTTCCTATTTTATTCAATGCCTAGCGTAGAAATCAACGCCAGAAACGCTTTCTGTTTACTACTAGCCATATATGCAGTGCACAGTGGCGAACTATTTCTCTGAATACGCCGCACGTGGCCAACGCGAGCTCGTGTACTTCAAGAAATTACTAAGCTGTAAACATCAACCATTGCTGTGATTCGCAGAAACTGAAAACGCGCCTACAAGCCTTGAAAACCGGCGCTCAACACCTCTCCGCGGCGACACTCCCTGACCTTTTGCCTACCGCGAGCCCGCTAGCGACTGCTGCGCCACCTCGTTTGTCTGCAAACATGCAGGAGGTCTATAGGCAAGTCTGCTAACAGCTGTGCCACGGATAGAGCGGAACAACGGCGTACGGAAGCTTGCACTCGTGACGCTAGGCTAGGGTGCGAAAACGTCAACCCGATGGCTGCGGTGGTGATGAATTTTTATGGCGGAGTACAGCTGTGGCCAAAGAGCCCAATCGCACAAGGCATTTACGTTTGCACAGGGTGAGATCAAAGACCCGCTTTCCAAGCAGTTCACCCCAAGTGAGCCGAGGATCAGGCCAGGGGAAAGCTTGTACTGTTACAACCCTGCTGGCGACACGCCGTTTGACCATCCGTTGACAAGACAAAAAAAAAAGGGTGCCTGGCTGTGAAAGTCCTTGCGGAGAGTTTCCCACGCTTGGGGAGGGGGGGGGGTGGCTTTCCCTCTGACTGGTTCCCCGCAAGAAGCGACCGACGATCTACAGACGACAGGGTAAGAGGGGAACGCTGTCTTCAAGCAATTAACCGTGTACGACAGGAGCCGGCCACCTCAGGTGAGGGCCTGCCGCAGTTGTGACCCGCGGTGCCGCACGAACCACCTGTGTGCGGCTTGCAAGACTGTTACACCTCAGTAGGAAATAACAACGGATTTGTGATTTTCCCTCTCCCATTCCCACAAGTGCCTCCGCTTGCTACATGCTGTGCGACTTTTTCCATCTTCAAGAAATGTGCCAAGTATTGGTGGGCTGGGCGAATCCAGCGTCAGCATGTGGCTACAGAATCCTTTCTGTCGCCTTGCGCAGGTTGTCTTGCTTGGTCTGACCGGAGCGCACGCACAGCCTTATCCATCATCAGGACTCGCGTGCAGCATTGCTTGAACCACGTCATCGGCACATGGACATCCCTACTACGTACCCTGTGACGTCACATCTGCAGCGCCACCTTTGGGACACGTGACTTCGTCAGAGCTGCCTTTAAAAGACCGGCCAGCAAGTTCCTGCTTCAGTGGGCTCGGCGGACCCAGCGTCAGCATGTGGCTACAGAATCCTTTCTGCTGCCTTGTGCAGGTTGGTAGCTATTATTCTGCTATGAAAAGCGACTCTCGCTGTCTTCCGGTCTGCCGAGCCCCAAACAGCTTCTTTGTTCTGTACACGGTGTTTACTGCATATGCGCTTTGCTTTTGTGCAGAGACGTCGAAACAAACCCCGATCCCGATCTAGACGATGCCAGTACTACTGAACTCCTACAAAAAATGCTGCTAGGACCAAATAAACTGACAAATGAGATAGCTGCACTCAGGGCGGAACAAACGGAGGTGAGAAAACTTATTTCCGATATGAATCTCAGGTATACGGAGCTGGAAAAGCGAGCAGCCGTTGTGGACGCCCTGTAAAAGACAGTCAACTTTCTTCAGGCGAAGGTTACAGGAATGGAGGATCGCAGTAGACGCTCCAACTTATTCTCGGCATTAAGGAAGATGGAGATGATGATGACGACGTCACTGCATTAAAAACGAAAGTTATCGCCGACCTTTTTTCTACGACACTTAACATAAATTGCACTTCGGTTGGCAGGATTTATAGGCTAGGGAGAGGCAGTGGCAACCGACCACCACTGCGACCAGTAATCGTATTTTTTCAGAATTACAGCGAAAAGCAAGAAGTGCTGAATAAATGTCGTAATCTAAAAGGTGGGAAAATATCGGTGCAGAACGACTATTCTAGGCACACGCTCAGGAAGCGAAAACTTCTCTGGGAAAGCGCTAAGGAAGAAAAACTGCTGAAACAAAAAGTGTTTTAGTAAATGACAAGCTGAAGATCGGAAAAAAATATCTTCATATGGGATGAAAATAAAAAAGAGGTAAGCTGGCCAGAACTGAAGACAACTCGCCTAATCAATTAATTAATTTATTTATTTGAAAATACTGCAGCCCCATTCTAAGGGCTATAGCAGGAGTGGTTACATATGATGTGGTACAATTCCACACATAAAAGGGTACATGACAAGAATTTACAGATATAAATAATATAAATATAAAAATATAAAATATAAACACAACACCATACAATGCTACGACTCAGTTGCCGACGCAAAGTCCGGAATTGGTAATGCACGAAGATTGCCATGCAAAGAGTTTCAACTCTCCACAGTATGCGGAAAAAAGCTGTATTTGAAAGCGTTAGTACGGGCAAAAAAAGGTTGGATATTAAGATCGTGATGGCTCCTAGTTACAGATGGTTTTGAAAACGAGATATGCTTGCCCTCTGAAAAGCAATTAGCAGAATACACTATTGAGTGAAAAAGTTTTAAGGACTCAGTTTTCCGGCGGGATGCGACCGGATTTAAGTGTAGGGAAGACATCGCAGATGGGGGTGAAAAATGAAAGTCGTAGCGGCAGAAAATAAATCTTACAGCTTTTTGTTATACAGATTCTATTTGGTCAATTTCACACTGCTTATATGGACTCCAAACATTTGAAGCGTATCCAAGAATAGGGCGAATTAGAGTTTTGTATATGAGCAATTTGGTCTCTTTAGGAGCATCCCGTACTGTGCGCCTCAAGTAACCTACCTTTTTAAGAGCTTTAGCTGTGATGTGATCGATGTGTTTTGACCAAGTTATATTGTGGGAAAAAACAACGCCGAGATATTTATATTCATGTACCATTTGTAGGGATGAATAATCGCAATTAGAAGGTGATAAGCGGTTGCTGAAAGACATGACAACTGTTTTTCTTAAATTGATTTTCATCTGCCACGTATTGCACCAGTCACAGAACATACCAAAAGACTCATTCAGGAGGAAGTGATCATTGACAGAGTTAACAGTGTGGTAGAATACACAATAATCGGCGTATAGACGGGTCTTTGAGGTTATACTGTCAGGCAAATCATTAATATAGAGTAAAAACAACAAAGGGCAAGGACAGAGCCCTGGGGAACACCTGAGGTTCCATCAGCTAATGAAGAATCGACGGAATTGAAGCGAACAGACTGGGAGCGGTGCGAAAGGAAATCGGCAATCCAATCAACGAGTTGAGACTTATTGAGAATGACTTTTAGTTTGCATAACAGTTTAGAGTGAAGGACCGTGTCAAAAGCTTTTGAGAAATCGATGAATATGGCGTCGATTTGGTTACCGGCATCTATGCCGAGAAGAATGTCATGTGCAAATTCGGTTAACTGAGTCACCCCTCAAGCCAAAAACCTGCGCCTGGTGAATTTATGCGCGAAGCATCGTCAACAAAACCGAAAAACTGGAGGCTATTTGCTTAGAATATAACCCACATATAGTGGTAATAACGGAAACTTGGTTACATGAGGATATTGATGATGATATTTTTCCTAGCACTTTTCGCGTATTTCGCCGTGATCGAGAGTCAAGAGGGGGCGGAGTTGCCGTTCTAGTAAAAAAAAAAAACAACATTGTCTGCATTTCTTTTACAACAGATAGACAATCACGAGGGTGTCACCTTAAAAGTCAATTTTTGGGGCAGAATATTTTGTTATTTCCTGTATACAAAGCACCCGATTCTCACCCCAAATTTATGAATAATTTGTGTGAACATATGGCTACATTTACTGACGACAAAATAATACTGACAGGGGATTTCAACTTGCCTGGCACTACTTGGAACAAACCACCCCTTGACAGCATGCACAGCAGTCATTCTAAGTATATGTTTGACATAATGCTTGCTAAAAACATAACACAAATAGTCGACGAGCCTACTCATATTACTGACTCCTCTAGTTCTGTACTGGATCTAGTCTTTGCTAGCAGTTCAATTGAAAATTTTGAAGTGACTGTTGAGCCTGGCACATCTGATCACAAAATGGTGTGCTTTTCATGTGTTTTCGATGTTTCACACGACTTCCTGTCCGTGCAACCTGAAAGTGTGAAAGATTTTACACGCGCAAGCGACGAAAGTGTGCTGGACTATCTTGATCTTGGACTAAGTGATTTTTATTGGTCTGACGTCCCTGTACTAAGGCACCAGTTTAAGGAGATATGCAGTCATTGTCTCGACAGTTTTATCCCTAACAAAATCGGGAAGCGTACAAAAGCAACACCTTGGATTACACGATATATCTTACAAACCAAAAGGAAACTGAAACGTTTGAAACGGAGTGGCGCCTACCAGCGCATCATTGATCGTACACGGGCCACACTTACTCAAGCTGTGAGCAGAGCCAAGCGGCACTATTTTCAGGTTACTTTGCCTAACTTTATAAAGAATAAGCCTGATAAATTTTGGGGCCATTTATCCAAGAAGAGAAAGCCAGTAGATCAAATACTGCATGGCGGTGCTATCCTTCATGACAAGCAATAATAGCGAATCATTTTAGTGAATATTTCCAGTGTTTTTTTTTCCGTTCCATTCAGACATGCGCAAAGCGATCTCTTCCACAAACAAGTCGACGATGAGTGTGACTTGGTGTCTTTCCCCGGTGTCTGTGCAATGCTTCTGAACTGAAAACTACGTTCGTCTCCAGGACGAGATAACATTCCCAATGTATTCCTGCACCGCTACGCTGAAATGTTATCAAAGTTCTTAGTCGTTATTTTCCGAGCGTCCATTTCGTCGGCAATCCTTCTTTCTGACTGACGAGCGGCTCGTACAGTCCCTGTGCTCAAAAAAGGCAACTCCACTTTCCTCCAGAATTAGCGCCCCATTTCATTGCTATCATCATGTTGTAAAATGTTAGAACACATCATTGCCAATTACGTAACTGAATTTCTAAATAGCAAAGGCTTTCTAACTCCACTTCAGCATGGTTTTGGGACAGGTTACTCAACTGTTACTCAATTAACTTCAGTTGTGCACAGCTTCGGAGAAATCCTCGATAGGTCAGTCCAAGTAGATGTAATTTTTTTAGATCTTACGAAAGCGTTTGATCTTGTTTCACATAACAAACTAATTTGTAAACTCAAATTCGCTGGTCTGCCTTCTTTCTTAATCAAATGGATTACTGCATACCTCACTGACAGAACACAACTTGTTTGTGTTGGTGATCACTCCTCGCGCTCTCTCCCAGTAGCATCTGGAGTCCTCCACGGAAGCGTCCTTGGCCCGTTATTATTTCCTATCTATATAAACGATATTGTTAACGTTATCACACAACCAGTTCAAATTAGGCTGTTCGTGGATGACTGCGTTTTATTTACAGAAACTAAAACTCCGGAGGAGCAAGTAGTGCTTAACTCTAACCTCAGCAGCATTAACGATTGGTGTTGCAGACACGAGATGAAACTAAATGCCGAAAAAAGTTTTGATGAGAATAACTAACAAAAAACAGTCTATCTTACCAGTACCGCCGATCATCACGGTGCCTATATCAGAAGTAACGCAGTACAAGTACCTTGGAGTAACAAAACTAATACCTTAAGTTTGAATGCTCACGTTTCTAACATTTGTGCACCATCATTCCGTAAACTGCATTTTCTTAGATACAAATTAAAACGAGCCCCTTCCGCAAATAAGCTTTTAGCTTATACATCACTCATTAGACCAAAATAAGAATATGCCTGTACAGTGGAGGATCCTTTCGCTAAAACTAATATCCATTCGTTAGAAATGATTAAGCGGAAAGCAGTTCGTTTTATTTTTTCTAAATTCCGCACTACCGATTCCCCTATAACTTTAATAAATGTTCATGGCATATAGACACTGGAAGCTCGAAGAAAGCTTTTGCGACTAAAATTTCTCTTTTTTTTTCAAAAATAACAAGTTATCAGTGAGCCCGGACCTTTACTCAAAACCACTCGTGACGCGATTAACGAGACATCGTCACGCCCAGTCCTTAACACCTTATCGTGCCAGAACAAACTTGTACAAATGTTCTTATTCTCCCCGAACAATAACTGAGTGGAACCAGCTTCCTTTGAGTAGACTAATAAGCACTGAGAGCATTGCCAATTTCTTATAAAGACTTTTGAATGTTGTATGTCCAGTTCTGGTGAAAAAAAAATTGTTTTCAATTTACGTATTTTTTGTTCGAATCATGCATGTGTTGTCTTTTGTTCGTTTATCTTTTAATTTGTGTGCTAAGCGTTACCATGCCTTGTATCTCGTTGTATTGCCCCTCCTGGTCGGGCCTACCAAGGCTGGCATTATTGAATAAATAAATAAATGTGTGACGTTCCCACCTGTCGGGGGTCAGTCACAGAATCTACGGGTCCTGCTGAAGCGAGGAGAAATAAGCCAACAAGGCGGTAACCCGGCAAAACAGTATTTATTCTTCTCTGCCTGAAGGCGTAACTGGTGGTCCGCTCACCGCTGGCTTTCAGGAGCCTCTGGTTGTAGGTCCGGCAGATCCGGGCTCCACTCCAATCGGCTCGCGTCGGCGGGCCGCGGCTGCTTCGGCTCTCCCGGGGTCTGCCTCTCTTCCCGGCATCTCTCGGCTGGCGGTGCTGTGACGGGTCGAGGCCATAGGACTCTTGGGCGTTTCGGCTGGCGGTCAGTTTGCTACGGACGCTGAGGTCCGGCTTCGCTGACTATAGACCAGCACGATATCGTGCGTCCGTTCGCCTCGCCCGTCTCTGCTCGACTCCTTTCCCTTGTCCGCTGCCCCCGCCGCGTCTCTCCGGAGATTCCCTTTCTCTCTCTGGGTAATCTTCGCCCAACGGTTTTTCGTCGTCGCTGCTCACACAGCCGATCAAAGGCACCCGCCAAACTTCTAGGAATCCGCGGCTGTTACGACGGGAAGGCCGATGGCGCCGTTGGGGATGGGTCGAAGGGGATCAGGTGTCCCTCGTAGGGCGACGCTTCTCTGCAGTCAGTCCGTCTGGTGCCAGCCGCCGACGTCCTCCGCCACCTCGAGCCATTACGCAGCCCGTCGTGTCCGCTGCTAGTAAGGTCGCCTGTCGGCCTGCACACACAAACGCACAAACGAACCCGTCTTCGCGCGCCGGTTGGGGGGGGGGAGCACGGCGCAAACCGCGGGGAAGACAGCGGTTTCGTTGGGCACCGCGTGCAGCCTCTCCTCTTTAGCCGTCTGGCGGTCTTTGCACATCTGTCTTCTGCATCGCTCGCCGCATTCCCCACCACCGCGTCTTCGCCGACATGTCTGGGTCGATAAATTGGAAGGCAGGAAAAATGTCTTGGGCACTGGTCGCCGGGTTAGTTCTTTTCAGCAATGCCGGGGCCTCCCGTATGCGGCCCTTCACAAATGAATAAATGAAACGTATTGTTTCCGGCCACCGCCTGGTGAAGGGAGGGACCTTAGGAGACTTAAGGAGCGTGTCGAGTGAGAGGAGACGCTCTGGGCCCTGGCGACAAGGCTCATCCAGTCACTCGACGCATGAACTCTTGAGTTTTGACTGTTTGCTCTTTCTAAATTATGTAAATAAGTTTCTTTTCAAAGTCTCAATTTCCATCTTTCCTCAACCCAATGACTCAGACACGCTACCCAACGGAGCCCGGGTTCGAGGTAGCCCCGGCGTCCACGACAGTACCCATCGTATCACCGGTGGGTACCTGGCGGAAGAGGTGACAGAAACCCGCACTTCCCGCATGCGAAGCGGATGCTCAATCCACTGGGCCACCGTTGCGGTCCGAGTGTTGTAGCGGGACCATCACAACACAGCACGCATTCGGAAAGCAAGCCAAGACACCAAAGCCAATCCCAAGGCACAACCGCAGGTGGCACTGATCGACATTGCCACTAGTAATCGCACTTTATCTCCAGCTTCGGAAAAGAAAAGCAACGTGATCTTAATAAAACAGACGTTGCATCAGGCATGAATTGGGAACATCCGAAAGAAGCTGCAAAAGTGAGGAGCTATGCGGTGCAGCGGTTACGTATACGGTGGTGAACGCTGTCTTTCTCAAAGTTTGTGAAAAAATTTATGTGACAGGTGATGTCGTGATATGCATTTTAGTGAAAACACAGCTGGGCGGAGGTAAATGTACGGAGAATCACGCGTATCCCATGTCTTCGAAACAGAGCAGCATACAGCGTCTTCGTGAGTACCCAACATACTTCCGCCACTTCATGCTGGCGGCGATGAGATGGCCCAAACCTCACTGGAGGTGGCTGCACGGAATGGAAAGGAGACGGAACTGTACCTTTCACGATGAACACCTGAACAGCGCCGCGGGCAAACCGAACAATTTAAACCTCCTTGGAAATGACTAATGATGTTTAAACCCCTTGAAGAGTCGCCGTCAGTGGAGGGCTTCGGAACAACTTTGATCCTTCGAGGCTCCTTAGCATTTCCTGACATTACAGAGAAGTATAAGGCATTCACAGACCCTTAATTGGAAGACAAGCTGTGATATTCTTGATAACGCCTGCGATTCAAAAATCACTTCTTCGCGCGCTTCGCTATGACTAATTCACCCATGACTTCCTTTTTATACGCGTGCAGGTGAAAAAAAAATCAGTCTAATCCATGCTACATACAAATCACCCCATTGCGGGAATGAATGGGTTACGTTCAATGTTTTCATCACATGTATACATAAGAAACAATCCAAGGGAGGTTGTCACTGAAGAAAGGTTTATGAACTTATTTTACTTCAAATCAACTGCACGCCAACATTTATGGCCCACACGGAAGGGGCTATATACAGCATCAAAACAAAGAGTGGGAGTAGAAACGGCAGTTCACGACGTTGCAAACAACGATAAAATTCGGCAGAGACACTCAAGATTGCTAACGTGTGAGAATGCGAACAGATTGCTGTCCCTGGATGCACTGGCACCTAGCCACACACACAAGCGAGCGCGACACCACCCGGAACGCTGTACGACGAACGGCTGCATCACGGCTCTGGTATGAAAGTCTGGGAAGGCATACAGTTAAAGGTGCATATGTGGTCGGTTCGAGTCCCTGTCGCAAGCTACTAGCCTCCAGCTTGAGTAGCACACGCAAGCTTTGTGCAACGAGAAATCGCATGACACCACCCGAAACGCTGTACGACAAACGGGCGCATCACGGTTCTGGTATGAAAGTCTGGGAAGGCATACAGTTAAAGGTGCGTATGTGGTCGGTTCGAGTCGCTGTCGCAAGCTACTAGCCTCCAGCTTCAGTAGCACATGTAAGCTTTGTGCAACGAGAAATCGTATGACACCACCCGAAACGCAGTACGACAAACAGCTGTGTCACAAGTTTGGTACGAATATCACCAGAAGACTGGCGCCACATGGAGGTCGGCCAGTGGCGGGTATATATAGACGAATGGCATGCATGGGCTTTCTGAAGTGGCGGTGCTCGGCTTGTTCTGTGCATCATACGGCGGCATGCGGACGTCGTCCCATTTTTCTTGCCATCGCTGGAATTTTCTGTTCCTTCTGCGAGAACACACAGTAACACACGCCTTCGGCTTTTCTGGTAACGGAACTGGTAATGACTTCGCACAAAAAGATACAACAATCATTCACTCAAACAAATTGTGTTCAAGAGCTTTACCAAAAACAAAAGAACTGGAAAATGGCCTTCGGAAGACATCACCGATGGCGAACGGTCCGCGGGAAAAGCTGTGCTTGAATGGTTCAGTCCTTGCAAAAAATTGGTTCAAGCAAATAACTTCCTGACTGGGTGTGTTCGTCCCGACAAAAACTGTTTAAAAATTGTAGGACGATGTAAGTTTAGTTCATGCGTTCAGAGGTTATGCATAAACAACAAAGCGCGACATTTTCCTGGCAACTTCTAGTAGTGGGATGTGGTAGGTTTTCCCTAGGGTGGTAGGTGAGTCTAACCTCCTGAATTTGTTATAAATAAACCTAATCGCTTTCCTATGGACTATCGCACGCTGGCAGATGTGTTTCTTCATGAACGGATCCCATAAGACCGGAGCATACATTAACTTTGACGTAATAAATGTTGTGTACGCAAGAAGAATGGAGCATTTCTAAGCTTCACTCGTAAATAGCACAGACTGGAAATAGCCAGAGGAACAAATCTCTGAAATATGGGCAGTACCATATTTATTTCCATATTTATAATGTGCCATATTTATGAGTACTGGCTTGTTTCGTTACATAACTTGCAAGCACGCAGCGATGACGTAGCGTGTGCGACATGTCTGCTTCAACGCACCGCCCCTTATCGGCGTCTCGGCGCGAGCATTTCTTTTTAATCTCGTTCACTTTGTGGCCGCCATGGAACAACCAGGCACGCAGAAACTGTCACAGTGGAAGGGAGAAACGAGGACACTGCAAGCACGTGCGAGCGAGGCTACGAACGTGTGCTCAAATGCAACAGCGAACGCGTCACAAAGAAAGACGCCATGCGTGTTGCAAAAGCAAGCTACAACGTTTTCAAGGAGTCCCTCTTTGGTCATCTCGGGAGAACACTGTGCGTTCATAAGGAGATACAACTTTGTTCCCGCCGCACGGCGCTTTATACATAAATCTTTGCTGTTCTACTCGTGCTCCCCTGCGTACGAAATTAGCGGTGTAGGAACGCTGTTGCTACTAGTGCCGCACTTAAAGCAAGCGAGTTTGACTAAACACAGGGGCGATGAAAAGAGATGCGAACAGTGCGTTGGCGCTTCGGTTCTTACGCAGTTGATGGCCACCAGAGCGTCTGATAATTTCTTTCTTTTACGGCTGCGTAACGACAGTGCACAGCGAGCCTCGTTGTTCATGCGACCGAATCCACTCTGAAACCACGCTGCATTCGGCTGAGACACGACAGCGCACTGCTCGGCGAACGAGTGCGAATTCAGCGCATGCAAGGCGCGAGAGAGCATTTCCCGGCAGTTGTCCGCGCCAGGCCGGCGAGCGTTTTGCTTGGCCGGCGCCCAATCAATAGCCGCAGCTTCGGCGTGCTTCACTGGGCGCGGAATGGAGCCGAGAGCGCATCCTAGCAACATTCCGGCCCGCTAGGAACACTGGCCGGAGAGAGAGAGGGGGGGCGTTATACTTAAACGACGACCAGTGTCCGGCCCGTGGCCGCATCCGACATGGGTCCGTGTACGGGATAGAGTCCCATCGCCGAAACGCTAGTCGGCGGCAAGTTTGCGCTGCTATATGTGCGAGCAGTCGCGGTTCTAATGGAGGTTGAAAGGTGAGCAGGTGGTTTAAGAGTTTATATATGATGATGATTACTGCACTGCTACATCACAGCCGGCAGAAAAGTATACTTTATTCCCCTTGCTCCATAAGATCGCTGCAGTAAAGTGCGTGTAAGGGCTTCGCCGAAGGACGAAACAAAGGGCTCGCATCACGAAGAAATGAAAGCTCGAATACTGTTAGCGATTATGAGCGCTTCTTGCTTTGATTTGTTTTTAGCGGCCATAACAGCTGCATTAGATGAAGAATGTTTCCGTCGCAAGGCATTCATAAACGGCCTCACTAAGATAACTGCGGAGGGGAGCCGCAGCCCCTCTTAAGTATTAATCATTACAGAGGCATAAAGATAAAGTGGATAATAGATGAATAATGTAAACAAAGCATACGAGGCACAGTGAATCAAGTACCCGCTCACGACCCGCAATTTAATTAAAGGAACGGCGATGACCGACGAACAAGATTAATATTAGATGATAGGAAATAGGAATCAAATTACTGCGCCGCCATTAAAGAGTAAGCGAAGCGACGGGAGCTTCGCGAAGCGCTTCGGAGCCAACACGGGGCTGGCAGAAAACTGGCTGCTCTTTCCATCATAAAAATTTCACGTCTGCCTGGGCCCAAAAGTGCGGCACATAGAACGCCTCCATTGGCGCAAGAAACATCTGGAACCGTTGTCTTGTATACGCGCTACCTCGACTGTCTTTGTTCATGCGAAATCGTTACAGACGCCCGCGCCTTGTGTTGCTGGTCGGATTTCATGAAGGGCCAATTTGTTAGTGCTTCGCACTTCAGCACTTTCTTTATGTTTCTGGTTACGCGAGATGTATATCCGCTTCGCTACGATTTATACACTGAGCTGTACGAATAATGAGGTCTCGTTATGCAGTTGCAGGTACTTCTTGATCAGGGACACCGGAACAGGTCGCTTCAGTTCTAGAACACTTTTAATGCAAAGCACACTGGAGCTAAGCTACTTGGCTTCGTAGCCAGCTATAAATCATTTAGTATATGAGTAACCTAAACCAGCCATGTTCCAATAGAAGTCGACTGCCTTACCCGTGTACATGATCTTGATTAGCAGCATTTAAACGAACTATACACGAACTTTTTTAATGCAATTGATCCCTCCTCGTGAGTAAAGTTTCCCATTTTATATTGCCGTGAATCTTTACATTGTTTGTTGGCTGGCGCTCAAAACCTCCGGCACGCGGATTTATCATTTTGTTTTGTAATGCGAGATGCGAACAGACTTATCTTCATTGATCATGGACACGTGCAAATACTTCCACATTTTTCCAGATTGTTGTAGTTGCTTTTGGTTATTTATCTCGAAAGTTCTTTGCCAGATTTAAACTGAGGAACGCTATGGCCCGTACGGCGCGACGCCTTGCCCGTTGGGCAAAACGCTCGTAGTTTCTAGGAAGTTTATTGAACTCAATCCAGGTCCAACAAATACTGAAATGTTAGAGAAGATATTGGAAAAACAAATTCAGATTGAAGCAAGACTAACCGCCATTGAAGGGAAGCTGGCGTCATTTACCGAACACTGTGCTAAATTACTGGCACTTGAGTGCACTGATCGTGAGCTAGAACGCACGATCAAACATCAGGAAGCAAAAACGGTAGATCTTGAGGACAGGTCCAAGAAAATAGCATTATTGTTTTTGATGTTAAAGAAGATGCACAAGTAAGGGGAGCCGACATTGAAAGAAAAGTGCTAAAAGATGTCTTTGCGGATATCCTTGGCGTAACGGTAACGTCTTTGGAAAGAATTCACAGAATTGGTCAACCGAAACGCGACCGAGCTCAGCCGGCTATGATGAAACTCTATGATTACACTGAAAAAGTGGCTGCTTTCAAGAACTGCAGCAAGCTGAAGGGATCGAAGATAAGCGTTTCGGACGACTACTCGGCAGCAACTCCTTTGAAAAGGAAGCTGATGTGGCAGTCAGCTGAGGGCGATAAGAGCGCACGCGCGAAAGTTAAGCATATATAAACGACAAACTGACAATAAATGACGTTACCTATACATAGGATGTGGAACGTGAAAATCGAGTTAGACTACGAAATAGTCAGGAAGCCTCAGCAGGTAAAGAAGAGTGACGAATAACCAAGAATGAACTCAGATTGCTAAATAATGTTAATGCTGGAAGTATTGCTAACAAGCCTGAAGGTCTCGAATGCTTGTCACTCTTGCACGAGCCCCATCTAATCGATATTACGGAAACCTGAATGCGCGATGAAATACTGAACGACGAAGTGTTCCCACCGTTTTATAATGCACTCAGGAAAGACCGAGAAACAAGAGGTGGCGGCGTTGCCTTGCTAATTAAGAAAACATGAACCGACGAACCTCTTCCTCCCTTAGAAGGCCATGAAAGTGTAAGGTGCAAGTTATTTCTTAAGGATACCGTATTGATAACTGGCGTAATGTACCGGTCCTCCAGTTGCTCGGTCGACTTCTATTTAGTCTCTGGAAAAGCCGCATTTATTTATTTATTTATTACAGATACCTGCAGCGCCCGAAGGTATTATTGAGGGGGGAAAACAATATCTTTTGCTCGTTTGGCCGAAAGTAACACAGGATAACAAAAATACAATGACACAACTACTAATGGATGAGGAAAAGCATGCACTGAAGGAGGACAACCGCGTACAATCACACTAATGAAATGAAAGACACGCGCAAGAAAACGGGGCGCCACGTCACACATCAGACAAGAATGTGCGGAATTGATCTTCCGTGCATCACTCAGTGACGCCGGCTGCCAGCCTGTTCCACTCATTGATCGTCCGTGGAAAGAACGAGGTTTTGTAAATATTAAGTCGTCTAGAAAAAAAGTGAGTTTGAACCACCACGCTGAATCACCACGGTCGTCGAACTCTTCGTTTCGTAAACAATGCGTTTTGGTGCAGGGAGTGTATGCTGCGCTGGAAGAGCAGCCTATAGTTGGTTCTCCTATCTGGATGCATGTGTGTGCCTCCCGGGCTTTTGATGTTTTGGAAGGTGAGGTCGCGCAGGGGTATGGTGGCCTGGTGTTTTGTGGCGTAAGGATGCTTAGATTTTTTTTCGGCACTATTTCCATGCAATAAAGAAAACGAAAAAGAGCCGTCGTGGCGGAGTGGAAGCGTTCCCGTCTCAAACGTCAAAGTCCCTGGTTCGATTCCCTGCCTAGACCCCGGCTTTTTTATTTATTGAGTGTGCGTGCCCTCTGATTTTTACGCAGCCTCTGAATAATTCTCACGCGCGCTGCTGGCAACTACACTCTAAGCACAAATACATCTATATGGGAGTAAACTGTCCTCTAGCGCGCACCCTTTAATAAAAGGGTGTGCGCTGGAGGACCGTTTTACTCCATTTTTACTCCTTTTGTTCAGAGTGTACAGCAACTTATGCTACGACGCCGGCGGCTTTTCGACCGAACGAGATGTATTCAATGTCGCGTAATATTGGAGCTTTAAATTGTAAGAAGTCAAAATACGAGCGCTAGCGATAACGCACGCGTTAACTTTTGTTCCGCGGGAGGCCAGCGTGGCGAGCGTAATGCGCCCTCATGTAGAAGTGATTCCGACACCCAAATTAGACTTCATTCCACTGCTGGGCCCGACAGCATACTACACGAACATAAAGCAGGAAGAAAAACATGCCTCTAACTGGCCTCCGTAACCACTTAAGAAAAATTCACTGTCAGCCAATAAGCACCGGGGAGTTACACGAGAAACGAAATCTTCGGAATCTCGGAACGGAGAAAGACGCCAATAGCGGCGGTTGAGCGAGCAGGATGCGGAAAGAAAACACTGGATTCAAAGAGCGCCCCGAACAAGCCATTAAGGAGCAGGTTTTCTTTATGGCTGGAAATCTCAAGAATGGCGTGCAGGTTTTGCTATTTAGTTTTTCCACACGGCACTAGCGGCGAGGGCTCCAGAACCTTGGAACAAGAAACAACATTCCCCAGAAGCATGAAGCTGCACGCGTTGCGTCCGGCCTTTATCTTAAGTTAGCGATTTAAAAAAAAAAATCACCGAAACCACATTGGCACATATAAGCGTTCCATCGAACCCAGCACAGTACGCCGTTAAGCAGGTTTTTCCTATTATTAGGAATAAAAATGGAAAGAAAGCTGTTACAGCCACGAGAGCGTCGTATGCGCGCGAAATCTAATTAGGTGGCTTAAGGGTTTTCCTCGCGAATCACCGGGAGATGGATGAGCGTGCACTCGCGAGGCGAGGCCATCTTTTCGGAAAAGTTGGAGAGTACGGGCCAGAACAAGAAGACCGATGCGCGAGCACGCGGCGCTCCTGACGAGCGTGGAGCAGCCATTCGCCAGTTCATTAGACGCCGTTGCGATGGATCGATCGTTAATTGGAGCTGACAGCGAGATTGCGCGAGACCTGGATAGAAACTGCGTGACGGCGAACCGTTTGCACCGCCCAGTCTAGCGTAAACCTCCAATGTGCTCCGTGGTTGTAATCTCAGACAGATAACTTAACTGGCAGTTCGCCTTTGATATTGACAATTTCTGCCATCAGCCCTCTGAGATGGGAGCAAGTCCGCATTTAAAGATTTTTTTTCCTCTTCTAATCAACGGCAGTATTTTATCGGGCATTTCAACGGAGGGAATCAATCTGTGAGCTGCCTGCACCACAACGGGAGCGAATGACAAGCAGCTCGTTACGGGAATAACTCGACCCGATGGTAGTCGAGTTAGCACGAACGACAACATAAGCGCGTAAAATACCGATGCGCGGCTCCACTAGTCAGACGAGGGCGGTGCCTGCATTTTGTGTGTACACGTATACCGACGGCATAAGCGAGAGGCGCACGCGCGCAGCACAGCCAAAGGCGCCGCCAGGCGGTCGACATGGAACGCGCCTGGTGTGTGCACCGAAGGCTGAGAAGCGTATCCGTAATGCGAAACATGTTTATTCAAAGCATTATAGTAACCTAATTTTAGTAACGTGTTTTCTTCAAACAAATGGTACGCTAGAGATCAGAATGCACGAATCAACACGTGGTACTCGCCTACAACCGATACATAATTTATAATTGAATTTCTTCTCTCATGCTGCTCCGGCGAACGACGGCTGTGTCCTGTAGATCTTCAGGTCATGCGAGACACAAACAAACCTGCACTAAAAACGCTGATACTTAGTTTTAATTTACTACAACACGTCAACCAGCCTGCTTCAAGACCTGCATTGACAACAAACAATGTATCAGCAGTTAGTTGTACTGCTGTTTGTCTAGTGACTCACGTGACCTAAAGGTGAACTATGCGCTTCACAGACATCGTTCGGTTGATGGAAGAGGAACGGCGTCAAGAAGAAATTCAAATAGAAGTTATTTAGCGATCGTACGCAAATATAACTGTGTGATCGATGTACTGTAATGTCTAACGCATCATTTCAAATAGGAAAACAAGCAAGCAAAATTTGGCCTCTATAGTGGTTTTGTCATGCGAAAACCATGGGTGGCGCAAAAAAAAGCGGTTCATAGTGACCGCTTGAGAGGCTTCGTCACCCGCAGAAGTTGACAATGTGAGCATCGACAGTTCATGCGTCATAAAAATTATCGAAAGCAGGTGACTAAAATACAGGAAGGAGAAAAATAGGACAATGAAAAACAAGGAGACAAAAAAATGAAACATGGTACAGAGGAGCATTTCAACAGCCACAGATACAACCCAATCAATGCAGATTTCCCGGAGGGCAGAAATAGACGTTTGAGCAATTTGGTAGAGTATACTTCGATATAGCAACAGTATAGTTGATTGCCATCTGGGGATCTCCGACAGTTGATGGTCTCTAGTGGCGAAAGGTGTGTTATATGACACAATTATGGACAATGCGGGACAAAAAAAAAGTTGCCTTTCGCGCTGCTATTTCTTTGTTATAATACCAAGCGACTGAGCCTGCGGTCAAAGAGCTTATTCAACGGAATAATTATATATATTTCATCCGCATGGGGAGAGTGGGGGTTCATAGGACGCATCTGAAATAACTCGTCCCATTTTTTTTCTGCAAAACACTCAGTTTTTGCACATTCGACATTGCAGTATTTATAATAAGCAACAATACCCTACATATGAGAAAAAATATAATTTGTAGTAAAGGTTTGGTTTGGTATGGTTTATGGGGGTTTAACGTCCCAAAGCTACTCAGGCTATAAGAGACGCCGTAGTGAAGGGCTCCGGGAATTTCGACCACCTGGGGTTCTTTAACGTGCACTGACATCGCACAGTACACGGGCAATTCGTAGTAAAGGTCGAGAGAGATGATCGATGCCTGCGTATTTAGAAAATGCGATGCAGATCTTCCTTACGTGGGCATTCCATGACAGAAGGTGCAAAATCGATGCGAATCTCTCGACGTGCTCGATTTTAAGGCCGCTGAGAAAGACATGTGCAGCATTCGCTACTGTCTTGAATTTAGCGTGAAATATTACGCGACGGCGTATACAGCTCATTCGATCGAAAAGCCGTCGGCGTAGTCGGCACAGCGTGTGTGAAATAATCGGGGGCTGCGTAAAAAAACAAAAATCCTATCATGCCAACCGTTTGCAGCAGAATGTTCCGGGTGGTGTCATACGATTCAGCGTTTCGTGTAGCATAAATGTATTTTAGTTAAATTAGAGCTTATCTAGCGGCAGGGATTTAAACCAGCGACGTTTAATCGGGGGCTGTGTAAAAAAAGTGATTGGACGTTTAAGCTTCACCTTTAAGAGTGAAACGCTACAGCGTGTTGCAGCGCTGCCAGGGGTCCACGGAACGCCATCGCCTTGCTCGTTGGACAAATCGCTCGGAGTCTCTAGGAGGCCACTCAAAACAGCCCATCCGCCGCCCGAAGAGATCACGAATGGGCTGCAGTGACGCTGCTCTCTGAATTGGCGGTTGTGCGACTCAATTGTGATTGTGACTTTAGAGGAAAGGAAAGCAGCAGTGACTGTCTCACATATCGGTGGGCACTTCAGCAACGCTTTGCGAGGCCTCCTAGAGATTCCAAGCGATTTTGCCAACGGGCAAGGCGTTGCACCGAACGGGCGATAGCGTTCCGCGGACTTCCTGGCAGCGTTGCAACACGCTGCCGTGTTCCACTCTTAAAGGCGAAGCTTAAACATCCTCCAATTTTTTTATTAATGCGAAAGCATTACTAGGCTATGTCGGCAACGTAAGTGCCCGCAAAAAGTGTCCGCGAGAGTGTTGTGGGGAAGTATATAAAGCCAGTGATTAAGTAATATCGAGTCAGTTATTAGTCATTGGTTATTAAGATTAGTCAATAATTAACGACCCATACTGACGACCACAGTCAACTACATTAATCAATCGCACCAATTAGGGGTACTAGTTAACGATGTTGATTAATGAATGCGATTAATTGGGCTAATCAGTGAGACCATGTGGCGTCATATGGGTGTGGCGTTATCCCACATGTCTGATGACGTCACGCCCACAACCAATTAGAGTTAAGCAAAAAACAGAGCCCTGAGTGTCAGTGTCCGAGAAGTAGGATGACATGCAGGTTTTCAAATAGGTCTAGAAAATTCCATGTGACGTCCTATGGATGGGTATCGATTGTGAGAAAGAGCATTTAGGTACTCTTTGGAGCTAAATGAAAATATATTTTAAGCATTTGTTGCATCCAATACTTCACCGTGGGTGACCTCACATATAGAGGAAGCCCTTAACAAGCTTATTACAGGCTCAAAATTTCATGTCTCAACCCCTTTAACAAAGAAAGCCGATCAAAGGCGTCACTGCAATATAAAAATTCCAAAAGTAAGCCGTTGGGATTCGATATTGCGTAATATATGTGCCTTTTCATTCAGTAGGGCGTGTTCCCTCTGAATTATTCTTCGCGAACTGGTTTGGTTTGGTTTATGGGGGTTTAACGTCCCAAAGCGACTCAGGCTATGAGAGACGCCGTAGTGAAGGGCTCTGGGAATTTGGACCACCTGGGGTTCTTTAACGTGCACTGACATCGCACAGTACACGGGCCTCTAGAATTTCGCCTCCATCAAAATTCGACCGCCGCGGCCGGGATCGAGCCCGCGTCCTTCGGGCCGGCAGCCGAGCGCCGTAACCACTCAGCCACCGCGGCGGCTCTTCGTGAACTCTTACTGGCAGTCACATATAAAGAAGTGTCTTCCAAGGAAATTGTGAGTGAGTGCGACAATGTATTACAGGCTCTAGTCCCTTCGAGAAGAAACGCAGCAGGACAGATATTAGCTTCCAATTACCCAGACTCTTGCTGGTTCCCTTTTTGAAAATTATCGGCTCATGTCAGTCGGAATTAAAGGGGCCGGCGATAGCAGGGCGACCGCGCTAAGCATGGTACCATTACCTGTTATACGATCAGAGTGGCTGTTCGGGAGAGTTGGTTTGCCATGACGGAACATACAGCGGTAAGATACGTGCCGAGCAAGATACGTGTCCTTCTGCGCACGATCGGACATACCTCCGGAAGACATAAGACTGCTCTTTGGGGGCTTTATGCCTTCTGAGGGCCATGGAAAAGGGATTTGTAAAATACTGAAATCGGAATTTCATCGACAAGCACGATTCTACCGCAAGCAACTAGATGTGCAACTGCGTGAAGCAGCCCCACCGGATACAGCGAGACGCCAGATACAACAGTTCCTTCATTTAGCCGACCAGACAACCGAGCTCATGTGGCAGCATCAACTGAAGCACCTCCGTTCCCGTCTGCTCATCAGGCCTCCGGAGCGAAGAGGTTTCCATCTACATTCCGGAACAAGTCGTCTTGCCCGAAAGCATAAGGGGTGTTCTATTGCGTGGTCCGACGTTCGCCGTGGAAACAAGAAAATCCCCTCAGGAGCTGCCAACCCTTGTCCGTACAGTATCCCGGCTTGCCGCTGCAGAACAAGCGGACCCCTGCGTCGTCGAAGGGATGGATGTCTTGTCTAGGTGTAAGCAGTCAACATCGAAAGTTTCTGTACGAAACATTGCAGGGTACCTTGTGCAACATTCCTTAAGCGTTTTGCAAGCTGATAAAGAAGGCGGTTTTGCAGTTCTTCCCAAGGATATTTTCAATGCTAAAGCAAATGAGGCCATTTCAGTCCTCTTCAAGCGTCACGCTAAGGAGTCACTATCTAGACTGAAAACTCGTGCGAAAAAATTGTCAGCAGCTAAACCTCAATGGGGTCGTGAAGCACACAAAGTAGTACGCGTAATCATTTGGAAGTGTTTTTTAGTGCGAAAACGCACAAACCTGGCATGCCTTTAAGGGTAATTGTATCAGAAAATGACACCTGGCAGAAGTCAGTCGCTTCATTTCTAAGAGATAAACTAAACCTTTTGACTCTCAAGGACCCATTCCTTGTAATAAACTCAGAGGAGATCTTAGAATTCTTCACAGCACAGCATAACAAGGGCGTTCAAGCCTTCTCTGTCGACATTAAAGGTCTGTACTACTCACTACTCCACACAGGCTTAGTAAAGTGCATATAAAAAAGCATTGACGAATTCGGGGGCGTTGAATTTCAGAAAACTACTGGTGTGTCAGTACAAGGATTTTTAGATCCTTTAGTTTTGTATCCCCGGTCCACAGTTATTACCAGGCAGGCAAAACCCTAACTTCAAAAGGAGGTTATATGTATCGGGTCTTTCTTGGTACCAGTACTAAGCAATCTGTTCTTATCTCATCTTGACAGGACTCTTAATGATCGCCTTAAATGTACAAGAGTAAAAAGAGTGCACCGTTATGTTGATTATTTTCTGGTCGCCATCGACGGTACTATGGACCACCTAAGGAACGCAAGCTCCGAGATAATTTCAGTATTCAAAGAATGTTTGAACCCCCTTCAGCTGACGTATGAAATGCCAGCTAACAATGAAATTCGTTTTCTGGACACCAAGTTAACATTTGCAGAAGATCGCACATGCTGGAGCTATGCACCTAGGACTAACAAACAATTGCTTCCGTACACTTCAGCTCATTCAAAAATAGTCAAGCGAAGCATAATCAAAACCACCTTTAAGAAAGCACTGGACAAGTCATGCCAGCACATGATGAGCAATAGTTTCTGCTAGCAAGTTGAACGGTTACAGGAAGTAGGCTATCCAAGTGCACTCCTGGTAGCAGTAGCCGAAAGTTTCATCGGAAAAAAACAGTCATCAGGTCTAACCCCGCCCGAGAAATATAAACGAGCAGAAGTCAAAGTAGTGTTTTCAGCACCCGATAAACTGGCAAAACTTTGTAAGATTACCGATCCCTCTGCTGTAAAAAAAAGAAACGTGCACAATAAGGCGCCAAAAGAAACGTGCAGAATGTGCAGAAGGCGTCGTATATTCCCTGTCCTTGTCATGTGGAAAATATTACATTGGTCAGACCAGTAGGTGTGTTAACGAAAGACTCCGAGAACATAATAGGAACTTGGAGAACGGCAAAGGAAACCTTGCCGAACACTGTCTGGATTGCAAGGCGGTGGGGCGCCATCCATCCAGTTTTCAAAGAATGCCGAATCATCAGTAAAAATAAACAACAACTAATACGTGGGTTTAAAGAAGCAAGGCAGATACGAAAACTGAAATGTAAATGTGTTAGTGCAGCATCTATCTCGCTTTCAAAGAAAGAAATTGATTTTCTTGATGATGTAAATAAAAAGTAAGTGCGTGTTATGTGGTGACTCACGGCATGATAGCCTGGTAGTATTTCTGCGATATTCAGCCTGTATAAGAACTTCACAAGCAATGAATAAACTTCAGTTGAAAGTTAGCGCTCGTGTTGTCTCTTTCTTTGTTCGTCCTGGTGTCTTAGCACTATATGTTCCGTCTGTTATACGAGTCTAATACCCCAGTCACACGGGCATTTCAAAGGCCCTCGAACCGATAGTCTATCGACTCAAAGGCGATCGAGCACTGCTACACGGGCAATTTCAAAGGCCATCGACTCAATAGTCTATCGAGTCAACGGAGCAGCGCGGAACTCCCATCGAGATTTCGAGGGCCTTAGAGCGCTGCCCAAGGTTGCTAGCGTTGCTTCGAGCGGCGTCAAGCGCACTTTCGTACACGATACATTCACGGTACAAAAGCACGAGCAAACGTTATTCGCCTAAGATTTAATGCAAGTAGTCCGTACAATAATTTTAAAATTGTATCAGATTGGTTTTAAGCGCATTAAGCGCATTAATTTTGCGTTGCGGTTTATGCGTTGCTTGCGTACTTAATATTGACAACATGGCGACGCCCTGCCCGTCCGAATGCCCGTGCATTCGCCATCGATTTGCCCATTCTTACCCATAAAGTTTGAAGAGACAACTAGCTTTTGTTTTTCAGATGTCAAGGCGATTTCCCAGGTGTTAAGCCTGACGAAGCAGCGCTCTGACGCAGTTGGACTTGCTTGGTTTTGGCTCGCCTTGTATTAGAGTGGCTACAGCAGTGTCTGCATCTGTCCGTCGCGTACGTGCGATTAAAACTGTTTTAAAAGACATGCGCGTATGCGTGTATTTCAGAATTTAGTATACATTTACCAAATATTTTTGTTATTTTTTGCAAAATTCAAACTAGCGATTGTGGCGCCACACAAGCTTGGCGTAAGACACGAGAACCATTTCAATGGCCATTGAAATTTGCCGTGTTGCAGCGACACAACTGCTTCGAGTTCGATGGCGATTGAGAACTGCGAAGGCCCTCGACTCGATAGTGATTGAAACTGGCCGTGTGACAGGGGTATAAGCTTGTCGTAAAGTTCAGGCTTTTTTTTTTTTAAGAACACAGCGCACCTCACTTTCATCTCACTGCTCGAAGAAGCTGTTTCCTGAAACTCTGTCACCCCAGAATTTTGAGCAAATGTGGGAGCAACCTCCAATTGCAATAATAAATTAATTAGAAGTATACCTAGCGGGGCACCAGCAACTTTCACGATTGTTACTGTCATTTGGACATATAATCCTATTGAAAAGCAGATGAGGGAGTTGCCATTTACCTTTATGGATTTCAAGAGAGTTGCTCTTCAAATAAATTATTGTGGTAAGTGGTCCTAGCTGGCACAATTTCATTGTTCCAACGGTTGTTCAATGCTTTAAAACATGGATAAGAGTACAGTATCCTTATAGTTATTAAACCTAGCAAATTTCCTGTGCTTCTTTTTGGCAAGTCTTATAGTGGTGGGGACATCCAATGTTTGCGAGCATTTATTTTTTGCATTTTTTAGTAAAACTCGGGATATACTGGCAAAAATGTCGTACGAAAGCGCTATAAGCAGAAAGAAGGTACAGCCGCGGTCAAAAATACGCGGCCCACGGCTCCGGCGCAAGGAGCGGCTGCGGGGCCGCACCGCGGCGCTGCTGCCTGCTTCGGGCGCTCAGTGCGAGGGTGCACGGAGTTACGACAAAGCTTCGCCCTCACTCTCCCCTGAGCACGCCACACGGCTGATAAATGTCAAGTGCGGCGTTCTGCTGAAGGGGAGTGCGCGCGGTTCGCCGTTGCCGCCTCGATTCTGCTTCGCTCTCGTATGCCCCGCGCGCCCATGCGTGGTGAGCCTTGGTGCAAGGGCATTACGATGCTCAAGAAATAGCGCAGAACAAGTTATTGTCGCGTCAGAAGCCCGGTCTGTGAACTCGGTGAAGCCCAGTTTTGTTTCTGGTAGTGTGTTACTCGTAATTTCGTTGCAGCAGGAACGTGCTTACATTTTTTTTAGCTTTGAATTAACGTTTTTAAAGGAGCGAGCTCCAGCTACTAATTAGGGTTAACCCGACCCAGCGCCGGGCACTGGAGCCCGGCGTACCCGGACGCGAGACGCGCGTAAGTATGGAATGCGAACCGAACTTGGACGCTTCGCAGGCAGACGCGCTTAGTCGAACTGCAGAACGCGCGCCTGCCGTAGCCGTTCTGTGCATAGGGAATACGAGATATCCGAGTAGGCGATGAAAGTCACACGCAGCATGCATTGCAGAGCCCTCTTTCGTACGGAACGTCCGCCGGGAAACAGTTGAACGCTGCACTTAATATTCATCAGCCGTGTGGCGTGTTCAGGGAAGAGTGAGGGCGAAGCTTTGTCGTCACTCTCTACACCCTCGCACTGAGCGCCCGACGCAGGCAGCAGCGCCGCGGTGCGGCCCCGCATCCGCTCCTTGCGCCGGAGCCGTGGGCCGCGTATTTTTGACCGCGGCTGTACATTACTCTTGCTCGAAAGACAGTTCAGTGGTCTTGTAAGGAGCAATACAGAGTTTTGCATCCTTCGGATATCATATCATCGCATACAGGCCAGTGCAACATCGCTTTTATAAGCAGATGACATATGCTGAAGTGGAAGCAACGGCGATGGCGGTGCGCAGAGGCGTTATGATTTGTTTGTTTTAATGGGGTTTAACGTCCCAAACAGACTCAGGCTGCGAGGGACGCCGTAGTGAAGGGCTGCGGATAATTTTGGCCACCTGGGGTTGTTTAAAGTGTTCTGACATCGCACTGTACACGGCCCTCTAACATTTCGCCTCCAGCAGCCGAGCGCCATTAACACTGAGCCACCGCGGCTACTCACAGGAACCATGCATGACGTGGCCGACTCATGCTTTGAGGATAGTCAACAGAGAGGGCGCCTCCTAAAGACAGCATAACTCTCCCATATAATGAAGCCGTTCACGGCCGTCCTTATCAACATCAACCGAGGTACATCGAACACAGGGACCAGGATGACCCGCAGGCACGCCTGCATCGCGCTAGCCGCGATCACCGCAGCCTGGCAGACGTTCTTACCATATGTAGGCATCACCACTGCCCCCGACTACTTCCGCTTCTGCAATGCCACTCGAATTAACGCAAGGAGTTCTCGGTGCGCAAGCCGGCAGGGGAAGTAAACATGCTGCCAGAAGTCGGCCGGAAGGAGATGCGCATCACTACGCTCCATGCGGAGCGCATCGAGAAAAGGCCGCGGTGGCTGAACGACGAAAACCGCGGCCACGGTACGACGGAGGCGAAGCGCGAACGACGCCCGCGTGTGCTGTCCCGCGTCAGTACACGCGTTAAAGGGCACAATTAATCCGAAGAATTGTACCTCCCTTTCCTCTCTTGACAGTCGCACAGAAGAGGAGGACGAGAGAAAGGAAATGCACACTGCAGGAGCGCTGCCGCTGCAACTCGCCCAGTCCATCCCCTTGCAGTCCCTTTCCCCTATTTCACTCCCTCCATTCCCCGCCCCCCCCCCCCCCCCGGGCGCCGTTGAGTTGTCCACTGCGCGTCTTCCTGCCCTCAAAACCAATTTTCATTTCGTTTTTCGTGAACAAGGTTCCAGTAAAAAGGCACGTCTCTTTACGCGGGCTGCGGCGGCTGCTCTCTCAGCAGATCGGGTCGAGAAGGTTCTACATTACAGCCCATCGCCACTGCCTCCACAATGGCGTCGCAACGCAGGAGAGGGAACCCAGTATGCGAATGCCCAGTGTCGTGTGTTTTGATCTGGTTTTTTTGACAGGCTGCGTGCAGCGAGGATTTGGGGAAAGGTATGATTTAACTACGAGCTCGCAGTTGAATATATCCGTTATTTTTGTACGCACGTCTTGTCTCTATCGCCGCGCATGCTTTGTATACGCAGTTCAGATTTCTGTTCGGGAATACGACTGTGTGGGTCGTCTACCCGCTAGCGTTGATAGCGTCTGCTACGTCGTCGCAGTCAAGTAACGAAGAAAATAAGGAAAAACGTCCATGTTTCACTTTTGACTGTAACAAGCATTCTGCCACTTCATCGGTTCATTTGCTACATGCAGTATCTATTCTGTGAAAATGCCCCCCCCCCCCCCACATTTCTTTACCATACTTTCAAAAAGATTTCTTTGACACTGCTGCACAGCATTTGTTATACTTGTACTAGAGATGCTACCAGATTTACGAGCATCTTGAATGCTTGTACTCACGCCCAACTGGTTCTATCTACGTTGTTGGATATTGTCGTACAGCCGCTTGCAGCGTCTATCCCAGAGTCCTTCGTCGGCTTTAAATTAAGCGCGGCCGATAGCGGCAGTAATTGTTTTGCGACGACCACCGAGCTCGTTTGGTGTTACCGCCGCCGAAGAGGTGTTCAGATTTTCGTGGGTACGAGTGAGCCCAATAAGGAGTTCTTTCGGAAGTCTTTCACTGCCATCCTGACAGCTGGACTGTCGTCACTCCCACGTGACAATATCATAGATGTCTGTCATGACAGTTGATGCCTCTGTGCCTAATAACTGACAAACTGTCATTTCACTACACGCCTGTACCTGCTCAGTCAGCTCCGAAATTTGTCCCAGACTAGTGTATTTGGTCTACATTTCCTCTTTGCGGCATCAGGAAGTTGAGCTCCATTAGTGGTCGTACCGTGCAATGCACTTCAATACATTCTAACTCAAGCGCATGGTTGTCTCTAGGAATACATCTATCAGTATAAGATGCATTGCTACCCCACCTATGGGAACCCGCTGCTATTTGGCAGGACTGTTACACACAGCCGGCTTTTCTCCGCACTACTTTTCAACCACATGTCGCCATGCTTCGCCTATTCAAGGCAACGATTATTCGCCGCCACCCGCACCACAACTCACACAGTTACGCCGCGCATGATGGCCTACCAACGAAAGCCGGACATCGCATGAACGGTGCCGCATACGCAAGCAACAAAACACCAAGATGAAAAAGAACTCGCACCGAAGGGCGGCAGGGCAAGAATTTTATCAGCGCAGACATAACTCTTCAGAGCCAGCGGGTCTGTCGTGCTGCGCTTTTGATTTCCTTATCAGCGCCATTTTTCTCGATCTCATTCCCTTTCCACGCGGGGGGGGGGGGGGGGGGCAGAAACGTCCGGCAGCGCGTCGCATATATACTGCACCCCTGACAGCAGGCGCTGGGATGGAGGAGTAGCAAACGGAATGAATGCATCTCCGCTCGCCCCCTTCCCGGCGCGCTGTAACAGAGACGTCGAGGGAGACTCGGCCCTCTGCCGGGCACGTCAAAGGGGGGCTGCTGCTGCTGCCGTGAGCCATCGTTTCCCTGATATGCAAAGTTCCCGCTGTCTGGATCAATACTTTGGCTCCGGTGGCGAAGAAGGCTTGAGTGACGGCAGAAGAGGCGGCCGAGGTGGCGACGGAGATACAGGCCTCGGATCAATGCAACGGGGGGCGGCAATATGTGTGCTGCGCCCGCCGCCACACAGTTATGAAGGCGCCAAGAGCCAATATCCTTGGGCCCCACCCGGCAGCGCTGCGCAGTCGAGGGACGCGGCCTGGCCACGTACAGCACCGCCGCGCTGCTAAGCACCTCCCTTCCTGGAGGCCCTCCTCTCCCCTCCCTTCGGTACAGCTACGCGCTGAGTGAGAAACAATGAGGCCCCCTCGCGAAGCAAGAGAAACTGCGCATTGATTTTAAGGCAAATATCGAGGCAAAGTAGCGCGCTCATCAGCTACAGCGCAGCAAGAGCTTGCGAAGGCACGCACGCGCGGCGGAAGCCGCCGCGATGCCTCGGGATCACGCGCAAGACGGCAGCAGTTGAATGCGCGCAGCTCCACTGTGTGTCGACCGGCCGTCGCGCGGCTTCCTCTGGCGAGGAAACATGCGGCACAAAGGACTCTTACGAAGCAACAGCCCTGGCATGGGGCTAGTTTATAAACGGGCGCCTTACATAGTAGTGGCACGCCTTACTGGTGACATCGCGTCGCACCCGACGCTAGGTAGGTTAGACAGCATACATCCGAATCAACCCCCTATGCCACTATGCGGCCAGACTGAGATATCCGATGTACAGTCCTTGTAAAAAATATCCAGCCCTAGGGATTCGCTTCCAACACGTGTGGCGGAGGCAGCATCCTTGAAAGTCCCATCTGTCGGAACGGCGAGGACCAGAGTTCCTCAAACAAGTCCCACAGCTGGGCCCAGAATAAAATCTCGTCCGCTGTACTGTTTTGACAAAGGGTGTACACTCCAAATTTATTTATTTATTTATTTATTCAGCACACACCTAAAGGCCGTCATTCGAGGGTACTACATAGAAGGGCGGGTAAGGGGTCAGTGTAAAAACATGTACAGAGGGGCAAAGCACAAGTCTAGAACGACCGAACTGTATGTTCCACAGCTCCCAAAGCCGCTGCGACGAGGAGAGCGAAAAATGACGATGAAATCCTTTGAGTTTAAGTGCACACGCTACATCCAGACCAATTTTAACGAAATGTCATCGCTAGATATCGCGTGTTCAGCCCGAAACACGGCCAGAACGTGTTCCAGACAAGCGTTTTGCCCTCTGTACAAGGAACAGCATTAACAAGCAAAGGAACAATAAACAGGCTAGGTATAACGGGCAAAAATAAATTAAGCACCAGGGAGTAATTAAAGAAGCAGGCGATAAGAAACAATATAATACAAATTGTAGGTTTGAAGAAAACAATTACGCATAACAGAAACAAAAAATACAACAGTGTACATATTAGGCACGAAAGGAACAGAAGTAATCGCAAAAGTACACAAACTGAAAAAAGAAACATTCAAAAATGTCGAACATTTCAAACTTTCAAATGATAACGTCGCTGCGGATGAGAGCAAGAAATGTGGAGGCGTTAGATTCAATGGCTCTGTGCGATGGAAAATTGTTCCACTCTATGATAGTGCGTGGTATGAATGAATTTGCAAATGCAGATGAACGACACGCGATGCGTTTAACTTTGTGCGGATCGTCAAGCCGAGGCAAGAAAGCCGATGGTGATTGGAAAAACTCGTGGTAAAGCGAAGGATGGTGATGCAGTTTATGGAAAAGTGCTAGTCGTTATAGTTTACGGCGGTTAGACAAGTCTTCTAATTCAGCGCGGTTTTTTAAGGCAGTGACGCAGGTAGCATGAGAGTAGTCTGAAAAAAAAAAACGCGCAGCACGGTTCAGCAAGGACTTAATGTTAGCTATGAGATGGGCTTGATCAGGATCCCAGACGGCTGACACATATTCAATCTTCGGATGAATGAGCGTGATGAACGCGAGTTTTCTCATGTGCGGGGGAGCCAGTCTGAGGTTATGCTTCAGTAGGCCGAGTGAGCGGTTGGCGGAAGCTAAAGTTAGATTAATGTGGTTAAGCCATGTTAGGTCTGATTGTAGGTGAACTCCGAGGTACTTGTAAGTAGTTGTAAGTTCGACAGAATCGTTATTTAGGAAATAAGTTGTGGGAAAGCGAGAACTGCGACTGAAAGACAAAGGCTTAGTTTTAGAAGTATTAAGTGGCATAAGCCAAGGTGCGCACCATGCGGTTACTGCATCCAGGTCAGTTTCCAAACATTGTTGGTCAGTGATAGAAACAATGTTACGGTATATTACACAGTCATCGGCAAGGCGCCTAACTCGTGAGGACACATCATTAGGTAAATCATTAATATGTATTAAAAAGAGGAGGGGACCAAGAACGCTCCCCAGTGGTACGCCAGAAGTGACATTAGAATAAGTGGAGTTGTAGTTGTTATTGGACGTAAACTCAAGTCTAGCGTTTAGCAAGTCCGCAATCCAAGCAATAGTAGCGGGGTGAATATATTCAACGGATTTAGTTTGAGAGCCTATGGTGAAAAACACGATCGAATGCTTTAGAAAAATCGAGAAAAATGGCACCAATTTGACCGCTAGCGTCGATGGATGAGTGCAAACAATGAACGAATCCGGCAAGTTGTGTGTCACAAGAGAAGCCCCTCCGAAAACCGTGCTGGTATTTCAAAATAAGATTCTTGTTTTCCAGGTACTGAAAAATTTGACTATGAATGACGTGTTCGAGAAGTTTGCGGAAAGTATTGCTTAGTGAGGTAGGGCGATAATTAAGCGGAGATGAACGATTACCTGATTTGGAAATGGGTATCCCTTTAACAACACGCCAGTCATAAGGTATGAGACCAGATGATAATGATTGGGAGAACAGGGCGGTTATTGTTGAACCAATTGAGTGCGATGTGCTCTTAAGTACCTTATTATTGAAGCCATGTTGGTCAGAACTGGTAAAAATCTTAAGGTTATTTCATCATCATCATCAGCCTGACTACACCCACTGCAGGGCAAATGCTTCTCCCACGTCTCTCCAATTTCTCTCCAATTAAGCCTGTCCTTTGCCAGCTGCATCCACCCTATGCCTGCAAACTTCTTAAAGGGGCCATGAGAGCCTATTTTCACGCATACCCTGCTTATCGCCTTTAATTGCCAACAGGTTAAATTACAATTCCCCCCATTTTCACTTGATTTTGTGCGGTAAATATATTTAAAACGAATTTTTTCGTTTCTTCTGCGAACTGCTTGCTGGTCTGGCAACCACTAATCGCTGACGTCACGAGCGCATACACGCCACGCGTCGTCTGCTGCGAGCTGTTGAGGTGCTAGCATGCACACCGTAGACAGCGGTCGCTGGAATAGCTTTTTTTTCCTTTTAGCTCAGCGAAATACAATCAATTTTCCGTGTTCTCTTTTGGGAAGCCTTCAACTTAGTACGCGAGCTGAGTGATTTTGGGAAAGCGGACTTCCTGGTGGCGCCCGTTTTCCGATTGTTGAGGAAACTGAAATCGATGGACCCTGTTACGTTTCGCCTACAACGCGCGGTATAGCCGGCGCGGATGCAACGGACGCCGGGGCTTCGTTCAAAGCGGCGGTCATTTGGACCCGTTCAGTGCTGTCGTAACGCCTCCCGCCAAGCGCGTCCAGGCAGGTTTCAATGCCACGTGTCGTCGTGTGTGCGTGTGTGTGTGTGCATGTTGGTGCCCACGCTTGTCAAAGCGCGGCAGCCGGGGAGAGGAGCTCCCCAACTGGGAGGCGAGGAGGTCTGACCGGCGCCGGCCCGGCGGACGCGCACGTCACGTCTGGACATGTCGAAGCGTCGCCGTATCGGGCGCCTCTTCCCAAGCCGTTCCCTCTTGCCCTCGACTCCGAGGGTATAAAACGCCGCTGCCCCGGACGCCGAGGGGGACTCTGATTTCTTCCTTCGAGTAACGTGGTCGCCCTGACCGGCTGCTCTTTTGCGATGCCAGAATAAACAAGTTGTTCTGTTGCCAGTCGACTCAACCTTTGCCGGGACCTTCGGATGTTTCCAGCTTTGCCCCAGGCCGCCAGGCCAACGCTACCCTTGGGGCTTGCAACCCATTTGCAACAACCCCTGCTTTGTTATTTATGCTCAGAAACATGTTATTTTTATGCTATGAGTGGTCTCTTTTGAGCAGTCAATTGCTCCCGTATGTGAAAAGCGGCACGTGGCGTGCATGCCTTCGCCGATGTGCGCCGTGAAATCCGCGGCGTTTTATAGCTAGCTACCAAGTTCTTGTCCGCTATTCATCGCTCCATAATTAAACTGAAATTATCAAAAGGTGGCACTAGAGGAACCTTGAGGCACGAAAGGAGCAGAGAAAAGCGCCCAGTGCGACGACTTCCGCGCTGCATGTACGCGTTTGTAAGTCGAACATACATTTCCTTCGACTCATAGAACCTTTTTGCAGGAACCAATTAAGCCGCTTGCCAAACCCTATGAGACTCGAATGATTTCACTGTCCGCACCGATGAATAGGCGCCCCCGCCTGAATGAGTGCTTCGAAATAATAGTACAGCATTTTGCTCTGCGTACGCATTGTGCCCCAGGAGTGCGACGATTACGATAACTGCAGCCCCGCGCTGAGGTTGTTTACATGGCTGTCCGCAAACAGTAGTGCTCGTTCGCGTGGCATAAAACGCGAAGTGGGTTCTCATTATCTTAAATATCACGTGCTCTTGCTCACAACTTGCACTTTTACTCATTTAAACACCATGACAGCACTGCAATACGCGCCGATGATGCTATATCGCCTGCTTGGGAAACGCTTCGCGTAGGATACCGGCGCTTCCCGCTAATTGTATCCGCTTTTTCGTATGTCACCAAAATTTAATTTTAGATCGCTTTAGATAAAGATACGTTCGGACATTACTTGAATTAATGAAAACAACCAGATTTGTTGTCCACAGTCGACGCCGACAGCTGCTGCCGGATGCCTTCTGCACATATGCTATGCAGACCGGGTCACATATCGGCACTTCCCCCCTTATTGTACTCGCGTCCTGCGATGTAGGCAGTCGCTTTGAGGGCACTGCAGCCAAAACTATGCTCGACAGCTATTTGCAGGCGCGAAAACTTGCTAATTCGCTCTCCGCAATCGCCGAAATCGCACACGCATCCTGCGTACTCGCTAGCTAGGCCTCGTCACGAAAGGGACCGACGGTCCACCGTCGGCCGAAATTCCAGAATATGACAAAAGTTCCTCACTGATTAGTAAGCAAGAGTCAAGATATGATATGTAGCAGTCCGTTTCGCTTTTTTCGATACGGATAAGGTACACAAGCGCAGTTTTTTCGGCCGTTGCCTCGCCGGCGTGAAACTTTCATCCAGGCGACGGCGGCGAGCGACGAGCGGCACCGTCGTGCGGCGTTTTTTTGCCCCTGTCGCTTGCCTCGCCGATCGGTTCTATGCGCAGGCACCGACTTAATCCACATCTTCGCTGGTGCACGCACACCGCGTATGTCGCCGTGGCTAGCATGAGGTCCAATAAGTTTTAAGATTCGTAAGTCTATAGAATGTCAGACCAACTAGTCCCCTACCACTCTCTTCTGGTTCCCACTAAGCTGACTCTTTAACATTAATTACTACGATACGCTATCATTGATCGTGCTGGCGTCGTCGTCGGTCTAGCGTGACAGACCAGTGCCTCAGCGACGGCATTTGCATACCGACCAGCCCACCGACCGCCGATCGCCATCGCAACGGCCTATAGTGTGACCGGACCACCTATACCAAACAACTGCGTTACTGTTATCGCTTTTGCGGCACCAGCAGCTCATATATGCGGGACGACTGCTACTTAGATCGCCCGCGAAAGTGCAGGGGGGAATGAGACCTCGCTGCGCATATTGCAGCAACGAGGGCAGACGACGTTGCTCCGTGCATGCCCTAGTGACGTCACGAGAGCATTCAATATGGCGGTCGCTGCCAGTGGGAGGAGCCTCCTGGTCTCAATTTCGATCGCATTTTTGGGAATATACAGCGCGTCTAGGGCAGCCAAATTTCAGAAACTGAATCATAATCTCTTGTATTAGTTACTGAAGCACAAAAGTGCAATATGCAGAACGACCATGTCATGACTCCTTTAATCTCATCCGCCCACCTAACCGTCCTCCTCCCGCTGCTACGCTTACTTTCTTTCGGAATCCACTTCATTACCCTTAAGGACCGGCGGTTATCTTGCCTTCGCATTACATGCCCTGCCCAAGCCCATTTCTTCCTCTTTATTTCGAGTAGGATGTCGTTAACACGCGTTTGTTCCCTCACCCACTCTGCCCGCTTCCGGTCTCTTAATCTTACACCTATCATTTTTCTTTCCACGGCTCGCTGCATTGTCCTTAATTTAAGCTGAACCCTTTTCGTCAGCCTCCACGCTTCTGCCCCGTAGGCGAGTACCGGTATAAGATACAGCTGTTGTATACTTTTCTCTTGAAGGGTATTAATAAACTGCCACTCATGATCTGCGAGAATTTGCCATACGCGCTCCAACCCATTCTTATCCTTCTAGTTATTTCCCTCTCATGATCCGGACCAGCTGTCGCTATACTACGTTTCATACATCAGGTGCAACGCTGTGAAAGGTACGGAAGTAGTCCGCATGGGGAAATAAAGGCAGGCGTATTACTCCGCGCTTGCTCTGTGGCCGAGTGGCCTACGGCTTGAGAAAGCGACAGCGTGTCGTCAGCAATAAGAGTGCATTTAATCAAGCTCATGACAAATGTGTCATTTAGTAAGCCTGCATGAAGGCAAAGCATTTACTATGTTTCGCTAACTACAAGGAACGCACCACTTTTTGGTCGCGAATGCAGGAAGCGCAAACAAGAACGCTAGCTTTGACAGCGTTGCACCTAATGTATGAAATGCATAATACCTGCCCTAAGTAGACGAATTCCTTCACCACTTCCAGCCCCTCGCTGCCTATTGCGAACTGCTGTTCCCTTGCTAGACTGTTGAACAATACTTTAGTTTTCCTCATGATAATTTTTAGACCCAGCGTTCTGCTCGGCCTGTCTAACTCACTGATCATGATTTGCAGTTCACCTCCTGAGTGACTCAGCAAGGCACGTCATCACCGAATCGCAGATTTTTTGGGTATACTCCACTTACTCTTACTCCCAACTGTTGCCAATTAAGGCCTCAAAATACCTCCTGTAAACAGCCGGTGAATAGCATTGGCGAGATCGTGTCTTCTTGCCTGAAGTTCTTCCTTATTGGAATTTTATTGCTGCCTTTTTGGAGGACTATAGTAGCTGTGCAGTTGCTATATATATCTTCCAGTATTTTTACATAAGGTTCTTGCACACCCTGATTCCGCAGTGCCTGTATGACTGCTGAGGTTTCCACTGAGTCAAACGCGTTCGCGTAACCAATGAAGGCTATACATATGGGTTGGTTATATTTTGCGCATTTCTCTATCACCTGATTGACAGTGTGATGATGGTCTATTGTGGTATATCCTTTACGAAAGCCTGCCTGATCATTTGGTTGATTAAAGTATAAGGTTGCCCTGACTCTATTAGCGATTACATTAGTAAATACCTTGTAGGCAACGGATAGTAAGCTGATCGGTCTGTAATTTCTCAAGTCCTTGGCGTCTCCCTTCTTATGAATTAAGATAATGTTTGCATTCTTCCAAGCTTTTGGTACGGTCGAGGTCATAGGCATTGCGTATAATAAATCGCTAGTTTTTCTAGCACTATCTCCCACCCATCCTTCAACAGATCTGCTGCTACCTGATCTTCCCCAGCTGCTTTTCCCCTTTCCATTGCTCCTAAGGCTGTCTTTACTTCCTCTTTCGTTATTGGCGGGATGACGCATTGCTGTGCGCTACTGTCTCTCTAATTAACGCTCTGATTAAATTGGCTACTGTGCAGATTTGTGTAGAACTCCTCGGGTACGTTAACTATCTTATCCATATTGCTAATGACATTGCCCTCCTTGTCTCTTAACGTATACATCTGGTTTTTACCTATGCCTAGATCCTCTTCACCTATTTTAGGTTACCTACATTCTTTAGAGGATGCTCGATTCTCTCCGCAACGATAGGTGCAACGTTGAGACCGGAAGCGGGCGGAGTGGGTGAGGGAACAAACGCGGGTCAATGGCATCCAAGTCGAAATCAAGAGGAAGGAATGGGCTTGTAATCCGAAGGAAAAATAACCGCCGGTCTTTAAGGGGAACGGAGCGGATTCGAAGAGAATGTAACCGTAGCAAGGGGCGGCGGAAAGTTAGGTGGGCAGATGAGATTAAGGAGTTCGCGGGGATAGGGTGGCCGCAGCTGGCATAGAACAGGGTTAATGGGAGAGCCCTTTGGCCTGCAGTGGGTAGACAGGCTGATGATGACGTTGATGACAGTTTTCACCACCCCGATGCAAAGGGAATGCTGATAATTATCCATCTTCCCATATGTCGGAGGCGGCCGGGAAGTATGGTCTGCGCCTTCGTTGCTGTGCGGTTAATTCGCTTTCGTTCGTTTCCAATGTCGTTTGAGAACTGCTTTTTACTTAATGATATCTGGGCTGTCTAGTCTGAACGACTACATTCGTGAGCGAATGAAGCGCACGCGGCAGCATGTCGGACTGCATAGAAGCTTTTACGATTCGGAGCAACACCCGGCGGTTAGAGCACCTTTTGAGGGTATGTCCGGCTTCACAGCGTACATTTATCGCAGCGTGTCAAAATCAAACTCGAAGTTACGTCGCGTAGCTTACCACGCAGTTCATAAAAGCACCGCCTCCGTGGAAAGTTTTGCTGTTGCTTCGCAATGTGTTCCAAAATGTACTCCGCTTTTCTTCCTGAACGGGCGACATCAAAGGGGTACTGTGAAATCAGAAAATTGCTTTGCAAACTTTTGTTTGCATGTATTTCTAGGGGCCGTAACCGCAGCCATCACCCTGGCGCCCCACAAGTTCGTAAACCGGGTGTTGGTCTGTACGTGACATCATTGCGCGCAAAAGCAAACTCGATAGCCACGCGCGCACACACTGACAGAAGTGCACAGCTGAAGGTTGTGCCAAACACTGGCCGCGGCACATCGGCGAAAGTGCGTCGATTCCTCCCCTACTGGCATCACCGAAACGGCATCGAAATTGGGCCTGGCAGCCTGACGACCCAGACGCGTGACGGGCGCGAGAAAACCGACGTGACGGCGATGCGCCACTGGCGACCTCCCGTGGCTCACGAGCCACGTACCGACGCAGAAATGATCAACACGCTAGCGTGCCCCGTTTAGCGAGCCGCCCCTGACGCCCTGGGGCCCGCTGTATGGCGTGACGCACGTCCAAGTGCCACGTGCGCGCGCTCCCGCGACGACGATCTCCCAGCAGACACGTAGCCGCTCAAGGAGTTCGTACACTGGCTTTGCAGTGAAAGTAGCGGCACCCTCTCCACATGACCACCAATCACTCTAGCGGCCATTTCGGATTGCCAACCGCTGCTCTCCGGAGGATAAGATGCCGGGCGTACTAATCTGGCAAGAGCCATCTCATTCGATCACGTGATTCCAACCGGCACCAGGATAGCCGCGGTATACGCAATATTGCTGTGACTTTGGCTTTCCTTTTCACATGACGCTGTTCAGATGTACAAAAATACTCACTTCCAAAAGATTTCGGCGGTTGTCGAAGCAGAGGGTGGTTCACCTTGCGTTCCCTTTTGCGCAAGCACTCTCGGCAGTGCACCATAATGGCGCCGCAGGTGGTTGGCAGAACCTCCTGTCCGTGATTGCTAGGGGCATCGCGCTTGTTGGACATACTGTGTATTCGCAGCACGCATGACATTGGTGCCTCAAGTCCTTGCTCCTCACCCCTTCCTTCTCTCTCTCTATCTCTTTCCCTTTTGCATCCGCTCTTCCCATTTACCCACGCTCCGGAACGCCCTTCTTGTTGACCTCCCAGATTTCCCTCTCCACGCTTTACCCCCTACCCCTCTTCCTTGGTTCCCGCACGCGGGCTGATGGCGGAATTAAGGTTCTGGGATTCTTCGCGAAATTCCGCGCAGCAATCGGGCGATAGATGCCGCGGGCCCCGTTATGAAGGCACATTCAGTGGGCATGTGCGAGCCTCTGCGCAAGTGGCCGACAAACTGGGCGCGAGAGTGAAAGGGAGATGTGGCTCCCGAATCAGTCCACCGCGGGCCCCCGTACCGAGTGAGAGGCGCAGCGACGAGGAAGCAAAGTGAGGCAATTAAACTGAATCCATGGCAGCTCGCATGGACACCTTTGGTACAGAGGAATTCAGAGCGGCGCTGAACCAAACAATTGATAGGTATTACACTAAGCCAGGGAAACAGCGCTAATGGCAAGAACGTGACAAGACGGCACAGGCTTTGACGCCACGCCCTTGTGATTTCCTCATCATGCAGCAAACAGCCCTCCAAGATGCCCTTTCGGTAAAGTACCATACCTTGAGAGTTCCTGCCCCATCTCAGGAAGCGGAGCAGACGCAGAAATAAAAGGAGGAGTAAGGACGTTCTTAGCGTCGTCTGCGTTCTTTCCCGCTGTTTGGCAACAGAGAGCCTAGCATAGCGGAGGCCTGTGTGCCACAAGGCTGGCATGCGCAGCGGCAAAGTGGCCACGCGCACTTGCCGCAACGCATGAGGCTGTCCGGTCCGGTGCGCATCTACGCTAGGGTGTCAGCGCTGCGCTAACTTTCTAATAATATGTGGCGCATGGTGCACCCATTCCGTCTTCGGCCTCAGAGTGGCCAGCAGCCGACCTGACGACGGCACCACAGGACGCATGGTTAAACCCCTGCGAGGCACCGTTCGGCCAAATTGAAAACGATTTTGAGTCATATATATATATATATATATATATATATATATATATATATATATATATATATATATATATATAAAGGAAATGAGGGGCCCGTTTGACAAATTTATGAAGGGAGCCAACAGTCACCGAAACCAAGGTGCATAGGGGAACGTTAATTTTTTTTTTAATGTGTTATGCTTATCAGTGGGATAATAATACTTAGATTAATAAATCGCTTAAAGAAAATTACTTATAAAGCAGCAGAAAAAACAACCATGCCGCCGGTGGGATCCGAACCCACGACCTCCGAATATCGCGTCCGGTGCTCTTACCAACTGAGCTACGGCGACGGCTGTCCAATCTGCTGCTCTCGTGGGAATTTATGTTTACTGGGTGTAAGCGAGCCTTGAGAGTGTTCACCAGCGCCACCCTCGACCATAGCGGCGGACGTAGCACGTCCTGTAATACCGCGAGCGTGACGTGGGTTCGGATCCCACCGGCGGCATGGTTGTTTTTTTCTGCTGCTTTATAAGTAATTTTCTTTAAGCGATTTATTAATCTAAGTATTATTATCCCACTGATAAGCATAACACATTAAAAAAAAAATTAACGTTCCCCTATGCACCTTGGTTTCGGTGACTGTTGGCTCCCTTCATAAATTTGTCAAACGGGCCCCTCATTTCCTTTAACTTGTCTGCGAATAGCTTAACGAGGGTCTCGGTTCTGGCAGTCTTGATGTCATAGGTAGCATAAGAGGGCTCTCGCACAGTTTCCGCCCTCGCCGTTAGATGACGTTCTACGTCACGCTCGCGGTATTACAGGACGTGCTACGTCCGCCGCTATGGTCGAGGGTGGCGCTGGTGAACACTCTCAAGGCTCGCTTACACCCAGTAAACATAAATTCCCACGAGAGCAGCAGATTGGACAGCCGTCGCCGTAGCTCAGTTGGTAAGAGCACCGGACGCGATATTCGGAGGTCGTGGGTTCGGATCCCACCGGCGGCATGGTTGTTTTTTCTGCTGCTTTATAAGTAATTTTCTTTAAGCGATTTATTAATCTAAGTATTATTATCCCACTGATAAGCATAACACATTAAAAAAAAAATTAACGTTCCCCTATGCACCTTGGTTTCGGTGACTGTTGGCTCCCTTCATAAATTTGTCAAACGGGCCCCTCATTTCCTTTAACTTGTCTGCGAATAGCTTAACGAGGGTCTCGGTTCTGGCAGTCTTGATGTCATAGGTAGCATAAGAGGGCTCTCGCACAGTTTCCGCCCTCGCCGTTAGATGACGTTCTACGTCACGCTCGCGGTATTACAGGACGTGCTACGTCCGCCGCTATGGTCGAGGGTGGCGCTGGTGAACACTCTCAAGGCTCGCTTACACCCAGTAAACATAAATTCCCACGAGAGCAGCAGATTGGACAGCCGTCGCCGTAGCTCAGTTGGTAAGAGCACCGGACGCGATATTCGGAGGTCGTGGGTTCGGATCCCACCGGCGGCATGGTTGTTTTTTCTGCTGCTTTATAAGTAATTTTCTTTAAGCGATTTATTAATCTAAGTATTATTATCCCACTGATAAGCATAACACATTAAAAAAAAAATTAACGTTCCCCTATGCACCTTGGTTTCGGTGACTGTTGGCTCCCTTCACACACATATATATATATATATATATATATATATATATATATATATATATATATATATATATATATATATATACACTTATGAAGGGAGCTAACAGTCACCGAAACCAAGGTGCATAGGGGAATGTTTATTTATTTATTTATTTTTTAATCTGTAGTGCTGGTCAGTGAGATAATAATACTCAGATTAATCTATTGCTTAAACAAAATTACTTAAAAAGCAGCAGAAAAAATCCATGCCGCCGGCGGTATCCGAACCCACGACCTCCGAATATCGCGTCCGGTGCTCTACCAACTGAGCTGCGGCGACGGCTGTCCATTCTGCTGCTCTCGTGGGCACTTATGTTTATTGGGTGTAAGCGAAACCTTGAGAGTGTTCTCCAGCGCCAACCTCGTTCATAGCGGCGGACGTAGCACGTCCTGTAATACCGCGAGTGTGACGTGGAACGTCACCTAACGGCGAGAGCGGAAACAGTGCGAGAGCCCTCTTATTCTGCCTATGGCATCAAGACTGCCAGAACCGAGACCCTCGTTAAGCTATTGGCAGACAAGGTAAACGAAATGAGGGGCTCGCTTGACAAACTTACGAAGGGAGCTAACAGTCACTGATACCAAGGTGCATAGGGGAATGTTTATTATCTTTTTTTTTGTAATCTGTAGTGCTGGTCAGTGAGATAATAATACTCAGATTAATCTATCGCTTAAAGAAAATTACTGAGAAAGCCGCAGAAAAAACAAAGGTGGTCGTAGACTGGCACAACGGCCGCTCATAAGCCAGCAAACTGGACTACGTTGACTTTTGCGCTGCGCGTGCAGTGAAAGACAAAACACGACGCGAGAGTACCTGCGAGCTGGCAGTCGCTAGTCCGCGCTCATTCAGTTTTGTGTCCCTTTTTGTGTCGGCATCTGACAACACACCGCATGATGCAACAATTAGTGTGCTGTTTTGGTAGGGATCGAGGTTGCCGCGCCAACTCGCGAGCGCGCAGTACTACTCTGACGCAAGCGAGGATTTCACATCGTCCACAATATAAAGACTCCGCCTGGGTGGCAAAGACCCCATTGAAAAGCGACACGCATGTCCCAAGAATTCTTTTCAAGATCAAAGCACGAGGTCACATCATTACATTCAACGTTTACGCAAACTTTGGTGGCCGTTTAGCGCTTGTTTAGGATGCACTTCGTCCAAAATTTTCGCAGATCAACGTGAGATTAAAACCTGAAGCATTATATCAGGGTCAGATATGTAATAAAGCTCGGAAATCAATGGCTCTGTGCAGATACGCAGGCACCAGTAATGCAAGGAGTACCGCAGACGCTATCGAATGGCGCCAATCTCCTCTGTGCGAATGTGCCTGAACTGTATGTGGCTCTCCGGTTCCACAGAAGCGCTGCTGTCATTCACCACTATCCGAGCTTCTATCGAGGGGAACCAAACCCGAGGCCAACTTTCGTCACTGCGCCTGTTTCCTCGGCCGGCTGGAGCAACGCTAACAAGCGCAGCTGCCCAATCGATGTGGCGTTCGTTTACGGCGTAGTTACGTTCGGCTATCGCGCCAAGCGACTACCGGCCGAGCCTCCGATGCACGCGGTTTCCGAAAAGCAGTCTGAATGCGACACGCGAAGAAAATGCTTGTCGAGCAGGATGTGTAGAGTGACGTGCACTTGAATCATGGCGGCCGCTGCCACCATCTACAGTTCTAGTGTCGTGTTTCTGCCACGATGTTGTCCATACCAACGTATGCAGTGCATATCTGTCACTACCACCACATAGCTCGAAGCGCAAATATCAGTATGATAGTAGCATTAGTTGATTTAGTTTATGGTTTTATGGGCGTTTAACGTCCAAAGGGGACCCAGGCTATGAGGGACGCAGTTCCGGATAATTTCGGCCGCCTGGGGTTCTTTAACGTGCGCTGTCATCGCACAGTACACGTGCCTCTGGAATTTCGCCTCCATGGAAATTCGACCGCCGCGGCCGGGATCGAACCATTGAGCCACCGCGGCGGCTGGCAGCATTTCCCGGGGCTAATCCCCCCATGTGGGTATGTGCCATGTTTAAAGAAGAAGCGCGAGAGTGTGTTGCAGGAGTGATCGGCTGCGGCGATAGCATAGTGTTCTCGTGCAGTGGCCAGCGAAGCTGATCTGTGCGCGCCACCGCAGGTTCCAAACCCAGTCGCAATATTTTTCTTTTATTTATTTACGATTTGCCCAAGGTCACCCTGACGGTCAAGCTTCACACAAACTGGTGAGGCGGTTTGACCCTCGTGAAGTAGTGCTTTCGCGCCAAAAGGTTCCCATTTGCGAACTTGAAAGGAGCTGGCTGGAGTGCTATTCCTGTCACATCTTCGCAATGTCAATGTTAACCGAACAAATATCAATCTCTTTTCTGATGCAGAGAGAACACCGCATTCCTCTTGGCTAGGCCGATGTCACTTGCATGCCGCGTCACACATTATAAAAAGAGGCTTTCTCGGCGCACTTCATTCATCACGCGCCGCCAAGCGCTGACGGAGTTGAGCACGCGTGGAGCGCCAAGAGGCTTGCCTATAGCAATCGCGACTGCGGCGGCCGATCTGCGACGCCGAGGGGGAAAAAGTTTTTCATTCCGCTAATGCAGCGCCGACAGCCGGCGCAGCGCCGCTCAGAACGGCTGAGGAGACCGAGAAAAGGACGGGGGAAAAATCGAAAAGAAAATAACCGCCGCTGATGCCCTTCGACAAGCTTTGTTCTAAAAGCTTCCGATGCTCCTGGAGGGCCTCTGCGCACGTCTACTCTGGCCCGTGGCTGCTTTCTATCCCCCTCCGCTTTTCTGTTGCAGTGGCGCCTTGCAGGAGACGGAGCTGTCGAATCTACCTTTCGATTACTCCGATGGGAGACATGGCGGGGCAGAGTTGAGCAGAGCGGGGAGAGCCACGACAGCCTTCCTCCTCGGCCCGCAGAGCGCGCGTGCGCCAAGTCGACCGGAACCAACCTTGGCGCGAAGGATTAGCGGCGTAAATCGACAGGCTGCAACAAATATGCCAGACTCATAGGGGGAAGTAAACAGCTAGCCGTGGCAGTACGCTTTGACGCTAGCCCTACTTCCACAGTAAAATACTCACTAAGTGTAATCGCGAGTCACCTCTATGCTGTGAAAAAGAAAAATAAAGAGCACGTTGTTCGAAGTGGAGGGCAGAAAAAGAGGGACAAAAAAGAAACGACGAGAAAGCACCAGTGCGCGCGAGAAAGAAACCTCCTCGTCGAGACAAATGGCCAATACATTAGATACACTGGCTGCATTCCCTTGCTAGCGGATATTTCCGAGCGAAGCAAAGGAATAGAGGCGGAGAACGCCGGAGCCTGAGCAGAAGGAAAATATTTCCCCTGCGTCCCGAAGACCGAAAAGCGCTCGACGGGACGACGCCGTCCCGCGTATTTGCACTGCGAGCGGCGACAGCAGAAGAAAGCAGCTTATACGGCCTAAAAAGGGGGCTGCCTGTCTCGGAGCTTATTTACATATGAGGGCTCACTGCGCCGCCGGCTGGGTTAAGTGGCGTCGAGAACAAGTCGGCGGCGGCAGCGAAGCGCGAGGGAAACAGACGGAGAGTCGACGGCGAAGAAAACGCGACGCCCGACTGGCAGGCGGTGCGCGGGCCCTGCGTTGTTTTCCCAGGGCATATATACGCAGGAACGCAGCAGCAGCTCAGGATTGTTTGCCCCCCTCCCGCCTCGTCCCGGAGCGCTCCTGCAATCTGCCAAAGAAGAGCCTCTGCAGAGAGGGCGTGATTGAAGCCTCCTTATCTTTCCGCGGCCCTTGCTATCGGCCGCGCATGCAGTAGCAGCGCCGCTTCAGGCAGCAGCGGCGGCGGCGGCGGCGGCGCAATTTCGCTACGCCGAAGAGGACACGAATCGTGTGATTGGAAGCGGCATTAGGACGGCTTCGGGACGCCGTATAACGAATTGGGAATCTGTGCGAGGGGCCAGTCGCAAGGATGAGCAATTCGAGACGCCCAGAAGGAAGGCAGCGCGCTGCAGTCGGGCCTAAAGACGCCTTCTGCGCTGTTTTCGCCGGGAAATTCGCTAAAGCTCGCGGAGGAGATTGCATCGCCCTCATTTACACCGAGAATACGGGACTTGTAAGGCTAGCGGCTTGGTGCCCCTCCGAGCTGAATGTGATCCTGCCTAAGAAAATAATGCGATTAGCTTCCGTTAGCAATCCATGTGTTCCTACAGCGCAATCGAGGAAACCTTGCCCGCATGGATGGCTGGGTGGGTCCCCTTCAAAACTCGGCGGTGGCAGTTGCCAGCATGGTCTGGTTTTTTCTTTATATTTGTTTAATGGTGCTGCAAATCGCTCTATAAAATCACCATTTCATGGACATGCAGTTTTAATCCTACGCTTCTAAGTTTATGTCACCTCTCTGGTTTTGAGCCACCAATCCTCCAATGGCTTTTTACTAACTTTCGCCGCACATTCATTGATATTACCATTGTTACCTCTAAACACTATAGCCCTTGGTACAGTGATTGTACCTGCTTCCACATCCGGGTGGACACCATAAGATGTTCAATTGTTTCTACGGATTTATCACAAATACAAATACCAGCGCGTTCTAAGACACGCTGACCTAGCTTCATAGAGCCGGGCACTGCCTCTTGAGTTATCATAAAACGCTTCCTTCCTGATCTGCCTTTTCCAGTATATATATATATATATATATATATATATATATATATATATATATATATATATATATATATATATATAATTCTGCACTGTGCTTCTTTTCCACTGAATCTATCCATTTTTTACCTTCGGCGTTTTTAACCTGTCGTTTAATGCTCTTTCTTTCTCCGTCCTCGTGTCTGGCATACTTACTGCTTAGCTTCCTAGTTCTTTTCCGCCATTGTGAGTCAACGCTCTTTCTGTACAGGTATTTAAATACCTTAGCTGCCCACCTTTTATCGTTCAATTTCCTCAAGCGTTCTTCGTATAGTATTTTACTGTGCGATTCCAGTGCTTCGAACGATGCCTGCAGCCCATATCCCCCTGTACTGCATCGTTTGCAGTTTTCCCGTGGGCACCTAGTGCTATTCTTACAACAGCTCTCTGATTTACTTCTAATCTCGACTGAAAGTCTTCGCCAGCATAACTGGAGCCAGTGCCACTCGATCGCTTCCATTTCTTCTGACCTCGCGCGGCCAAGGCTGATCGCCGATGCCGAGGACGTCCAGAGTAGTGCACTGAAAAACAAAAATACGCCTTTATGAAAATAAAAACAAAGCAATCTGTCCTAAGCTCACTTTCTTTTGTAAAAGGGAGAGGACAGCTCACTCCCTTTTTACTCATCTGTTTTATAAAGTGTGGCCTTCAAAGAGGGCTGTAGCATTCTTTTCCTCGCCTACGCTTCGCCTATAAAATCATTAGCACAGTCTGCAATACGAAGTTATCACCATCATCGTAATTAGGCCTGCTCTAGGACAAACGCCTCCTCCACCGGCCTCCAGTTATGTCTGTCTGCGATATATACGCAGGGAAGCTACCTCTAGCTATGTATTGTTCAGGTTTATCGGGGTATACGGCGTTTACCCGCCGCGGTGGTTCAGTGGCTTTGGCGTTCGCTGCTGATCCCAAGGTCGCGGGCTCGAATCCGGCTGCGCGGCAGCTGCAATTCGATGCCGGTGATGCCGATGTAAAAACGCCCGTGCGCTGTGCGATGTCAGTTCAAGTTCAAGAACCCCAGGAGGTCTAAATTGATCCGGCTCCCTCCACTACGGCCTTTCCGAGCCCGAGTCGCTTTGGCACGTCAAGTCCCACATACCATACTGTATATATACGGCGCATGGTATTGGGGAAGAGTGAGCCAAATCGCGACATTGTCATTTAGCGCCAACCAAACTTATAAACGCGCAATAAAATGAATTTCATTCTTAGGTGAACTGACCCACCACATACGCACTGAAACTAAACTTAACTCATACGTGCCTAAACTTCAGGAAATAAAAACAACATATATCTATATATGAACTGTTTACTTCACTCCAGAATTTAGAATCATACCTATATTCACTTAGATTTTTTTCTCAACAACGAGTTTTGAACCGTCCTACTGTGCAGGACACCAAGAAAATTCATAACATATTTTGTGTGGTAAAGCTTGAAACAAAAGGGCTAAAAAAATGCATCTGAGCTTAGCGCTTCGAAATGCTGCTCAGCAGAATAACGTCTAGCTGGAATGGTCGGTGCACTCTGCAGAAGAGAGGACAGCCCTCACGAAAGAGAAAAAAAATGGGCAGAAACACTTAACACCGCTTAAGTCTTGAGTAGTCGGACCTGCCTACATTGCCTTGCTAGGTCACTCACGAGATGAACTGCAAAGCATGGTGAATGACTTAGACAAGGAGAGCAAAACGGTTGGTCTAAAAATTAGTACGGAGAAAACAAAAGTAATGTTCAGCGGCCTCGGAAGGGAACAGCAGTTCACAATTGGTAGCAGGTAGTGACCGCTGACCCTGATTACGAAAGCGAAATAACTAAAACAATAAGAATGAGGTACAGCGCATATGGCAGCAGGTTCTCTCGGATCATGTATGGCAGTTTACCGATATCCCTCAAGAGAACAGTATACAAAAGCTGTGTCTTACCGGTAATAACCTACGGGGCAGAAACATGGAAGCTAACCAAAAGGGTTAAGCTTAATTTAAGGACAACGCAGCGAGCTATGGAAAGGAAAATGATAGGTGCAACATTAAGAGATTGAAAGAGGGCAGAGTGAGTGTGGGAACAAATGTAAGAGCATGACATCCTGGTCTAAAATCAAGAGGAAGAAATGGACCTAGGCAGGGCGTGTAATGCGAAGGCAAGATAATAATCGCTGGTCCTTTAGGGCAACGGAGTGGATTCCAAGAGAAGGCAAGCGTATAGCGGGGGACGGCAGAAAGTTAGGTGGGCGGATGATATTATGAAGATTTCGGGGATGGGCTGGGCCCAGCCGGCACAGGGCAGGGTTAATTGGAGGGATAGGGATATTGGAGAGACCAATGCCCTGCAGTTGGCGCAGTCAGGCTGATGATGATGATAATAACGACTTGTGGGAATGCGAAAGCATTGCTGTCCCTCGGTGCATTGTTTACGCATAATGTTTGTACATGGTCAAATGTCCAGGGGAATGTCCCAACGTGAAGCAGATTTGATATAGGGGACTAATTACTCGTGGACATCTACCCAAGCGCAACTATGCGGCTACAAAGGAAGGCTATGCACCTTTCTCAGAAACTTCGCAGTTAACGAAAAATTCGTCCTGGTCCGGAGTTCGAACCCAGGACCACCGCTGCATGGCAGCGCTCCTGAAAGGGGCAGCTGTCAGGCTTGTGGTCTTTTTTTTTGCTTGTTCCATCTATGATTATTATACTGGGCCTCAAAACAATATAGTCACCATCACCAGCATAAGTACGTCTACTGTAGGCCAGAGGCTCTGTCACATGCCCATCGTCCTGTGCTTGCTGCTGCAACTCTACGCCCGCAAACGTTCTAATCCCAACCACCGATTACAGTTTCTGCCACCCCCGATGCAAAGGAATGATTGAGCGCTGGTACTGGACGACCGTGCCCTTCGGACTAGCATGCATAGATTTAAAAATTGGGCTATGGTGTGTAAATTGGACAATCATGGTCTCACTAATGCACGCCGGTCATTACAACCTACACTTCACAGCCATGACCAGTTAGAAAACAGAGACCGTTGAACAGGTACATGGCAGCTCACAGGCTCAGTTGTCACTGCTGGCTTCTTGCACATGCATCTGCTGCGAATTATATCTCTCATCCAAATGGTTCATCTATTTCCTACCGCTACAGAAAGAAATATAATAGCGCTAGTCCCCCGTACTTTCACTGGTTAGAAAGACGGCCGGATTCTTTCAAGGGAAACCGACCGAACGGTGAGGTGACCGCATGACTGCAGGGCGCTCCGATTAATGGCTGCGTTCGGTCATCTAGTCAAGCATAGCGATGCAGCCCCGAAGCTTCAGCCTCCTCCGGTGCTAATACCGCTGCACGGAACAGGAGCGGAAGGAGATGGATAGAGGGGCGCTTGTGTGCACGCGGCCGGCCTACCAAGTGCGCGTCCGCCGCTCAGCGAAGACAGATCCCGCTCAACAAAGTCCCTCCGCCCGCCAATATGTTCGGGCGCCTTCCGATACGGCGCACTCGACGTCGACGAGAGCGCGTAAAGCCGGATTAAGCGAGCCTTAAATCAAAACGCGCGCGCCATCGCTTCCCCTCCGGCGGTTCCCGAAAAGGCGCGCTCCGGCGTAACGCGATTTGCGCCCAGGTGCGGCAGAGCGCCTTCCTGCGACGTCAGCGGGACGTGGGGGCGTCGCCTTTTATGGCCCGAGAGATGCGCTCAGTTTCCCCCGCGAAGACGCGCTTAGGAAGACAGGAGAACGAACGGCGGCCCCCTTAAGCGCCGCCTTGTTTCTTACCGAAGCCGAAAAAGAAAAGAGAAATACAAACATGCCACAATTATTGCTACCTAGGCGGATCTCCTATCCAGAGAGCAGCTGCAACAAGCTGAAAGTTGATTTTTTTTTTCGACGCGACCCACAACTGTGACGCTCAGATTACAAACCTCTCCGTCTAGAATGCTCGCAACGGTAGCAGCCCTTCAGTGCCGTCGAGGTGTCTTCATTCTAAGTCCCGACAGGGATCCACATAACTGTGGTGGTGGCGTAACTCCTAACACCACCTCAACTCAGCGCAGCCCAGACCCGCAGCGTCCTCCTTCGCACCTGCCTCTCATCCCTGCTGCCCCACATCTGGCGCTAAACGAGCCCAGTCCCAGTGGCCCGTCCATATACCAACCCCTCGCTTGCTGTACAGTGGCTGCTGTCGGACCATTTATGTATTAAGAAAGGAGCGCCGACCGGAGGGGGTTGTTACTACAAAGACGTTTCGGCTTCCGTACGGGAGCCATGATTACTGAGCCTCGAGACGATTGAGGGACACCAAGAACGACGTCAGGAACAAGACGACTGCATCTAACCCGTTTGCGGAACACGTGGACGCCGCGACGCACAAAATATCCTGGGAAGAAGCATCAGTCATCGCAAGAGAACCGAATTGGCTCTCACATCGATATCTGGAACCCCTGATAACCGAAACAACAAAAAGAACCCTTAAGCACAACGCAGGCAATCTCCCGCCTACGCAGGCAAGATGCCTGGGGCGATTTCTGCGGCGCACATAAGCTTTGTGCTTTGGGCTTTCCGCCCAGTGATCGAGGCTTCCGCATGGAAGCCGAAACGTCTTCGTATTAACAACAACCTTTGGTCGCCGTTCCTTTCTTAATACATGGATCTTCTACCCGACCAGACGAGTTTTCGTCCAACGTTACATTTCGATGTCCAACCATCTGTAATAAAATTCGTTTCTCTCTTTCTCCGCAGACGGCGGCGGAGCCCGTCTGCTGAATTCCCTTGCGAGCAGAAAGCGAATGTTTTATAATGGCGATATGGAGCGCGATATATTATGTAAGGAGCCATGCGAGACCCAAAGCAATGTACCCGAGCACAGCGCCTCATCCCCGCGGCTTTCCACACAACTCTCGCCGAGTGGCGATGCTCGGCACGCACCAATGCTGATGCTCATCAGGGTGCCTAGCAAGCTACTGTTTTCAAGTTCTGACTTTTCCTCCCTTACTGTAAATGAGACAGCATTCAGGCTGTCGTCTTGCGAAAACCACCGTGCTTCTCCGTAACGAAATTGCCTGATTGGTCGAGAAGGTCGTGACGTCATCAGCACCGTGAAATTTGAAAATCTGAAGACTAAAATGTTCGAGTACCTTGCATTAGATTATCAAATAGAATTATAAATACTAACCCGACACATTGATCCACGTTAATCCACCGAATAATTCCCACTAATACATCTTAACCGACAATCAAATCACGACTAACGAGCAATAAAAATCCTCGGCATGTAGAAGAGGGAAGGTTTTCAAAGAACTGCATGAAATATTATTTCTTAATTTGTTCGAACAACGCGAGATTCGAATCAAGCTGCCTAACAAGAAAAACAGCGTAACGCCTGAGGGTACTCATTAAGGGGCTGTGAAGGGGGCTCTAACAAAGTTGCGGCATGCCGGGAATAATGAAGCACGCCGCTTCACGAATAGTGTCCAGCAAGGATTTTTTAAATGCTGTTTGTAGAAGCTGAGTTATCTATAGTTAAAATTTGAATTTCAGCGTCTTCGCGCCTTTCCCTCTCGTAACTTTTTGCACACTGGAAGGTAGGCGCTCCTTCGCCGACCCTCATCTGGGAGCGGAGCTTCCCGACCCACCGGAGCTAAGCGGTTTATTGCCTGACGTCTGAAAGAATCTAACCAATGGCCACCTCTCGCCATGTCTACGGAGATGCGGGGACGGAGGAGGGAGCGAGCATGAAAAAAGTCGCTGGGAAGGGCTAGCCAACTTTTACGGGTGATTGTGGGTCGTGTGCTGCGCGTAGAAGGGTATTATTTGGCTCTGGGTTTCATGGCAACGGAGTGCAGCGATTAAGTGAGTTAATGTGCTCTCCTCGGAAGGCGTTTGAGAGCCCGTTTAAGGTATGAAATTACCTTAATTTACACATGCTCAGTTCACTCTACTACGATTTCATCCATAGTCATATTAACTACTGTACATCTTGGGGAAACACCTGCGGAGCACACATTCACCGCTACAACAGATACAGAATCAATCCATACGCATTATTACCTTCAATAACTATTTATGTAGTGCTGAACCCTTACTGCAGGCTCTAAAGATCCTAGGGGTTTCATCCATGGTTCATTATTCCCTTGGCATTCTCATCTTTAAGTTAACGAAAGGATCACTTCCCATTCCGATAACTAATAATATCCAATTTCCTCGGCGAAGCTTCACTCGCTTCTAATGCAAAAACAACTTCTTACTACCGAAGCCTAGCGCTAACTACGGCATATTAAAGTAAATTTCTCTGCCTCATTTTTGTGGACTTCATTACCACTTGGTATAAACCAATCATCTAGCATTCATGCTTTCAAGCATAGTTTCGTACATTTCTTCAGTCGCGATAAACAACTGCTTTCATTGATTGAGCATACAAACCACTCACTTGAATTGTATTCCTCTGTTTAAGCATTTATGAACATTTATTAAAATTATGTCTCGTTTACAGTTCCATCATTTTACATTTATGCGCGTTTTACTAATTACTTTATGCAATCAGTTTCAGTTTTATCCGCTGTTTGTTTTTAATCGTTTTTTGCACGTTTGTAACAGGAGATCCCCTGTGCAGCTGTTTCGCTTTGGGACCTCCTCCTACATTGATCAAATATGTGTACGCATTGATTGGTCGTTTAAAACAAACTGATTCTGATTCTGAATCATATTTTATGTGGAAAGAGCCGCGAGGAGTTCGCTACGTTGATTGAGTTAGTGCAGTAGCACCTGACCTGTATTATAATACAAGTATTGTGTTCTCTAGGGGCATGACTGTACGTACGCCGATTTTTGTAGACTGTTGTCATGACCAGTATACTTGCACCTGGTATATGTAATTCATGCATTATTGCGTTGCTACGGGCAAAACTGCTTTGCATGTTCGTTTTCTAGACTGCTGTTACGGCCTGTATAGTTGTAAATAACCCACTGCGATCTGAGTCCTGGAGAAGACTGATAATATGCTAAATAAAGAAATCGACCAAATAATCCCCCCCCCCCCCCCCCCAACCACCTTAGTCGAACACTACAATTCCAGCTAACCCACCTTAAAAGCGTGGAACTACTTCCAGAACTTGAGGGGCCCTTTGAAATTTTGGAAGTGGGCCAACTTCTATCGCATTTTCCTCTTTAAGCATGTAGTTAGGAATGCTCCCAAATTGTTTCAGTCGAAAATCCCTGACGAACGAGTAAAAACGGAGTGGTCATGACAGCATGCATGGTCCATTCACAGCAAAAAGCTATTTACTGGAACTGCATGCAATTGCGGGAATGAAAACAGATCTGCTCGTCCTGTTTAGAAGAGCTGTTTTCTTTTTTTTTTAAGCTAGACCATTTTTGATCTGACTAATGAAGAAACGGTTGCTTTTTCTTTTCCACCTCTCTAATAAGGGTGACTGCCCTCTTCACTTTTTTTTCAGCATCTGATGTTTCCAGTAAGTCGGTGCGAATATCAATCTTTTTTTTGAAGCGGGTAGGAGTAATATTAATTGCCTCCAAATGCAATCCAATATTCTCAAGTAAATGAGATATCAAAACAGATAGTTAAAACTAAAAGAGAAATGCGTCTCCCCAAAACACATCGATAAAAAATTATTGCAAACAAATTATTCTTCCAGACTTCCAACAAGGTGCTCTATGCTGCCTACCGAAGCATCGGCGTACACAGGGTAGAAACAAGGTGGCTTTCACAAAAAGTGCCAGCTTCTGGTGAGCCTGCCATCATAGCTCGAACAACCGGGCAACTAGACTGTATTTTTCTTTGCTTCTGCATCAACCAGATAGGGCCTGCATAGGAGTGGTTATATACAACAAAATAAAGGAATGAAAGGAAAAATGAAAACAGCAAAAAGTGCGAACAACACAAACAACGAAAATACTATCATATATTAATAGGAGCGGTTTCGTACAGCGTGGTATGAGAACGGAGTGGCAAGAACAGCGCAAAACCCGTGGAACAGAACAGTGCAGAACGCTTCACTAAAGTCGGCGCCATGACAACGGAAAAGAACAGAAAGCGGAATACAGTGCAAGATACCACGGTGCCCAGTACATAAGCATCCCATTTTAAACAGGTCCAATTAAAATGATGAGAACATTTCACGGCTCTCCGCCTTTACTGCTTGTTCGCGCAGGCTAATCCAGTCACATGATGTTAGTAAAAAATGAATATTTTAATCAATCCTTCGAAACCTTTCTCCCTCGGACGGGCCTAGAATGATTACTTCGAGTTATACGTGACGGACTTTCTATGATGTATACTTTCATTTGTCTGCGAGTGTTTTGTCATTCATAACACTATAAAACAAATTCAACCTTCTTATTTTCCATCGAACCTCTAAGAGGGGTAAGTCAGCTCGGATATACAATGGGGAAATTTGTTCCTAGCTCCCCCGAAAATTAGAAAAGATGAAATGCAGAGCACGTCTTCCTTTGCACATGCGCCAGTTTAGATGTCGCGGACTTAGTGTCGGGGTCCCAGACATCACAAGTGTATTCAAACATTGGGCGTACTGTCATTTTGTAAGCTATTAGTTTTGTCTCTGATGTGGCAAGTCTGAGCGAACGTATTAAGCATACCAACTTTTTATTTGCTTTCCCTATAAAGTTTTGTAGCTATATGCGAGGTCCAACCAAGTTTCGTAGTAATTGTAATACGTAACTATATTTCGTGACCTTCGATAAAGGGTGGTTCTGTAATGTGTAGCTATGATGCAGAGGCTCGTCTTTATGGGAGATTGTCATAAATACTGTTTTCTTCAAGGTCAAAAACAGCCAGTGATTACATGAGTCGTTTATTCTTGTTAATTGATCGTTAAGTCTAATGTGGTCGGCTACTGAATTCACTTCAGTATAAATAAGTCAATCGTCAGCAAAGACTCTTGCTTCCACAGATGACGTTTCCGTCAGGTCGTTCACACAAACCAAGAACAGCAAGGGCCCAGGGACGGAGCCTTAAGGCACACCTGACCGCACGCTGCGTGACCCGACCTGTACCTCTCGATACTGAAAAACTGGTACCTGTCAGTAGAAAAAGCTTCTATCCATCGGACAATATTGTTGTTCCCTAGAAGAGTTCTTAGTTTCATTGGCAGTTTTGGTGAATAACAGAATCAAAAGCATTTTCGAAATCAAGGAATATTATATCTATTTGACTTCGGCGATCCAGTGCGTCACTGATACCATCTACTGTCTCTATTAGCTGTGTGACAGTCGACCACCCTTGGCGGAATCAGTGCTCGCAGTTATTGAAGAATTTGTTTGTCTCTAAATGTTTTCAATTTGTTTGGAAACTATGTGGTATAACATATTACAAGCACTGGACGTGAGCTCAAATGGCCGGTAGTTGGACACGCACTTTACATCCCCACTAATCAATATGGGGATTAGTTTAGTCATTCTCCAGTCTGTACAGTGTGCCAGAGGTTAATGAATTATGGAATATTAGCAAGAGGTATATGCTTTGGTCTTTAATGCGAAATCATTAGATGGCTATGTCCCAACCCATACAAAAATGTCCTATGGCTGGCTATAGAATTTTGGCCCAAATAGCTATAGACCTTTCCTATTTCTGTCGATAGCTGTCTATAAAGGCTGATATATTTTTCTATAGAGAGCTTAAGACAGTTGTATGGTTCCAAAGCTATAGCTTTAGTGGCATAGATTTTTCAATAGCTGGCAATAAGCACCTCTATGGGTGCTTATAGACGTTCATAAAAGGCCATAGACGGACATAGCTTTTTCCATAGACGCCCATAGGACTTTTTTGTATGGGAAGTTTCGTGTCAGTAAAATTTTTTCCTTATGATTACGTCGTTCTGTGAAAATAAATGTGCAAAAATCTGGCTGTGTTAGTGTGCGATGAGAACACGCTGTGGGAAAAATTTGGTCGACGTGGTGCAATTAGTTATTCAATCAAACTCGAAAATTACACTTCGACGCCAAAACAGCCACGGACGTCGACATAGCTTCTCCTCCCGATAGTGTCGTTCTATAGAGAAACGCCAGGCCGTGACGTAAAGGAGATGCAGCGGCGCTGGCGTCAGCAGTGACTTTCGTTGTGTAGGCAAAAAGCAGGACCTTCCGCATTGGGTGCGCCGCGCTTGCTTCTTTTTCGGGCATAATTCCCGGCGTGCCGATAGCCTGAGGTGCGGTTGGTTGAGCCGCAATGCAGAAGAAAGGAAGCGGCATAAGTTTCCACGAGTTTATTGCAGTCAGATAGGCGCGAAAGCGACGGGCCGAGGAGAAGGACAAGTTTGGCGACTAGTAGGCTTCGCGGCTACCATTCCGTTCATGCATCAAAATCTAATCAGTCAGCCCGCGTCTCCTAATCAGCACCGTTGCTCATCGGTCGCGTGACGGTCTCCGGAGCGACGCGGCTCGGCGAAAATAGGAAGTACATCACAAGGCTCGTCATAATATTAAATATTCTTTTTTTCCTCGCACGATAACAGATTGGAACAACTTACCTCTGCCTCTTCTAACCAGCGTTGATTCAATTGAAACCTTGAATTGCTCTTGAATATTTTTCTTGTCTGCTTTTTGGTTGCCCAAACTGATCGTGTTTTTTGCCTTGCTGCAAGTTTGACATTTCATTTTTGCATATTTCATTCATTGGCTTACTTCTGTTTGTTTCTGTTTGACTTTCCCAAATGAAGAGCTCGGTTTGCATTTCGTTTAGTCCTTGTTTTGCTCATGTTCTATTGCCCATAGAACAAGTGTTTTGAAATTATTATTTGCTATCTTCGTTCTATACGCTGATGCCAAGTGTATGCCCCTCCTGCTTGGGCCGTAAAGGCCTGCAGTATTGAATAAATAAATAAATAAAATAAAATATGTGAAAATGCCGCTTCGCGTCGTGCACCGCGTCGTCTGTATCTTGCACTAGCAATCACATATGCTGTACCGGCACAGAAGTTTAGAACTGTGGACGATAGTAGTTTCTCCCCGTACCTCGCGCTTTCGGCCGCCGTAGCCGCGCTGTTATACTTGCCGTCAACTAGGAGCGGAGAAACACCCGCTGCAGCGCACAGCCTTATACTGGCGCACAGGCTGAAAAAGTGCACAACTACTCTCCGAGCATCAAAAAAAATGTTTCTAAGCAGAAGCGACGCGCACGCTTTGAAATATTCGCACACGCGCGTTGGTTTCGAAGGCAGCGTCGCTTGACGCAGTCCATGCTCCCTTTTGCCTACACCCCGCGTCGCTGCCGACCGCAGCGGCACCTTTGTTTACAAATATGACGCTTGTCTATAAAAATATATGCGCAAACGTTTAATTGTTTTAGATAGTGCGTGATGAGATCTTGCTGTGCGAAAAGCTTGGCTAATGAATTGTAATTGGCTAATTAATTAAACGCAAAAATTATACTCTCACGCCACAATAGCCCGGAATTATGACCCGTGTTTCGTGTCAGCAGAACTTTCTCCGCACGATTACGTCGTTCTGCGCAGATAAATGTGCAAAAGTTTGATTGTGGTATATAGCGCGTGATGAGAGCTTGCTGTGGGAAGCGCTTCGTTGATGAATTGTAATTAGTTACACTTCAACGACACAATAGCCACGGCCGGCGACATTGCCCCTGGGTGTCAGAACAGCCACAGACGTCGACATAGCGCCTGGACGTGAAAAGCAAGACGAATAAAATAAAAAAACCGCGATAAAAAACAAGAGGAACGAAAAAAGAGAATAAAACTAAGCACAATAAAAAGTAAAAGTAAAAAAAAACACATGTACAGATCGCGTACAGGCGTCGTGGAAAAAACCCGCGTTCTAGAAGGTTCCATGCTTTCGCATTCATCCATGTAAGCAGACTTAAATGCCCCGGTAATTTCTATATCACGGCCTTACTTGCTTCCCCTGATCTACATGATTAATCATGTAGATCAGGGGAAGAAAGTACATGTAGCGAAGAAAAAAATTGAAAACTTTTTTCTCCGCTACGTACACTTTCGCGCTCCGTACACAGCTACGTATACAAGCGCGACAAAAGCATCACAGCAACAGGACACATCAATTCTCCGCACTGCGTCCGTTTTAGTGCGGCAGGACCGCTCCCGACATCGCGAAGATGCGCCTCGCGCAATTCACCCGTCGCACACAAAGCTAGCAGAGCCGGTGCTCCGGCGGCGCCGGTGTTGCTACCCCGAACATGAGCTTGGATTCCCTATAGGACACGTTGTGCAGACGTGTTTATGCACCGCGTGCTTTCGCCGGCGGAGACACGCTAGTTGCGGGCGGAGCAGATAGGCTGGTAATTTGTAGCGCGCGCTCTCCTACAACCCTTAGTCTCCGCTGATGCCAGAAGTCACGACGCTCTACGTAAGTGGCGGTAAGGGGGAACCACATGCTCGAGCATTCTGCGACTCTTTCTGCGGGACTTGTGCGGAACACATTCCTTAGATGCCGCATCAAAAGGGTAGAAATAACGCGCACGGAAGTGGAGTGCGGGTGAAGGGAAGGCATAGGAGGCGCGAAAAGAGGGGACCGAAGGCGAAGCGGAGAAAGAGCAGAGCTTTGTTAGGTATTAAACCTCACTCAAATAAGCTCGTCAACGAAAGAAAGCAAGGACCAACATCATTATCTTTATCCTAACTACGCCCACTGCAGGGCAAAGGTGCCTGCCATGTCTCTCCAATTAACGCTATCCTTTGGCACCTGCGGCCACTGTATCCCCGCAAACTTCTTAATCTCATCCGCCCACCTAACTTTCTGCTGCCCACTGCTACGCTTCCCTTCTCTTGGCATCCACTCAGTTACCCTTAAGGACCAGCGGTTATTATCTTGCCTTCGCATTATATGCCCAAACCCATTTTTTCTTCTTGATTTCAACAAGGATGTCAATAACCTGTGTTTGTTCCTTCACCCACTCTGCCAGCTTCCTGTCACTTAACGTTACACCTGCCATTTTCCTTTCCGTAGCTCGCTGCGTAGTCATCAATTTAAGTTGAACCGCTTCCGTTATCCTCCATATTTCCGCCCCATATATGTGAATACCAGCAAGGTACCGATGTTATAGACTTTCCTCTTGGGGGATATTGGTAAACTGCCATTCATAATCTGAGAGGGTCTGCCAAATACTCTCCACCCCATTCTCATTCCTCTAGATATTTCTCTCTCATGATTAGGGTCAGCGGTCACTACCTGCCCTACACGTATTCCCTCACTATTTCCAGCACCTCGCTACCAATTGTAAACTGCTGTTCACTTCCGAGGCTCCTGAACATTACTTTGGTTTCTGCATATTAATTTTTTGAGGCACAGTACTGCTCTGCCTCTCCAACTCATTGATCATGCTTTGAAGTTCATCTCCTGAGTGGCCTAGCAAGGCAATGTCATATGCGAATCAGATTATTTAGGTATTCTTGATTAGCTCTCATTTCCAACTGTTCCCAACCAAGGCCTCTGAATACTTCCTGTAAGCAGGCGGTGAATAGCATTGGTGAGATCGTATCTTCCTCTCTGGCATCTTTCCTGATTGGAATTTTATTGCTAACTTTATGGCGCACTATGGTAGTACTGCACCCGCTATAGCTATCTTCCAGCATGTATACATACGGCTCTTTCTACACCCTGATACTGCAATGCCTCCATGACTGCTGATGTTTCGACTGAGTGAAATGCTTTCTCGTAATCTGTGAATGCTATAAATTAGCACTTGGTTATATTTTGCACATTTCTATATCCCCTGATTAATAGTGTGAATATGGTCTACTGTCAAGGATCCTTTACGAAGGCCTGCCTGGTCCTTTGGTTTATAGAAGTGTAAGGTTGAGCTGGCTCTATTAGCGATTACCTTAGTAAATACCTTGTAGGCAACGGCCAGTAAGCTGATCGGTCTGTAATTCTTCAAGACCTTGACATCTCTTTTCCGATGGATTACGATTATGTTAGCGTTCTTCCAAGCTTCTGGTACGCTCGAGGTCATAAGGCATTGCGAATACAGGGTGGCCAGTTTTTCTAGCACAATCAACAGATCTGCTATTACCTGATCCTCACCAGCTGCTTGTCCCCTTTCAATTGCTCCTACGGCTTTCTTTACTGCCTCTTTCGTTACTGGCGGGATGTACCATTGCTGTGTGATACTGCCTATATCATTTGCGTCCTGACTGCATTGGCTTGTGCATAGATTTGTGTATAACTATGCGGCTACTTGAACGGTCTTATACAAGCTGCTAATGACATTGCCCTCTTTGTCTCTTGACGCATGCATCTGATTTTTTTCCTATACCTAGTTTCTTCTACACCATTCTTTGCAGCCTGCTCGATCCTATCAATTTAAGTTTCCTTATGGCGGCTACCTTGCACTTATTTATTAACTTTGATAGCTCTGCCAGTTATATTCTGTCTGTATGGTTAGACGCTTTCATTGCTTTGGCGTCTCTTAACATCTTCCGTCTCTTAAGAGAGCTTGCCGGTATCCACTCGAACCATCCTACCGCCTATATCGGCTACGCCCTCCATAATGATCTGTGAGAGTATTGTTCATAGCTTGAAGATTAAGTTCATCGAACCAAATTTCTGTTCTGAAGCGATACGCTGAATTACTTTACTTTACTTTTCCTTTTACTGATAATTGGTTAATGGGCTTCCACTTCACTATTTTCTTCAGTTCCCTCTTCCAGTGTAGGCTAAATCGGGAGCTTACCTGTGGTCGCTACAGCGCCCCATCCCGAGGACGTCCACATCCTGCACGATGCCAGGTTGAGCGCATAGTATGAAATCTACTTCGTTTTTATTCTCGCCATTGCGGTTCTTCCACGTCCACTTCCTGTTCTCTCGCTTCCGGAAGAAGGTATTCATGATGCGTAAATTATTTACCTTTGCGAACTGTACTAACAACTCCCTCCTGCTGTTCCTGGAGCCTATCCCACAGACTACTGCTGCCTGATTTGCGGCCTGCTTCTTGCCGACCTTTCCATTGAAGTCGCCCATCAGTACAGTGCAATATGGTTTTCTTTGTTTATAGCCGATTGCACGTATTCATATAAGCTTTCGACTATGTGGTCATTACGGCTGGATGTAGGCGCGTCAGTGCCTCTGATTAAGAATAATTACGGTAACTGCCACCCCCTCGTTAATACTACAGAATTCCTCTATGTTGCCAGCTGTATGCCGATTGATCAGGGATCCCACCACCTAGTTCTCGTCTGTCAGCTAATCCACGATATCATAGTGCGCTCCCACCGCTTAGCACGGTATACTCCTGCTAACCTGTATACTGCTGACGTCACTAAGCCCTATAACATCCCATTTAATACCCGCCAGTTCTTCGAACGGCACTGATAGGCTAGCCTCACTGGATAAGGTTCTAACGATAAACGTTGCCAGGTTCAGATTCCAATGGCGGCCTGTCGGGAGCCAGATATTCTTAGCACCCTCCGCTGCGTCATAGGCCTGACCGCCGCCGTGGTCAGTTGCTCCGCAGCCGCCTGGCACTGGAAGCCGAGGATTAATTGCTGTATTTATAAACCGGTATACGTCTACGCTAATACGCCTCCGCTTTGCTAAAAACCTGAAATAAAGTCGTGGGTTGAGACGGACGCGTCACACGCAGCACTCTCAAGCATGGAATAGATACGAGACCATTTTTATGCGACATCATTAGGAGGGCGATGAAGCCGAAAACTGTCCCGCGGTGTCGGCGTCTGTGTGAAGCGTGTGGTGTTTATGGGGATTTCCCTCCTTCGACCTTCCTCCTGACAACCATCCTCTCCCCCTCTGCACTCGATGAGGAAGAGGAGGGAGACGCCGGACTAAGAACGACTCAGCAGAAATGAAAACGACTAACAAGAAAACGTCTCGGACAACAGCAGGAGGCCCACATTCTAAATAGACAGCCTTTCGAAGAACTATCTGTGCAAAAATGAGGCTTGCGGGAGCTATTCCTTCCCGCATTGCTCGGGAAGACCAACGTGCAGGTCTGAGAACCGCCATCGATGACTGTGTTTGAAACAGCCACTTGGTGGTGCAGTGGCTGCGCCAATTATGGTACGAGGAGTAGCCGTGGTATATGGTGACACATTTTGCGTAGTCGTGTAGTCGGAACCGGAGTAGATTGGGGAGCGGAAGAAGAATGCTGTCGCATTTCCTCCGCATCGATCTAACTGATCGCCCCTAAATTTTTGGAGGATATGCAGATCGGGCAGTCTCTCCCCAAGCCTTGGTTTCCCGCGATGTCGCCGGGGCCTGGCAGACACTGCACAGTGTAGATTGTGCCCTCAGATGAAGTTTCCCTATTTCGGAGGCATGGGCTCGCTCGCGCAAAGCAGCATAAGATTGTCTAATTGGCGGCGGTCTGCAGAAGCAGTTCGTAGGCTTCGGAGTGCCGCTTTAGGGTCACGGAATATACTCCACTTCAGAGAGCCCCATCATGGTACGAAGAGCGGCGAGCTCCGGATCCGTGGAAGATGTCAGGAAATATATTGATACCGTCGTGCCTGTAACTGCAACGTCCGCAACGTTAGAATTGGCGACGCAGGCACGCAGAGACAGGCAGCCACTAGGTGGAAGACGCTAGCCCACGAAAAAGCAACACGCGCTTCTATTTTTCTCGTTTTCGTCCCGGCTGCTGTAACACTTTCCCGGCTGTAACACTTTCCCCCTCCGCAGGCGGAGCCCTCTGGGCGAGTCAGGCATTGTCACGAGAGTGGCAGGGCTTTAAGCGGGCAACGTGCGTGACTTCAGTTTGTGCGGAACGTCTACCACTGGCGGTAAGGCGCGCAATGCGGCATTTAAGGTCAATGAGTTGGTCCACGATGACATAAGGACCAGTGCAGTGCGCCAGGATTTTCTGCTGCAACCCGCGCTTTCTGATTGGTCGCCAAAGCCAGAGAAACTGGCCAGGATGGCGGCTGTCGTAGCGAGCTTTGGAGCGATCTTGGAATGCGAGGGTCCTCAGGCGGGCAAGCCGGGGAGCATTTTCAGCCAGGCATAGAGTCTCCGCTAAGCATGGATCGTCATCGGTGAAGAAAGGTAGGATGGTTTCAAGAGTCTGGCGGAGGGAACGCGCATAGTGGAGGAACAATAGAGTGTAGCTTGCTGTTTCATGTCTGGCAGTGTTGAAATCATACGTGATGAACGGCTACACAGAGTGCCAGTCCTTATGATTCGCAGCGACGTACATAGAAATCATTTGGGGAGTGTTCTGTTGGTGCGCTACATAAACCCGTTTGCTTGAGGATGGTAAGGAGTCGAATGTCGGAAATGAGATGCGCGCGAACGGAGGATTTTCTCGATGACGTCGGCAGTGAACTGGCGGCCCCTGTGGCTTATCACCACTCATGGGGATCAATGTCTCGGAAGATTATAGAATACAGCATGAAAAGAGGCACGCGGTGCACTGGTGCCGCAGGAAGGACCACCGGCTCCCAGCAACGAGTGAGGTAATCAACGCAGACGACGATCCACTGGTCGCCATTGTGCGACTTGGGGAAAGGACCCAACAGGTCGATTCCGGCTTTCTCAAAAGGAGTTTTTGTAGGCGCCACAGGGTGAATCATACCAGGAGCAGCGCCAGTGGGACATTTGTGGCTCTGAAATTGAGCACAACTGGCTCCATACTTCTCAATAGTTGCGCACATCCGCGGCCAGAGAACGCTCCTGGGTGCAGTGGAGGGTCCTCGCAGATCCCATGGTGTCCACCAGCTGGGTCATCATGCATAACGCGCAGAACGGAGGAACGGAGACTCTCGGGGACAACAAGGAGGAAGCTGCGATCGGTGTCCGAGTAGGTCTTCTTGTTTAGGAGACCGTCACGTAGATAAAAAGTGCTGGAACCGGTAGAGCCCCGCACAGGAAATTGCTCGAGGCAACGGTCCCTGTGTTGCTCAGTGCGGAAGGTGCGAGCATCAGGAAATTCCGATGATATAGAAGCGATGTAATGGTAGAAATCATCAGCATCGCATTGTGTCGTAGCAAATGGTAACCGAGAAAGGCAGTCGGCGTGTCGTCGAACAGATTTATACGAGATGGTGTAGTCGTATTCCTGTAGGCGGAGAGCCCAGCGAGCAAGACGACCTGACGGATCACGAAGATTGAGCAGCCAACAGAGGACAAGGTGGTCGGTAGTGATTTTGAAAGGCCGTCCGTACAGGTAACAGCGAAACCGCTGCACGGCAAAAACACCTGCAAGGCATTCTTGCGCGTTAATTGTGTAGTTGTGTTCAGCCTTGCTTGGAAATCTGCTGGCGTAAGCAATAACATGTTCTTGCTCATCAGAGCGTTGTACGAACACTGCACAGGTGCCAACACCACTTGCGTCAGTATGAACCTCCGTCGGAGCAGACGGCTTGAAGTGCCGGAGAATAGGATGCAACGTTAGCAGGCATTTGATTTGGCCGAATAACGAGCCGCACTCCGATGTTCACTCGTATGTAGCGTCTTGCTGCAGTAGGCACGTGAGCGAGTGGGCGACGAGAACAAAGCGGCGAAAATTCTACTCTATACCTTGGCCAATCCCCCCCACGTGGGTATGTGCCATATTACTTGAGGAGAAGAAGAAGAAGAGCACAGTTCGAAGACACGGCGAAGCTCCTTCCCATTGTGGCGTCCTGAAAACGCTGCACCGGCCGCAGTCTTGTGAGGATCAGACCAGAGTCCTTCTCGGTCGACGAGGTGATCAAGCACCGATGCTTGACGCTCGCCAAAAACGCATTTCTTAGAATTTAGAACAAGGCCGGTTTGCTGCAAGCAGTCGAGGACCAGCGCGAGGCGCTCGTTGTGCGCTTGGAAAATCCGGACAAAGATAACATCATCTAAATAACACAAACAGATGTGCCATTCGAAGCCGCGTAATATGGCATCCTGAATCGCTCAGCGGGCACACTGCTCAGACCGACTGGCATAACACTAAATTCAAACAAACCGTCGGGCGCAATGAAGGCAGTCTTTTTCTTGACCGCTGGGTGCATCGGTACCTGCCCGACTGCAGATTGACAGATGAAAAGTACGAGGCGGATAACAAGGAGTCGATGGCTTCATCGATGCGAGGAAGCGGGTAGACGTGTTTTTTGGTGACTGCATTGAGGCGGCGGTAATCCACGCAAAACCGCCACGTCCCATCTTCATTTTTGACTAGAATCACAGAAGCCGCCCAAAGACTTCAACGCTCCTGAATAACCCCTTCTTGTAACATTTCGTGGGCTTGCTCATTTATGACTTTTCGCTCGGACGGCGCCGCTCTGTACGGTTTCTGGCGAACCAGGTCAGCACATCCAGTGTCAATGTGTTCAACTCGACCACGACGTACTTTGTCGCGATGACAGCACAGCCTCACAAGTGGAGCTAAAACAGGACGCTTCCGCACGCGCCCAGTCTGCCCCTATGCACCCCACAACTCTTTCGTGGCTTGTTTCAGCTCAGGCAGCGCCACACCTACCTTATTCCTGATGCCGTTCAGGACCATGATCGACCATTGTGCAGTATACCTAAATGCCCGGAAGGTAATAAAATAAAGATGACACGCAAGCGCCCTAAGAGCGATTATGCGTCTCCAAACCGTTGGTAATTGCTTCTAGCCCAAGGGGCAGCTACAATTTCGCAAAGTGGGAAGCCCCGGGAAGCTGCACAGTTCTAAAAAGTACTGCTATCAAGCAGGAGGTAACGATTAAAGACGAGTTAGATGCATGTTCAAGGGGATACGAAGTGCAGCAAACGCAAGAAGAGACCGGAGGATGTCTACAACGGTCCTTCCTTTATGTCGCGTCACAGACGGCACACACGGTCACAGGCGGAGTACCTGTGAACATGTCCTAATAACCTTGCCTATACTGAACTATCGCTGCTGCTCTATTCACGGACCGCGTCGTGAGAAGCCAAGCAAGAAAAAACAAAAATTAACACCAGCGAACGGAACTGCGACCAAGGCGGCAACATCTAATGGCGAGAGCGAACAAAACGCGTCTATTTGAGTGCAAATAGCGCACACGATAATAGAAGGGACATTCTGATCGCGTAGTCGGTGAATAATGCTGGCGAATATATATATATATATATATATATATATATATATATATATATATATATATATATATATATATATATATATATATATATATATATCGCATGCAGGAAAACACTGACTACACAGCCGCGCGCTTCACAAGGTCGAGATGTATAGAGGGCAGCTCGGGACCCGTCCGGTTCTTTCTGCGTTTGTGGTTATCGCAGGCTCCTTTCCTTCCTTCACAGGCTGACTGAAATTCCGGTGCAAAATAAGCAAAAGCGGCGGCACCGCACGGGGCGCCGCGCGTCGATATAGTACGTGTTCGCGCCCTTGGCGGCCCGTCCCCCGAAGACCATTAGAGCCGGAAGGCGCGACGGAGCAGAATCACCGAGGCGCGCCTATTGTTTATCGAACCATCCGCCCTTGAGGAAGTGCGCTCCGACGGGTGAACGCACTCTGCATGCTCACCGGCTCCAGAGCTGTGCGCATGTACTTTATGCTGAGCCTTTTTCCAATCGAAAGTCCTCTCGAGGGCTGTCTCCTCCCGTGCAGGGCAGGGATTAAAGAAAGTAAGAATGACAAGCGCCCAGCCGGCATGCTTGGCACTTAATGTAGCGAGAAATGTGCGCCCTCCACGTATGAAAGATGTATCGATCACTTCACGAGCGCAGCGTGCGCGGGTCGAACGGAACTGTGGGTCGCAAAAAACCTCCGAGAAATGGTTAAGCCTGCCGGCACGTGAAATTGTCGGCCACAGAAAGAAAGGGAGAGCGGCTGCCGCGGTTTCCCGTTTCCTTGTGCGCAGAGCGACACACGTACAGCTGCTATAACTGTGGGCAATGCAGGGAAAGGAGCACAAAACGAGTCTGTAAAGACAAAGAAAAAAAGAGGGGGGAAGGCGAAAGGTGAGGCAGAGATAGGTCTCATTGATCTCTGGCGTTGTCAAAGACGCCGTCAGCTTATACGAGCGTTTCCAGTTGATTGCTTTCGGTCTGCGGGAGACGGATTTCGCCATGATGTCGGAATTACAGCATCATAATTTCCATTCATGTGCGGACTTGCAGTTCCTGGGGCAAAGGATGAAACTGAGCGGAGTGTCGCACGCATGCAGCCGTTCTGAAGTTCTCTATGGCAGCGTACTGAAGCACTGTATCTACGGCGAGCTTAACCAGCGTAGTTAGTTATTTAATAGTATCCACAGAGGAAATGAAGACGCCTACCTCATGAGCTATTAGGGAGGTTCGCAGAGCCGCCGTTATGTTCTGTCTATGCGCTATCAATCTGTGCTCCCATAACACATATAAACAGAGTGAACAGGGAAGATGGATGCAGGCTACCACCGTCGAATAAGGAAATATTTAGTCTTATTGCGCTTGCGTGCGCCTGTGTGCGGTGCACGGGCCTGTCCCCTTTCTCCGGCTGACCCAAACTCGCTGCCACGTCCATAAAGTAGGAGAGTTGAAATGTATACAAGACAGACGCGCGTCACAACAACCGAAGCGACGACGACGGCTTTAACAACAGATAGCCCCCGGTGACAAGGAGCCCTAGCCATATTCGGGAGAGGCCCTATAGCCCCCAGCACCGAAGGGCCAGGGAACCTCCATTCAGTGGGTTTTTTCCAAAGCCTCGAGGATTTCCTCTGGGACCCGCCTACATGACGAGATGTTGCTTGAACGAGTTTCAAAAAAATGCCGATACCCCTTTATTCTTACTGGCCGTGCATGTTATCTCCCAAGTTAGCTTTGCCAAGCGCGCGCTAGTTTAAATTGTCACTTGTAATAACGAGATTGCCTACCAAAGCAGCACTCAAAGCTACCAAAGAGCACTAGCACAGAGAGGCTCTTAAAATTAGGAATGCACAACACTATACAAGAACTTAGAGAGGGACATCGACTCACACAGTACCTTAGTATGGCTGGCACGGAAACAGGACGGCATACTGGGCGCTTCACCTAACATTTTTCACAATTTTTTAAAATAAGATTTTTGAGCTAGAAGAGTGGTTTTTTCGGCATAGAATTTTTAGCGGTGCAATACATCAGAAGACTGGTAAGAAGTGGTAACTAGTAGGCTGGTTAGCTAATATTAAAAAGTTAGCTTCTCAGCTATTACAGTTAGGCTCCTTAATTACTGAGAGGCGTCTAACCCACCGTAAGTAATATCCATATCAGTTTCTAGAATTTCGAAAACGTAATTACCCTCAACGCTGTAGCCCCGCAAATTTTGGCTATTTCGAAAATTACGTGCACTGGAGAGTTTGCTTTGCATGGAAGCTCCTCGAAAGAGCATATATTTTGGCTCGATGTAGCCAAAATTTGTTGTGCCACAGCACAGAAGGGTAACCGCGTTTTCGAAATTCTAAAAACTGATACGGATATTATTTACGGTGGGTTCGACGCCTCTCAAAAATTAAGGAGCCCAAAAGCAATACTAAAAGTCAACGATTCAACATTAGTTAACCAGCCTGTTAGGTACCACACCTTAGATGTATTCTGATGTACTAAATTGCTGACAACGCTATGCCGAAACAAACGCTCTTCTAACTCAAAGGGAGCGCCGACTACGCTCACGTCTCAAGAGTGGGCTCCGTGTGCGCCAAAAACAGAGCGACGCGACGAGGCGGCGTGGCAGGCAACCCCCAAGCAAGCGAAGGCGGCAGGCGACGTGCACCAGCGACGTGCACAGCGGTCTCCGTGCTTGCGCAAGCCCGTAACCTCTTGTCTGTCTTCAAATTTTGCGGGTGATTCTCATATATCCAGGGCAAAAGAAACATTTTCTCTACGGCGATGCCCAAGCCGGCGTGCTTGCGGAGACGAGGTCACATCGCGGATTCGCGGGGAAGGTGTGCTTTCGTTCGGTGTCTGTGCACTTCGGCTTAGTAAAAATACTCCCGCAAACTGTCACCTCAACGTCCTAGTAAGTGAGTAGACTATAATATGCAAGTGCGAATACCCACTGCGAGTGTTCCTGCACGAACATACAGCTGGAGCGCAGCGGCAGGGTGAATCGAGCGCCGCGGTCCACGCGGCTGGGCACGCATCTCTCGCTGCAGTGCGCGCGCTCGTACAGCCCGCTGCAGGTGTTGTTAGCCCTCCGTAGCCGGCAAGCAGATTGTTCTCATTATTTAAATGTTGCCGGTCTGCCTCACTGCTACAGCAAAGCATATTTTCTCTACGGCGGCGACGACCAAGACGAGCGCTTGTTGAGGCCAAGACAGATCTCGGAAGAGAAGAGGGCGACAAACCGGAAACAGCCAGTGGAGGTCTCGGCCAATCGGGGGGGGGGGGGGGGGGGGGGGGGGGGGGACTTCCTGCCGACGAGCGAAATTTTCTGCTGTGCAGGTCCGAGCGACGAGTCACGCGACACGGCAAAAATACTTCGCGCGACGGCGTGGCTTATTGCCGCGGTCGCGTTCGCGTGAGTTTTCGCGTACGCATGGAGGTCAGCCTTTATCCTCCTGCCCAGCACACTTGCCCCCTGCCTCTAGGCACCTAACCAGTCCGCAGCAGTGGGAGGCTGCTTTGTCCAGCACCGAGCCGGACCTCCAATTTTGGCTCTGGACCTGGGCAGAGGACATCGCGACTAGGCACGCCACAACCGGCAGCCTGAAGGGCGCCCGGAACGCTGTTTTGTAAATTTATTTACTTTTGGCCTTCTTATCAATAAAAGTTTTTCACCACCACCAATGCTAAACCGCCAGTCATATTTTCTTTAAACCATTCTGCTCCTGAATCATTATTTTGCCCCTTGGCGACAAGTCAGCTATGCCACTTTCCTCATCGGAAGCAGGGAACAGCTCGCTGCCGGACCACGCTGGCATCACGGGCAGCTGTCTCGGACGCCAGAGAGAATGCAGTTGGAGGACAGCCGTAGAAGCACGCGGCTTCGGAAGCCAAGTGCCCAGCTTGGACGTCAGAAAGACCGCAGCTGCGTATGCCCCTTACGGAACGCTTTTTCCCCTCCCCGCAGCTATACCCTCGGCGACGAGCATTCACACGCCGACAGGGATCGAGCCCGTGCTGCTTGTGATGGTGGCCTCCGTCAACTCCTCGGTAGCGTTCCGCCCCAGTATTTCGTGGCGGCCGGCACCACTCATGGCGGCGCATCAGTCGTGCACGAGATTGCACAGTCGGCCAGGCAACTCTTGGCGCTGGCGCGGGAGAGGCGCGCGACGAGGTGCAGGGCGAGAGGGCACGGCATTATCGATGAGGGCGGGGGCCGATCGAGTCCGTCGGCCCCGCAGTCTCTAACCCCGATCGTGGGCACCCGCAGTCGGCCGGCTCTCAGCGAAATTGCGCGGCGCACGCGGACCGAGTGCAGCATCAGCAGCAGCGAACGGCCCCACCTACACACGGAGCGGCGGCGGCAACGAGCGGCCGGCACGGAACCAAAGCCGGCGTCAACAACGCGCACTGCTAGACTGCGCCTTGCCTCATTTCGAACAAGCTTTGTTGCGCTAACCACGACTGAAGCAGTCAATCAATCAATCAGTCAATCAATCAATCAATCAACCAATCAGACTGAATAGTCTGATAGGAACCGGGTAGAGGATACCTAAATATACGAAGGTGCTGAAGTTTTCTGCTTCAACACGACCTTGGAGGCCGCAACCAATTGTAATGGCCGCCATCTTGGATTCTAGAACTCGAAACTATGCCGCCATTTCGTCCCCTGACGTCATACTCACATAGTTCCACCTCCGTCCACCATATCGGACCGTGACGTCATCATTGGCACGCGGCAGGTGGTTGTTTCTGCAATGTTATTGTAGATGGCGCTGCAAGTCTCAATGAGATATGTGCTATTTTCTAGTTGCTGCCACACATGGCGCTGCGATCTCTGGGTGGTAGCAGACCCGACGAAATCTCTAAACGTGATGAGTAAGAAAAACGTTCTTAAAAGTTCGGCGTGACTGACATGGCAGCGGTTCGTAATTACCAAGTTGTGAAGGTGGGCGAGTTGGTTCAGTGCAGGAACACAGAAAAAATGCGACAGAGGGCATAAAGGAGCGAGACAGATGTTCGCTCATTCGTAGTGCGGGGCACCCGCGTGACCTGCTTCAACTAACAGCCTGGAGCTCTGCAGAGGCTCCGTTTAGTGACGGACCGTCCCGCAGGGCAACGAATCGCACTGAGAGTCGCGCATCTGGCTCGCGCCGACTGCGGCTGCAGCGTCCATAAGCCATGTCAGGCACTACATTGAGGCAGAAGTCCCCGATACGTGCACGACATGCGCCACACGTTCAGACATTGTGTATTCGCTCCACTTATCCCAAAGTGGCCACACCGGCTTTCCGCTTCCCGATGGCTGAAAGACTACTTTAATCTCTTGGTTCGTCCAGATGCGCCACACGAAATGCGCTTGAGTCTGCGCCAAGCTTTTGAGTTGTAGAGGTGTAGTGGCGACTTGGGGTGGAGGCTCCATAGAATAGTAATCTGTCACATGCTGACGTCGGTCGAAAGGCCGTATACATTAGGTTTGAAAAAAGGAATATACCAATTCACAGCTGAAAGGTTTACCTATCAAAACATACTGGAATTTTCTCTCAGCGACATTTTGTTCGAAGCCGGCGCCAATAACATTGAAGAAGTAGCCTGAGAAGCGACCAACAACATGTACGCGGGGTTAAAGCAGCGAGCCGCGACGTCATTTCTGACTTTACGACATGTGCCCCACCTGTCGACAGCAACTGCTAATGAGTGCCGCTTGCGGGAAACCCTGCGTTGGTGATAGCACGGTCAGGCAAGCCACGTGCAGTCCGAAAGGCCAGCAACAGGATCATTGCTTTTGCGAAGGCATGCCAAGCGTGGTGCACCGGTGGCCGAGGTTGACTGACCTCCATGGAGGGGACAATGCAGAAAAGGAACGCGTTCCCGGGGATCAGGTCGTTATACAGTCGTTCGTACTAATGCAACCAGCGATTAATGGAGAAGCTACTGCATACACATGTCGTAAGTAGTGAGAACTTGCTGAACGCCCTCCGTATGTACTGGCACACCGAGGATGCCCCGCAAGAAGAGCCAAGCAGAAGACCGAGCCGTTCCCGAGTCGGTTGGCAAAAGAGCAACGCCGGTCGGCCAACCACAACATTCCCGTAATGGTGGCAACCGGCGGCCAGAGATAAGCACGCGGAGCCCTGTGCCGCCCGCGGGACCCGATCCAGCGGACGTGCGCTGGGTCGCATCACGGCGCTCCTTCCGGTCCGGGCCGAGCCGCGAATTAGCAGGCGCAAACAGCGCGACCGTCGGTTCAAGGCGACGAGGTGATATATTCCGGCTAGAGGGTTGCACGGCCGGACAGATACTGAGCGCGTGTATGTGCGTACACGCCCATATCGAACAGTGTCGTAGTACGACGACGCTATCAGCACATGGCTCAGGGGCACGGTGCTCAGGGGAGAGGAACGAGAACTAAGTAAGAAAACAAAACGACGGGCAAAACAGAGCCGATTACGCAAACAAGGAAAAAAAGGTGGCGATAGGGGAGGCAGGAAAGGGTTTGGGGAACCGGAAATTGCCGGTCGGGACGAGCGCGAGGTCGGAGAGCGAAGAAAAGAGAAAAAAACCGAATCGCCTGCGTCGGCGGTGGAGATAAACATCGCGAAGCAGCCAACGCAGAATCAGCGACACCTGCCCCGCTGCTCACCAGCGAAATACAGAGAGAACGCCACAGCGGCCAGGACCACTGGTGCACACACGCAAAAACGCAAGAAGAAAGAAAAAGGAGAAGGGAACATGCAAGAAGAAAGCTGGCAACGTGAAGGGCACCCCGCCGGAACAGCAAGCAGACAAGAGTGAGCGAAGAAGGCACGCACCCCGGGGCTACGGGCGTCGCGTCCGGAAGCTGCTCCCGCATAACAAGGATGTGAGCGCGGCACATTCAGCTTCCGCTAAGTGCGCGGAATTCTGCCGCTATTTGCCTCCCTCCACTGTGTCCTCTTTGCTTTTCTTGGGAGCGTCACCATTCCCAGCCAACGACGAGCGCTGGTTTCAGTCTTTTGAAGCGATGCTTTCGGCGCACGGCATTTCAGTGCCCGACCTCGGCTTCATGGACCGACCAGACACTGAAAGCACACACAGAAGATGCCTGCCCTGTGTACAAAGAGGGGCGACGCAGCTGCTCGCATCTGACGGAGCAGATTCCTGGCGGCGCAGAGTTCAAAAGGCGCTGACCTGTGCGATGTGCGCACGATGGACCGCCAGGAATCCGGCGGTCGCTTTTTTTTGGCCGCTGCTGCCTAGCAGCGACCAGCTGTCCGCGTAGAGAAGCACAGTGCCGCTGGACAGCGAAGTTAGGTGCACATAAATTACGCGCACAGAGGTCATCTTAAAGTACAAAATAAAAGCTAGGCGCTCACTAGATAACCTGGAACTGTATTCTGCTGCCGTATTTTGTAACAAGCGCGTGGCTTGCACTGACATTAGAGCCGCTGAGCGCTGGCCACTGGCTCCGAAACCATGCTGCACGGTGTGTTTGCGGGGACTGTCGATAGCGGCTGCCCTGCTGCCACCGTAACATGGCGCCCCACTATTGCCCTATGCTCCTAATCGATAGGGTCTCCCTATTCTAAAACTCCCTGATGTTAGTGCAAGCCACGGGCTCGAGCGTTTGTGTCATGTTTGCGGGCGTGCACTGATATCGCATGGCATCTACACATCCCATATATCCTCTGGCCAAAATTGGAAGCCTCCAACCGCCGCAACCCCGAATATTCCTCTCATTGTTCGCGTCATGCTCTTATCCGCTCGAATAAATGCAGATTCAGCGTACACAGTATGCATACACGGATTCCACGCACGCCATTCGCTCCCTTCAAACCCCACACACCCTGCAGACGTCCACGACAAACGCCCTTCCTAGCCATGCTGAGAGAGAGAATAAACATTTAGTTGTAAAAAGAAGACCGGAGCGGATTGCGGGTGGGGTCCCCAGTACAAGACTGCAGTGGCTTCCGCCGACGCTTTGCCGATGGCGACTAGCGCCTCCTGGTCTTCTAGGGCGCCGCTGGCCAGCGTCACCTCCCACTGCTCCAGCGCCGCGTTGTGCGGCTTTAAGTGGTTCGGTTTAGCGGAGCATGTCCATGTAAGGCGCGTGAATCTGGGATTTTCGCCGCACCAAGGACATGTATCTGCGTATAATGTTGGGTGAATGCGGTGTAGGTGGTGAAGGTTGGGGAAAGTAATTGTTTGAATGCGTCTAAGGTGGTAGGAGTCCTCCGGGGAAAGTTCCTTAGGTGGCGGGGGGTAGAGACGCCTATGTAGGCGGAGGGTCCCTAGGCGGGTTGAAGAATGAGTTGAGAGGGGGTAGAGAGTAGAGTCAGAGTGCCCCGCTCGGTTGGTGTAATCTCGAGCTAGGGCATCTGCCCTAATATTGCCATCGAGACCTGCATGTCCTGG